>NW_024412394.1:70666557-70804036 GCF_014898765.1 Herpailurus yagouaroundi
TTCTTTCTCTTTCTTTCTTTCTTTCTTTCTTTCTCTTTCTTTCTCTTTTCATCGGTTACACACATTCCTAGGAAATATAGCAGCAAAGGGGCTTACAAATTTCTCTTGCAGAATCTGATTGAAATGATCAAGGAGAAATGAAAAATGGGGTAGACAACTTCACTGGTTTCAAAACTAGTTAATAATGTCAAATATATAGATAAAGGAAATTCTGTCACATATGGAGGACTTTGTGGGAAAGATGATAGGAATCAGCCTATACTTCTATTTTCTGAGAGAGTTCTGGCATGTTAAATGAGTTTGTATAGAGAAGTGTTGACAAATTACTCCATAGTTCCGTAATTTGAGGGGCACAAGGTGAAAGCATTTAGAAGCCACGTGACATACTGGTGCTACTTTACTCACATTTCTTTTCTTGACTTCAAAAGACCTATAGTATTTAGAGCCATGGTGTACTTCATTTCCATCTCTCTGTCTCCCTCCCTCTCCTTTAATTTCCTGAAAAGTTCAAAGAAGTTGTTATCCCCCCACAATTTTCTTTTCTGTCTTGGGGTATGCAATGAAAATATCATTTCCTCATCTCTCTTTTGCGTGCTTTATGTATTTTCTTTTTCTCTTTCTTTCTTTCTTTCTTTCTCTTCCTTCCTTTCTTTCTCTTTCTCTCTTTCTTGCCCAAAATTTACACAAATATTTCATTTAATGCCATAATTTTTCTATTTATTTATCTTTGAATGGATTCAAATTGACCCAGGCATGCTAAGTGTCACAAGTTAGTACTAGAGAAGTCTTCCTGAATGACTCATAAATCTTTATCTGCACTGCTAAAATACTTACAGAAGAACAAAGGAATTACAGAAGACTCTTTTTATCAAAAACTATGCAAGCCAGAAGCAAATGGAATGACATCTTGAACGTGAGAAAAGAGAAAACAAAAACTGTGGACCGAGAATTCTATAACTGAATAAAATATCTATCAAAGTGGAGCCATAACAAAGCATTTTACAGGCAAACACATAGCATGTAGACAAAGCCAAAATTATTAGCAGCTTAGCTACAAGAAATTTTAAACTAAATTCCTTAGGCAAGGGCAACATATCAGACAGAAACAAGTATAAACAAAGAAATGAAGATCTCTGGAAATGGCTAAAATAAAGGTAATTCTAACAGATATTTATTATTATTTAATTAATCTAAAAATTGTATATTGAAAGCAAAAAAATAGTAGCAATATACGTTGGATTTACACCATATGTAAAAGTAAACTGTATGGTGACAGTAACACACAAGAAAGGAGGGAGGAATGGAGATTATACTGTTGCAAGGCCCTTACTCTCCATCTGAAGTGGTATGATATTTGAAACTGGCTTCAGAGCTGGATCATTTGAGTTCATTCATAAATTTAAGGGAAGTAGATGGAACTGGGTCATTTAGTATTATAAGTGCTACATTCATTTTGAAAACAGTATTTCTGTTACTCATTGTTTGTGGTGCTAAAGAATACTGAATTTCAGAAATAATAGAAGTTGTATATATGTACAATGGAATAGTGTTTGGCGATGAAAAAGAATGAAATCTCGCCATTTGCAACAATGGGGATGAAACTGGAGGTTATTATGCTAAGCAAAATAGGTCAGAGAAAGACAGATATCGCATGATTTCACTCATATGTGGAATTTGAGAAACTTAACAGATGATCATAGAGGAAACGAAGGAAACTAAGATAGAAACAGAGAGGGAGGCAAACCATAAGAGACTCTTAAATGCAGAGAAGAAACTGAGGGTTGATGGGGGTGGGGAAAATGGATGATGGGCATTAAGGAGGGCCCTTGTTGGGATGAGCACTGAGTGTTATTTATAAGTGATGCATCACTGTATTCTATTCCTGAAGCCAAGACTACACTGTATGTTAACTAACTTGAGAATAAATTTATCAAAAAAAGAAATAATATAAATCATCTTTAGAAGAAATTTAAATCTAGGTTTGTAATCACACTTGAAAATCTTAACCCATCATTTCCCATGTCTTCTAAGCACATTTACAAAGTTTTGGAGAGGAGGTAAGTCAGCAAAGTTTCACTAGGAAAGCAATAAAAAATCTGCTGTAGCATATAATGAAAATAGTCCCCCTACATAAAAATAAAAAGCTTTGCACAGCAAAGGAAACTATCAACAAGTTTGTCAAAAAAGTTAAATAAAGTATATATACCTTAGTACAACAACTTTTTAAGAGATATATAAATAATACATTGATGAGAATGTGTAGCAACTTTATCCTTCATAGACAAATATTAGACATAAAACTAATGTCTTTTAATCAGTGAATGAACAAACTGTATGTAGTACACCCATATAATGGAATACATGAAATACTACTTAGCAATAAAAAGAAATGTTTACTTATTGCAGTCATTAAACTTTGATAAATATTTCAAGCATTAACGTTCACTCCCTTCAAAAAGACTTTACCTTTCACATATCTACTAAAACCAAGAAACTACTCTTTTTTGAAAATTTATATATGTATATATATGTATTTTTTTTTTTAGAGAGAGAGAGAGAGAGAGACAGAACGCGAATGAGGTAGAGGTAGAGCGAGAGGGAGACACAGAATCTGAAGCAGGCTCCAGGCCCTGAACTGTCAGCACAGAGCTTGATGTGGGGCTTGAACTCATGTACCACTAGATCATGACCTGAGCCAAAGTTGGCTGCTTAATTAACTGAGCCACCCAGGTGCCCCATCAAGAAACTAGTCTTAACACCATCTTCCCTTTATTGTATTTCTCTCAGAGAAATACACATATTTGTTTGGGTTTCTTTGCATGAACGTATTTGTGTAGAATCTGATATGTAATTTTGTATTGATTTGTAAATGTTATAATACAGTTATATACATATATATGCATAGTTGTATATAGTTATATATATTTATAGAATATAATACGTTATATATGTACTATAATTCATAAGTAGAGTATAATTTTCTTGGAAAGAGAACTTATATATTACTGTTTGTCTTTTTCTAGTCCATATATTATTATCAACATGGCTAACAAGAAAAAGGAGATAAAATAGAGACTAGAAAAACCTTTAACATATGAAGCTTAAAAATCTTTAAGATCAAAATTTTCTAAAACTATGAATATCCAGAAATCTTTTAAAAAATTTTTTTTAATGTTTGTTTTTTATTTTTGAGAGAGAGAGAGACAGAGTATGAGTGGGAGAGGGGCAGAGAGAGAGAGAGGGAGACACAGAATCTGAAACAGGCTCCAGGCTCTGAGCTGTCAGCACAGAGGCCGACGCAGGACTCGAACCCACGAACCGCGAGATCATGACCTGAGCTGAACTCGGACGCTTAACTGACTGAGCCACCCAGGTGCCCCTGAATATCCAGAAACCTTAAAGAATATTTAAAATTATAAATATGATCACTTTAGTCATAGATGGAGAAACTGAGGTTATCCGGATGGTGTGAGAAGGATCACTAGAACCCAGGCCTGTTGACTCCTCAATCAAAACAATGGTTTTTACAGTCCATATTGCTGAAAAAAAAAAAAATAGCTCCCCAATAAGTCAACCATAATTTGTTTGATAAATAAGACCACAAGAGGAAAAATTTGAAAGAACTGCAAAGTTGAAAAAGATATAAGAAAGTAAGTATAGTGAATTCTACATGTCATTAAAATTATTTGTCAGTTTTATCAGTTCAAGGAAAAATAAATTTGGGGCCACAGTGGCAAACTTGCTTCATAACTATACACTACAGATCTGTCCACTTAGTACGTCTTTAATTGAACAAACGAATCTAAATGAATGACAATTCAACATTGGCCATTGACATGGAAGGTTCAGGGAGGATGCCAGTGCCTTACTGAAACAGAGCAGGGGGAAACAGGAAAAATCAACAGCACTGATTGGTCTTTATTTGAAATTGTGATATTTTGTTCATTATGAATTTTCTAAGTTGGTTTTCACTTTCATAAATATTACAGCATAAATTATGTGCCTTCATACTGAGTTTTTCGGCAACCCCCTACGTTTTATGTTCCAAGACAAGTTCCTCCATCTCACCCTAGCCCTGGCCATGAGGGATGGTCCGAAATAGTCTCACTACTAAAATCTTTGCCTGTGTGATGCTTTCATTGTAAAACAAAACAAAACAAAAAGTCAATATGTGGTGAACAAGATGCCAAACCGTATTTATTTTATATTCAGTTAATTATAGAAATCTTTGCATACTGAAATTACAGTGGCTATAAAGCATTTGAGATATAAACTTTTGTTTTATTACGAAAGACCAGAACATTTCTTCCCACGAATAACATAAGGGAATAAGGGCAATTAGCAGCTTAGGGTTATGCATTTCCGTGTTTCTAGAGAATAGAGGTCATTGGCTGAAAATGAGGCAAAAGATAATTTTTAATTCTCCCTCAACCCCTGCCCCTGCTACTAATGCCCCTGGGAGAAAAATGCTGGAAGACTGCCAATCCAGTCAATTTTTCATTGTCCAAGGGTCATCGTGGAGAGAATCCATCAGCAATACAGGAGACACAGGCCTCGACCAAGTAAGGATAGCACAGTGTGAGAAAAATTCATGTGCAGACAGCAAAGATCCTTTCACAGCCCTTTAACTGGATCTCTTTTATAAAATGTATTATCGTCTATTTTAAAATACAGTTGTGAGAATATATATTTGTCTCCCTTGATACAGTGTCTGATACTTCTTTATATCATCTGCAGCACTGTAATTGAATGGTAACTTTTGAATGAATATTGGGTAATTGAGAATGATTTAACAAAGGAATTCTCCTCATCCAGACTAAACTCTAAACACATATTTTAGAGAAACATTTTCAAAGGAAAGTATGATACCATGCATTCTAACTGGTCCTAAGTTAATGCACAGTTAACTTAGTTATTATCTCAAGAAGAATCTTAAATAGATCTGAATTAGAACTGATATCTGGAACATTCTACTGCATAAAAAAAGTCATTCAGTTACATGTGCAAGTGTACCAAGTTAGGTCTGCTCCTCTATTTTGATTTGGAAGCCCAAAGAAAGACAAACAGTTTGGGACATATATACCAGTAGAGGCTCATCATCCTAAACAAAGAGAAAGTGAATACTAGAAAAAGCAGAGAGAAAGAGAGGGAAAAGAAGTAAATCACCTTGACAAATTCCAGGAAAAAGCTACTTGAAACTGTGAAAATTATTACTTAATTACATCTACTTGAAGGAACTACTTGTTGGAAGCAGGTTTCTGAACAGGATATCTTTAATTAAATCAAATATTTTGATGGGAAGCTATCATTAATTCAATTATGAATAAAAAGAAATATTCAAAATGAAGTTTTTCATCAGTAAAATACTCCAATTACAATGAAAAATATTTTTTTTTCAATTAAAATTCACGAAAGATATAACTGCTGACTTCCACATATTGTCAAACTCATTTTCAATCACTGGCCAAATTTTAGTTGACTTTCATATTATTTGTTTTCATTTGTTTCTTAATTATCCTTTTCTATTTAGTTTTGCTTATTTTTATAATACATATTCAAAATTGTTCCCTTTACCACATTGTTTGTGCTTTAAAGTTCCTCTGCTAGTTTCTTTTTCTACAATTACATCCTAGTTAACCACATTGGTTTCTATCCTTTGTTTATAATTTTACAACACGAATTTAATTCTAGTTTCTCCCACAGGGTCAAAAATGTTCCCCTTTTTTCCTGAAGTATTATTTCCGGGCATTCTTAAGTTCCATTCCCTTAGGGTGCCTCTTGTTTTACTCAAACTTTTCCCACATTCATAAATGAACCAACTGTAATGTTTCAGCAAGGTTTAACAACTGTACCAATCATTTAAAAATACTTGTTCCCAATTTGGCTCTTATTATTCAAAATATTTGCATACTTTTATCAAATTCATTTGGACAGAAGTGACAGTCTTCACAATGAAATCTACTCACATGGAAAATAAAAACCCAGGAATGTCTTGTGTTGGATATGTGATAACCTTTTCTAGTCTGGGAGGTGTGTGATTCAATACCTTCTTCTCGTTGACTGTCTTGGACAGATGTATTGGAGCATGGTATAATATTTTGAAAAACATTGTTTAGCCATTTGATCAATTTTTTTGCACTGGATGTTTGTGTGTGTGTGTGTGTGTGAGAGAGAGAGAGAGAAAGAGAGAGAGAGAGAGAGAGAGAGGAAAACTGAGACCGCCTGACTGTCTAGAATTACACAATACTGTCTGTGAAAACAGAAATTGTGTTCTTTGTCTCTGTTACCCAAAAAAACTCCAGAAGAAACTATTAGAAATGTCATTATCTTGACATTTTATGTCAACAAACTTGGCTTATTAAAAAAAAACTGAGCAAAATATGTTTAGCATTGGCACATGGCAGATGCCAGAAAGTTTCATAGTGAATGAATAACCTTTCCAACATAGCTGGCCTTAGGTGCGGCGCTGACAGTGAGTGCTTCTCTCTCATCTGTTCACATGCTGGCAGTAACCTTTCAGTGAACCAGCAAATACAGCAATGTGCTAAGTAGGGCTCTCAGAAGGCACTGCGCGAGCAAATTGTCAGAAAGTAGGAACTGCTAACGGTGAAACCACAGACTTGCTATTTCCCCAAGTCTCTGTAGATTTGTTATTTGGCCTTTCTGGTCCTCAGACTTCTTATCTGCAGAATGTGAGTTCTGGCCTGGATCTCTGGTGTTCAACTGAATTTTGTGGAGTCTCATGAGTGAGGTAAGATGCCTGAATGGCTGCCTGACAGGATGAGAGAAAGACTCAGGAAGTAGGACCCTGGACTTTAGGATCCTGTAATCCACTGGATGTTCTCTGTTTGGTATTATCTCCTGTGGATAGCAGGGCTCCATATAAGATACTGTTTAAAACAATGTTTTGACAACCAAACATAATTTGAAAACCACCCAATGTCTTTTTTTTCCATTTTAAAAACTGATTTTTGATGGATTAAATATAACATGAAAAATATAATAAGCCATATATCGTTTTCATCGTACTTTCCCCATTTATAAGTCTTCCCCAACCCATTATCTCATTTAGTCTTGTCTTAGGAGAGCAGATGGGATCACCACTTTGCAGCTGAGGAACCAGAGGCTCAGAAGCATGGCCTGGCCTGTGCTGATGATATAGGGACTGGACTCCAGACTCCTCTCCTAGAATCTGCTCTACTCCACCATTTCTCCTCCTCTTGTGGCATATCTCATATGCCATTCTCTAGCCTAACCTGGACTTGTCATCTAACAGAACGGCCTGGGCTAATGTTCTTGTAGGACATCTTGACTAAATGTTCATAAACTATTCATGCAGTTTTATAGGAATTACACAAATAAATAAATTTATCCCCACACCGATGTTTTCACTCAGTGTAAGTACAATTTGTGGATTTGTCAGTCCCAAATAAAGCTCTCTGCTGCCTCTACCAAACATAGCTGACTGATGTTCACAAGATACTGGATGCTTGTGGTAAACCTGCTTCACCTATTTTCTCCCACAAGTCGTGTTTACCAAGAGTCCATTGTGTTTTTCCTGAACATTGATCATGTCAGTTTTTCTTACTATTATAATCATACAATTAATTATGTGTTATAAGAACCTATGAAACATGACTTTGAAAGAGTGTGTGTGTGTGTGTGTGTGTGTGTGTATGTGTGTGAAATGTTGAGTGCTTTGAAACATTGCAGGGAGATGAGTCATTAAAAATGCTATGGTCGGGGGGTACCTGGTTGGCTCAGTTGGTTAAGTGCAGACTTTGGCTCAGGTCATGATCTCACAGTTTGTGAGTTCAAGCCCTGCATCAGGCTCTGTGCTGACAGCTCAGAGCCTGGAGCCTCCTTGCTTCAGATTCTGTGTCTCCCTCTCTCTCTCTCTGCCCTTTCCCCTGCTCGTCCTCTGTCTCTCTCTCTCTCTCTCTCTCTCTCTCTCTCTCTCTGTGTCTCTCTCTCTCTCTCTCTCAAAAAAAAATAAACATTAAAAAATGCTACTGGATTAGATTTTTGTGGGAAAATCATAACAAATTTTTTAAAAAGTGTAAAGATATAGAAGGGTACTGCCCTCACAAGTAATTATCATTTTGTTCAGCTAGTTTCAAACAATGCCAAACAAGCCTATTATATTGCCTTACAGATATTCAACTTTTCCCTTTTAACCAAGTCCAACACCTGATCCTTACAAAATTTATAGGTGGTAATTAAGGAATGAATCAGCTATTTAGATACTAGGGGGCCTGTTTTTCATTAACTTAATTACATTCTCAAATGGTCAAAAGATTTTATTTATCATTGTTTATTGTCATCATATACCCTGTCATTGTTACCCCAAGACTTGCAGGTCAGACTGCCCAAATGCAGACAATGAGAAAATCTAGTTGAACAAAAATATCCATAACACTGAATGTAACGTAGTTATCGGCAATCAGGAAAACTGGCATCAATCCAGAAAATACTTTTTCTTGTTCCATCGTGAGATGAGAATATATTCAACCTTTAAAGTATGCATTTTAAGTCTGTGACCTAAAAATCTGTGAATTAATGTTGAATTTTCGTTACTTGCAAAGGAAGATGTTTACATTTCTGAGAAGTAAAATATAAAAAGCAGCCATTAGACTGATGTCTCCTTAAATTTACAGGTGAAGGACGAAATAATGTTCATATGAAGAGTTCTGAGAATTCTGGGAGCAAAAATGAGACCTCAACTCTCCCTGAAGTGTCAGTGATGACTTTACAGCGCAGACATTTGAGCTGAGGCTAAGAGAACAAGTTTCAAGGTAGGTAAGAGGTAAAAGCAAGAATAGAGGTAGAGAAGAGCCACGTGAGAAATCAGAGGCTCAGTGTGGAACGAGTATGAAGGGCAGTGCAGAGGATGGTAAAACAAAGACGGGAGAGGAGCTGGAGATGGAAAGATGACTTTCTAAGAAAGTAGTTTTCACTGTTTCCCCAGGTTTGCCTTAGAGCGGTTTTTATGCTTTCCGTCTAGGTATGAATGTGTGACCATGTGATGACTATGTAAAAACCATACTCAGCTGATAGTTGGGAAAGCAATGTTTTACGTTGAGGAATAAAAGGGAAAGAAGACAACTATCATATTTTCATTGATTATTCAGTGCCAGGCATGGAACTAGGCATTGTTTACATCTCACACAAAAGGTCTATGAAATAGATATCATTTCTTCATTTTAAAGATAAGTTGACTCAGTCTTAATGATGTTGTGTGACTTACTTCAAAATTCCCTAACTAATTCGTGGCATAACCAGGACTTGCTCACAGACTGTCTAAATTAGGAACGTACAATGAAAAGTAATTAGCGATCTAGGCCACCTCTTGATGGCCTTTCGAACACGAAGCCCAGGGCTGTAGCAGTTAAAGGCATTATGGTTATGGGCAAAATTCTATGCAGAGCTATGTTAGAGGGACAGGAGAGGAATAGGAAAGAAAGTGGTACAGACTTTTGCTGGGGTCCACATCAACCTTGGCTCAGCCCATGGTATGGGAGGACCACAGGGGGCGCCTAGGATTTAGGTAGAGGTAGACCTTTCTGGAGCCCACACTGCATTCAGGTGCCTGACATCCTGACTGGCTGGAGAAGGCACACTTGACCGGGCTCACTGATGACTTGGATACCTTAACCATTCACCCTATACTAAAGGTCCAGTTACACAGATAACTCCATTACCACAGACTGGCCTTTTCTCTTTACTTTGAATACACTGAGAACTGAGACCCAAACCAGAGACGTGGATCCTATCAGGTTCATCATCCCAGGAGGACTGACCTTTTCATACATAATATGATGGCCTAGAGATGTCATAGTGATGGTCACGACAGGCACCCCAGGAATTTTCTGCCTCCCCCCACCCCCTTACCTTTGCTGCCAAAAGAGAGGTCCAGGCCACTATCACTCATAAAGAGTGAGCCACCTCCCCCCCATCATCCAACCACCCATTTTCATATGTATAAACACCAGTGCGTATGTCCCCAAGGATCAGCTCAGAGGTTTTATACGTTATTGATAATTTATCCCAAAGAATAAACAAATGTGATCAGTTGTGAACCATGCTTCTTAAGTCATAAATGCTGACACACATGTGAAAGGGAAGCAGTAATTGTGTATATGAATTATATTTGCTTCTGAGCATTTATTTAACCTTTTAAAAATTATTCTTATAATATGTATAAGGAGTAACAGTAACCACATGGCATTTAAAATGTATAATTCAGTGTACAGAAAGATGTATGAAGATTGTATGTGTTCTGAATTTGCTATAGAGACAAAGTTCTAATAAAACTTATGGAGATTTTTCAAGTCGGTGTTTAGTCACAAACTATATGTTCCTCTCCCAAGAGTTTTATCATTGCACTTGTGAATTTTGTATCTGACAAATTGTTAATTGTACATATTAACATATATAAAACAGTAATTAGTAGCCATTATAATTGTGTTAGTAGCTGTAAAAATAATATAATGTTGCAATAATACAATTGTATTATTTAACTTTATTATAATAAATGGGGTTAGTAATGGAAATGTATTAGAATTTTCATTTAAGGAGTAACTAATTCATCTTTCTGGTTTATATTTTAGAAAAATAAACTAAAATCTATAACGTAGTTATAATACTTTTGTTTAATTTGACCAAATTATTGTAAACTTTAAGAAGCTAGAATTTAAATGTTTTGGATTCTTCTTCCAAAGAAGGGAAGAAGATGGTTAAAAAATCTTAATTAAGTATGATGTCTTAAAACATAAATACCTTGCTTGTCATGATATGCTTATGCAAACGAGAATATAAATTCAGTTCCTGGCAGCATGATTAAAGTATTTATATCAACCCTCAGGGGATGTTGTGGCAAAGGGGTTATAAGTTTCTTTAGTTTGCCATACATGGAATAATTATTCTCTTGCTTTCACCATTTGGCCCTGGGCTTTATAGGAAAATCAAAGCAGAACATGGTCCAGGTGTCTCAAAGAACTCCTATGGCTAGTGTGAAAAATAAGTTTCCCTGAAACCATTGTTTAAAATTATAGCAGCACCAGGATAATTATTATGGAAACAATAAAAGGGATTTGTGTAAGAAACAAGTGATGGGTTTAAGATTCCTTGGTGGACACTAGGAACAAGTCAGTTTGAGAAGCCTGGGTCACAAGTAGAAACAGTTAGACATTGTCATCCTATGTCCACTCCGGATGGTTAGCCTTATCTGTACTTTGACTTACAGTGATAGGAGGCATGTATGTAGTTTTCTTTTTGAAATCTGAAAGTCCGTTCAGGGTTTGTAACAGAATCCTTAATGTATAGGGCTTATACTGTATATTTTTGAAAGAGGGACTCTCTTCTGGAATAACATATTGGAAAAAAAATAAACAAATGCAAACTTCCCAACTAGGATATCTACTTCATACCACTGCAAACAACAACAATGAAAAGTACCTATCAGGTTGGGTTTTTCCTTCTTTATACAGATGTCTCTGTCTTCATCCAAAATGTATTTTTCCCTTCTCATTTATTGTGGTCCTTTTGTTTTAGATGATGGAAAGTTTTTTTAACTGCAAATTATTTTCATTAGATATAATTTAAATTCAGCTGATCATAAGTCTTTCTCACTTCCAATGAAATTTATTCTCTCAATAGTTCCTGTCCAAATATAAAATGGCTTAGTAGACCTTCATTACCAAATCTTCTTATATAATTATCCTCATCGGGTACACCGTGGTTGTACATTGAATTAAGGCTTACTAAAATAGAGACTATTTTTTCCAACAAAGTGTGTTTATGAGAAAATATGCCCGCTATGTAGGAAAAAATAGGCACATATTGAAATAGGTCACCAGTGGAGTGATATAACCCATATATATGGTTTCCCATATAACCAACTGTCTACTCAGTTGGAGAGATAAAATAAAATTACATTATCACACTGGCACAAAATCCACCTCCCCCACACCTCACCCCCTGCTATTTTTTCCTTCCAAAGGCATGGACAAGGCAGGACCAAGGTGTTCATTTATCTACTCATCTCTGTGTACCCATAGGAAATACGTAAGACGCACTGAGGCCTATAAAGCTGATGTGACTTTTCCTAGGACACACAGTTTATAACTGGTAGAGGCAGGACTAGAATTCAAGCCTCTGATTACCACTATCATCTATTATTTATTCTCTTCTCACTCTGGCTGGAATTACATGCAAGGATCACGTACATCAAGAAGCATACTAAGTCCAGGAAGACGATGCAATGTCTCAGAGAAAATGTAAGAAGTTAGAAGAAAAACGTTTAAGGCAGAATCCTAGGCTGTATTCAAACACAGTATTCAAAAACACAGGGAGAAGTAGGGGTGCTAATAAAAGTGATGATTAAGAAAGGGCCAGGGTGCCGACAGGAAAGCCAAGAGACAACAGAACCATGAATGTTAAGGAAGAAGGAAATTTTGAAAGGAAATATACAATATTACGAAAGGATTCAAGGTCATGCTTTCTTCTTGAAACTCTTCTTTGCGTCTGTGATATCACATTCTCCTGTTCATTTGTTTATTTACTTCCTTATGCCTTCCTCGCTATGCTTCATCCTACTTTGCTGGCTGCTCCATTCCTCTAATTTTTAAATGCATCGGATCTAAGTCTTGGGCTCCCCTTCTTTTTTCTATCTATAGTCCCTAAATGACCCAATTCAGTCCCACCACCTGAAATATCCTCCACATGCTGATGACCCCAATTCTGTGTCTCTAAGATCTGCTTCTCCTGAGAAGTCCTGACTTGTGTACACAAAGTTTTCCTTGCCATTTACATAGACTTTTCAAACTCAACATGTCAGTTCCAGATTCTCACCCCCAAAACTGCTTCTTTTCAAGCCTCCTCCATCTCAGTGGATGATACTAGATATCGTCTGTTGCTTACATTAAAATTCTAAGTTTCCCATAATTATTCTTGGCCTCTTCAACAGACTATATCCAACCTAGCTCTGTTTACTCTAAAAGTCACATCCTGAATGTGTAATCCACTCCTCTTTTTCTCTACCATCACTAGTTTAATCCTAACATCATCTTCTCCTTTCTTGACTCCTGTAATTATCTCCCTACTGTTTTCTCTTTCCATTCTTGGATCATCCATCATCTATTCTTCAGAAAGAAGAGGAATTGGTTTAAAACATGATTCAGATCTTATTTCCTCCCTATTTAAAACCCATGCATCTCTATCTCAATTAAATTCAAGCCATGATTATGCTCTGGTCAGCACAGTGCTATAGGATTTAGCCCTTACCTAATACTTCAATGTCACTGTGCACTACTTTCTCCTTGTTAATTTTCTTCCAACGTCACAGAGCTTTTATGTCACTGTTGGGCTTTAAATATGACAAACCCACTTCCATTTCAAGGCATTTGATCTTGCTTTTCTTTTACTTGGAAGACTTTCCCCTGATCTTTGCATGGGTAATTATTTCTTGTCACTCAAATGTTACCATATATGTCAACTTCTGAGAGAGGCCTTCACCGGGCAGTCAGGCATCACCTAGTGCATTACCTTATTTTAAAGATCTATACGGCATCCTACTATCTGATATTTCCTCTGTCTATTCTCTAAAAATGTAAGCTATCTGAAAACAAAGTCTTTACTTGATCCCAGAATTATACCTGATATAGCACATATTTAACATGTATTGATTGAAATAACAATAAAATATTTTTATCAGGTGGTCGTTGGATGCTTTAGATATGATATGGAGTTGGAATACGAGTTGAATGAACTAGGCATATTTTTTTCCCATATAACCAACTGTCTACTCAGTTGTTTGATACAATATTAGGGCTATGGAAGTGGACAAGGCAGTCACAGGCCTTGTTCACTGGAGAAAGGAGAGTCATTTAAATAAAATCACATAATTTACATATAATTTGAATATAATCACATAATATTTGCTCTTGTCATAAGATTTATGGGAGAAAAATGCATTGTGCTTTGAAGCATGTAACCAGGGGATGTAACTATCTAGATATCAGGGAATATAATCTAAAGAAGTGGAATTTAAGAGCCACATAAGGTTCTGACGGATGAGTGGGAATCTGTAATACTATTTCTTGGTGACCACTTTTTTGTGTTATGTAAATAATGAGAATATAATTATACCCAAGGGATAGAAATGCCTTATCTAATTATTAGCCATGAGAAATATGTATCTCTCATACAGATGACTGAAGCAATAAATATATTTGGTTTTCTGATTTAAAAATAGGTCTTATAAGAGCTTAGCAGGAGTACATTTTCTGAAAAGTCATTGATATGGTATTAATTAATATATGGAATTACGGTACTTACAAATTTAGGTACCAGATGGTAGTCTGTCATGAATGCTCCAAAGGCCGATTTCCTGTTGGACACTGTCTCTCTCTGTGCAGTTTTCAATTTCAATAAGTTTTATGAAAGCATAAAAACTTTTTAAGCAAAAGAGATAAAATTTGTATCTTTCCTGCCATTTGTTTCTATTATAATTATTTCCCACAGCCAATGACATCAGAAATAAATTTTTTTCCATGTCTGCTTCAGGCAAGGTTTTGAAGTCCTAAATATATGAGATTTTTATTTTTATATTATATAAAGCCCTGATAGGGCTGAATTCATTATTTTTTTTTTTTGGATGAGTAACATTGCTACAGATCATCTAGTCAAACAGATTAAAAATAGCAGGGTGAAGAAGGGGAAAGAGAGACAAAAGTAATGTTAATGTTCATGGAGGTGAAGGAATTTTCTAGTAAGTACCGGGCTAGTTAGAAAACACAGAATTCAGTAATTTATTCAGTAAATTCTACATCTGAAACTAATATTACACTGTATGTTAACTAACTGAAATTTAAATAAAAACTTAAAGCTAAAAACAAAACAAAAAACAAGGAATTTGTCTTAACATCTATGCTCTTGTCATGACATCAACAAAGGAAATACAGAAATATTTCATAGTATTATTATAATTTTCTATTACTTTTTCTAGTTCCAAAAAACCTAAGATCCATGTTCTTCACAGTATATAAGGCCTTCCTTACCCTATTGGCTATGCATTACCTTCTGGACCACTTTCTACTACTCCCTCCTTAAAATCTTGTATTTCACGAATACTTGTATTTCACTAAAAGAGAGGTGTGTTTTTAAACCCTTATGCTTTTCTCATGCTGTTCTTGTGTCTAGAATGACTTTCCTGGGCCTTCTCTATCAGACAAACGCTGAATTCTCCACTCCTACAGGAAATGATCCCCCACCCTAGGCAGGGTTCAATGTCTTCTTTAGATGCTTCTACAGAAGTCCCGGTTTCCTCCTAAATATATAATGTCTTTGAGAGAAATCAAGGTATCTTGCTTTGTCATTATATGTTCAATATGTATCATAGTGCCAGGTGCATATTATGTCCTTCCCATTGCTTTGGATTAAAGAAAATTAACACCCTGAAGTCATTAACTTATTTACCCGAAGCTTTATTTTACCTGAGAAATGATATGATTCACTTCTATGCTTATTATTTGGACAGTAATTTAAAATTTATTTTTACATATTATATTTAATTATTCCTTAAAATTTACATATTTGATTTCTGCTTAAAGCTAACTTCAATTTTTGTCTCCCCTGGTTTATTTTTAATATTTTCATTTCAATTGAATATATTTGGGAAAAAATAACTGCTTTTAACAGTGTAGAAAAAAAATCAAGCTGACAATTTTATATTTGCAACTCTAAATCACCAATATCTAAGTCATAGAATCTTAGAATTGAAGAGTATTATAGGGCTGAACTCATCCAATAGTTAATAACTCATGATGAATAATTCATCCTAGTTATTATCAGAGGAGCTGTGTATGTTGCACTACAGCCAAACTCTTTCGACTATACAGTGATGTCTTTTCTGCTGCATATTTGCTAAAAGTTAACTATGCCAATAAGTATCAAAAGCCTAAAAGCAAGATAGTTCACTCAATTGGGAGATTGTTTTCTCATCCCGATAGCTTACTATACTTTCTTCAAATTATAGAGCAAGTTATTGAGAAAGCCCTGGGCCTGGCTCAGTAATTAATAAGTACGTATGTACTTTTTTAGCAAATTTGGAATTAGTTTTCCTGTCTTGAGATCCAACTTATTAAAGATCTGCCCCTGACATCACACAGCTATGCATGAGGTATACCATATTGTTCTAGGCAATCCCGTATGAAGGAGTCTAAGTGTATTTTAATTTCCTCCCAAACTGGAGGACTTGAGAGCTTGCAAGTTGCTGCTTCTCCCTCTGACGATGCCTCCTGGTCTTGCTGTCAATTGCTGGATATTTCTTCGAATAGAACATGATGAGCTGTTCTGTCTGACTATAGTTTCCAACCATGGTCATGCCCTACACACTAGTTTGGCTCTCTTTCATATTGATCTTGGTCTAAAGCAAAATTTATTCTATCTCTTTAGAAACTGCACTATGGTATAGCGGTTACCAAATGTGACACCAGCGCTACGGACAGATCAATAACCCAAAACTCAGCTCTGCCCTGGTATATTTCCCCACAACACCATTGCTCGTATCACTGAGATTTATCATGTTTGAAGGCTAAGCTGGCCAGGTTATAACAACATGAGCTGCACTTACTCAGGTCTGTAACTAAAAATCTCAAAACGTTTGATCTTGAAACACTGGGATAATTCCTGAAAACCTGTTGCTGTGATGGTACCTTAAATAAAACAATTAAAAAAACCCAATAACTGCAGAAGATACAGAAATATTAAACAGTAGTCAATAACTTTGACATGTATTTGATTCCTAGTCTTAACTTCAGTTCTCCTTTAATATGACAAAATTTAACATAAATTTTACCATCTGATCCATTTTCAAGTGTACAGCTCATTATCCTCACTTACACTCACCCTGCTGTGGGGCCATCTACATCATCTTTCCAAACTGAAATCCTGTGCCCATTAAACACCAGATCCCTGGAAACTACCATGCTTTTTTGTCTCTATAAATTTGACTACTTCATGTGCCTCAAACAGGAGGAATTATACAGTATTTGTCCTCGTTTACATTGTCCTCATTCATCCATGTTGTGGCATGTGGCAGTTTTCTTCTTTTTTACAGCTGAATAATATTCCATGTATATCACATCATATATATATGTGTGTGGGGGGGGGTATATATATATATAATATATAAATATTTTTATAACAAATAAATATAATTATATATATTTATATATGTGTGTATATATAATATATAAATATATATAATAATATATAAATATTTTTATAATAAATAAATATATTTATATATATATGTGTGTATATATATAATATATAAATATATATAATAAATATATAATATATAAATATAATATATTATATAATAATATATAAATATTTTTATAATAAATAAATATATTTTTATATATTTTATATATAAAATATATAATTTTACTTATTTTGACTTCTTCAAGTGCACATACACACACAAAGGAGTGTTTAGTAGCAGCATTATGGATAATGTTGACATAGTCTGCACATACACACACAAAGGAGTGTTTAGTAGCAGCATTATGGATAATGTTGACAGCACAAAGAGAGTCTAGATGTCCATCCATGAGGAAAAGAGCTACACAAATTATGGACTGTCAATAGGATAAAATGTCATTTAATATAGAGATATAAAAAATGAATCGAAGTACAATGAGATTGTTAAGAGCTTGTTGCCTGGGTTATAGAGCCAGTGCCGCCTCTTACAAACTGGGTTAACTCAGAAAGTTGCTGGAGTTCACTGAGCCCCATTTTTCTCATTTAAAAAGTTAGATGATGAGAGTATTTAAAAATGTTTTTTCAATGTTTATTTTTTGAGAGAGAGAGACAGAGACGGAGTGCAAGCACAGGAAGAGCAGAAAGAGGGAGACACAGAATCCAAAGCAGGATCCAGGGTCCAAGCTGAGCTGTCAGCACAGAGCCTGATACCAGGCTCGAACTCGTGGACCGCGAGATCATGACCTGAGCTGAAGTCAGACGCTTAACCAACTGAACCAATCAGGTGCCCCAGTGATAGTATTTTTTTTTTATGAAAAGTTACTTGTGATTACTAAATAAATGACATACACAAAGCAATTAGTTAAACATCTGATATAACGGCTGAAAAAATGTTAGTTATGATTATTAATTTTTACTGAGTGTCAGCATGTTGGCTCCTTGCTATATTCTACCGATGATAAATGAATAACAAAGAATCTCTGAATTTGTGGGGGACCTGGTGGCTCAGTGGGTTAGGCATCTGATTCTTGATCTCAGCTCAGGTCATGATGTCACAATTCGTGAGTTTGAGCTCCGCACCGGGCTCTGAGCTGATGGTGTGGAGCCTGCTTGGGATTCTGTCTCTTCTTCTCTCTGCCCCTCCCCAGCTTGTGTTCTTTCTCTCAAAAATTAATAAATAAGCTTAAAAAAAAAGGATCCCTGAATTTGAGCAGTTCACATACAAGTGGAGAAAAACTCCTAAACTCTGAAACACACATTGAGTTTTGACCCTTATGTATGCAATTTAGTTTCATCCTCACACCTGGAAATAGGTTTACGAAATAATGTTAAAAGTAAAAAACAGAACAGCAAATGTATGAGATTACAATTACGAAAGCTACATTTCAGAGACAGGTACACATATATACTAACACACTTCAAAACGAGTGAATGTTTGCAAAGATTTTTACACGTACAACTATCTAAAATCATTAAAAATAATTAGAATACAGTAGTTAGCAGTATGTAAAAATCACTTAAAGAATCTGGGATATGATTAAGCACCAAGGATTTGGGTTTCATGAAAAAAAAAAAAAAAAAAAAAAAAAAAACAAAAAACTAAGCAAGACTCTGTCCCTTTTCAGGCCAGAATCAAAATGTTTCTGCTAATAGGGTTTTAGATATAATTTTGTCCAAAATCTTCAGTTCATAGATGAGGAATCTGAAGTTTGGAGATGTTTAAAGGTTTGCAACAACTATGAATAGAAGTCTCTATCCTGAAGTCTCTCCTCTGACCCATAAGTTAACTTCTGAATAAGCTTTTGTAGAGTTCATTTTTGGCATCTTTAGTGGCACACAAGGTCCTTTCCCCCTCTTATCAGTCACATGGAACATATAGAACTTGACGTAGTTGTCTTTAACACATTTTTAAAATTTACCTTCTTGGGGCGCCTGGGTGGCGCAGTCGGTTAAGCGTCCGACTTCAGCCAGGTCACGATCTCGCGGTCCGGGAGTTCGAGCCCCGCGTCGGGCTCTGGGCTGATGGCTCAGAGCCTGGAGCCTGCTTCCGATTCTGTGTCTCCCTCTCTCTCTGCCCCTCCCCCATTCATGCTCTGTCTCTCTCTGTCCCAAAAATAAATAAACGTTGAAAAAAATAAAATAAAATTTACCTTCTTAAGGAATCCATTATTTAAACACAGTATTTCCCACTATGCATGCTATTTATTATAATGCACAGCATTGGAGATCAGCCCCAGTCTACAGAACAAGTCTCTGAAGGCAATAAAATAGAATTTTTAAAAGTTCACTTTTGCAGTCTTTTAAGGCATAGTAGTAAATATTCTGAAAGCCTGTAAAGTGCATTTAATAGATGTTGCACTGGTTGTAACTTGGTTTACTATATAATTACACTGGCTTCTTTTTTGATACCTATACAAATAAGGATTTGCCCTCTTATTGCTTTGAAACTTCTTTTATGTATTTGGTAAATGAGCCTATAAAGTAATTTTTTTTTTACATTTTTTTATTATTATTTTAGAGAGAGAACACAAACAGGGGAGAGGGGCAATGGGGGGGGAGAGACAGAGAGAGAAGAGGGCGAGAAAGAAAGAAAGAAAGAAAGAAAGAAAGAAAGAAAAGGAGAAAGAGAGAATCTTAAGCAGTCTCCAAGCTCAGCATGCAGACTAATGTGGGGCTCCACCCCATGACCCCGAGATCATGACTTGAACTAAAATCATGAGTCAGATGCTCAACCAACAGAGCCACCCAGTGCCCCCAATAGAGTAATTTTTAAATCACTGCCACCACTGTTGGAAATGTGGTTTCCAAAGCTATTGTTGTCTGTTTGTGGACTCTATCTTGGATCATATAGTGGGAAGGTAGCTCTCAGACTTGAAAGTACCCTAACGTTTTGTTCTTCCATGGACATCTTTTCTTGAACTTCTTTTTTATTGGAAAGCATATTTTTTTCTAAAAGACTGATGGAGAGCATTTGAATGATAATCTAAATATTTTCCTGGCTTTCGCTGAAAAAGATATAATGTCTTGGCTTAGAAAAAAGCTTCTTATTTTGCTATACATTTAGAAAGCATCCAGCATATTTTCTATACAGTCAACACAATCTTTGAAGCCATCTGCAGTTTGCAACAATTTTATAGTTTAGTAGCTTAAATTGATGGGAAAATGAGCTGCTGACAGACATGTTTTTCCAAATTGATATTTGAAGACGGTGCAGCCAAAATACTTGGCACAAAGCAGCGGAGAAAATGAGGCGTGTGTATCTACAGAACACAACTCTGTATTGCAGCACAAGCTAAAAACGCTTAAAGCCTGAGATATTACTACTTCTCTTAAGTTCTATATTGTAGTCTTTGATGAAACATTGCACTAAACCGTAGAAAGACCGTAGAAAATCCTATCCAGCTAGATACAGATGTTCCAGTGATCGGCAAGTCCTCATGAAAAAGTAAGTGCCCTTTTAAATAGGCCCCCTTTCGAGTGTCGCTTATGTATTGATTAATTAAACCTTCAGCTATGAAAAAGAAAGAACACAAAAACAAAAAAGCCCATCCTATGTATTACAGTGGTAAGGAAACTATTGACTTCAGTGTACTTTTCCGGTTTCCAGCTCTTTATGTTTTTGTGTCATATTGCTCAATTTACTAAAGTCTTTGCACTGCACATACACACAAAGGTACACCACACACAGTCATACGTAGTGCTTCAAAGAAAAAAAAATATTCTGTAGTACAAAAATTTTGGTGTTTCATTTTTTGTATTGTCTTTTCATTGTTTACTCTGAATCCAAATAATGATGATGTTGCTCTAAGACTATGGGTAAAAGAGAGAGGCAAACCATAAAACAGACCCTTAACTAGAGAAAACAGACCAAAAACAGGCTAAGGGTTCCTAGAGGGGAATGGGCCAAATGGGTGATGGGCATTAAGGAGGGCACTTGTGATGAGCACTGGGTGCTATATGTAAGTGATGGATCATTAAGTTCTACTCCTGATACTAATATTACACAATATGTTAACTAATTACAATTGAAATAAAAACTTTGAAATAAAAAGAGAACTAAAAAATAAAAGATTCCACAACCTTCAGTATATATAGATTTTGTAATGTTTATTTTTGAGAGAGAGATTCACAGAGCGTGAACAGAGGAGGGGCATGGAGAGGGGGAGACACAGAGTCCGAAGCAGGCTCCAGGCTCTGAGCTGTCAGCACAGAGCCCAATGTAGGGCTTGAACCCTTGAACTGCGAGATCAAGACCTGAGCAGGAGTCAGAGGCTTAACCGATTAAGCTACCCAGGTGCTCCTCATCCGTACATTTGTTTAAAAGGGTATTTTCAAGCAAGTTTTTTTTTGAATTACAAAAGCTAAATTTGTATCTTTTCTTGCTTTTAGTACCTAACTGATCACTGCTTCTGGACATTTAATTAACTCAGTCAACAGACACTTATCAGGCACTATACTCATGAATGAGATGTCATTCAGGTAGAGTTTCGCCACCCCTGAATGTCACCGTCCTTTCTCCTTAGAGACTCATGATTTGCAGCCCAGGTCAAAGAGGAGACTCTTGGACATTAACTCAGCCCAAAGGGGACGTGAAAACGTACCTGAGGGGCCAACACTAAAGTGTCTCTGGTCCTCTATTTTCAGAGTTACAACTTTCTGGTGGAAAAATCATCATTGTTATTTATGTTGCTCCTCCCCGCTGACCACCACTGTGATTCCAGTATGCCCTGTGATAAGATCATGTGGATTACATACCAAATATACACAAATACACAGTATTTTCTATGTGGAAAGCACTGGAGTAGGTTTTAAAGGTACTATTTTTAGGGGAAAAACAGTTCCAAACAGCACCCAAACCACTTAGTGAAACCTAAAATATTTTCACAATGACCTAGGACTAGATTAACTGAGATGTACTAACATTAGTTATTATTCTCCATTTATTTAAACCGTGAAGCACATTTCTCCAGCCCACAGTTGTGATTCACAGAGACACAGACTATGCCACCTCAGTAATCCCGCAACCACTCAGCTGTAGTTCGCATACTCAATATCCTTCCAGGGAGGCCAAGTGTTATCAGGGAGCGCTAATGAATGACCACTTTACACAATGCTTGCAATTACCATGCAAAATGCTCAGCTAGGTCTGAAGCCATGTGGATTTGTCCAATTTCAGGTTTCATCAAAACTTAAGTACCAGCTTAGTTTCTATAAAAGGCGCATCCATTTACAAAGAGGTCATGTATTCCAAACAGTGGTTCTCAACTTGAGTTCTTAAAGGTTTTTAAAATTTATTTTAGAGGGAGAGGGAGAGAACACACGAGTGGGGGAGGGACGGAAGGAGAGAGGGAATCCTAAGCAGGCTCCACACTGAGAACAGAGCCCGATGTGGGGGCTGGATCTCATGACTCCGGGATCATGACTTGAGCCAAAATCAAGAGTCTGATGCTCAGTCGACTGAGCCAGCCAAGCACCCCTCAATGTGAGTTCTTAAAAAGAGTTTAAGCTTTTGTTAGATTTAGATTGATTTAGTCAAATGTAATTCAGATAGAAAGTTGAAAATTTTGGGGGCGCCTGGGTGGCTTAGTCGGTTAAGCGTCTGACTTCAACTCAGGTCACGATCTCACGGTCCGTGAGTTCGAGCCCCGTGTCGGGCTCTGGGCTGATGGCTCAGAGCCTGGAGCCTGCTTCTGATTCTGTGTCTCCCTCTCTCTCTGCCCATCCCCCGTTCACGCTCTGTCTCTGTCTCAAAAATAAATAAACGTTAAAAAAAAAATAAAAAAAAAATAAATTTGAAAATTTTGTAAAACTAAATGAGTGAAGTCCCTCAGTCTACATGAATTTGAAATTAAATGTACTAGCCAGCGGTATGATTGTTTCAATTTTAACGAATAAGAGAGCATTCAGTAAATGTTCATTGAACAACTAGTAGATGTTAGGCACTACTCTATATCCTTGAGGTACAGGTGTGAGCTGAATAGGCAGTATCCCTGCCCCTCACGAAGCTGTCACTCTGCGAGGAGACACAGACAGCAAAGGTAATTATACAGTGGAATGCCAAGCAGTGATAAATGTCATGGAAAGAAAGCAGCCCAAGAGTATAGAGAGTGACACACAGGCAGGCTGAGTGAGGGCTGTTCACGTGAAGGTAAAGGTGATAAAGAAAGGCTTCTCATGTATATAACTTCTCTTATATAACCTGACGGGTGAGCAGAAACCTCTATGGAGTGAGAGGTGGGCCATGGGGAGAGCGCCCTAGGCAGAGGGATAGTGACGTGAGTTCCAGGAGCCATAATAGGCGACACTGACCGCCTTATAGGTTGCTATAAAGAACAGTGAGAATGTTAGAAAGTGGGGTTAAGAGAAGTAGCCAAGGCTATGTCACAGAAGGCCTTTATGCTGTGTTAGGGACAAGCTGGTCCCCCATTAAGTATTAAGTTTCCAAGAAATGATTTCATCTGGGGAAAAGAAAAGTTTGTGTAATCTTTTTATTATCTTTTAAAGTGTGTGTGATGCACACACAAGAATATATGTGCAGGTAAGTATACTGGACAACTCTGGTCTCCTGACTCACATCCTCTGGGCCTTTTCATTTCTCCCGCCATACCTGCCACAACCATCTTGCCTCAACTGAGTGGCCGTCTCTCACCTGGAAGCTGAGGCTTCCCCAAAGCCACTCCATGGGAGGCCTGGGGGAACTGACCTGGCATTCCTGCCCAGCCTGGAAGTAGACAATGCTCCATGGGGCTACCCTTGACCAAAGACATCAGAAGCCAGTGATGAATGGCTCTCTGCAGTTCTGAGGTATATTCTTTTGGTTCCACCAAAGGTACTAGAAGGTTTGAGTCTCAGTTGTCCTCAATAACTCAACTGGCTTTCCCTTCTTCTCTGTTCACTTCCTCCCAAAGTCCCAGTTCTGCTTCCTGGAATCCCTTCCCCCAAATAAACTAGCTGCATGCCAGCCCTTGTTTCAGGCTCTATCTTGCTAGAGGAAGACGGCAAGTTAAAAGATTTGAAATATAAATATATAAAATACAATACCCTTGGGTACATCACCCAGTTCAATAATTGGCATACTCTCGTAACTTGCAGCCAACAATGTCTCTTCTCTGTCTCGTTCCTCAGCCACCACTACCCCAGCCCCCTCCCCAGAAGCTGGCCAAGGAACCACAGTCACAAGCTTTGGTTTCATCACTCTTTTACCACAGTTTTGTGTGTGTGTGTGTGTGTGCGTGTGTGTGTGTATGTGTGTCTGTGTGTGTGTTTAGTTTTATCATACATTTATATATCGCAAAAGAATATATTGTTTTTCTTTTTTCTGTCTTTGAGCTTTCAGTACCATAAAATGTGCAGTTTTCCGCAACCTTTTTTTTAACCTTTTTTACCCAAAGTATGTTTCTAACATTCATCCTTGTTTTATGAAGTTGTAGTTTCAATCCTGTATAATAATATAATTTACTTGCCACAATTTATTCATTTTTTCCTGTCAATAGGCATTTGGCAGTCAATAGCATTGTTTTGTTATTTTCAGCACTTTTGTGCACATGTCCTGGTGCACATATGCAAGAGGGTCCCTTAGGCTATGTATCCAATGCAGTGGCACCTTGCCACGTGTGGCTACCGAGCTTTTGAAATGTGGCTAGTCTAAACTGAGACACGCTGTAACATATAAAATATGTACCAGATTCCAAAGAATAAGCATAAGAAAGAATGAAAATATCTTTCAAATACTTTTAGAATATTGATTGCATGCTTAAATGCTGCTACTTGTGTGGGTTATGTGAAATGCATTGTTGAAATTAATTCACCTGTTTCTTTTACTTTTTAATTTTCTTAAGTCTATTTATTTATTTTCGAGAGAGACAGTATGAGCAGGGGAGGGACAGAGAAAGAGGGAAAGAGAGAGAGAGAGAGAGAGAGAGAGAGAGAGAGAGAATCCCAAACAGGCTCCACACTGTTAGTGCAGAGTCCAAGGCGGGGCTTGAACTCAGGGTACCATGAGATCATGACCTGAGCCCAAACCGAGAGGCGAGAGTCAGACACTGAACTGACTGAGCTACACAGGCGCCCCATCTTTTACTATTAAAAAAATGTTTTTAATGCTTATTTATTTTTTAAAAAAAATTTTTTTTTTCAACGTTTATTTATTTTTGGGACAGAGAGAGACAGAGCATGAACGGGGGAGGGGCAGAGAGAGGGGGAGACACAGAATCGGAAACAGGCTCCAGGCTCTGAGCCATCAGCCCAGAGCCTGACGCGGGGCTCGAACTCACGGACCGCGAGATCGTGACCTGGCTGAAGTCGGACGCTTAACCGACTGCGCCACCCAGGCGCCCCAATGCTTATTTATTTTTAAGAGAGAGAGAGTATAAGTAGGGGAGGGACAGAGAGAGTGGGGAGACAGAGAATCCGCAGCAGGCTAGAACCCACTCACTCTGAGATCATGACCTGAGACCAAGTCGGACGCTCAACTGACTGAGGCAATCAGGTGCCCTTTTTTTACTTTTTAAATATGGCTACCAGAAAATTTTAAATGCTCACTTTGGCTTGCATTTGGACAGCACTAGTCTAGGATGATGCTACTCAAAATGTGTTTCCCCAACTAAACATATCAGCGTCACCGGGAAGTTCAAAATCTCTGGCCCTAACTCCAACTACCTTTCAGAAATACAAAATTCAAAATGAATGAATAATGAATATGTAAATAAAAACAAAGGAAAAGAAAAGACATGGAATCCAGGAAACAGGAAAGAAAGGCAGAGTACTTAGTACAGAGTACTAATCTAGATCAAAGCCGAACACAGAGCTCTGGTAAGATCCCTGAAAAAATAAAATACGTGATTAGACTGAGAGGTTAATAAAAGAAGGAGAGGATAGATTTATTATAAACAGTACATACACAGAAATAATTAAAAATTTCAAGGAAAGAAAAGCAGCAGCAGAAGTGAAACGGGATTAGTCACTCCTGGATTTTTAAGAAACAGTATTTATAGACAATTATGAAAAGAGCTTTCAGGGAATAGGATGGGGGAGATTGTATCCGTATTTTACAAAGTGGATCATCAAAGAGACCATCTGTACTTGAGAGAGCATGAAATAAGAAGGTAATGTATCACTTACAGATATAAAGGGACTTAAAAAAAAAGGAACTAAATCATGAGAAAAAAAAACGTATATATCCCCAATATGGGAGGAGGGGAGCTAGAGGTCTGGCAAAAACAAGATAAATTTTCTCTCATGGCAAAAGATAGTCAGTGACTGCAATGATGGATGGAGAACCAGTGCTAGAAGAATATTATTTTCCAGAAGAAAGAGCTAACGGTGTTCACCTCTAAAGAATAAGTCTGTAGTATGAAGTGTCAGGGGAATCACTGCTTATAATTAATTTGTATAAATTACTTCATAAAAATATGAAAAACTATAAAGTACTAGACATAAAGTTAGATCCCTAGATGTGGTTACATGGGATATATAATATATGGATATATGCTACTTAAATATAGTCCATAATTCAATTATGATATTAATTTCTTTTGTTGACATATATTTGTAGATTTCCTCAGATTCTTCCAAGTTTAATTTTTATGATGTTTGCTTTTGTTTTTACATGCATATACCACTATGCTATCCTTTTAAAAGTTTGAAGTTATTTTTGATGCCTCTGTCTTCATTATTGATATTTAATGAAGCAAAAAATTATTCACCACAAATATTGTTTTATTCTATGAGAAGAGTTAAAAAATTAAGGTATAGCTTAGACAATACTTCAGAATTTACGTCAAAAAAGCTCTTACAGGTACATAAAAGCAAGCCATACATAATGAACTAAATATTCTAGAAAAAGAATGGAATTTTGCATGAGTGGATGTGACGAGAAAAGCAAGGTTTAAGAGCTGATTTTATAGAATATAAATAAAGTTTACAAATATAATATACAGTACATATATCATATATACATATAGAAGTTATTTTATATAGTGTTGTATATAATATATAATACAAAATAACATACCTTTTTATTTTTTTTTAATTTTTTTATTTTTTTTAATTTTTTTTTTCAACGTTTATTTATTTTTGGGACAGAGAGAGACAGAGCATGAACGGGGGAGGGGCAGAGAGAGAGGGAGACACAGAATCGGAAACAGGCTCCAGGCTCTGAGCCATCAGCCCAGAGCCTGACGCGGGGCTCGAACTCACGGACCGCGAGATCGTGACCCGGCTGAAGTCGGACGCTCAACCGACTGCGCCACCCAGGCGTCCCCATACCTTTTTATAAAATATTTAAAAACGTCTATAAATGTAAGTTATAAAAACTGATTTCATGGGGCGCCTCAGTCGGTTGAGCGTCCGACTTTGGCTCAGGTCATGATCTCACAGCCTGTGAGTTCGAACCCTGCATCGGCTCTGTGCAGACAGCTCAGAGCCTGGAGCCTGCTTCTGATTCTGTGTCTCCCTCTCTCTCTGCCCCTCCCCTGCTCATGCTCTCTCTCTCTCACTCTCAAAAATGAATGTTAAAAAAAAAAAAATAAATTTAAAAACTGATTCCACAAACGCCAAAAGAGAAATTATTCAATTTTAATTAAAAAAAATTTTTGTTTATTAATTCATTTTTTGAGAAATAGGGAGAGAGAGAGAGAGAGAGAGCAAGCTGGGAAGGGCAGAGAGAGAGGGAGAAAGAATTCTAAGCAGAGCTGTCAGCACAGAGCCTGATGGGGGCTTGAACCCACAAACCGTGAGATCGTGACCACACTCAAAACCAAGAGTCAGATGCTTTACCCACCGAACTACCCAGGTGCCCCAAGAAATTATTTTAAAGATCAGAAACAACCTCACAGTTTCTACCATTTTTGCAATGAGTGTGCCTAGTGTTTGAATTTTCCCTTTATTTTTTTCAGTGATTGGTGAATGGCAGCCCTACGTATATAAACAGCCCAAGGTCCTCATATATTAATGAGGTTTGCAAAATTTGGTTGGTAAAAATCTTGTTGTGAGACTTATGGCTCTAGATAATTATTTTCTTTGGGGTCAGTACGCTATTTATGCAGATTTTTTCTAAACGGGAAAACCTGGTAAGCAGATAAACTATATTTGCGATCTTTACACACAAAAAAGGTTAGTTTAACTCTTGTTCAAATCTAGATGAAAAATTTTGATGTCTTATATTTCACGTGTTTGAGTTATTAGGAATAATTGCAATGATAACCCAACTGTAAAGAGCTGATTCACAGAGCACATATCATGCTAGCAACTTTGCAGTCTGGGTCACTACTGCTGAATCCTGCAAACAGCTGAAGCAGTGACATTCCAATAATGGAGAGTGGTTACAATCCATGGAATGACTTGTCAATAATTCGTATATGGTCATAACCTCAACACCATCGGTTGTGTTGATCAAATTGTGGATTTAGCTTAATATCTATAATAAAGCTTAATTCTCTTAATCATTAAGCACAACAACAAGTGAATACAAACACCTTTTCCCTTCATCTTTTCAGACAGCTTTTGATTTTACTCTTGATGTTAACAATTCAAAAGTATACACACTCTACTTTACTCCCAACGTTAGTGCTCAGTTGATTCATGAAGCATTTCAATTCGAGAGCAATAGATCTCTGTCTGATTTTTGATCAAAATAATTTTAGCGACTGTTTTTGTGGAATGAGGTTTTCTGGTAGTGCTACAGAGTTTCAGAGAAAGAAGAAAGCTATTGTATAATTTATACAAACTCTATCTCCTCGGTTTTTAAAAGACTAATCTAAAACAGAAATTAAGGAAGTTGCTACCATCAGAGAGCCAATGGTCTGAAACTTTAAACATGCTTTCCCTAACTGATAAAGTATGTGCACTTATGTTTTAACTTAGGAGCCTTAGGCAGATTCTGAGTCTGGAGGCAGACATATCTATCAACTGAAAGAAAAAAAAAACCCAGTTTTTTAAATCAAGGAATTGAGGGACTACTGAATCATCAATAAACTGACTTGCTAGGATTATAGATGAGCTGTTCACTATCTGGTTCTTCTCAGCCATGTTGATAGCTCCAGACATATCTGGTTTATAAAACAAAAGACTCCTTTTTCGGGGGAAAACAGCTGTAATAGCTGTTCAAGAGATGGGTGGTATTCTACTTTGTTTAAAATATTTAAATTTTATATGGCTGAAAAGACAACGTTTTATTATTTGATAATAAAGTGTGGAACAATTGCTGTTTCAGGGCATTCTCTATAATAGGAGTCTGTAGATTTTCTACAATGTTTTTCATTCACTAATTGGAACCAGGACATTAGCTGTAGTGATTTATATCTCTGAATTCCTTTTTAAATTGGCTTGTACAGTCTTTAAAACTCTTTAGCTCCGTTTACCAGCCAGTTTGATACACACTATTGTTTTATTTGTGAATGTATTGAAATTATGTGTAAAGCTTACATTATTTCACTTTTAGAATATGAACATTAAACCCCAATGTTCCATTGGCTACCAGAAATCTAATGAATAAATAATTCACAGAGAATGAATTTATTCATTTAAACATGTCTCCTTGAACTTAAAAAAATATTTAATGCTTCAAACTAATAGAACAAAATGATGAATATGCTATTACAGATACTTGAAGTTTGTCTTTTATATGCCTTCTAAAAGAAAATTGAGATTATTAGTATCTCATACTGATGTTATAGATTAAAATTATTTTACATTTATAACTATTTCTGGATCTTTTAGCAAATAAACTGACAAGCATAGGTGAAAAATAATCTTTAGCCAACTACCTTTGATAAGTATGGCAGCCAGAATCAAAGGAGAGTGAATAGGCTTTAGAAATTGATTGCATTCCACTGAAATTGTGACATTTTCTCAAAAGGAAAATCATAAAACTCTCCCAAAAGATCATTTAGTTATGAAAAGTACTTCTGGCTCTCTCTCTCCCCCTCCTTTGCTTTGTTTACTAAATTGCTCATAAACCCAATTAGCTTTTTCTTCTTCCACTTTCGCCTGTCAGACATAGACTCTTCTCAGGCAGATTTTTCCACAAGGACAATTTCCACATCTTCAGGCATGAAATTGACTCCAGGCTTGCTCTATAGCCGATTGCAAGACGGTTTGTTTACTGTGCGCTATGACCTTCCCTCTTCATCCTCTGTGACTGACTGAAGGCATCAGATCCTGTTTCCTGAGGCTTCTGGTACCCTGTACTTGCTTTATTCCTTCCAAAGCATGGCCTTGTTTTTCCCTTTCTGTATCCCAAGGTGGAGTAAAACATCCTGAACTATTTTGCTTTCTCTGTAAGGCTCTATTTGCTGCCAGAACTTGAGGTATTATAAAAGTAGTATGCAGCAATAAGCCAAAAGGCTAAAATATTTCAGAGGTCTATGTCTTTTAGAAAATGTGATTTTCTAGGACACATCAAACTGATTTGTGTCAACAGTGATCACAGCGTGCCAAGAATAGGTTGATATTAACAAGCTCATTTTAACTGCTTAAAATCTATAGCAAAATTGAAATTATGGCCACACTTCCTACTAAATGACAAAAAAAACCCCACATTTTCTGTACATCCTTTGAATTAATGTATGTTATTTCTCAATATTTCTTTAAATGTGTTTGTTGAAACTTGTAAAGGCAAAGCTGTTTAAAATGCAAAAGCCTCAACATTTGAAGATAATAGAAATGAATAAAGATAATTTAATGCACCAAGCCAAGCCTCATTCTGATTGTGGAGTAAACAGTAATTACCAGACACAAAGGCTCTGACCTTCAAGAAGATTGCAGTTTAGTCTAGGAGACATTTAAACATGTAAAACTATAACAGCAGGTGAACTAATGGGAAATTAACTAAGGGAAAATGCTGATCTCAAACCGAGTATTCAACACTAGAAAGAACATATGAGAGGTTTACAGAACTTTGAGCCTCACCGGACATCGAAAAGAAAATCTTGTGAGAGACGCTCGGAAGAAGGAGATTAAGAAAAGAGGAGCCTAGACTGGGAGGGGGACAGGGTAGACATATGGAATATGAGCTTGGGTAGAAAGTTCTCCTTGTTCTAAACCCCTTCCCCTCATATTGCCTTAGTTGAAGACAATCCAGAAGTTCTTAGCAAAAGGTCTGAGTAGGGCAGCACTCTCTCCATTTTCCTCACAAATATGTCTGGGCTGTTACCTCAGTCTGGAACTCATGGTACTCATAGCCCCATAAACAGCTCTCTACATGTGGGAAGTTTCCAAACCTTCCCAGCGAGCACACACTCAGGACTAGGCTTTTGTTCCTTGTGTTAGGCAAACATGACAATATCATGGAAAGCAATGTTTGTCGTGCAGTGGTTCTCTATCCTGGCTATACATTAGAATCCTCAGGGGTGGTAGGACATTATAAAGACATACCAATTTGCAGATTTCATCCAATTAAATCAGATTGGCATTGGTATTTGTTAACTATTTCCACAATGGCTATAATGTAGCGAGGATAAAAAGTCATTGGTCCTGAGGCATATTCACAGGCGAAACTTTAAAGCTACGTGAGAAAGATAAGAAAATGGAACAAGTCCCCAGATACAAAGGAAATAGTCAACTAAAGTGCACTAGGCTGGAGTGCATTCTCCTTGTGTTCTGTTCTCATTCCCTGGTTGCCCTGAGTTGGGCCAGTCCAAGAACTGTCAGCAAGACAGCCTGAGAAAGGTGTCCCCTCCCCTACTGTAGTCATAAACTTCAGCTGGTATTTTCTGGGTGGCCATGGAACTCAGGGAGCTTAAAGTCTCTCTCTCTCTCTCTCTGTCTCTCTCTGTCTCTCCCCCCCCCCCCACACACATGCATAAACACAGGAACACATATGAAAATACAAAATAAGATGGCAGATATAAGAGTAATAGGAATACTATATAGGTAAGAGTTAAATATACACAGGTAAAACAATCAGAAAGTGAAGTCTCTCATATCTATTTTTTTTTTTAATTTTTTTTTTCAACGTTTATTTATTTTTGGGACAGAGAGAGACAGAGCATGAAGGGGCGAAGGGCAGAGAGAGAGGGAGTCATAGAATCGGAAGCAGTCTCCAGGCTCTGAGCCATCAGCCCAGAGCCTGACGCGGGGCTCGAACTCACGGACCGTGAGATCGTGACCTGGCTGAAGTCGGACGCTTAACCGACTGCGCCACCCAGGCGCCCCGTCTCTCATATCTATTTAAAGAGAAGATCCCACAGTATACTGTTTGCAAGAAAAATAAAACAGGAAACAGAAAGTATGAAAATCAAAGAATGAAAATATACATCAAAAATACAGGAATTTAAAAAGCGAACAATTTCCACCTAAGACACAATAGAATTTAAAGTCCTCACATCAGAGTGTTTGAATAGCCATTTTTCCAAAGAAGGCACACAGATGCCCAACGGACACATGAAAAGATGCTCAATGTCACTCATCACCAGAGAAATGCAAATCAGAACCACAATGAGTTATCATTTTACACCAGTCAGAATGACTAATACCACACAGGTAAGAAATAACAAGTGTTGGTGAGAATGTGAACAAAAAGAAACACTCACACACTGTTGGTGGGAATACAAATTGGTGCAGTCAAACTGGAAAACAGAATGAAGTCCTTCAAAAAGTTAAAAAAATAGAAACCCCGGGGTGCCTGGGTGGCTCAGTGGGTTAAGCATCTGACTTCGGCTCAGGTCATGATCTCACGGTCTGTGAGTTCGAGTCCCACATCGGGCTTTGTGCTGACAGCTCAGAGACTGGAGCCTGCTTCGGATTCTGTATTTCGCTCTCTCTCTCTGCCCCTCCCCTGTTCATGCTCTGTCTCTTTCTGTCTCAAAAATAAAATAAAACATTAAAAAAATTAAAAAAAAATAAACCCCGTATAATTCAGAAATCCCCAAAAATCCACTACTGGGTATTTGCCCAAAGATAATGAAAACACTAATTTGAAAGATATATGCACCCCTAAGTGTATCACATTGTTATTTACAGCAGCCAAGATATGGAAGAAACCCAAATGTCCATTAATTGATGAATGGATAAAGAAGATGTGCTACACACACACACACTCACACACACACACACACACACACACACACACACACACACACACACTGGAATATTATTCAGCCATAAAAAGGATGAGATCTTGCCATTTCTGACAGCATGGATGGATCTAGAGGGTATTATGTTCAATGAAATAAGTCAGACAGAGAAAGACAAATATCATATAATTCCACTTATATGTGGAACATAAAAAAAAACAGAAACAAAAAACAGAAACAGATTAAATTGAGAGAACAAATTGATAGTTGCCATAGGGGAGGTGGGTAGGGGGATGGGAAGAACAGGTAGAAGAGGAATGGGAGATACAGACTTCCAGCTATGGGATGAATAAGTCATGGGGATAAAAGGTACAGCATAGGGAATATAGTCCATGATATTGTAATAGCGTTGTATAGTGACAGATGTGGTGAGCATAGTATAATGTATAGACTTGCAATTCACTGTCTTGTACACTTGAAACTAATGAAACTAATGTAACTTGTATGCTAATTATACTTCAATTAAAAAAAAGTAAAAAGCATCACAAGGAATAATAAGAATATTATAAACTAATAAAAGGCCAATATATGAAACATACAATAACCAGTCAGAAAGGACACTTACAATTGGGTCAGACACTGTGCTAGGCCCTCACCTAGCAACAAACAACAGTAAAATTATTTGTTTAAAGGTATTTTGGCTTTTTTCCCCAGGGGAGACCTCCAATTTTTGTCAAACCTCCCCCAAACTACTTGAGAGCTCAAATAATCCAGGAGCTCTCCTTAATCTGATGTGTTGTGCATTGATACATATATCTTTTCTTATGACGTTGGTATTTCTATCCTAATCCCTCCAAATATCCAACAAAAGGAAAATATTTTATTCAGACTTTTTTCTAAGTTACCATTCTTTCCTCCAGGCCTAGTGATTTCCACATTAGCAGTACTTTTTAGCTCTTAAGGCTTTTCAGTACATAAAAATTTTATACCCCCAGACTCCTGAGACTGCACAAGGAGAAACAAAAACATTCCACAGCATATGACCAGGATCCCAGGAAGTCTGACAGCTTTTACCTTAGATACGCCAGGGAAAGTTTCCCAGTCTTGGGTCCTCATGCTCGTAGTGTCACCCAAATGAAATTTATTATTTTTACTAAAGTGATGACATTCTTGGTAAAAAGATTAGACAAAAAAAAAAAGACTGACCAAGTTTAAATTTGGTTTTCTCTGGGAATTATTATTCGAAGCACAATTTTATAGTAGGCAAGTATTTCAAGGTTGCTATACTTGGCAAGAAGGTAAGACATAGACAGGGAATCAAATTCATGGGACATGCAGCTTAATGAAACATCTAATTGGGCATAAAACTTGAAGCCCAACTTGCAGTGGATAAAATTACATATTCTCAGCCTATTGTAGAATGGACCTCAGCTCCCTGATTTGGAAAGGGGGGTAAATGCTGAGTAGTCTTTTTTTTTTTTTTAAACCAAAGGACATAGCTGAGTTTTACACAAAATAGGGTTGGTTTTAAAAACAAGATTTCAGCTTAGGACATCATGTGTCTGTTTTCTAAGTTCCTTTGGCAGGCCCAAATGGCATCATAAATTTAATGTACTGAAATTTGAGCTTTTTCATGCAGGAAATCAGGCCAGGATATGTCAGCTCACCAAAAAAGCATATTATTCTTGGAGGTATAAAATATTTTTTCTGTAGCTAAAATCATATTAAAAGTTCCTTCAGTTTGAATTTTAAGTGTTCCTAGTGGAACATGTGATGAAGTTCTATGGTCTTGGCAGATACTGAGTAACTTCCTCTGGAATCTCTTTGGCCTGGATATTAGTACAACTTGGTCCTGTTTTTCTTCACCTTGATAGGTATCTGGGGATGATGTCATGACTCAACTTTCTCCTCTCATTACTTATATATCTATTCGTTTTTAAAGAATAGATCTCTGATTGCTTGTTTAAGTTCCTGATTAACATAAGGATATATGGAAGATGTTGGCAAAAGCTTTGAGATAGAGTGATAAGAAAGTCTATTATCATGCAATTTAAATAGAATTCAAACATATGTTCAGGATAAGTGCCACACAACTAGTAATTCTGAAAGACAGTTCAGGATGATGGGTTTCATGAAAAAGCTAAAGAAACCAAGACATTATTCAACATAAAACAAAGGCTTGGTCTAGAGATTTAAAGAAAAGTATACATTAAAATCTACAAAGGATAAAGAAGTCCCCTTTTTGCTTAGTCTTTCAAAATCAAGCAGGACCAACCTTATTACATCCTAGGTGAAACTGACTTCGTCAACTCTTCCATTAAATCTAAATTTGTCATATTGTAGTGAATGATAGACAGTCTACATGGCAAGTGTATCCTCCTGTATAATCAACAGTGTAATGACTTAACCTGAGAAACAGAGACAGGTGTATTGAGTGGCTATAAGGAACAGCAAGATTCTGAGATGTGAAAGATTCTCATTAACACACCAAAAACACCTAAGTAGTGGAGTGCTTAGTGCTAAAGGTAATTCAGAACAACAGTTAAATTGTGGCCACCATTGATCTTGATTTTAAATATATATGCCTAAAATTCCTATTGCAAACATTTCTGAGCAAGGTACAATTTTGAGGGGATGCTGTATGAATACAAAGGGCCTTGGTTTCGACTCTTACGAGAGTTTCTCTGCCTTCCTTCAATTTTCTCTTTTGCATCATGCAACCGAAAGACTTACTATTCCAGAAGTATGACTAGTTTCTCCTAAATTAGCAAGAAGGGTGTAGAAACACATAATTACCAATAAATTGCACATCTTGAAGATTATCTACTCCATTTCTCCCATATTTGGGAGAGAACTATGAACTCTGGAGAGATTAAGTGAAAACTCTCACTGATGCCCAAGTTCCCCTTGTCTCAGTCTGGCATTGAGCCTACTATAGTAATGAAAACAATTCCTACCACGAGTCAGAAAAATACAATTGTCATGCTTCTTCAACTCCAAAACCTGGTATATTGGAGGAAATTTCAGGCAGCCCTACTACATTGTACACTGGCCCCCAGCTGCCCTAGAAATAGCCTGCCTGTATTTAAGCTGGTACCATTATCATGTCCACAGCACTGCTGTTATGACCCAGTCCAGTGATCCAATGCCTTCCCAGGTGTCCAGGGAGATTTTATAGGCATACCACCCGCTAATTTTATCTAACAATTTTCATAGCTGCCATCTTGGATAGGTTGCCATCTTGGATACACCAACAAAAAGAACAGCTAGGTAGAAAGGTTAATCACAGTTGCCTTAAGTAAAAATAATTAAAGTAACAGTATAATAATATTGGAACACCATACACCATAGTTTTCCTCGGGCAATTTTATCATAAGTCCCACATACTGTCTGGTTTAACATTTGCACCAGACAGAACTTCCAGGTTTGGGAAATTATATGGTTGTTCAAATAATAGTTGATAATATTTTAGTGTTTATCATATGCCACCAAGTATAAATAGATATGCCACCTAATAATATCTTTTAAACAACACTATACAATATAAGTTATTATTATAATATTCATTTTACAGATGAAGAAACAGTGAAGCACAGAGTTCATGTAATTTAACAAATATCACCTGATTTTAATCAATGGAGCCGGATTGCTGGCTCCAATTCTTTGGTAATCTCTTGACTGCCTCACAATAAATTCACATTTCCTGAACCTTGTCAAAGTAAATATTAAGAGTGTAAATGGGATGGGGCACCTGGGTGACTCAGTCAGTTGGGTGTCTGACTTCAACTCAGGTCATGATCTCATGGTCTGTGAGTTTGAGCCTCACTGAATTCGAGCCCTGCATCGGACTCTTTGCTGGCCGCTCAGAGCCTGGAACCTGCTTCAAATTCTGTGTCTCCCTCTTTCTCTGCCCCTCTCCCACTCACACTGTCTCTCTCTCTCAAAGATAAATAAACATTTAAATAAACAGATAAAGAAACAAACAAACGTGTACATGGAAATAAGTTTCCATAGCTGAACCATAAATTTATTAAATCGCCTATTTTTAAACTAAGTGTCAAATAGGATCAGAGTGCCGCCATGCTTTTTTCAAAAGCAGAAAGTCCCTTTAGCGAGTCTGGAATATGAAAACCAGAGCCTATCCCTTGAAACCTTAAGAGATAAATTAAGTAGAAATTATGAAAATCTAATTTATAGAGTGAAGATCTATTTACGGATCTTCTTGCAACCATGTTCAGATGGTAATTTTAAGAATGATAGGTTCCGAGTGAGTTATCGGAGTAAAGTAAATGCTAGGGTGGGGGGAATATGCCACTTTTTAAGGATAAAAAGAGAGGAAACCTCCTTAGAGCATACTAGAACCCCATGGCCTCAGCATGAGTCTAACCCAGTTGGGTAATTTTTGCCTTTTCTCATGACAGTTGGGCAAAATCTCCTAAACCACACAAATCTTTGAAATAGCAGTTGCTGCAAATTGAAGAACATTTTTGTATTTACAGTACATTCTGAAATCTGATGTTCTTTTCCCTTCAGTCAGAAATCCCCAGTATCCAGCATTATGTTTCCTGAGGTCTGAAATTGCCATTCATCATGAATAACTTAAAATGTCTTGTAATTCATTAAGAATTATACTTAAAGCAATGCTGTTGGTTCCTATTTCTGTGAAACTTGCTAATCTTTGAAGACACATGTAGAAGAACTCTGCGTTACTAAGAATATTTGAATAATTTAAACACTCCGTTCTCCAACTTTTTGCTTAAAAAGTATTCACCATACACGTGGACAAGATTTCGAGTACCATAAGAGATTTTGTTTGTTTGTTTGTCTTTGTTGTTTTGTTTTGTTTTTTAAAGTGGCATATGCATACACAGATGAGTAACATTTGGAAGCCTTACCCTTGAAAATAAAGTTTGGCAATGTGTTGCTCTGCAAAGTCTCAATATCAAGGAAAAACTTATGTTCTACTTGCACAATGGATTGCAATATGCACTCCATTATTGAATATGGTTTGTTCATATCTACACACACACACACACACACACACACACACACACAACGGGACACAAAATTACAGGAGGAGAAATCTGCTAAGGAGCCTATTTCTAAGAGGCCAATGATTGCACTTAGAATATTTTCATATGAGTAGCTGAATGACACTGTCCACTAAAAGCACTTAATATTCTTTTTGACAGGAGGGACCAGAGAGTGTTCACTGCTATACTGTCATGTTGTGTTTCCTCCCAGAAAGGTTGAGGTAAACGTGCCAGAAAAATATGAGCTCCATACTTGGCTGTATAAAGTCTATTAAGTCTGTATAAAAATGTATGGAAACAAAATCTTTTGCTAAAAAGCATCGATAATAGCACACTGTAATTTAAACCATTAGAAATACTTAGAATTAGGGGGCATTGTTGATTTGTAGAAAATTATCAAGAGTGGTTCTCTGAAAAGCGCTTGCTTTCTTCTTCTTGCATGACAGGACACAGAGCTACCATCTTTTCTAGGCCTTGGAGAATTGTCATATTTCTTTTCCAAGTTCAAACGTGTTTTTGACATTTTATCCTTTGTGCTTTCAATATTGGGAAATATTTCCAAGACTTCCTATAATATGAAGTGTTTGGCTAACATTGCTTCCTCTAGGTTGCCTCCATCCTTTTGGTCACAATCACCTCCTCCATTTATGTCAAGAAGTTCCCTTTTACTAATTTCTCCTGGCTGCACATGTACACTCCTGGGCAGAGGTCATGTCAACATTCCCACGGTCAGCCATTTCTTATAAAACTCCATTTATGCCCAGTTTTTATTTTTACTTCCAGCACCATTGTTCTTTGTTTGTTTGCAGTGCCTTGATGCTTTTTGGCCAATTTTCCTGTTTTGATCATTCGTTTTTGTAAATGTCATGTAGGTGTATAAGTGGGAGACAAGGAAGCAATGTTATGACACCCTTTGCTGTCTGTAGGTGAACCAAATCTCAAATGTGCAGTGACCAATCATTGACAGACTCTGAAAGAATGATATGATTGGTCCCTGATTATGACGGCATGTTTTTTACACGGTGATTTATGGAGTGAGAACTAGCTAAGTTTGCATCTAATACAATTACTGACAGTTAATACAGTGATCACTGAAATTCGAGCAGCGTTGTAGAGAGACTGGTGTTACTTCCTGAAATTTGTGCATACCAGGACTGTGCAAAGAAAGGAACGTCTGTAAATTCCTCATGTTCCCATTGTTATACCTTGGGTTATGTCTTGTTGTCAAATACTTAAAGGTAATCAAAGTTGAAGAAAATGAATCTTGACCGAGATGTAGATAGGTTAATCTTGCTTAGGACACACAGAAAGCATTCGGTGTCGATGAGCTGCAGTTGCTGGGAAGGGCAATGAAAAATGCACCCTGCCCTCACATTGAGTGGAGGCTAGTGATCGGTTCAAATCCACCTATATATACCTGAAGCCCAGCATAAAAATCAGGCCATGTAAAACCCATCCTTGGGCTTTTTACAGGCTTCCACATCTTAGCTAGGGAAAGGAAACTCTTCAATGGACTTGTTCTACATGAGAACTAATATGAGAGTGATCTATGTAAAATAGATTGCAGGTATTGTGGGAAGATTTGTCAAGAGGCTACATTACTCGTTATATTAGCAGGGACACAGAACTACTATGGGTAAGAGTTATTAAGGCAATGATAGTAATAATGCAGAGAGTGAGAGACCACGGCAGAGGCGGAGAAACAAGGACTTGCCCCTGGGAGATAAATACGGAGAAAGGAGCCTTTTGGAGACAGCTAGAGTTTCAAGCTTAAGTGGTTTGCAGAAACCTGACAGATCTGATTCTCACAAGGTATCAGTAATGTTTAATGCAGCTCCTTTGAAAGAAATAAAAACATTTGCTAGGAACCTCTCAGTAGGTTCCACGTGTTTCCTTGCATGGTCATTCACCTATATTGCTGGGTCCCTTAATTTATAGACTATCATGAAAAAAATAAATAAAGAGCAGGTGGCAAGATCTACTCCTTTAAACTTTCTTTCATCTAGCATTCCAACATGTTTCAGACAATATAAGTTCTTCCCTTTCTCAAAAATGTGGAGATAATTCTAAATATATAGATATAGTAATAGAGGCAACAAATCAAGGCTTTCCAATCACCCACATCACAATTTTAGAAAACCAGAGCTGTGTTGTGCACATTTTTACTTTTTCTTAGTCTGTTTGCCATCAGTGATCACATGTTTCTAATATTATGAGTCTCATAAATGCCATAGTACCTCTTACATTTGTCTCACGACATGTGTTTGCCAACTTTTGTCCGCAAGGAAAAGCTTTTGATAAATGCCAAGGGGGTCTGGCATAATTGTTCAGATACAGAGAACTTACAATGATATAAACTGAGCCATGGGGGGAGAAAGGATTTAAGGAATAGGAATATTCAGTCCTATTAGAACGATATTGCCAGTTGAGGATTATTAATACTCTTGTTACCACAATCCAGTTTGCCTGAGCACTACTGTATATTCTTTTATAAATCAAGCTCAAAATCATTATGCATGATTACCTTTTTACCCAGAGGTTCTGGTGCAATGCAATCCAACGTAGATTCAGATATATTCAACTCTGGCTTGTGGATGTTTCTCACAGGACCCGAGTAGACAAGGTTTTTCTGCCAAGATAAGTAATGAAATGGTATCAGAACATGTTTCAGGCACATGGCATAGTATGCTAAAGGAAGGGAGACTTGAGGTCTAATTCTGCTTTTGCCTTTCACTCAGCTGTATGATCTGGGAAAAGGGAATCACAGTAAACCTCTCAGATCCTTCATTTATAATTTGAGATAGTAACAATTCTACTCAAGTTAGAGTCTTGTCATTAAAAGTAAGGAATAAAGTCCTACTATACAAACTTATAGAACATTATACAAATATAAGGATCTATGATGATGATGACCTATAAAACAATTTTTTATAGGTGTGTATATGTATGTATATGATGTATACATATATACATGATGTATATGATGTATAACATATATATGTTGTATATATATATGATGTATAACAGATTTATATATGATGTATAACAGATATATGATGTATAACAGATTTATTATTATTTATTAACACATGTATTAAACTCCTTCATATATAGAACTTCCTTGGCTTAACAATGGGGTTCCATTCTGATAAACTCGTAAATTAAAAATATCATAAATTGAAAAGCCATTCAATGTACTTGACTTACCAAACATCATAACTTAGCCTAGCCTACCTTAACTGTGTTCAGAACACTTACATTAGCTTACAGTTAAGGAAAATCATTTGACACAAAGCTTATTTTATAATAACGTATTGAATATCTCATATAATTTATTGAATCCTGTGAATCCTGTGAAAAACACAATGGCTGTATAGGTACAGAATGGTTGTAAGTATACCGGTTGTTCACCCTTGTGATTGCGTGGCCGACTAGGGGCTGTGGCTTGCTGCCTCTGCCCAGCATCATGGGAGGGGATCACACACACATATCGCTAGCCCAGGAAAAGATCAAAATGCAACGTACAATTTTTACTGCGTGTGTATGGCCTTTCGCCCCATCACGAAGTCAAAAACTCATAAATTGAACCATCATTAAGTCAGAACTGTCTGTACTTTTTGCTAGCGGAGGTAAAATGAGGAGTAGAGTCAACAAAGAGTGGAAATAGGGTATTAAGAAGGATTTCGGCTACCTGTTACTGAACTCTTCATCTCACATGAAGTTCTCAAGCAGTGATGGACAACGCAAAGCCTGCTGCAGAATACATTGCTGGCTGAGTTTTGAGATCCGTGACAGTTTGTGAATGAGACGCTTAAGTGCTGCTGCCAGTTTCTATTTCTCAAACATACCAAACACCAAGTGTTGGTGGTTCTAACACAGCCCAACTCTGCACTGGCCTTCAATAAAGCAGGTCATAAAGTTTTTTATGCAATGTTTTTCAGTACAGTTCAAATATAACAAACTTTATACTGAAGGGGAAAATGTGGCCAATCAATAGTTTTTCCTCCTAGAAATTCTGGAGAAAGAAAAGAGGCGGATTTATCACTTTTTAATGCATACTATACCATAATGCTAGAAAGTGTATTCCTGGTACAGGAACAGACATGCAGAACCAAAGAAAATGAGAATGTCCCGAAACAGATTTATTTATGTAATGTTTTGTAGTAGTGGTCACAACACAGATCAGAGGGGGAGTTGCAGATCTTTTCTTAATTGATTGAATTTGTGATATTGGTTTTCTATATAGGAAAAAATAAAATTCAACGCATCTTTCAAACAACATAGACGAGTCAAACCCAGATTAATTAAAAATCCGAATGGGAAGGTAAAACTGTAAAATAAATGGTGAAAAAAATGTAGGAGATTGTCTTTTGGTTTTGAAATAGAAATTTCTTCAATAAAATGCAAAATCACAAGCCAAAAGGAAAAAAAAAATGATTCAACAGTATCAAAATGTTTTCTTTTTTTTAAATTTTTTTTTTCAACGTTTATTTATTTTTGGGACAGAGAGAGACAGAGCATGAACGGGGGAGGGGCAGAGAGAGAGGGAGACACAGAATCGGAAACAGGCTCCAGGCTCCGAGCCATCAGCCCAGAGCCCGACGCGGGGCTCGAACTCACGGACCGCGAGATCGTGACCTGGCTGAAGTCAGACGCTTAACCGACTGCGCCACCCAGGCGCCCCCAAAATGTTTTCTATTAATGTTTTCTATTCAGTTTAATTTTTCTATTCAGACAAAGTTGTTCAAGCAGTTATTAGTGATGCCTAAATTGGAGAAGTATCTAAAATTAACAAAGAAGTCTCATTAGTTAACAAGAATATGATGAGAAACACAACGGAAAAATGGCCCAAGGAAATGTATAGGTAACTCACAAATGGAGATCCTAAATGGCTTTCATGTAGGAATGGCATGATAAATTGATGTTTTTTGTTGTTGTTTCAAGTTTTTATTTAGTTAACATACAGCGTAATATTACAATTTAGTGATTCATCACTTACATGTAACACCCAGTGCTCATCACAAGTGCTATATGCCATTGGAGAATTCATGTGGGGTCCTACTTTTCTCCATTAAACTAACAAAAATTCTAAATGCTCAATAATACTGTTTTTTAAAAAAAACAGGAAATAGAAACCTGTATAAATTATTAGTGGGAGCGCGGACAAATGCAACCTTTTCGGAAAACGGAAAATGTTTTGGAAAACAACAAATGTCCTACTTCTTAGTGTGCCCGCAGGGACTCTCACCCACAGGTCCAGGGGTGAACACGGACATGGATGGTTATCAGAGCAGTTTCTGGGGCATTAGGAAGCTCATACAGTAGAAACACATAACAGTATATTATATTGCAATCAAAAGCACTGAAGTTGATAAGCATGTGTATGTGTGTATGTATGTGTGTGTTATATCTCAATATGAGTGGGTCCTAAATACATGATGTTGGGCAGCAAAAAGTGAGAAAGAAAACAAAAATATAACACAATATTTTTTTTTTTAAGTAGCATACTGGAAACTATCATTCATACAGATATATAGATATAAACATAGATAATTTTTAAGATTACATCAATACTGAAGTCATATATGGAACACATTAGATTGGGTCCCTAAAGGTGGTAGGGGGCTAGAAGGAGAGGTCAAAGTGGGAAAACTAAGAGTCTCAGATAAAACAGACCAATGACAGTGTGCCATGAAAGTGAGGACTATAGGGGCACCTGGGTGGCTCAGTCAGTTAAGCATCTGACTTCAGCTCAGGTCATGATCTCATGATTTGTGAGTTCGAGCCCAGCTTTGGGCTCTGTGCTGATAGCTCAGAGCCTGGAGCCTGCTTCAAATTCTGTCTTCCTCTCTCTGCCCCTCCCCCACTGACACTCTGTCTCTCTTTCCTTCAAAAATAAATAAATATTACAAAAAATTTTTAAAAAAAGCAAGGACTATAATTAGTTAAGCAATATACAAATGAGACTCATAAAACCAAGAGCAAAAAGTCAATTAAAATGTATCTCAATAAACTGAAGATAATGAATTTAATTTTTGTCCATGTTTTTTTCTAAAAACTCCTTTAACATTAACACAAATATATCTAAAAAACATACTTGTTAATATTGGCAAGTGTAAAAAGTGGCAGGGATAGCAAAATGAAGAGTAATGAGATATTATTAGTATTTGATCTGATAATAAAAGAACATAAATATTTAAAGGTAGCACATGATATAATAGTCCTGTTTGAAACAACAGAAAGGAATGCAATGTCCAGTGGTAGGAAAACACTAGCAGAAAATATTAAAAACACAAGCAGATATCATCTGGAATTCTAACTCTCTGTTGGCCTTGCATACATTCCCCAAGGTAGACAAATGAAGAATTCCCATTACACTGATATTTTTAAATGGGTCAAACTTCAAAATTCTATTCTGTAGATGACATCTAATATAGACAGCTAAATTTTCTGACCTTCCAAATTAAATTCCGATTTTACATAATTCTTTATTGTCTTTGGGCAGGGATTATTCACCTTTTCTTTTTTTGTGTGCAATGGACTCCTTTGTTGTCTGTAAAACCCTTGAACTCCTCAGAATCATTTTCATCAAAATCCAATATTTATTTTTAAATATTCTTGATAGGCTTTGCTATCATTTGTGATTCTCAGCAAGAAGACAATGGTAAGTACTAGACATTTACAGACAAATACAGGTTTTGCAAATGCTTTTGCACAGCCTCAGGTCCTCATGCCCAGGAGTAGCACTGACTACCTTTGTTGCCTAGCAACACCACTCTATCAAAGACAACCTGGTAGTCAACTGAATTGGAAGAGTCAGAAGTTGAAATGAACAGTATAGTAGTTATTTGTCTAGACTGAGATTTGCCTGGTTTTTGATAACTTGTGAACACACTGGCCTTGGGAGTATCTTTTCTTGTTTACAACCCATTAACATAAAAGTAGGATATCAGTAAACTGCTGCACCAATCTTATCTATTTTGAGCCAGAAATGATCTCAGGCAGCCTGAGGCAATTGCTGGAAGTATTTTAGCCTATGCAGGTTTCAGCAAAGAAAGAGTCAAGAATAATCATTTGAAAAGGGTTTCACGTTTTCTCTTCTATCATAAAATTTAATTCTATTTTGAAGTAATCTTGTCATCTAAAACTGACACATTGAAACCCCTTTCCTGTTCTTTTTTCCGTTGTTAACACCCATGGTTTTGCACCCTGCTGTTTCTCCAGTGTCACAGTGAGTTGGTCAATTTAAGGCATGCATAATAGATGCCAAAAGGGAGTGAAATGAGTAACTACCAACTCTGAGCTCTTTTTCTTTTTCGTCTTCTGCCTCTTCCTTTTTCACAAGTAGCAAGATAAGAGGCAGAGATCAATGGATTTTAAGAAATGTATTCATGATGCCAGTTTAGGATAGACAGCACATTGTCTTTGACAAAAACTTACCTTGGGCTCTAATTTCAATAAAGTAGGATCAGGGAAGATCTACTTGAATCTACCAGCCTGCTCTCTTTCCATTGTGGTATTTTATACACCAATCACGAGTATCCCATTGCTTTGCACTCAAAAAGCGGTCTTTTCAGCACTCTTGGAAGTCTGTCTCCCATGTATCTACACTCCCTTTCATTCCTACCTTTCCTATTATTCTCTTACATCATTATCATTTTATTGACTTCATTTTGTTAACTTTTCTTTCTTTTCTTTCTTTTTTTTCCACTCTTCAAATTCCTTTTTAACCTCACTCTATTATAAGTGAGTACGTACGATTCATAAAATTACTGCGCACTTTGTTTATTGAGTGTACTTTAAGTAGTATCTTTGGACCCCCTAGTTTCTCAAAAGTACATCTCCTTTTTATAGAACATGCAGTATAAAAGTTGGACTTATAAGCTAGAGGCGTGATTCTATCCATGGTTTGATGAATCTGTCATAACGAGCTGTGCAATGCCAAATCTTCACAGCACTAGTAATCCACAACTGTGCAATGTTTTGGAGAAAGAAAGTATGTGACCCTACGGAGTATGGGTTTTCATTTAAAACCCCATGATCATATGGGCTCCTGAGTGGCTCAGTTAGTTAAGTGTCTGACTTCAGCTTAGGTCGTGATCTCAGGGTTCGTGGGTCCAGGCCCCACACTGGGCTCTGTGCGGACAGCTCAGAACATGGAGCCTGCTTCAGATTCTGTGTCTCCCTCTCTTTCTGCCTCTCCCACACTTGAGCTCTCTCTCTCTCTCTCAAAAATAAACATCAAAAAAAAATTTTTTTTAAACCCCATGATACTACCATTGAGCTTGAAGGATCAACTTGACATAGTTTTAAATGTAGCCACCTGGGGCGCCTGGGTGGCTTAGTTGGTTAAGCGTCCAGCTTCGGCTCAGGTCATGATCTCCTGGTCCGTGAGTTCAAACCCTGCGTTGGGCTCTGTGCTGGCAGCTCAGAGCCTGGAGTCTGCTTCGGATTCTTTGTCTCCCTCTCTCTCTGCCCCTCCCCCGCTCATGCTCTATCTCTCTGTCTCTCAAAAATAAATAAACATTTAAAAAAAAATTTTTTTAAATGTAGCCACCAAAACTAATTGGTTAGTTTTTTTTTCCTTTTGATATTTTCTCTCTCTCTCTCTCACACACACCACCACCACCACTAATTTCCTTTACTTTAATTTTCTATTATTTGCTTGAAAATCTTCAGTACTTCTGTATATTTTTTTTCTCATGAGTTCTTCACATTTTAGTAATAGAAGTGTAGCATTCTTTTTTTCCTGTCTTTACATTTTTACTTGACACACATTTTCTATTACTTTAGTTTTATATTTTTAGGTTATGTCTTCATAAATATCTGTTATTTCTTTTTTTCTTATGTTTATTCATTTTGAGAGAGAGAGAGAGAGCACGAGCGCACACAAAAGCGGGAGGAAAGGGAGGGGCAGAGAGAGAGAGAATCTTAAGCAGGTTCCAAGCTGTCACTGCAGAGCCCAATGAGGGGCTCAATCTCAACAACCATGAGATCAGTGAGTTGAAATCAAGAGTCAGGCGCTTAACCAACTGAGTGGCCCAGGTGTTCCTCTGTTATTTCTTTTCCCTAGGTTGTAACCAGACTAAAATGTTCATTGATATTTTTTAAAATAATGACAAACTCTTTTAAATAAAATTCTTGTCATATGAGTTCTTCATTTTATTTTATTTTATTTTATTTTCTTAAATTTTTTTTCAACGTTTATTTATTTTTGGGACAGAGAGAGACAGAGCATGAACAGGGAAGGGGCAGAGAGAGAGGGAGACACAGAATCGGAAACAGGCTCCAGGCTCTGAGCCATCAGCCCAGAGCCCGACGCGGGGCTCGAACTCACGGACTGCGAGACCGTGACCTGGCTGAAGTCGGATGCTTAACCGACTGCGCCACCCAGGCACCCCTATTCATTTTATTTTAAAATGCAAGTCTTTCCTTTAATTTGTTAAAAAGAATTCGACTTTGAACCTATTACCAGCCAAGTATTTTTCTAAGAACATTTTTAGTAAAATGCAATTTCGCTGAAAACTATAAATTATACAGCATATTCTAAACTCTAGAAATTTTGTTACTTAATTCTGTCAAGATATATTTATCTGCTGTTTACACTTTTAAAAAAGACTAAAAATTCTCAGTATTGAAAATCTGTAGTGTTGAGTATTTGTAATTGTTTTATTTAGATAGGCATCAAATTGTCCACAATCATGTTACCTTTCCAATTCAATCCTATTAATATCTTTTTTATTTCCTAATCTATTTTGGAACATAGTCTGTATAATAATTTATAATATTCTTTGATCTTTTTATTTATTTAAAAAACATTTTTTTAATGTTTATTTATTTTTGAGAGAGAGAGAGAGACAGAGCACAAGCAAGGGAGGGGCAGAGAGAGGGAGACACAGAATCTGAAACGGGCTCCAGGCTCTGAGCAGTCAGCACAGAGCCTGATGTGGGGCTCGAACTTATGAACCGTGAGATCATGCCCTGAGCTGAAGTCAGACACTTAACCTACCGAGCCACCCAGGCATCTCTGAGTATTTTAAATACATACATTTTCTTTGGCTTGCATCAAATTTGTCTTCACCTATTCTCTGCTTTCTATTTTCATCTGGCTTCTCTTTACCCATTGGTTTACTAGGTTTCTATGATTCTACTAAAACGAAAATCCTTTTACGTTCTTCATATTATTATTATTGTTTCCATTTCATTATTTTAATTTTGCTCTTTGGACTTTCACAGTTTCTTTTGATCTTTAGACCATGTCAAGAATAAAGAAAAGGCTGTTAATTACATATTTATTAAGGTACATTGATTCATGTCAAGAGAGATAATTCTGATTGACAAGGTAGTGTGTTTTAGATTCTAGGGCAGGTCAGGAAGGACCTCTATCTCATCTCTTTCCTTGTTAGATATTCAGCGATTTATTCTTGGTTTTCTTGATCCTCTTTTTTTTTCTCTCTCTCTCTAAAAGAAACTTAGGAAAAGAAATGAGACTGAATTCTATTTTAACTAAAAGTCTACCAAAAGTAACAACAAAAATCCCAATGAAGTCTGGTAAATATGCTTGTCAATCTCTCCTCCATCTGAGTGGTAGTTGATTTTCTTCTCCACGTCAATTGAGGTCATCCACTTCACCCAGGCAAATCTTTTTACTGACGACCGATAGTCATTGTGGACATTCCTATTAGACAAGCAACTATTTGTTTTTGAAGCCATGCTTTAGAAATTAGTATGGTGGAGCCCTTATATGTAGGAACTACAAAACAAGTGCACACTAAGGACTAGATAATCACCCTTGGCTCAGCGCATCTTTCAGGAGATACAGCTATTGTTTCTTTTACTCAGTTGTCTTGCACACTGCTTCTGTTTACTTCCCTGATTATTTTCTCTTCTATTTTCACAAAGCAAAGCTCTTATAAGTGTGAGACAAAAGTAGTCTTTGCTTGACGCAGGCTAAATATTGAGTCACACCTCTGACATCCTTCATACACTGTTCAGCATCTTGTCTATTTAGTCCTGCTTAGCTCAACATCCCATCCAATAGTCACCACCAGAGCCTGTATTTTGCAGCCATAATGAATTTAATAAGTTGCTCACAGTTTGATGGAGCATCTTTAAAAAGCTCATGGCATTCAGGTGAAGGTCAGACTGTTGTCCTCCGCTAAAATATTCTTTTTCTCCATCTTCCGTCAGAATTCCACTCAGCAAGAAGGATTTAGTTATAGTTAAGGCCCAGCCTCCCTCGTTTAGAGCTCCTGTACCAGCACACCCTGCACTGACCTTTCCTTGCTCCGAAGTAGGTCAGTGAACTTACAGTCAATAGCAATCACTTTATTCATTATATCTTTATGTCTTTCCAGCCGAATTATAAGATGCCTAAAAGTCAGAGGAAATGATAAAATTGTTCTATCACCTCAGTGAACATACTTTCAATAAGTACTTTTGAATGAGTATGTGATTAGCTAGGAACGCAATGGGAAGATCATAAAAGCGGGACTGAAAAACTAAATTCTACTTGCAATTTTCCAATGATTACCTGGATTACCTAGAATAAATAGGCTTGTTTCTTGAGATCTCTGATTTCTCATAAACAAAAGGAGAGACTTGGGTCTCTTTCAGCCCTATGATTTGACTAAGCAATGAATGGGGCAAGGGTATGGGGGATGACTAAAGTTAAAGATTGCCAGGAGGCAAAGAGGCTTGAAATATCTACGGGGCATTTGCTGTTATGTTCTGAAGATGATTTACAATTTTAGGTATGAAAAACAAATATTTTAGTTGCTGCTCACAAGAGAGGAACTAGATATAGTGAAATCAGAAGACGGAGCTCAACTTAGTTCTTCTATTTCTAGCTGTGTGATCTTGGGCCATTGACTTAACCCTCTTTGAGCCTCAATCTTTTCACATGTAAGTGAGGAACAGTAATACCTCTCTAATAAGCTTATTATTATTAAGAGTATTTAAGAAATAAGTCGTAAATACGAGGTAGCTGTCAAGCAGTGACATCAGTATTTTCTACATAAGTGACATACGTACGCAATTTTTCATTTTTTTAATCAAAACTTTTTTAAAGCAGACTTATTTCTTTTTTCAAAAAAGTTTTTATTTTTTTATTTTGACAGAGAGAGAAAGTGAGCAAGAGTGGAGGAGGGGCAGAGAGAGAGGGAGACAGACAAAATCCCAAGCAGGCTCCACACTGTCAGCACAGAGCCTGACATGGGGCTCAAGCTCACAAACCATGAGATCATGACCTAAGCTGAAATCAAGAGTCTATGCTTATCCAACTGAGCCACCCAAGCAGCCTAAGCAGCCTTATTTCTTTTGTCCCCAAGCATGTGTGGATTAATTTTATTTCGGATGACTTTTATAAAGGCTTAGAAATATGAATTTCTTGAGCCAACATTATCAATAAAAAGATAAATGTACCTTGCATTTATTTCTCCCTACTTCATTGAGAACAGGATGTGGTTGGTTATCATTTAAAATTCATCAATACATCCATATATTCTCGTACATGAAAGATAAAGTTTGAACTTTTAACATTTGTAGGTTATAGTCAGAAAATTATCTGAGTGGAATTAGTTTAACCCATGGTACATATTTTGTGTTTGTATGGCATGCTGACTTTAAATAATAATTGCTTTTCATTCCTTCTAGATAAAATGTCTTTGAAAATATCTGGTGCATTTAGACATTTATGTAATAACATTTGTTCTCACATTGCTATATTTTTCTATAGTAATCTCTAGTAAATTAAGACTAATATTTTCACTTATCAGTCCTTTTCACACCGGGGACTATTTACAGACAACCTCACAGAATGAAGTCTATTTAGCTCACACTGTGCTCTAAAACATTTTTAACATTAATATGGCGTGTCATAGCTCAGGAAAGCATAGTTTGTTACCTTTTTGTCCACGAATTCATATAACTCACATGTAAAGGATGACGAACATAAAGCTAAGTGTCACAAAGAGAATTATACAGATCACAATGCCCCTCTGTCACCTCAGGTGGGTATGTTTGATCAGATGAGGAAGATGGTTTATGGGAACTGACCATCTGCATTAGAACCTTGAAGCAGTGAGCATTTTCAACATCACAGCTAAGGAGTGTGATTTACCAGCTGATCCTGAAGTAAAAATGCAGAGAGTTGGTGAGGAGAGTTAGGAAATCGTAAAAGACATGAGACAGGTCTGTTGGTATACAACCCAGTTCTCTGGGAGAGGGGAAAAAAGCAAAAAAGGAGCTTCCTGCACAGGAAAAGAAGTTCTAAATAGAACAAGATGCTTCCTCCCCTAAAACACTGACGTTTACTTTCAAGCACTCAAAGTAAGGAAATAGATTTAAAGTATCAGTTGCTTTGAACATTAAAGGGCAGAAAACTCAAAAGGTTCAAACTTCGTGCTTTTATCCCATTCTTTTCTCCCATCTGGATGTTGAGAACATTCTTTTCTAAAGACATAAATAAAACTGAATTACTATTTAATTCCTTTATGCTCACCAAAAAGTCTGGAGGAGATTTACACCAACTAAAGGAAAATTAACACATAATCAGTTGAAATGCAGTAAAAACTAAGATAAAATTCTTAAGTGAGCATTCTTTATTTAACTTTTACAGAGAGACAACTATGCATATTTCAAGCATTGTATTTGGTTCTAAGTCAGGGTTGAATTAGACATGACCCTACCCTCCAGGAACTCGTGAACTAGTGTAAGAGATAAGCACATAAAAATAAAAAATAAAATAAAATAAACCAGTGAGTACAATGAGTTACATGATACAGGTTTACACTGAATTCTGTATACATCATGTGTCTATAATTATTTTGATCAGTGATTATATACACATAGATATAGAGAGACTTCCTGTATAATAAAGAACAATTTTGGCTACATTTAGCAGTTAGCCACGTGGGTATAGAGCAAGGGCACAGGAAGGCAAATAAAGTGTTTCCTTGACAATCTGAAACAATTAAGAATTAGACCTAGAATAAATTAGTAGTTTAACTGAGGATGAGGAGGGAATAGGATTTGAATCAGAAAGGTAAATCAAAGATATATAATTAAGGAAAATGCAGCTATCTTATTAATTAGGCATTGTTATGGGCTGAATGGTGTTCTCTCAAATTCATATGTTGAAGCCCTAACAAGGCCTTAGTACCTCGGAATGTGACTGTATTTGGGAATAAAACCTTTATTTTATTTATTTTTTAACGTTTATTTATTTTTGGGGGGACAGAGAGAGACGGAGCATGAATGGGGGAGGGGCAGAGAGAGAGGGAGACACAGAATCGGAAACAGGCTCCAGGGTCTAAGCCATCAGCCCAGAGCCTGACACGGGGCTCGAACTCACGGACCGCGAGATCGTGACCTGGCTGAAGTCGGACGCTCAACCGACTGCGCCACCCAGGCGCCCCGGAATAAAGCCTTTAAAGAGGTGGTTAAGTTAAAATAAGTTCATTAAGATGGGCCCTGACTCAAACATGATGTCTTTCCTTTAAGAAGAGGTGATTAGGATACAGACATGCACAGAGGAAAGACAATGTGAAGACACAGAAAGGAAGTAGCCTCAGAAAAAACCGAACCTGTCAACCTGTCAACACCTTAATCTTTGACTTCTAGCACCCAGAAACTGTGAGAAAATAAATATCTATTGTTTAAACCACCTCGTTGACAATACTTACTTCTGGCAGCCTGAGAAACTAATATAAGGATAATTTATTCAGATTCTGATTTAGAGAATTTTCTTAATTTTTCTTCTTAGTCCCAATTTCCTTTTATATTATACTTACTCCGGGACAAGATTAAAAGAAATGCATAACCTTAGAGTAAAACAAACGTGACTTCTACATCAGCCCTTCTTTTTTCTCGGGCTAAAATCAGACTATTCTAATCATTTTCTCTAAGAGTTAGGGATGAAATGATGCCTATGTGGGACCACGATACTTCCCAAGTGTAAATATACCATCTTCAATGTAGGAAAACATAACATCATTGTTAGAGTCTCCAAAGTGTTGAAGGAAGACAACTGGAGGAGTAAAGAGTAAAGTAACAGTTGATTATTTAGCTGTTATTTTAGTCAACTTAATCTAACTTATATATAAACTCTGTGCTCTTCTGTGCTTTTCATTCTTCTAGGATAGGAAAATGTTCTTGTCATGTTTAGCTGGGGTGCTTCTTCAAAAACAGAAGTGGAGCCCAGCTTCTACCCAGGTTCAGAGCTAGGGAAGTGGAAGAAAGATAATGAATCTCAGACAGGAACATAGTCTCAGGGGACCAGCTTCACATATTTGTGGGCTTCTCCCCACAGCTGGGTTGCTTTCCTCACAGTCACTTCCAAGCCTTGCATATTATTTCCACTATGAATACAAGTCAGGTTATTAAATCCTTGTGTTTGGAGAGTTATAGCCGCAGGATAGCTCTCGGGGAGCACGTAGACAGCAAATCATACTGAGTTCTTCCTCATACTTCAGAGACTCTGAGTGCTTTCTGTCTCTGGGGTCTTGGGGCAATTTTCCACTCCAGCCCCTGCCTTGATAACCTGCCTCCACGGGCTCAGATGGTCTGCCAGCTACTGCCCAAACTTTTGCCTCCTACCTGAAAGCTCTTCTGTTGATACTTAAAGCAAGAAACAGCGGAACCAGGCAGCCCGCTGCACATTAGCCACGTGGAAGTGGATAAAAATCAGGTCCTTGTGGTGAACCAATATGAGGTGGGTGCTGTCAGAGACATTATTTTCCTTCCTCAACTTGGCATGATTGCTTTGAGAATCAATTATTTACATGTCCTCTCTTGGCATTCCCAAGAGATTAAGCAATTCATTACACTTGATGTCAGTTAGTGATCAGCTTGATAACAAAGCCTTTGATGATGGCTCCCTTTCCTGCTTCTCCAGTCTTTACCCCCACTTCTGCTCCTCAGACTGGGATTATAAACCTTTATTCCAGGCTTTGCCTTCTGGATGACCTAGGCTAACACAGAGGAAAAAAGAAAAGCAACTCTCTCTTGAACGAGCTGGCACTGTTTGCTCCAAAAATTAGAAAGAAAAGAGGTTACTTAATTACAGGTTTCAAATATGTGTCCGTTTATCTACTGTATTACTTTTTAATTTAAATGTTATTGACATATAACTCAATGCCAAAAACAATCTTGTTAAAAAATGGACAGGTGACTTCTTTTTCCAAAGAAGACATACAGATGTCCAACAGACATATAAAACATGCACAACATCACTAGTCATCAGGGAAATGCAAATTAAAACCACAGTGAGATACCACTCCACACCTGTCAGAATGACTAGTATCAAAGACAAAAGGTAACAAGTGTTTGCAAAGATGTGGAAAGAGAACCCTCGTATACTCTTGGTGGGAATGTAAATTGGTGCACCCAAAATTGAAAACAGTATGGAGGTACCTCAAAAAATTAAAAATGGAAACCCCAGATGATCCAATAATCCCCCTACTGGGTATTTACTCAAAGAAAATGAAAACACTAATTCAAAAAGATATATGTCCTCTGATGTTTACTGCAGCATTATTTACAATAGCTAAGGTAGGAGAGCAACTCAAGAGTCCACTGATAGATGAGTGAATAAAGAAGATGCGGTGTATATGTACAATAGAATATATGCAGCCAAAAAAAAAAAAAAAGAATGAGATCTTGCCATTTGTGACAACATGGATGGACCTAGAGGGCATCATGCTAAATGAAATAAATCATTCAGAAAAAGACAAATACCATATATACTTCATCAAAGCTGTGATAATTTTTTGATGTGTTAGCTAGGCTGATCTGTATTTCCTAGAATTCCCTCTTGAGTATGTTTCCATATAGATGAGCTACAAGGGATAGTCTCAGGTTAGAGTAGGATGATGGAAAGGAGACAGCTACCATTCTGTGGCATAAACATACATTCTCCAGTTATTTAATCAAATACTAATCCAGGTGTTATTATAAACGGATTTTACAGATTATTTATTTAATGTTTATTTGGAGACAGAAAGAGAGGGAGAGAGGATCCCAGGTAGGTACCTCATTGTCAGCACAGAGTCCAACGCAGGGCTCTATCTCACAAACCATAAGATTATGACCTCAGCCAAAATAATGAATCTGACACTTAACCGAATCACCCAGGCACCCCTACAGATACATTTAAATTTCCAAGTGGGCTACGTTAACCAAAAGATGTTATCCTGGATGGACAGGTTTTAATAAATTGGAAGACTTTTAAAAGAAAGCTTACAGGGGCGCCTGGGTGGCTCAGTCGGTTAAGCGTCCGACTTCAGCTCAGGTCACAATCTCGAGGTCCGTGAGTTCGAGCCCCGCGTCGGACTCTGGGCTGATGGCTCAGAGCCCGGAGCCCGCTTCCGATTCTGTGTCTCCCTCTCTCTCTGCCCCTCCCCCGTTCATGCTGTGTCTCTCTCTGTCTCAAAAATAAATAAACGTTAACAAAATTAAAATAAATAAATTAATAAATAAATAAAAGAAAGCTTACATTTTCCGTACTTGGGAAACTTGCGGTGGCTACCAGGATTACACATCAGGATTTGCACAACTCTTATGTGTGGTTAAGTAATAGTTCGCTCTCTGTCCACAGGAATCAAAGAAAGCAGGACTGGGGCTACTGGTGTCACATGATGGAAAGAGTGGAATCGGAAGAGGGGGGATGAAGCAGAAAGGGGGGGAGAGAGAGTGAGAGGGAAATAAAAAGACAGGATTCAGCAGTAAGGGCTGATAGGTTAGGAAAAGAAGGAGTATCGGGGAGTGTGGGTATTTTAGTTTGAACAGCAGGTATATTGGAAAAGTCTGAGTGAGTCTGAAGAATGGAAGAATGTGGTCAAAGAGTAGAAAGTTACATTTATGGTTTTCAAGGTAGATCATTTCCAGGTGATGGCTAGTTCATAGACTTTCCCTAGACACTAAAACTGATGTGGTGCGGAGTTGAAATTTAGAATGGCCCAGAAATTTTTCAGGAGAATTGCTGCTTGGCTCATGTACATCCATGTTGAAACAATATGAAAGAATTAAAGTTCTGATTCAATTGCTCAAAATTTATCCTTCAATCGCTAAAATATTCACAAATGTCACTGTTAATCCATGTTCCTGTTTATATTTCCTGTTGAATAATACTTTTACTTGGAGGAAATAGAAATGCCTTATAGACTTTTTACTGAAGTAACAGCATCATAGGGCAGGTAGAATTGACCACCATTTATCCGGCTGTGCAATTTTAACATGACACCTAAATCAGTAAACAAATATATTTAAAGACCTAAATTTAACTTCTAATAAGTTATAAGAAGCATATATATGGTGCACTTAAAATGTGAAATCACCCAAGCTGTGAAGTGGATCCTGTCCCATGTCAACGAGCTAAAAACAGTTATAAAGAAGGAAGTCATTTCAGTATTGCTGGAGGCAAGCTTAAATTGGAATGGTAGAAACTTGATCAAATTTTGGTGTCTTTAATCAGATCTGAACAAACATCCACTCTTGTGGCTGACTTCACTTCCATGTATTTGTCAATTTTCAAAAAGAATTTGACGTAACAATCTTTGGACCTCAATGATGTGAAGGCAGAGGGGGAAAAGAAAATAAAAAGTTTTGAAATTAAAAAAAAATGTAGATAGAACAAAATGGTTGTTCTTTGATGTATCCAGAAAAAGTAGACTCTATCCATCCCTTGCCTAATAATTTTCATGAAGCTTTATGAATTTCATAGGGGGACGGGGTAAATATTAGTAAGAATGAAACACATTTGGCTTGTAAAACTTCTGGGAAAAGGGTCTTTCCTCAGCAGTGTGAGTAATCTCTGTGTATACTATCTCAATGGGCAAAAGTTGGTTATTCTATCCCTGGTTAGAACTACTTGCTATTATTCTCCCTCTGTGCTCTGTATTCTGTGTCAGATCCACTCACGTTCTACTTGTAACTAAAAAAAAAAAAAAAAGCAGCAGCATCCCAGAGAATCTGTGAATACGAAAACAGAGGAGTGCACTTAGAAATAATGAGGTTTGTTTTCAATTTCATTTCTCTTCTTGGTAGTTAAGAGCAGCTGCTATAAAGTGACTTTGTGTTTGGTGAGCGGCTCAGCAGGGAAGTGCGGGTGGGGAGTGACTCACTAAAACCAGGAATGAAGAAATGGCAAAAGAAGAACGAAACAACAGAGGAAAACAACTAGGGCCTGTCGGTAAGAGACAAGCTGGTTCTGTAAGGAAAAGCTAGCCTGGACCATTTGGGCTGAAAAATTACTTTACAGTGAAGAGCGTAGAATGAAAATAAAAGCAGAACAGGGAAAAGAATGCTAAAAACTGTGCAAGACCCACTCATGTTTGATGACCTGTCAACTCTCAAATGAAAAGCAGGTGTCCTCTCTCTTCACCTACTTCTGCAAAGACTCAGGGTTTCCAACGGGAAAGGGAAGACAGGCTTCAATTACAACTGACATATACCTAGGTCACGTTGGATGCATACATTTTCTGCTTTTGTTTTAAAGTCATCCTGACTACAGCTGTAAGGAATTTGTGCCAACTTGGCTCCCAAAAGAGTTTCCTTTAATGTCCCATCTCTAAACAGTAAAAAACGTATTGTTGTATTGTGACTTAAATATGTCAAAATATTTTAGAAGAATAACCCTTTCTCCATAAAAAATGAGCTGATTGTTTTTCTTTCTATTTTAATAGAAAAATACAAATAGAAAATATTAAAAAGACCAAAAAGTATCTCAAGTTCTTTGGTTGCTTAGGTTTTTATTATTAAAAACCTTGGGTCAGTGTCATGGAGAGACTGAATTTAATAGTCACCCTACTTTTGAGACACCGTATACAGAAACAAGATCGGTGGCGAATGATTTTCTTAACTGCTCAATTTTGTATTCGAATACAACCCATTTATATTGTCTTTATAAGTAGAGCTTTAGAAATTATTCCCAAATTACAAACACGACTATATATTTTCTCTAAAAGATATATTTTAACTAAATATCAGCAAAAGGAAATGGAAGCATTACTTCCCCTCAAAGACTTTACAAACCCGGCGTGGGACTATCTTCAAACTTTGTGATTATCTGTGTCTTCAGGTATCTAAGGGTCTCCAGGTTATTAGTATCTTCAATTACACAGTGTTCTGCTTCACCTCATCTCTATTTACAAATTCACATCTTAAAACTTGTTACACTGGGGATTCTGGCTCCACTTCTGCGATGCAGCGTTAGCATGAGAAACGGCCACTTTTTATCGGCACCGTAAACTCTATCATTGGAAAATCCACCCAGAGTAGAAACCGAATTAGCCAGGCGCTCTGCGGCCACAGCTGCTGGAAGCCCCGCAGCCCCTTCTTGGCAAGGCGCTGAGCGAAAGGACTGAGAGATCAGGGTGCAGCTGGGAAAGGTTAGCTCTGTCCTCACAGTGCTCAGACCCCTGACAGGAGAGGGCTGAAGGAAGCATGTCACGGAGCTTTCTGGGGGCAACAGGGTCACGTATGTGGGCTACATCACAGAGCACCTGTGGCAGCGCTGCTTGTCTCCTCCATGTTAAAATAAGCAACTTCAATTTTCCCTCAGTCTTTCTGAGAAGAGAAATAATGGAACAATTGTACATTTTTTTTTTCTGAAAAATGACGATGGCATTGAAAAATGCCTATATGGATTTTATTCACAGAGTTAAGAGCCTGATTCATTACACAGAGGTCAAGGAAACAAGCAGTCAGAATTTCTCTGTATTAAAATATTTTGGTTTCGAAGGGCGGGGCGGGGGGGGGGGAGAAGGGAAAGGATTATAGAAAAAAAAACTTTTAATATCTTTTTTTTTCCAAGAACGTTCATTTCTTCTGAAGTGCATGTGCACAATATACATGAATGTTCACCTGAAATACACCCTTGTGTATATATAAATTTATATAAATATATTTAATACTATATAAACAAATGTACAGGTGTATGTATATATATTTTTTATTAAAAAAGTCTTTTGACGTCTTCTTTTAGCTGATGAACTCCCATCCTTCTTTCCTATTTGGCAGGAGTTCCCTACTCTGTGTCATCGTGTTGAAAGGCAATGGCCTGCCTTCCCCTATCAACACCAGAAGGGCAAGACCTTCTCTTGCTCTGCCCTGGAAGGCAGCAAATGTGCATGTTTCTTCGCAACAGTGACTCAGATGGCCCACACCAGGACTTTGTCTCTTGACTGAATGTCACAAAAAAATGAGGAACATAAGAATTCTTTCGAGACTGTAGTGGAGACCATGTCCTAGAACTCAGAAAACATAGCCTCACTGTGTCTGTTGAGCGTCTTGGCTCCCAGAAGCTCTTCGAATATCAAGCCTGGCTCCCAGACTCAACATTCCAACTGTGGCCCTACATTTCCTTTTAATAACTCTTCATTTTTGCTTGAGCAAGGTAGAATTGGTTTCTGCTTTTTACAGTTAATTGCGTTGCGGATGATACCAATGCTGAGGGGAGATTCAGACTCAGTCTTGCCATCGAAGATCTTCTCTCCTCAAACTAAATCCTTAAAACTATCAAATTGGTAGTTATACAAAAGGAACGACAGCATTGGATAACAATGATTTCTGTACTACTGGATAATTTCTCTCAACAAAATAGAAAATGAGAAGTTAAGGTCTATGTTTTTTGAGATTGGGAAGAAGTTGAAACTTGGCTCTCTTTATATCTGGAAACTTGAAATGTACTATAATATCTGTTCTTTATATAAATCTCTATTGTAAATGTTATATAAATGTAAGTATGCATAGATGCTTCTTGACAGGGCAAAGCAAGAGAAGGTCTTGCCCTTCTGGTGTTGGTAGTAGAAGGCTGACCATTGACTTACTACAATATTAAATGACACTATACTAATATAAACCTATCTTTATAAATTATGCAAAGAAAAGCTAACTTACTACTAAGCTGATATTTTTCATCTACAAGGTCATTTCAACTACCTTCGAATTCACGTGGCATACACAGATGAAATACAGGGTGTTCTATTAGAAGTAGTCATCAAAATACTAAAAATCATAATATCTCCCAATATAATAAACAGATCTAGCATTAGGAATCATCCGATATTTTAATCTATCATGAGATACTTACTAGAATTTTTTTAAATGGCATTTTTATTTAAAAAATGTTTTGGAAAAATTCAGCTATGTAGTAGGAACTTTGAAATCACTTCAATGGATATAATTGAAACATAATAATGTAAATAAAGTCACTGTGGCCAAAGTTCTGGATCAAGGATTCTACATTATGAGATTAAAATTATGTTATTAAAAGGGATGGCCAAATCCACAGATTCATGAAATCTGTTATAGTGCACAGCTATATACACACATGCATGCACAGATAACTTCTTAGTAAGCTTATTTCTAAAAAAAGCTAATGAAAGCCCAAAATGGTGATAAAAAATTGTTGATTTTCTATAAGATCTAGTATTTTGATATCTTGTTTCCTTGAAAGATACTTCTTGGTTAAATCTCCTTAGTAGGTAGAGTATGAAAAGATACTGGCATCTCAGGAGGGAAATCTCAGTGAAATCTTTCAAATGGCAGGATTGTAGGATAGATTTAACAAATATTTGGAGAACTGGAATCAGAAATTTGTGATAATGGTATTGTCTCCTCCTAAAAGCTTTGAAAAAGAGGATAATAAATGTACTATAGACTATGTAAACTTTAAACTGTCTGAAGTTGTATAAAGAGTATCAAATAATAGGCTTTGCTAATAAAAAGTGCAAGCAACATAAAAGCAAAATGGGAGATACTAATGCATAAGCAATGATATATTACTGCAATTTCATCTGTTGTGACTGTCGCAAGTAGTTGCTCACAGATACCATAAATTTGTACACTCTCTAAAAGGTATATAAATTTTTTTAAAAGATTCAAAGGTGATACTGAGATTCTAATAAAACATAAACATAGGTACACGAAAATATACCAAGCATAGCTCTTTGGATCGTGCATCATCTCTTCTTGTTGCTATCATCTCGAAATGACCTACTTACAAGGTGTTAGGTACTTCAAAGGATTCTAATCTGTTCTACTTGCTTTTCCCAAAACACTTTGATTAAGTCCAATAACATATACCAGCACCCAAGTAGACGAATTTTAATGTAGACAATTAACTATACGGACCACTCATTTTCCTTTAAAGTTAAGATAACAACATTTCAAATGGATATTTACTCATGTCAATAGTCCTACCACACGATCCAAGTAAAGCCATTTTGCTAGTCTCTGCTATACATATTTAACATCTTTATATATATATATATGGCATAGAGGTTATGATCATAGGTTCGATGTGCTAGCAAGAATGTTAAAAAAAAATTGGAACTCTCATATATTGCAGGTGGAAGTGTAATTGATTCAAAATTGTTTGGCTGTATCTACTAAAGCAATTCTACTTCCAGGCACATTCCCAAGAAAAAAATGTCTATACCAAAACACATGTGCAAGATCACAGCAGTTTTATTCAAAATGGCCAGAGACTGAAAAGCAACCCAAATATCCATCAATAGCAAAGTAAAAAAATATGTGGTATATTTACACTATGAAATTGCACACAGCAATGGAAAAGGACAATGGCTGATGCATGCACCAACATGGATGGAAGCCAGATTCATAAGAGTATATATGATTGGATTCCATTTCCATGTGCAAAGTTCCAAAATCAGCAAAAACTTATTGATGGCAAATAGAAGTCAGAGTGCTGAAAGAAGTCTGAATGAGTGGGGAGAGGCACACGGAAACCTCACTGTAGGGTGCTGGAATTGCTGTGTTTTTCAACCTGGAAGGTGATTACATGGGCATGGGCATGTGTGAAAATTCATTGAGCTACACTCTTGGGAATAACACATTTTTGTACTTTCCTTTCTTTTTTTTTTAACTAATTTGAGGGGTGCCTGGGTGGCTAGTCAGTTAAACGTGTGACTTTGGCTCAGGTCATGATCTCATGGTTCATGAGCTTGAGCCTCATGTTGGGCTGTCTGCTGACAACAGCTCAGAGCCTGGAGCCTGCTTCGGATTCTGTCTCCCTCTCTGCCCCTCCCGTGCTCATGCTCTATCTCTCTCTCACTCAAAAATAAACATTAAAAAAATAATAAATAAATAAACTAATTAGAAACAAGTATAGATTTGCAGCAGGTTGCAAAAACATACGCAGTGAAATCATGCGCATCTATTCTCCAGTGTCCCTCAAATTTAACAACTCATAAAACTATATCAGAATATCAAAACCAAGAGAATGAGATTAGTATAATTGCTGGAGCTTATTCAGATGCCATAGTTTATATATGTACTCTATTTTTATGTACATAGGTCAATGCAATTTTATTAATGTGTAGCCTGTATAACTACCATCATAATCAAGATAGTGTTACATCACTACAAGATTACCCTGGGCCAGCAACTGATAGCCAAACACCCCTCCCCTTGTTTCCCTGTCTCTAACCCCTGGCAAATACGAATCTGTTCTTTGTCTTTCTAATTATGATACTTTGTGAATGTATAATAATGGTATAATGCAGTATATATCTTTTGAGAATGGCTTTTTGTATTCAGCATAATTCCTTGAGATTCTTACAAACTGTGTGTTGCAATAGTTTGTTCCTTTTATTGCAGAGTAGTATTTCATAGTGTTTAACTATTTTATTTAACCATTCACTCATTGGAAGACATTTTGGTAGTTTCCAGTTTTTTACTCGTATAAAGCTGTTATAAACATTCATGTATGAAAATAAGTCTTCATTCTCTGAAGTAAATGCCCAAGCGTGCAATTTCTGAGTTGTATGGTAAGTCCATTTTTGGTTTTGAAATGAACTGCCAAACTATTCCCCAGAGTATCCATACTATTTTAAATTCCCAGTATCAATGTACGAGTTATCTAGTTTCTCTTCTTCCTCACCAGCAGTTAGTATTATCACTATTTTTTATTTCACTCATGTTGATAGGTATGCTATTATAATTTTAAAGTGCATTCCCCTAATAGCCAATGATGGTGAATATATTTTATGTATTTATTTGTTATGTCTTCTTTGTATATCTTTATATATTTTGTATTTGTATATATATTCTTGTGTATATATTATTTGTGCAATTTGTATATATTAAATATATTCTTTATATATTTTGTACCTCAACACAATAGTAAAAAAAAATACCCCTTAAAAGAAGAAAATATTTTAGGCCCTGGAGGCGACTTTGTTAGTATGAATACTACTAACTCTGCTACTTACCAGCTGTGTAACATTGGGCAAGTTTCTTATCAATGTGTAACAGAGATGTTGTATTTAATATACTCACAGATTAAAAGCATTTAAAACAGTACCTAGTAAATTACCATGACAAAGAATATGTTAAGAAAAGTAAAACTTGGGGCACCTAGGTGGCTCAGTCAGTTGGGTCTTGATTTTGGCTCAGATCATGATCCCAAGGTGGTGGGATCAAGCCCCAAGTTGGGCTCCGTGATGAGCATGGAGCCTGCTTGAGATTCCCGCCCCCCCACCTTGTGCCCCTCCTCCATTCACTCTGTTTCCTTAAAAAAAAAAAAAGAAGACAAAGAGAAGAGCAGGAAAAGCAAAAAGAAAAGAAAAGAGAAAAGAAAAGAAGAAAAGAAAAAAGAAAAGAGAAGTAAAATAAAACTTTCCCCAATCCCCTTCTATCTCTTCTCCTTAGCTCACAACATTAAATCCTCACAACAACCTTATAAGGTAGTTCTACATTTTACAGATGAAGACATTAAGCCCTAGAGAGGTCAAGTAATTTGTCCCAGATTAGAAAGCTGTCAGAGGCCAGGCTAAGGAACTGAATCTCAGCCTTCTGCCCCAGTGCTCCTAACCAGTAAGTGATCAATTGGGCGTGGATTTACTTTACTTTCTACTTGGAACCAGTGGCCATTACTTGTTTAAGGATTTTACTTCTGTGATTGTCCCACTTCTCTTGTGTGTCCTCAGTTTCTCCCCACACCTGCATTACTATCATTGATATAGCAACATGCCTCACTTAACATTAGCTCTCTTCTACATGTCTGATGACCTTATGTTCCTCTAACTGGTACCAATTTCTCTCTTCAATCCATAGCAAAACTTTTTGCATGAGTCATTTATACTTGTGGGGTCCACTTCTTTTATTTATTTATTTTTATTTTTTAGAGAAACAGAGAGGTGTGAGCAGGGTACAGGGGCAGAGGGAGAGAGAACCTTAAGTAGGCTCCAGGATGAGCACAGAGCTTGACTGATGTGGGGCTCTATCCCATAACCTTGGGATCATGACCTGAGCTGAAATCAAGAGTTGGATGCTCAACTGACTGAGCTACCCAGGCACCCCTATACTTGTCCACTTCTAAGGGTCTTTTCTTTTAAGGAACTCTAGGCTTTTTCTCAATACTCACAAGACAAGGTCTGAGAGTACAGGCTCTCAACATGCTATCAAAGTCATAGCAATCTTTCTCTTTCTCAACCATTTATACTATTAGCTTCCTTCTTTCTCTAAACAGCTTTTCCCTTTACTTTCCATTAGAACAAAGTTATCTAATTCTCCACAACCCCTTGACTACTGCTTTTCAATCTCCCTTTTAGCCCCTCCTCCCTACCCCAATGTTTTAAGAAAAGCATGGTTATGTCTCACTTAGTTCTTGTCTTTCTGCTCCTTTCTGGACATGCCCTTTTCCCTAGATAGGCTCATTCAGACCTATGGATTCAAAGATTTTAAAATTTTTATCTCCAGCTAAAACACCTTTACTTAGATCTTGAATTGTATGTTCAACTTTATATCTGTACCTAAATATTAAATTAGCATTTCAACTTTGAAATTATTGTTCAAACTGGTCACTTGATTACCGTCTGCTCCATGCACCAAACCTACCCCTCCCCTAAGCATTCTGAACTTAGCTAATGATGCTAAGCCAAAAACTTACAAGTTATTTATTTTTTTTTTAATTTTTTTTCAACGTTTTTATTTATTTTTGGGACAGAGAGAGACAGAGCATGAACGGGGGAGGGGCAGAGAGAGAGGGAGACACAGCATCGGAAACAGGCTCCAGGCTCTGAGCCGTCAGCCCAGAGCCCGACGCGGGGCTCGAACTCACGGACCGCGAGATCGTGACCTGGCTGAAGTCGGACGCTCAACCGACTGCGCCACCCAGGCGCCCCACAAGTTATTTTTGATTCTTCTCTCTTTCATTACACTTATACCACCTCTCAACAATATCTATTGGCTACTTTCTAAGAAAGCCAGAGACACTAAATCAAATAGCAGATTAGAATCTCCATTGCTGCCACACTAACCCTTGACATTCTGTAACATCTTCTGTTGTTGCTTTTCCACTTACCTCTTGAAGTGACCACGTTAAAGAATAAATCAGAGTATAGATCAGATTATATTATATACTTGATTAAAACTCTCCAGTGACTTCCCATTGCATTTAAATTAAATCAAAACCCCTATCGGGGCGCCTGGGTGGCGCAGTCGGTTAAGCGTCCGACTTCAGCCAGGTCACGATCTCGCGGTCCGGGAGTTCGAGCCCCGCGTCGGGCTCTGGGCTGATGGCTCGGAGCCTGGAGCCTGGTTCCGATTCTGTGTCTCCCTCTCTCTCTGCCCCTCCCCCGTTCATGCTCTGTCTCTCTCTGTCTCAAAAATAAATAAACGTTGAAAAAAAAATTAAAAAAAAAAATCAAAACCCCTATCAACAAAAGACTTATTATCCAAAAAGCCTTATGCGAACTGACCCCTCCCATCTCTCTGAATTTGACTTCTCTACTTTCCCTATTTTTCTCAACTCTGTAGCCGCAGAGGCCTTCTAGATGTTCCGTAAGTATGCCCAACCTTTTTCTGCCTGGAGTTCTCCTGCTCCAGGTATTTTCATGACTATTTTCCAGTCTCCACTCAAATTTCTGCCCTTCAAAGATGTTTTCTCTTACCACTGTAGTCAAAGTAACTGTCTATAACTTCGTAATACTCTCTGCATTTATAGTCTCTTCATAGCCCTTACTACCTTAAGTTACATTGTAGTATTCGATTACGAGGTTTTATATTTGTTGTCTGTCTCACTAACCTGTCTCACCCGTCCCCTAAAGAAAGTGATTTTCAAAGTTGTGAAGGCTTTTGTTCACTACTCAGTGCCTGATGTCCATAATTTGTGTGGCATTTAAAATAGATACCCCTTAATCTCAAATACTTAGGAACAGTCTTGGGTAAATTAATTTTTAAAAAGTCTATAAAGCCAGAAAACATATGAAATACACACACCAAAAAAATTTTGAAAAATGTGCACTCGTGTTCTTTTTACACACGGGTGAGTCTTTGGGTGTGGATCCAGTGACTGGAGTTCCCACATGAAGCAGCGTCTGTGGGGTTACCAGACAATTAAGAGTCTACTTGCTAGTAGTTAAAGACACTTGTGAAGCCTTCTGGATGCTGACTTGTCCAAAATTTGTATAGTGTTTTCTTCTATATTTTACAGCTGTCTAATCAGAGTTGATTTAACATTTATTTCAGTAGCAACTCATTTTAATAGTATTAATATTTCTAAAACTTTTAGCTTAATTTTCACAGAAGTAACAAGTTTGTTCCATTTGTTGCTCATATGTCATTGATTTAATGTGACATTAATTGGGTTATTGTGACACTAATCATATAATTATAATAACAAGTACAGTTCCCATAAACAGATTTGGGCACAATTTGGGTGCTACTTAGTAACTAACCCACTGGGGAAAGAGCTGCATCCTTTTATAACTTTCTTGAGCCTTTAGCTTATAGTTAAATAACCTGAAAACAGGCTGGGCCATTTTGGTTGATAAGGTTAATCAATAAAATCTTATTATGTTTATAATTTTTGGAATTAATTTTTATATTCTAGTCGTAAGCTAAACAGTGAAGATCTCTAATTGGTCATCACCTAAAGACCCTTAGGTTCATTTATATGACTTTTTGAAAAGTACATTTTCCCCAAATAATGGATTTATCTGTTTTAAAATTACTGCAAACATCATATATTTAATTAGTGTTTTTCTATTTTCTCAGAAGATATATGAAGCTTTAAATTCAGTTAGAAAGTCAAGACTGACAGGTAGTAACAAATGTACCTGGAAGAATTCATACATTTTTGGGGAAGACCTACATAGCTGTCTTCTAGAACCTATATATTTTATAGTATATGAATGAAATATTGATACAACCAAACATTTTAAATAATGATTTTTCCATAACTTACCATTTATACTTAATTAATCATATGATGTGGCTAATTTTCTAATAAATCAGTGAAAATTAAAATATTGTCCATTTGTAACATATACAGAAATTCTGCCAGTCGGTCTATAGTAACAAAAAAGACTTCTCCGATCAAGTATAAGAAAGAGATCAATACGGGACCATTGTTGTATATACTGTGTAAAACTCTTACATATTTGAAATTCATATATTATTAATTCCTTCCTTTAAAATCCTAATCAGCACCCTGAAAGACTTGCTTATGAACATATTTTCCCCAGAAAGCACTTCATGCACACTGGTAAGATAAAGATGAAATGTTAAAGAATCTGTGGGAAGGGTCCATTTAGATACATTTTTATACAGCTAATTACATAGTTAATAAGGTTTAAAAATGTAGTACTATTTTAAATTTTTTAAAAGTACAGTTTTGTATAAATCCCAGAATTACTTTTATGGGGTGGTGGTGATGATTGGAGTGTATAACAGTTACCAACCATTTGGAAGGTATTAGTTTTAATCTGTAGCAGACTGTTTTGGTATTTGGAACTGTATCTTTGCAATCATCTCGTTACAAGTTAATGTAATATATACCTCATTAAAGAAATATTATAAAATATGAGCTTTCCTATTTATTCAAAGGTAACAAATAGTCAACTGTAATACCCAAAATGTTCCTGAACTATTTGTATTTTTGAGGAAACTGGAAGTTATATAACAAAGAAACATATTTAAATTTTTCTCAAAGTTATTTCATATTAAAAAGTTCAATAATTGTTTTTAATTTCTTTCCAGCTAGGGAAATATGAAGAGAACATTTATTTAAAAGGCACTCAATTATGGTGTGTCAATGAAACAAAGTTTGGAGAAGGAAGACACATGCTGTGACCAAAATTTAATGAATATCCTAGAAGTATGTAAATTTCCCCAACAGCTCACAAAGCAACTGATTTAATGCTTACATCTTTACATGAATATTTAGCTTAAAAGAATATATTTGAACATTTTAAATTGTATTCTCATAAAAGATCTCTGATCATGCCTTTAGTTGATAAACTGAATATCACTAGGTCCTTAGAGAATTAATGTCAGCAAATAAAATATGAGACCTCAAGCTAGGCATCCTAAAGTTTTGTTACAATGAGACTATGTCAACATAGTAGACAGAATTATAACGATTCCCTTTGGACTAACAATATGAATTAATTTTAAAACAGAAATTTGAAACATTTAGAACTGGAAAGATGGTTATTAGTGAGCGAGTCCAAATTCTGCATTTTGGGGGAAAAAAAGGTAAGCACAGGAAGCTTAAGACATTTTCATAAGGTCAGAAAATTAACTAAGGATAGTTTCGTGACTTTTGGTTAAATGTTCCTTAACTTTTATCACACAAATGATTAGGCAATGAATTAGGAAAACAAACTTTCAATGGGATCCTTAACCTATAAAATTCATTAACCAGAGTAACCTAAGTCTGTATGGATTTTTCCAGTAGTTGATCAGCAAGTACAAAAGAAAGCCAACGTATCCTTGAAACATAACTATCCAACCTTCCTGTACTGCTTATTTATTTTTTATAATGTTAAGCAATAAGCCACATGGATACAGAAGACAGTGATGGGAATATCTTTAAATCACAGCATCATGCAGTCAGATGCTTTCTTTTTTTCAATTTTTTTAATGTTTATTTACTTTTGAGACAGAGAGAGAGAGAGACACAGCGTGAGTGGGGGAGGGCAGAGAGAGAGGGAGACACAGAACCCAAAGCAGGCTCCAGGCTCTGAGCTGTCAACACAGAACCCAATGCGGGGCTCAAACCCACGTACCCAGAGATCATGATCTGAGACAAAGTGGACAGCCAACTGACTGAGCCACCCAGGAGTCCCAGTCAGATACTTTCTAACTCATTCCTTTGTTGTTGTTTTATGATGAACACTTTCAAGAGTTTGTACCAAACTCTGATCAATCTGAATTGTATGCTGTGTTGAACTGAGATATTTTAAATTTATTCTTAAGAAGTCAAACAATATATATACAGTTGAAAGCCCTTATGTATTCCTACTTGACGAAATTACCCAGTGTCCCTTCTTTAGATACAACTATCATAGTGAATTTAGAGTTAATCATTCCCCAAAGTATTTTTATCTTATATTTTTTACCACAAACCTATTAGACATAAAAATACATTAGTATCATAATGTTTAAATAGTATTTTGAATTGCTATTTTTAATGGGCCTATATTTTTTTTAGCTTTTAAGCTTACTGGCAAATTTTCTAGTTCTTTTTTTTTAATGACAATGAAAATGCTACATTTATTTATTCTGTAGCTATATATTTGGGATATTTCTAATTTTGCCATTACAAACAATGTTGAAAAGAAAATATGTATATGGTTTACTAGGTACATGTTTGAGAGTTGAGATAACCAAGAAATGGAATTTCTGGATTTTAAGGTATACAAATCTTAAAATTTACTGGATGTTGTCATGTTGCTTTCCAAAAAGGTTGTACCAATTTATACTCTCACCAGGAGAGTATGAGAATTCTTTGCCTACATTCAGTTTCTCTTATGTTTAAATATTTCAGTCAGTTTGATGTACAAAACTTTTGTTTAAACTTGCATTTCTATGATTGCTAATAAAATTAAATAACTTTCTACATGTTTATTGGTCATTTAGGCTGCTCCTTTTGTGAAATGATCGTATCTTTATTTGCTTTTCATTCAGTTCTCTTTTTCTTTTTTTTTTTTTTAATTTTTTTTTCAACGTTTATTTATTTTGGGGGGACAGAGAGAAACAGAGCATGAACGGAGGAGGGGCAGAGAGAGAGGGAGACACAGAATCGGAAACAGGCTCCAGGCTCTGAGCCATCAGCCCAGAGCCCGACGCGGGGCTCGAACTCACAGACCGCGAGATCGTGACCTGGCTGAAGTCGGACGCTTAACCGACTGCGCCACCCAGGCGCCCCTCTTTTTCTTATTCATTTGCAAATGTTCTTTATATTTTATGGGCCCTAATTCTTTGTGGGATATATATAATTAATATATATTATATATATGTCCTATATGTGTGTTTGTGTATGGGATATGTGCATATATATGATACCTATATCTTCAATATCTCCTCCCAATGTATTTATGGTACCCTTCGTTAAACAGGATATTTAAAATTTAATGTACTTCTACTTGTTTTCTGATATATGCCTTTAATATATGTTTCAGAATATTTCCTCACTTGGGGTCATTATTATGTACCTTTATATTTGTTAAAGTTTTGAAGATTTGTATTTTGTTCTTTGATCCATCTGAAAATTATTTTTGCATATATTTTTAACTAGATTTTCCAAAACAGTATCTTCCGTTCAATTAATACATAATTTTACTTCTGAGACACATCTTTTCCATATATACATAGGTCTGTTTCAGGACTCTGTTACAACTTTATCTGTCAAGCTCTGTAATATTTTTTTTTTATTAAATTTTTTTTTCAACATTTTTTATTTATTTTTGGGACAGAGAGAGACAGAGCATGAACGGGGGAGGGGCAGAGAGAGAGGGAGACACAGAATCGGAAACAGGCTCCAGGCTCCGAGCCATCAGCCCAGAGCCTGACGCGGGGCTCGAACTCACGGACCGCGAGATCGTGACCTGGCTGAAGTCGGACGCTTAACCGACTGCGCCACCCAGGCTCCCCTGTAATATTTTCAATAAGTGTTCTAAGAGAGGTTAACAATAAATGTTGATATTTTGCAGGAGTAATACCTCTCAGTACATACTTTATTTTCCTTTTTCAAAAGTGTGTCTATTCATATTTGTTTTTCCCTATAACACTTAAAATGACCTTTTAAGTTTTATGCAACAAGTATTTATCCAGCTTTTACAGTAATTCTTCCATTAGCAGTTTTCAAAATGAATGTACCCTATTTCAAATGTCAAATGTTAAAGTCTAAATTGTGTCTAGCTTAACATATATATATATATATATATATATATATATATATATATATATATACCTGTGAATCCTTTACCACAATACAGGTAAACATTTTTATCAGTCCAGTTTCATTGTATCACTTTGTATCCCATCCCTCCTTCTACTTCTTTCCAGGCAATCACTGATCTGATTCCTATCACTATCTTAGTTGCATTTTCTAGAATTTTATATACATGGAATCAAATAGTGTGCACTATTTTTTGCATAGTATCTTTCATTCAGTATAATGATTTTGATCCTTTGATATCAAAACCTTAAAAATTTGATATTCATCCAAATTATTGCATGTATCAATAGTTTATTGCTTTTTATTTGAGTAGTATTCCATTGCACTGACATACCACAACTTACTTATGCATTCACTTTTGATGGATATTTGGATTGTCCTCAGTTGATGCTATTATACCCAAATCTGTTGTGAACACTTATGCACAAGTTTTATGTGAACATATAATTGTTTGGATAAATACCTAGGAGTGGAATTCTTGGCTCATATGTAGGTGCTTGCTAAACTTTTTACAAAACTTCCAAACTATTTTCCATAGCAATTGTACAATTTTATATTCCCACTAGCAGTATTTGAGAACTCCATTTCTTCCATACCTTTGCCAATATTTGGTGTAGCTGAAACTACTTTTGTGTTATTTTCTAAGCTTAGTTATATATTTCAAACACCAAACTCATGTAAGAAGTAAAAAGTTAGAAATTACCACAGATACTCTTCTTTGCTTAGCCAGAGCAAATCCTTCCTTACGATCTTCCTATATAGTTATGTCGACTTATTTTTGTCCACCATTTAATTAATGGTATGGCAACTCAAACGTCTTCACTTTAGGTAAAGGCCCCTTTTCTAAATCCCTTACTTTCATGGACCATCTCTTATGCCTGCATGGGTTACTAGGATATAGAGGTAAGCAAATCAATCTCGTTTCTTATCACCCTACACAAATGATTCCCAATTTCCATTCCCACTTCCAATTCCCACAGTCTTTCCTGGGATATGTTACCCTCTTTGATTTTGCTCTTGAGGAACCTGAAACTGACTTATTTATTAGAACCCATATATACAGGGGCACCTGGGTGGCTCCGTCAATTAAGTGTTCAATTATTGATCTTGGCTCACGTTATTATCTCATGGTTTGTGGGATTGAGCCCCCTGTCAGTCTCTATGCTGACAGCATGGAGCCTACTTGGGATTCTCTCTCTTTCTCTCTCTGTCTCTGTCTCTCTTAATAAATAAATATTTTTTTAAATCCATTTATACATGTTTACTAGTTTGGTTACTGTAGAGCAAATCAAAGCTCCTACATAATTAACTAAATATGTTCTCCATATTTGCTTTGGTGTTAGCCAAACAATCAGATTAAATTAGAAAAGTAATGGGGCACTTGGGTGGCTTAGTCCGTTAAGCAACCAACTCTTGATTTCTTCTCAGGTCATGATCTCATGGTTCGTGAGTTCAAGCTCTGTATTAGGCTCTGTGTTGACAGCATGAAGCCTGCTTGGGATTCTCTCTCTCCCTCTCTCTGCCCGTCCTCCACTCACACACTCTTTCTCTCTCAAAATAAATAAATGAACTTAAAAAGAAAAGAAAAGTAAATAAAAGCTTTGGAGCACCACTACTCACAACAGCCAAGAAGAGGAAGCAGCCCAAATGTCTATTGACAGATGAATAAATAAACAAAATGTCATTATATATATATATATATATATATATATATATATGTATATGTATATATACATATAAACATATTATATACATATATAATATATATAAACTAACATTATATTAATTATATTTATATTATATTATATTATATTATATTATATTATATTATATTATATTCAGCATTAAAAAGAAAGGAAATCTTGGGGCGCATGGGTGGCTCAGTCAGTTAAGCATCCCACTTCCATTCAGGTCATGATCTCGTGGTTCCTGGGTTCAAGCCCCACATCAGGCTCTGTGCTGACAGCTCAGACCCTGGAGCCTTCTTTGGACTCTGTGTCTCTCTCACTCTCTGCCCCTCCTCAACTCGCACTCTGTCTCTCTCTGCCTCTCAAAAATAAATAAAAACATTAAAAAGAAAATTTTTTTTTAAAAAAGAAGGAAATCCTGTTGTGTTCTACAATATGGATGAAGCTTGAAGACTTTATGCTAAATAAAATAAGCCAGGCACCAAAAAGACAAATATTGTATGATTTCACTTATATCAGGTATTTAAAGTAATCAAACTTTTATAAACAAAAAATAAGGGGAAAAGGGGAGGTGCTGTTTAATGGATATGGTATTTCGAATTTGTAAGATGAAAATGTCCTAGAGATCTATTTCACAACAATGTGAATATATTTAATGATACTCAACCATACAGTTGAAAACAGTTAAGATTGCAAATTCTATGCTATGTGCTTTTACCACAATAAAAATAAATACAAGCTTTGGGTAGTTTTTCTTTATATCAATTTGAAGAAATTGTCTTCCTGTTTCTTCTGAAATAGAAGATTACTAACTTTTCCCACAAATATTGGCATGCATATTTAGTGAAACTTTTGAGCAACATCAACAACAATAGCTCCACTGTGATGGATTTCTGAATACTGAATAAGGTCTAGAGAATTTTAAAAGATTTGGACTCACTGTAACCTCTACTCTCTGAAGTTCAGATGTCATTGCACAAAGGGCAGATGAATTTCCTACTTACCAGATGTCAGTTGAAGTGTGGCTTTTTTTTTTTTTTTTTAGCTTAAAGGCAACTCTCTATATATTTTCTTTATCAGCAATGAAGTTTAAAGAAATTGACTCTGTGAACTGAAAGTTTCTTTTTATAGGACAATCGTATAATTCAAATTTGATTATTTTGAAATTTATCCTTAGAAGGCAGTTATGTTGGTTCAAAGTACTCCAGAAAACTATGAAAACAAACTCTATTTTAAAGTAGGGTAAGTATAAATAGCTTTCTCAGAAATATATAAATAATATTAAGAGATGCATATTATTTCAGAAATTTTACATGTAATATCAAAATAGTTGCCCTCAATATGCAAGTGATTTTTTTTCAGCTGCCATTGTGAAGGCAGTTATTTAACTTTCTCCGTTAACTTCTAATTAGGAGTGTAGATGTTTTCTGGAGACGAAAATGAAGAGGCCATTAAAACCACTCAGTATATTCAGTAACTTTACTCCTCTGAGTCACTTCACAGATTATCTCTTCTGAATAGTGTCTTTTATAAATCTGAATTTGTGTTTTTGAGTTCCTATTAAAGTCCACCCAGCAGGATATAGTTCTAAGTTAAAATTGTAAGGAGAGAGAAAAAATATTCTTGTCAGCAAAATCCTTTCCATAAACAACTTCCAGGAATCTGGTACAAAATGTTAGTATTCTCAGACTATATAACTTTTCTTCTTGGGAACTCTTAAGAGTAGATTTAACTCTTTTCAGAAATAGTGAGATCAAAGCACTAAATATAGTTTCCCCATCATATACCTTGGACCTTCAGTTTACTTCAAGATTGTTATTAATACTTATAGTTTAAGTGGTCATTATTTTAAGAGGTAATGCTCTTTGAGGTTTTAGAAGACAATTAGCTAGAAATTTAGAAAGTATAAGATTTGTATCTGTAGCATAAAAATAGTAAAAGAACCTTATTCCCAATACCAAATAAACTCTAAAAAATCACATTCTTTATAATAATCCAAAAGCTGTTAATATAGTTTTTAGATCTTTTTCCCCCTGCATTTCGTTTTACCTACATTTTAGGTGGTAGAGTGATTTTATCTTTAACTTGGAGGTGAATTTAATGGAATATCTTCTACCTTCCTAGGTGGGGTAGTAGGCTTAGAATTTAAGTTGACCTTATATGACAGTAAATAAACTGAACTTCTGCAGATTACTTCAGCATAAAATTAACCTCAGAATGACTCTCAAACTTTCCTTAGATGGAGTACATGGGGGTAGTAGCATGAAGTAAAAAAAAAAAAAAAAATTCTGGATCTGAAACCAGAAGGCTTGTGCTCATTGTCAGCTTGTCTACAGGCATCTCTTTACCATGGACAAGCCATTTATACTCATTCTTTCTTCCCAACAGAATACATACAAAAAGAATTATTCTACCATGGTTTGAGATTATTACCAGAATCAAATAAGAATGTGAATAAAAGCAAGTGAAAATCATAAAAGTTTAGAAAATACAAACCATTATATTCAACGGTTGTATCATATTTATAATGCAATGATGAAAAGTCACAAATTTTTAGAACTACAATTAAACAGAGAGCATTTTCTAGTTCCATGTTGCCTAATGTTTTTAGATACAAAATATTGCATGTAATTTCATGGGTATCATGTATCCTAAGTATGAATTCCTGATCAACTGAAATGCTTTATTCTACAGAGTGGATAATGAAACCTAGAAAAATGAAGGTACTTAACTGAGGCAACACAGAAATTCTGTGGCAAAGGTGATTCTAGAGTGCATGCGTGTTGACTCACACTCCAGTGTTCCAGGGTTACAGACAAGTGTGTCCCATAGAGCGCTGCTCATTTCAAAGACACCTCAGTAGCAAACACAAAACAGAGATATCTCAATCCTAACACTTTTTATTTGTTTTCTACACTGATCTTCCAAATTTCCATCTTATGAAAAAAAAGTTTTGACATTATTGCTATAGAAGAATAACAAAATAATAGATATGAAGTGAGAAAAGTAATGCGTATAGCTCCCAGAATTATGAGTTTCTTAAAAACTGCAGTGTCTGGTGGTCCTAGCATGTGTTGCTCTAAAAAATTTAGGAAAACTGAATGTAAAATTTTAAAATACTTCAAACAATAAATTCAAGATCTGTATGATTTCATTGGAGAACTCTATTTAAATATGTAAAAAAAAGAGAAAAACACCAATCTACACAATCTCTTGCAAAAATGGAAAATAGTATACTTCCTAATTCATTTTATAAAGCTATTATTACCCTAATATGAAAAAAAAGTCAGGAAGAATAAAGAAGAAGAAGAAGGAGGAGGAGGAGGAGGGGAGAAGGAAGAAAGGGGAGGAGGAGGAGGAGAAGAAGAAAGGGGATGAGGAGGAGGAGGAAGAGGAGAAGGAGGAAGAAGGAGAAGGAGAAAACAACTGCAGACCAATATCCCTCATGATTATAGTTTGAAAAATCCCTAGCCAAATGATGGAAAATAAAATTGATCAGTGTATCAAAAAGAATTATACATTATGATCAAAGAAGATTTATTCTAGAAAAGAAAAGCTGGTTGAGTATTTGAAAACCAGTCAATGTAATCTACCATATTAACAGGCTAAAGAAAAAAAATCACATGATCATATGAATTGATGCAAGAAAGCATTTGATAAAATTCAACATCTGTTTATGATACATGCTCTCAGCAAATTAGAAATTGGAAGGATACTTCCTCAACTATAAAAAAAAACCCACATCTAACAACATATGCATTAGTAAAAGACTGAATTATTTTCCCTTAATATCTGGAACAATACAAGAATGTTTTCTATTATTCAACTTAGTACTAGAAATGGTAAATCATGCTAGAAGGCAAAAAAAGGAATAAAGCACATAAAGTTCATTAAAGAAGTATTTAACCATCTCTATTGCAAATGGCAATATTGCCTATAGAAAATCCCAAAGGATCTACAAAAACACTCTTAAATCTAATACTTGGTTTCATTAAAACCACAGAATACAATATCAACATTAAAAATAATTTTAAAAATTCTGTATATGAGCAGTGAACACATGGAAATTAAAATTTAAAATATAATACCATTTGCAGTCATTCTAAAATAAAATATTTAGGTATTCCTAAATAAATAATACTAAGTAAACTCACTAAGTAATAAGTGCTTAGGTAAAAAAACAAAAAAACAAAAAAACAACTAAATATGTATAGGAATTATATGCTGAAAACTACGAAACATTGATTAAAAAATCACAGAAGATCAAATGGTATGAAGACACATACCATGTTCATGGATTGGAACACAACATCCATCCTAAAAACATTTCAAGCCTCTTAAATCGCTATAAGTTAAAGGCACTATCTATCAAAGTCCCAGCAAGATATTTTATAGTGTGGATGATTCTAAAATTTTACAGAAAGGCAAAGAAACTAGAATAGGTCTTTTAAAGGAAAATAATAATAGAGTAGGATGAATCTCCCTACCCAATTTTAAGACTTCGTATAGTCTTAAACTTTATTGTTGGCAGAGAAATAAACATATACAACAATGGAGTAGAATAGAAATCTAGAAATAAAAATACACAAGTATACATTAATACAGTTGATTTTTGACAAAAGTGCAAAAGCAATTCAATGAAGAAAAATAGTCTTTGCCTCATATACCATTGACAATCCTCCTCCTCTTCCTCCTCTTCCTCCTCCTCATCATCATCATCACATCCATCTGAACTTCACACCACAAGGGCGCCTTGGTGGCTCAGTGGGTTAAGGGTCTGACTATTGATTTTGGCTCAGGTCATGATCTCATAGTTCATGAGATTGAGTCCTGCATTGGGCTCTGCACTGACAGTGTGGAGCCTGTTTGAGAATCTCTCTCTTTCCCTCTCTGTCTGCACTTCCCTCACTCATGAACACATTCTCTTTCTCTCTCTCTCAATAAGTAAATAAACATTTAATATTATTAAAAAATAAACCTCACACAATATACAAGTTTAAAAATAAATCATAGATTTAAATGTAAAATGTAAAACTGAATTTTATACAAGAAAACAAAAGTGAAAATCTTTAAGAACTAGAGTTTGGTGATGACTTTTCAGACACAAACAAAAGAATGATCCATAAAAGGAAAAATGTTTGATGAATTAAACTTCATTAAAATTAAACCTTTTAGTCTGCAAAAAAACAAACAAACAAACAAACAAAAATGAAGAAGATGAAAATACTGGTGATGGGACATTAGCAAAAATCTGAAAACAATACATATCACAAAGGATTTGTATCCAGAATTTTAAAGGACTTTTTTGTAAAAAGCAAACAATCCAATTGGGAAATAGGTGAAGGACATGAAGAGACATTTCATCAAAAAGTATACATGGATGGGGGGAAAACATAAAAGTATCAAGCATCACTAGCCACTAGGGAAATGCAAATTAAGACCTTAATGAGATATCACAAACATTTTAGACAACTAAAGTAGCAAGATAGTGACTATATAACATGCTGGCAAATATTCAATAAAGCAATCTCATACTTTTCTAGTGGGAGTGAAAATGGTAGAATCACTCTGAAAGATAGTTTCATATTTTCTTTGAAAAGCTACACATCTAAGATATGTCTCAAGAATCATACTACTGGGCACTTTCCCCAGATAATTTTTATTCTAACAAAAACATGTACATGAATGTTCATAACATCTTAATTTGCAACAGAAAAAAACTAGACACAACTAAAAATGTTCCTCAATAGGTAAATGGTTAAATAAAATGTTACATATATACTATGGGATACTACTAAATAATAAAACCAATGAGCTATTTAAATATACAATAACTTGGGGCGCCTGGGTGGCTCAGTCGGTTAAGCATCCAACTTCAGCTCAGGTCACGATCTCGCCATCTGTGAGTTCGAGACCCGCGTCGGGCTCTGGGCTGATGGCTCAGAGCCTGGAGCCTGTTTCCGATTCTGTGTCTCCCTCTGTCTCTGCCCCTCCCCCATTCATGCTCTGTCTCTCTCTGTCTCAAAAATAAATAAACATTAAAAAAAATAAAAAAAATAAAGATAACTATGATAGACCTCAAATACATTATGTTGAATTAAAAAATGTCAAAGGTCACATACTATATGATCTCTTGTATATATAATTTTCCAAATTAAATTATAGACAAAGAAGTTAGATTTGTGGTTGCTAGGGATTAGAGGTAGCTGAGGGACAGGATAGCTATGAAAATAAAGAAGTAGCAAGAGGTACTTGATGGCAGTGGTGATTACACTACTCTTCCCATATGATAAAATCATATAGAACCTGCTGGAAATAAAATGTGACTTCAGCTAGATTTAAGAATAGAAAGTCAATATACAAAATCAATTCAATTTCTATATACCAACAATATACGGGAATAATGTTAAAAAACAATACTATTTACAGTAACATTAAAATACATGATATATTCAGCAATACACTTAACATCTATGTCCAAAATCTCTTTTTATACTAAAAATCTCCAACACTATAGATAATCATTAAAAATCTAGATAAATGGAGACATATGCCATGTTCATTGAATGGAATATTCATCATTAAGATGCTAATAGCATAGAAATTTGTCTATAGATTCAATGTCATCCCATTGAAAACTCTAGCAGGATTTTTGTGTAGACATTGACAAGCGTATTCTAAAAATTATAGAAAAACAAAGGACCTAAAATAGTCAAAACAATCTTGAAAAGTGTAAATTTAGAGAAACTATATTACCTACTTTAAAAGTCACCATAAAACCACAGTAATTAAAATGATGTAGATTTTGCCTGCAAATAGACAAACAGATCAATGGAATGAAGAGTATTTTTAGAAATGGACTCACATATACAAGTTCTATTACATTTTTTGACATATATGCTAATATACTTCAATGAGGAAAGGACAGAATTTTCAACAAATGGTGCTGGAACAACTGGATATTCATACATTTAAAAACAAAACCAGCCAACCAACAAACCAATGTCCTGACCTCTATCTTGTATGTAGAAATTAATTTGAGATGGATTTTAAGCCTGTAAATAAAAGTGAAAAGACCTGAACATAAGCATTTGTAATGATGCTCAATATCACCAGAGAAATGCTAATTAAACATATAATGAGATCTATTTCACATCTATTATGATGGTTAAAATTTCACAGATTGGTAATATCAATAAAAGGAAGATATGAAGCCACCAGAATTTGCATATATGGTTTGCATGAGTGTCCCACTTTACAGAAAAAAAAAAAGGCAATTTATTATAAAGTTAAAAACACACCTACCCCTTGACCCATAAATTCCACTTCTAAATAAATGAAAAACATACATACACAAAAATACTAACAGAACTAAAAAGAACTGATAGCACATAGAAAGTTTAGCCATAATAACTGATAAATGCAACACAATCAAACATTCAACAATGGGAAAATGAAGAAAAGAACTGTAATACATTCATACAGTGTAATAGAATCCTACTCCGTAATTAAAAGGAAGGAAGCACTGATACATACAATAACTCAGAAAAAACTCCAAAACATGTTGAGTAAAGAAATCTAAGAACGAAAGAGTTCATACTTCATGGTTTAAATTCCAGGAAGTTCAAAAGCAAGCAAAAGTAACATGAGAATAGCAGTTGACTTTGGGTGGGGGCAAGAACTAGCTGGAATGGGGCATGGGAAAACTCTCTAGGATAAAGGACATATTCTATATCATGTTCATGGTAGTTGGTTACATGGGTGTTTGCTTGAGCTCACTGAACTGAATACTTTAAATCTGGATATTTTATTGTATGTGAGACTAAAATAATCTTTTTAAAAGCAACAAAATAAAATAATTTCTTTAGGTAATTATCTATCATAAATTGTTTACTGACTGTCTATTGGATAAACCTCTATTCACTGTTTTAATTAGTAATGGTTTGGGAAGGCACTAAATTTCAATTTTATAATTACCCGGTCTTAAATGTGAAAAAAAATTCTCTGAATTCAAATGAATAATTTATATATATTCAAATTATTGAAGGTGACATGCCACATTTGGTAAATGTTTTATTTCCTTTTCTGAACAAGCTCCACAAAATAGACTAGACCAGATGGAGCAATCATAGACCGGAGAGAGAACCCTGGACCTGAAGTCAGACAACCTGACTTCTCTTCTCGCTTCTGCATTTTATGGCTCTGTTTGGCAGATGTTCCCAGCCGATTATCACTGTCGAGGTCCCTTGCACAGAAAAACTTATTAAATACAGGGTATCATCAAGACACAAAGCAATGACTTAATGCCCTCTGGTCCTCTTGGCTGTCAACTTCAGGATGGTAAAAAAAAATAAATAAATCGCTGGTATTCATAAACAAATATGATTAGTCTTGTTCCTCTTTTTCTTTCAGCCTGTTGAATTTGCTGCACTTTCGTTTTATGCAAGAATCACTTTCTCCTTCATTTTTAAGGCTCTTATGAAACCAATCGCATGCTTCAGTGCCACCTTTTAAGCAGCTGACATAAAACCGAAGTGACAGGGCAGAAGAATAAAGGCCATCCCTCTTTACTTTTGCTCCCCATTACACAGAACCACCTCCATTCCTTTTCACTGATAATTTCTTTTCAAATTCTGACATCTTGCAAAATTAATGACTGTGTAGCTTTAAAAATTTAGGACTTTCACAACCTCTACATTTTAAATGTATTTGCTTTAATGTGCTATCATACAAAGATAAAATAATTATATGTATATATGTATAAACATACATACACAATATTGATGCATATTCATATGCATAAAAGTGTATCAGTGAAATAATCATTTATTTTTTATAGTCTTTCGTCCATTCAACATATAAATATTTTCGGCTTTATACAGGCTTCATGCTAAGCACTGGGAATGTGATTTTGATGTAATTTACATCTCTGCAATAATGACAGACTTATATCCATGCTTGACACTGTTCTAAATTCTTTGCCTGTTCTAGAGTTGCTTAATCATTGTAATTCTATAAAAGAAAGTATCATTGGGGAGCCTGGGTGGTGCAGTCAGTTAAGCCTGTGACTCTTCATATCAGTTCAGGTCATGATCTTGTGGTCATGGGATCAAGCCTTGCTTGGGCTACACTGAGTGTGGAGCCTGCTTGGGGTTCTCTCTCCTCCCCCCTCTTTCTGACCCTCCCCTGCTCACACACACACACACACACACACACACACACACTCTCTCTCTCTCTCTCTCCAAATAAATAAATAAACTTAAAAAAAGAAAGTTTTATTTAGTTGAAATTCAGACACAAAGAAGAAGAGTAACTAACCCAATGTCACACAAGCAGGAAAAATTAGAGTCAGAATGTCAACTCAGGTCATCTAGCTCCAAAGTAAGGGATGTGTAACTACCATACCATGCTTTCCTGCTCTTGTGTCTTCTTTTATATAGGAAAGATACTAACTAGTTATAAGTTATATGAAATAAGCAGATATCATTCAAAATGCATTTCCCTCACACTGTCTGAGATATTTCACTTATTTCTCTTCCTAGCATTTAAACAATTCTAAATTATTTTCTCTTTTCTTTTTTAACCAACCTCTATTTTAACAAAGGAAACAAGTCTAGGAAAGTTTTAGTGTAGGTCCATTCTTTTTCTCCTAATATGTATCTGAGACCAGGTAAGAGAACTGAAATTTTAATGGGATGAATTGGCTTGATGAGGAAAAAATATAGCTTTAGGACATGGAATACTTTAGTTAAAAAAAAAAAGTAGGTTTGAAGTAGGTTTGTTATGTTATACCATTATTATCAACTATTCATCATGTTTATTGTAAAGTTCATACAACATATCCATTACTATATGATTTACAGGACTTCCCTGTGGCAGGAAAATACTTTGCATCATGTTGACAAAGATTTGGCCATGTGACTCTGTTGTACAAATAGACCAATAGTGGGGCGCCTGGGTGGCGCAGTCGGTTAAGCGTCCGACTTCATCCAGGTCACGATCTCGCGGTCTGTGGGTTCGAGCCCCGCGTCGGGCTCTGGGCTGATGGCTCAGAGCCTGGAGCCTGTTTCCGATTCTGTGTCTCCCTCTCTCTCTGCCCCTCCCCCGCTCATGCTCTGTCTCTCTCTGTCCCACAAATAAATAAAAAAACGTTGAAAAAAAACAAATAGACCAATAGTGTTGTGTGTTATGTATGGCAAACTCATTGAAGTTATTTCATAGTGCTGGAATTGTTCCTTCCATCTACCATAAGAATGGTATATCCTAAACAAGGACTGTTTCTTTGATTTGGTTCAAATAATGAATAAGACCCTCAGTGATGCTCAATTCGCATATAACACAAGAGTAAAGGAAAGCTTTGTTGTTATAAGTTAGTGAAACTTAGATTTATTTGTTACCACAAAATAATCTCACAAAATCTAAAGGATACAAAAGATTTATCTTTTCATATTCTGTACCTAAATTCCTTTTTTTTTGTACCTAAATTCTTTTTTTTTTTTAATTTTTTTTTCAACTTTTTTTAATTTATTTTTGGGACAGAGAGAGACAGAGCATGAACGGGGGAGGGGCAGAGAGAGAGGGAGACACAGAATCGGAAACAGGCTCCAGGCTCTGAGCCATCAGCCCAGAGCCTGACGCGGGGCTCGAACTCACAGACCGTGAGATCGTGACCTGGCTGAAGTCGGACGCTTAACCGACTGCGCCACCCAGGCGCCCCGTGTACCTAAATTCTTTAAACAGAGATTGTTATTCAAAATCCTTTAGTTTGAAGTGATGGAAAACTGCCTGAAATAATGGTAAGAAAAAGGGCATGACTGCAGTACGAGTAGGCATACAATAAAGTCTGAGTGTTAAAAACAACTATGCCAAGACCCTGAACATCACCTTAAATCATTCTCAAAGTCTTGTCTATCATTCTGTATAGGCCAACTTCTCTCTCTCTTTCTTTGGGTGAGTGTGTGTGTGTGTGTGTGTGTGTACAGTCTCTTACTATATACCAAATTTTTCTATAGAACATGAAATTTCACCTCTCCTAAAAATGCCCCCAAGGGGGAAAAAACCCTGTATCTTCCAGCTCCCCAGTTTTAGTTCAAATGGTTCCAGGAAAGAATCCTAATTGTGTCATACTACATCTTGGGTCACTCTAGAGTCAATCAACTATTTCTAGTCATCAACACTGTATAAAAACATGATAGCTCCAACATGAACCACACAAGAACACTGAAGAGAAGCAGAATGAAAAGGATGCAGAAGAGAGGGATGCTGGACAGATACTTAGATGTTGACTCTAAAAAAAAACCAAAAAACCAAACTTACATCATGAAGATCCTACACATGTGAAAAGATGAAAGCAAGAAAAAATATAAAGGAGAGATGGGGATGACAAGAAGCTTAAATTTAAAGTTTTAAATTTGTTTACAAATTTAAAAATTTGGTAAAAATTTTAGCCAACCTGCAATATCATTTCCTTTATTCAAACATAAATTGAAGAAGAAATGTGTCAATTATTGTGATATATGCTGAGAATATAAACATGGAGGACAAGGAGCTTAAAATCTCATCTAGTATACAGAATAGAAAAAAATATATGTAATATTAAAAATTATAATAGAAATCTTAGGTTGCTATAAGTGCTCAACCACAGATCCCAAATGTTACCCAAAAGCTTTCCAGAAGAAGTGGTAACCTGAAGGGTAAAGAGGACTTAGAAATACAAGGAGGAATGACATCAGCAAGATGGCAGAATAGGAAGCTCTGTCCTCATTCCTCCACAGAAACACCAATGTGAGCAACCATCCAGAGATGAGCCCTTGAGTATAGCTGAGAGGTTCCAGCCCCCTGGCGGATGCATTGAAGAGGATAAGAAAATCAGTTTCACTTTACCTGCATCATCTGTTCTCCAAGGTGACACAAACTGGTGCTGAAATAGACCACCATGGCCTGTGATTCTCCAACAAGGAAAAGTGAGAGTGAAACGAGCACCTGGCTTCCTCGGCTTTGCGGGACACTGTCCAGGAGGCCCACTTCTATCCTAGTCCATCCAGAATATGGAGGGGATTGGCGCTGATGAGTTGTCAGGGGGCAACTCTCACCATCTAGTAAGCATGGAAAAGGGCAAGGGGGTCATAGCAAACTGGCACATGGATCTCAACAGCTGGCCATGGACCCCACTAACTGGCTCGTGAACTGCACCAAGAAGCTCACCCTCAAACTCCACAGGATAACTCAACTACAGAACCCCCAGTCAGCCAATGCCTATCCTAGCACTGATGATGGCACACGCAAGCTCTTGCAGAGAGATATGAATCTCAGTAGCAGATGCAAATCTTAGCAGTTGGTTCATCTCCGTTGGATTGGCAGGAAGAGTGCAACCTTAACAGCTTCAGGACACTGCCTTAGGGAAAGTAAATGAGAAGCTCTTAGGGACCAGCCTGATTTTGTGGAACTGAGAGAACACACATAATCCTAAGACTCCCTCCCCACCCTGTCCATCACCACCACCACCCCCCCCCCCCCCCCACCGCCACCGCCACATTAAGAGAAAATAAGAGAAATGGAGTAGGCACAAGCACAGAAAAGTTCTGAGACACTGAGAATTCCTAACCAAGCTGATCGGTATAGACCTTTCTCTCCTAAAGCCAGTCAGTAAAGACTGGAGGAGGTGACCAATGTTTACATTAGAAGACATTAATGCAATGAACACAAAAAAATAAAAGAAAGAGAATACCACCAAATGAATAAATAAAGCCAGTCTATGGCTTAAACCTGGGCTCAGTGCAGAGAGAGCAGATAAAATGCCTATCTACCAGATACTCTGTGGAAGTGATGTAACTGGAAACTTTCCCAGTTGCTTATGGATCTGGCGTCTAATCAGTCTCCATCTAGGTGACTGTGATCCTCTCCTCTGGGGCAGTGATGGGTCTTGGCACTCTCTCAACTATTGCAAATCACTAAAAATAAAGACTATAATGTGAACAACCCCAAAGTTTTAAGAGCTAACCAGGAGCTATGGCTGGGCTAACTGATGAGATATCTTGCATGAGACCAGTCTGTCGCGACTGGGAGAAGTGTCTGTTTTCTATAATGCACAGAAACCAACACAAAGAGCCAAGGAAAATGAAGAAACAGGAGAATATGTTCCAAACAAAGTAACAAGATAAACTTCCATTAACAGATCTTGATGAAACAGAGATCAGCGCTTTCTCAATAAAGAGTACAAAATAACAGTCATAAAGATGCTCACAAAGGTCAGGAGAGGAATGTATGAATGAAGTGAGAATTACAGCAAAGAGGAAATATTCAAAAGCACCAACAGAAACCGCAGAGCGTAAGACTACAATAACTGAAAATTTTAACGGAGGGCTTCAACAGCATATTACATGAAGTTGAAGAAAAGATCAGCTGACCCAAACTCAGTGTAGTGGAATTCATCCAATCAGAGGAGGAAAAAAAAAAGACTAAGGAAATGAAATAGTTTTGGGACACCATCAAGAGAACAAACATATACACAAAATACAGGTTGTAGAAAGAGAAGAGAGACAGAAAGAGGTGGGACGCTTATTTAAAAAAACAACTGAAATGGCTGAAAACTTCCCTAACCTGGGAAAAGAAACATTCAGACCCAGGGTGCCCAAATAGTACCAAATAAGAGGAATCTAAAGAGACCCACACGAAGACACATTATAATTAAAAGGTCAAAAATTAAATACAAAGAAGGGTGCCTGTGTGGCCCAGTCGGTTAAGTATCTGGTTAAGTGTCCGATTCTTCATCTCAGCTCCAGTCACCATCTCAGGACGTGGGACCAAGCCCCATGTTGGACTCCGTGCTGAGCATGGAGCCTGTTTAAGATCTCTTTCTCCTTTTCTCTCTGCCCCTCCCCGACTCATGCTTGCACTCTCTCTTGAAAAAAAAATAAAAGAGTTAAAGACAAAGAGAAAAAAGTTTTAAAGCAGCAAGAGAAATGCAGCTTGTTACATGCAAGGGAGCCTCATATGACTATCAGTGGAGTTTTCAGCAAAAATCTGCAGGCCAGAGGCAGTGGGCAGTGGGATGATATATTCAAAATGCTGAAAGAAAAAAAAAGAAAAAGAAAAACCAAGCAACAACAACAACAACAAAAAAACCCAGTCACCCAAGATTACTTTACCTGGCAAAGTTGTCCTTCAGAATTGAAAGAGATAAAGGTTTGCAGACAAACAAAAACTGAAGGAGTTCAACATAATTAGACCAGCTTTACAAGAAATGTTAAAGGGAGCTCTTCAAGCTAAAACAAAACGATGTTAATTAGCAACAGAAAATATCTAAAAGTACTAAAATCACTGGGAAAAGTAAATATATATTTAAATTCAGAATACTCTAATATTATAATAATGGTAGATAAATCACTTAAAGATTCCAATATAAAGGTTAAAAGACAGAGTATTTAAAACAACTAACTACAATAAGTTTTTTGAATGTTTATTTGTTTATTTTTGCATAAGCAGGGGACGGGCAGGGGCAAAGAGAGGGAGAGAGAGAATCCCAAGCAGCCTCTACACTGTCAGCACAGAGCCCAAGGCAGGGCTTGAACCCATGAACCATGAGATGATGACCTGAGCCAAAATCAAGAGTTGGACACTTAACCAAATGAGCCACCCATGTGCCCCTGTTATGTTTTATGTTAGTTTCATATAACCATGAAACAAAAAACATATAGTATATACAAAAGATAAAAAGAAAAAAATCTAAGCATACACTAAAGCAAATAATCAAATCACAAAGAAAATAGCAAGAGAAGAATAAAGGAAAAAATACATTACAAAATAGCAGTAATTTAAAAATTAGCAACAGTCAGGGCACCTGGGTGGCTCAGTCGGGTGAATATCTGACTCTTGTTTTTGGCTCAGGTCATAATCTCATGGTTTGTGATCTTGAGCCCTGAGTCGGGCTCCGCGCTGGCAGTCTGGGAGCCTGCCTGGGATTCTCTCTCCCCTTCCGTCTCTGCCCTTCCCCACTCATGCTCTTTGTCTGACTCTCAAAAATGAATAAATAAACTTAAAAAAATAGAAATAACAAGTCCATACCTCTCAACAATTACTTTAAATGTAAACAGATTAAATTCTCCAATCAAAACACAGAGTGGCTGCATAGGTTGAAAAAAAAAATCCAACTATATGGTTGTCTGCAAAAGACTCATGTCAGCTTTAAGAACACACATAGATTGAAAGTTAAGGAATAAAAAATATATTCCATGAAAATGAGAACCAAAGGAAAGTAGGAGATGCTATACTTATATCACACAAAATAGACTTTAAACCAACAACTGTAAAAAGAGACAAGAAAGTCATTATATAATAATAAAGGAGTCAATTCATCAAGAGGATATAACAATTGTTAAATATTTATCCACCCAACATCAGAGCACCTAAATATATAAAGCAAATGTTCACAGATCTGAAAAGAGAAAGAGAGAGCAATGCAACAATAGCAGAGACTTCAATACCCAACTTTCATTAATAGATAGATCATCCAGATAGAAAATCAATAAGGAAGCATTGGATTTAAACCACACGTTAGACCAGATGGACTTAATAGGTATATACAGAACATTCTATCCAACAGCAGCAGAATATACATTGTCAGATAAACAACCTAACATTATATTTCAAGAAACTGGAAAGGGAAGAGCAAACTAAGCCAAAGTTAGCAGAGGAAAGAATTAATAAAGATAAGAGTCAAAATAAACAAAATAGAGACTAAAAAGACAGTGGAAAAGACCAAGGAAACTGAGAGCTAAGTTTTTTAAGAAGATAAAATTAATAAGCCTTTAGATAGACTAATGAAGGAAAAAAAGCCATAGATTCAATAAGTAAAATAAGAAATAAAAGAGGAAAACATTACATCCGAGAACAGAGAAATACTAAGGATCATAAGAAACTACAATGAACAATTATACACCAACAAGTTAGATAACCTAGAAGAAATAGATGAATGCCTAGAAACACACAACCTACCGAAAGTGAATTGTGAAGAAATAAAAAAAAAAAACCTGAACAAATCAATTATTAATAAGGTAATTGATCAAAAACCTACCAATAAAAGTCCAGATCAGATGGCCTCTCATGAATTCTACCAAATATTTAAAGAAGAATCTAATACCAATCCTTCTCAAAGTCTTCCAAAATACTGAAGAGGAAACACTTCCAAATCATTTTATGAGGCCAGATTACCCTGAGACCAAAGTCAAACAAGGACACTCACTATAAGAAAAGAAAATTATAGCCCAATATCCCTGATTAACATGGATACAAATATCTTGAACAAAATATTAGCTAACCTAATTCAATAATACATTGAAAAGATCACACACTAAACAAATCCAATTACAAATGGGCAAAAGACCTGAATAGACACCTCTCCAAAGAATATACACAAAAGCCCAACAAGTATGTAAAAAGGTGCTCAACATCATTATTTCTCAAGGAAATGCAAATCAAAACCAAAATGAGGGGCGCCTGGGTGGCTCAGTAGCCTAAGCTTCCAACTCTTGGTTTTGGCTCAGGTCATTATTTCATAGTTCATGAGATCAAGCCCCACGTCAGGCTCTGGGCTGACAGAATACAGCCTGCTTCAGATTCTCTCTCTTCCTCTCTCTGCCTTGCCCCTGCTAGCATGGGTATGTGCATGTGCTCTCTCTTAAAATAAATAAACATCAAAAGAAAACACAATTAGATATGACTTCATATTTGTTAGGGTGGCTATTATCAAAAAGAAAAAAAAAGATAACAAGTATTGGTGAAGATCTGGAGAATACTGCAACCCTTGTACACTTGTTTTTGGGAATGTAAACTGGTGCAGCCATTATGGAAAACAGTATGGATGTTCTTCAAAAATATACAGATTTACCTACCATATGATCCAATAGTCCCACATTATATATGGATATCTATCTATCTATATCTGTCTATCTATCTATCTATCTATCTATCTATGGGTATAAAGCCAGGATCTCAAAGAGAGATATTCATTGTAACATTCATTTACATATAATTACATATAATTGTAATAATACATACATAAATTATAGGTAATTTACATACAATTACATATAATTGTAATATTCATTGTAACATTATTTATCATAGCTAAAATATGCAAACAACCTAAGTGTCCATCAACAGATGAACGGATAAAAAAACTGTAGTATATACATATAACGGAATGTTAATCAGCCTTAAAAAGAAGAAAATCTGTTATATGTGACCGCATGGATGTACTTGGAAGGCACTATGCTTAGTGAAATAAGACACAGCAAGACAAATGCTGTATGACTTCTCTTGTATGTGGAATATAAAATAGTCAAACTCACAGAAGTAGAAATGTGATTACCAGGGAATATCAAAGGGGAGCAATGGGGAAGTGATGGTTAAAAGGTACAATGTTTCAGTTATGCAAGAAAAATAGGTTCTGAATATCTACTATGCTGTATAGTGTCTTTAGCTAACAATACTGTATTCTGTAGTAAAATATGCTAAACAATAGATCTTATGTGTTCTCACCACAAAAAAATAAACACAATAATAAAGGGAGTGGGAGGAAACTTTGTAAAGTGATTGATATGTGTATGGCCCTAATGATGGTGATGTTTTCATGAATGTACTTATCCCCAAACTCATCTAATTGTAAACATTAAAAATGTACAGTTTAATATGTCAATCACACCTCAATAAAATTGCTTTTTCAAAAATATATATGAGAAAGATAGAAAAGGAAAAAATAGGCAGAGAAGGAATTCTGTGAAAAATCTCAGAGGAAGATACAATTTAGGAAGAGAACAAAATTCTACACGGAGGACTTACTGGATAGAGGAAAACAATCAAAATAAGACTTATCTACTATCCAGGTTAGGTATGTTGAATTTTATCCTTAATGTAATAGTGAATTCTGAAGGATTTGTAAGCTAGGTAATGTACTTTTTGTTTGTTTGTTTGTTTACATTTTATTCTGACAGCAATGTATAGAAAGGATTGCTGTGAAGGAATATAAAGGAGAGTAGAGATCCTTAGGAGGCTCTTGATGCTTCTTAAAGCATTGCCTTTAGTAAATAATAATAAGAACTTGGACCAAAAATTTTGATTAATGAGCTAGTGGGTAAGACAGATCAAAATTTCAAGAAAGAATGTGAGATCATTCACTAGGGAAAGGGTGGTACCATTATCAAGATAAGCAATACTGAGAGGGAAAATGGGTTTTCAGAGAAAAAGTAAACTAGTGTATGCAGATTTGAAGTGACTTTAAGTCATTACAAAATACATTTTACTAGGTATAACTCTCAATCTGGGAGGAGGGTGGGGGCAGCTGATGTATGGCTGAGATGATAGGCAATCTTCCTTTCAACTGTGTTTTGACATCTATTACAGCCAACATCTTCAGAGACTTCATTCCACAAAGTAGCCTTTTTTCCCCCATTTTTTTCTTCCTTTCTTCCCTCTCTTGCTCTCCCTCCCTCCCCTCAAGCCCCTCCTCTTTTTTATTACTTATGAACATGTTAATCTCTTTCATCCTCAAAAATACCTCTCTCTCTCTTTTTTTTAAGTTTATCTATTTATTTTGAGAAAGACAGACACAGCGCAAGTGGGGGAGGAGTAAACAAAGAGGGAGAGAGAGAATCTCAAGCAGGCTTTGCGCTGTCAGCACAGAGCCCAATGTGGGGCTCAAACTCATGAAACCCTGACATCATGACCTGAGCCAAAACCAAGAGTCAGTCAGCCAAAACCAACCGAGCTACTCAGGCACCCCCCAAAATACCTCTCTTTGATCCTTTGTTGGTCTGTAGCTGCCCCCTAACCTTTTTTCTCCCTTCAGAGCCCCTGCAGCCTTCTGAAAGAGTAGATGTACTTGCCGTCTCCATTTCCTCACTTCCCATCCCGTCTTCGATTTATTTCAGTATCTTTTGCCAAAGACCACTCAGTTTTCAGTTCCGGTTTACTTGGCTTCTGAGCAGATTTTAACTCTACTGATCATATCTTATTTCTCAAAATATTCTTCTGCCTTATTTCAGCTATGACTCCCAATTTTCTTCCTACTTATTTTGGCCATTCTCTTTTCATCTCTGGATTTTTCTTCTTCTACCTAACCATGAAATATTGGGCTTTCCCCCAAAGTTCCATTTGGCAAATTTTCTTACTCTACAAATAGTATTTCAGTGAGTTCACTTATACCCTTGGCTTATACCACAGCACACCTGATAATGATTTACAAATCTACGTATCCAGTCCAGATCTCCCTTGATGAAAACATAGAAAAAGAACTCCCATCCAAGGGGTAATTGCAAGGAATCTCCAAGCTTATATCTATTCTTACAGCAAGCCCTACAGAAAATAAATTATTTAGTTTCCTATACTTCTACAAGAGTCCCCCCCTTTAAACATTATTAGCCCCAAGAGACTTCTGGAGTCATATGTCCTCCAAGATGTGGAGGTATGACCAACTTCTCCCAATCTGCATGGACTAAGAATTGGAGGAGGTGTTTTCTTACAGGAAAGTGGGAACTTTTGAAAACAACAGTTAATGACTGCTGCACAGGCATAAATAACAGGTGCTCCCTGCACACTGTGATACCACCAGAGATAGTCATACTTTCTAACTCTTGACAGCCAAGATTTGAGAGAGAGAAAGAGAGAGAGAGAGAGAGAGAGAGAGAAGTTAAAGAGACAGGTGGCAAATTTCAGTGATTATTTTTAATAGTTTTTTTAAGTTTATTTATTTATTTTGAGGGAGGGAGGGAGGGAGGAAGGGAGGGAGGGAGGGAAGGAGGAGGGAGGGAGGGAGAATACACACAGAAACAGAGGAAGGGCAGAGAGAGAGAGAGAGAAAATTCCAAATAGGCTCCACCCTGTCAGTGCAGACCCCAATGTGGGGCTTGATTTCACGAACCATGAGATCATGACCTGAGCCCAAATCAACAGCCAGATGTTTAATTGACTGAACAACCCAGGCACCCCAGTTTTGGCAACTATTGAGGGAATATAATATTTACAAAAAAGAAAAAGGACCAAGACTAGACAGCAGTATGTCAAAAATGTCCTATGTAAGTGACAGGTGTAGAAGCAAAAAGGAGAACATGATACAGGAAATCCATGCAGATAGGGGAGCAAATATCCATAGAAGTATGAATGGGCAGGTGAAGCTAAAAGCCAAACAGTACAGGAGATGAGCAGGAAACTAAAGCAACAAACTGAAGAAGGGGATATGACAACTAGTGCTTTCAGATATTGCGTAAGAATCAGAAAAGGACAAGATTTTGCAGTTGAAAGAATTCAAAAACTAAAGGACTGACAAACTGTGACTAAACAAAATTTATTTAGACACATGTTGCAGAAGAGGATGCAATCAAAAGACTGGGCTAAACCTATGTGTTTTGACCACTGATTTAACTGCTTTGGCACCAGGAATTGATTCTGCTGCTAGCCGACCTGTCTAGTGAGTTGTTAGCAGGATCACATTTGCTATTGATATGTATATGCTCTGAATAAATAGCTTATATTTAGCCCAAAGTTCAAAGCATACCAGTCAATGAAGAGGAAATGTCTGAGGCAGAAGAACGAGAAAGTACAAAACTGAGGGGTGTTTGGGTCAATGATGCCAATAACCTTTAACCTTTGGGACTAAAATCTTAGGCTTAGCATTTTGCATGGGAAACCAAGAATTAATATATTACCAGTAGGTATTTGGATCAGGATATTATATGGGGCTATCTTGAATAGTTGCACTTAGTATTTTATTTTTATTTTTAATATATGAAATTTATTGTCAAATTGGTTTCCATACAACACCCAGTGCTCATCCCAAAAGATGCCCTCTTCAATACCCATCACCTACCCTCCCTTCCCTCCCACCCCCCATCAACCCTCAGTTTGCAATTAGTATTTTAAAAGGAAGACCAGGAGAACAATTAAGGCTTACGTCTAAAGATGTGGCCAGCTATACAGATTGACAGGGCAGTGGATTATGCTATTGTAAAATTTCTTTAAGATCATCTAGAGACTCTAGTATGGCCAGGTAATTGAGAGGGGAAAATACCCAACACCAGGTATGTTTTAAGACATGAGTTTGTTGGTTCAGTGGGGCTAACATAAAAAATTATCTCATAATGCCTTCATGGTTGATAATTTTATATCAGGAGGTGGGGCTAGGAAACCAAAGGTCAGGAACAGAAGGCAAAAAGGAGGAAGGGTAGCTCATAGTGGCTGGGGCTGCATCAGGAAAGAAGAGATAGAGGAATAGATGAGAATATAGGGAGACATGAATACATTTCATAGGTTTTATAAAGGGACATAAGGTTGTGGATAATTCTACCCAGAATAAGTCCAACTGCTCTAACTTTTGGGTTGAGGTCCTCATCGAGGTAAACCCATCTGTGGAGCTGATCATATGATGAGAAGTGAATACGCATTCAGAGCTGAGGTCAACATGGGAGGAGAGGGGATGAATCCATCTGTGGGGCTGAGGTCATAAATGGAATACCATGCCTGTGTTCCTGGAGAAAGTTGGATGTGATTAAGATCTTGTCTGCAAATATTTTGTGCCATTGGCAGGGCTCTACAAGTGCTCCTCTGGATAGCCAGGTAGGAGTGTATGGTGTTCCTTCAATGGGTCCATTTAAGGAGGGATTCCTGGACAGAAAAAGGCAAACATAAAGCAGGACTGGGCTGGGTTGAGTGACACAGAGTATAGTTTGACCCTTTATAGAGTCTAGGGGTTGTAAGTGGGGAAAAATTCCTTCAGCCAGGCTGGAGGGTTGTAAGGTTTAAACTTCTTGCTGGTACCCAAAGAGGGAGTGTGTGTGAGCTTTCTGATCAGTGTGCCCAGGTTGTACAAAAGGAGAAGGGGTAGACGGGCTTGAAAGATGTTTTCTTTCTATTATTGTTATGGTAGTTAAAGGATTTTAAAAATATGTATGAACCTATGCAGATTAATTCCTAATACCAAGAGGCACTTTAAATATTGTGTTTTGGAATATAAGTGGAGCTATAACATAACTTAATATAATAAAGCAGAAATTCTCTTTAATTAACTATGGTTTATAGACTAATAGAAAAACTAATAATACCCAGAAAAATGAAACTGCTAGAAATTAAGAGATTTGCATGTGAATGCACATGTAATAATAAATTAAACCTTACTTCCTTGAAGTTACTTTCAATTCAAGACTAAAGCACTAAAGGAATTCAAGTAGGATAAGAAATAATAGTTTAACCTTTCAGGAACTAGTCTTAAAACACATTTTTTAAACTTTAAAAATAACCAACAATTTTTCCCCATTGTTTTAAACTTAGATTCTGCCCACTTCTGTTTTTTATTGAAATAGCTGTAAAAACTACATTGGGTGCCATTTCCACCCAACAGATGCAGGAAATACTGGAACTCTTTTAACAAAATCTGTATTGCAGAGATTTCCTTCTGAATTTTGCAGACCTAAGCAATTCACATGGACTAAAATTTAAAACAAAAGAAAACAAAAACCTTTTTGTCATTTAACCCATGAGATACAGATTGAAATTTTTAAAAGTAGAATAAAATTGTACTATGATAGTTTGAAGATGACCAAATTTTCCTTGAATATATATATATATATATATATATATATATTTCCTTGAATATATATAAACTTTGTAGTTGTGTTTTTAATTGAAAATTATTATATTTGAAAGTCCATTTGATAAACATGATTTCTTTCTATAAATATCTAACCACATGCCACAAACAAAATAAGCACATTTTAATAGAGATGTAACTAGTTAATGTTCATAAATAAATTCCTTGGCCATTAACCAAATGTGCCATTTTAACATTTTGCTAAATATATTCATGTCATTGTGCCCTGGCATTATTGGGCATAGACACGTTTACTTGTGCCAACAGCTCACTATATTGGCCTGTTAGAAATAGAGTCAGTTTCTGGTGCCCAAACAGATCAGTTATCAAGCTAGACCTCAGAATCCAATCATTTGATCTCACCCAATTCTATCACATGTATATATAACGTTATTTTTATATTTATTTTCAAATATAAAGCACATGACACATGAACTAGACTGAATTGTTCCAAAACTTGGTAGAATATGAAAAGTATATGGGATACTCTCTTAAACAAGAATTTGAACAAAGTGAAATTTCTTTACTAAACCCAAAATATCACTGAGTAGTCTCAATTCTAACATAAAAATAAATCTCCGTTTAAACTTATACTCTAAAATTCCAGGGGCACCTGGGTGGCTAAGTTGATTAAGCGTCTGACTTCAGTTCAGGGTATTATCTCATGTTCATGAGTTCGAGACCTGCATCAGGCTCTCTGCTGTCAGCACAGAGCCCACTTCAGATCCTCTGCCCCCCTCTCTCTGCTCCTCCCCCACTTGCTCTCTCAAAAATAAATAAACATTAAAAAATTTTTTTAGTTTAATAAACATGAATGTTCTTAAGAACATTAATGTTGTTAGTATCTTCCTTGTTTATATATACCTTCTTATTCAAAAAGTAAATACAAAGAAATTGAAATGACTGACCATGTGCTCTTCAATATGACTAGGTAACATACACAAAAAATGGCCTCTAAACATTTTGTCAGTCACTGCGAAGGTCCTGTTTTACACAAAAGTAGACAAATTGGTCAAAAATATCTGGAATAGATTCTCCCGGACACCCCCCATGGAAGCAAAACATGAATTATTCTTGGCTACTTCTTACCAAATCTTTTAGCTCATGCCAGATGCATCCCTTCACAGTGAAAAAAGACCAATTCGTATACACTAAGTAAAGTTTCATTAGCTGTTGAAGTAGAAGAGTTTTATTTCCTGTTGTTATACCCTAATATAAGATTTTTTAATGTTTATTTATTTATTTTGAAACAAAGAGGGCAAGAACAAGCAGGGGAGAGGGCAGAGAAAGGGAGAGAGAGGGAATCCCAAGCAGGCTCCATGTTGTCAGCGTAGAGCCCGATGTGGGGCTGGATCCCACAAACCATGAGATCATGATCTGAGCCAAAATTAAGAGTTGAATGTTTACCAGACTGAGCCACCCAGGCGTCCCTATCCCAATATACTTTTATTAGCAAAAACAAAAACAAAAACAAAACAAAACAAAAAGAAACACTTTTTTTATACAGTTGAATTATTGTACTTGATGGTCTGAGAAAGTATAAAATACAAATGATAGGTTTTCCTTTTGAATATTTCTTATATTAACAAGTGCTCTTTTTCCTTCATAAATAAATACATTTCCTATATCTTTAGGTGGCTAATCACGTAAGTGTGGGTTTTGGAATTATCCATATCTTTTATAAACAATACAGTAACTTAGTTGGAAAATAAATGATATTGAAACACTTATAGAATGGGAAGTTGCTCTAATAATTACATCAATATTACTGAGGGTAACCTCAGAAATGCATTATAAACATATGTATCATTTTAGGATAGGCAATTCATGTGTTAGAATTAAAATCACTAATATATTATGTTACAGCACTAGGTATTAAAGAAAAAAACAAGAAAGGAAAAAGGAAAATTGTTGGCAAGGTGCCACTTCAGTAAGTTGCATTGTTGTTTTTCATTAATATCTAAATAACCACCTTTCCTGAATGGTTACCAGAAGATTTGTGGAGCTTGCAGGCACAGACAGCTTAAAGCTAGATAGCATATGGTATCAAACAATACAATGAAGTTCAGTTTGAAGATTTTAAAGAGATTTCTTTTTTTTTTTTTTTCAAAGTTTATTTATTTTTGGGACAGAGAGAGACAGAGCATGAACGGGGGAGGGGCAGAGAGAGAGGGAGACACAGAATCGGAAACAGGCTCCAGGCTCTGAGCCATCAGCCCAGAGCCTGACGCGGGGCTCGAACTCACGGACCGCGAGATCGTGACCTGGCTGAAGTCGGACGCTTAACCGACTGCGCCACCCAGGCGCCCCAAGAGATTTCTAACCATAATCTGCAAATATTTAGAACATAAAAAGGACTACCAGCTTTAAAGAATATAATACAAGGTTGAATAAATCATCATCATTTGGATGAATAATATACAGAGTATGCCGTAATTTCTCTGTTAAGATTTATTTACTCACATTACCATAATGTGTTAAATAGATTATAACTTTAACTCACAATTTATTAAATTTGTCATGGTTTCTTTCTAAAACCATTTTGTTACTGTGTGCTTACCTTGGGCAATGAGCATCGAGGTTCTTCATTTATTCATTCAACTAATATTTATTAAAACTTTAGTATATTCCAGTGCCAGATAATGAGAGAATTAAATAATCAACCTGGGAGCCAGACAGGAAAGAGGAGGAGAGGAGGAAAGCCTAAAATAGAATGATGAGCCCCAGAGAAAGTATAAAGGATGAAGGCAAGGACTAGAAATGTTTTTGAACTCTAAGATGCATTTAAAAGGTATAAGGAATGAGGTGAGTGGAAAGTTGGAAAAATAGAAGTTTAAGATCAAGAAGTTGGCCACTAGAGTTCAAAGTTGCAGAAGCTTTAGCTAATAATACTACAGGAGACACTTTAGAGCATGGCTACACTACTTTAGCAGTGCAAGTCACAGAGATTAGGTTAATCTTGGGCTCGACTTCCTTTCTCATGGATGCTGGAATCACTTCCAAAGATGATAGGATTTAAGGTATAGAAGGCTGTTGTAAGCAAGGAGAAAGTCCTCAGTGAATGTAGTATGCGATCTTAAGACAGATACTTTAAAAGTATAGAATAATAATAAAAAAAAAATCATAGGTGCATGGAGGCACAAGAGTATTGGTCATACAGCATCATTGGAGAGCTAGGAAAATGTCAAGCCACTTTCACCTTCATACTTTCACTTTCATACTTGGTGTGTATGCGTGCGTGTGTGTGTGTGTGTGTGTGTGTGCATGTGTACTTTGAATTTATATTTCTTACCATATGTTTCCAACTATTGATGTATTTTTTTAAATCTCTCTAATTGCACCTTTTATTTCTCTAATTGCACGGGGGATAAGGACCAAGGCTTATTCATCTGTATAAACCATTTAACATGAGGTAGCAAACTTAAATTCTTCATAAATATGTCTTAGTTAAGAAATACGTCACTGTTAATGAGTGACCCTCTCAATGTTACATTTCAAGTTACTAAAAGAAGTTAGAGAAACTTTCCATGTTTTTATTCTTTATAAGTTATTTTTAGTGTTTAAAAATATAATTTAAATATAATAAAATGCACAAATGTTCAATGTACAACTTGATGCATTTTGACAAACATATACCCCCTCCCAACTGGCAGTACACAAAGGCCCACTCACACTGGCTCACAAGAGCTTCTGTGAACATCTCTTCCTGGTTTCACTTCAGCAATGTCACATCAGTAATTTGAAATATACCATGGTGACAGTATTTACAACATGGACGTTTGCCTGTGCTTTAAACTCAGACTTTCCTCAACCTAAGCCTCCCAGAAAGCCAGGACAGACTGCTTATAACCCATCAACAAGCTCAAGATATACACCGCATGTATATAATTTCATACCGCTTTCCAGTTAATCCCTTGCTAAGCATTTTTTGGATTTCTACCACCATTGATTAATTTTGCCTGATTCTAAACTTTATATGAATGAAATCATACAACATGTGCTCTTTTCTTCCAGACTTCTTAAATTAGCATAGTATGTTTCATCTTAACATGTGTCATCGTGTGTACCAGTAGTATGTTCTTTATGGGTGTGTAATATTCCGTTGTATGAATGTGTCAAAATTCATTTATCCATTCTCCTATTGGCTTACATTTGAGTTGTTTCCTCTTTGGGGTTTTTATGAATAAAACACACATTGTGTGTCTGTGCATATTCATTACATATACATTCCACTTGAGAATATATTTAGGAGTGAAATTGTTGGGTGATAAAGATAGGTGTGTCAAATTTTTAGACACTGCCAGATAAACTTTAAAAGTAATTGAATTGTATTTGCACCAAAAATCTGTGAGTTTGAAATGTCTGCATCCTTGCTAACAGTAGATGCAGTGTCCCATGATATTTTTTATTTATTTTTTTAAATTTATTTATTCATTTTGCGGGGGGGGGGGGTGAGCAGGGGAGGGACAGAGAGGGGAGAGAGAGAATCCTAAGCATGTTCCTCACTGACAGTGCATAGCCCAAAGCAGGGCTCAAACTCAGGAACCCATGAGACAATAGCCTTAGCCGAGATCAAGAGTTGGACCCTTAACCCAATGAGCCACTCAGGTGCTCCTCTGTTTGTTGTTGTTGTTGTTGTCGTTGTTGTTTTAAATCTAACCTCAGGGGCGCCTGGGTGGCGCAGTCGGTTAAGCGTCCGACTTCAGCCAGGTCACGATCTCGCGGTCCGTGAGTTCGAGCCCCGCGTCAGGCTCTGGGCTGATGGTTCAGAGCCTGGAGCCTATTTCCGATTCTGTGTCTCCCTCTCTTTCTGCCCCTCCCCTGTTCATGCTCTGTCTCTCTCTGTCCCAAAAATAAATAAACGTTGAAAAAAAAATAAAAAAAAAATCTAACCTCAAAATGTAGAACACTTTATATCCCTCAAATTTTTAACACCCAAAATTTAATTTAAATCTATGATAGATAAGACTAATATTTTTCATAAATTTTATGTTTACGGTCTTAATTTCATACAATCAAAGTATTTTATTTTAGGAATAGAATGTTTTTTAAAATTGTTATGTAATATTGCTCTGAAGACTATGTATCCACATTATATTCAGTAATCATTTTTTATCATGTTACATGACAAAGAAATCATGCTTATTTCAATTCTACTAAATGCTGTCAAGTATCCCATATTTATCTTCTATCTACACACCAAAAAAAGTTAAATGAACAATGACTTTACAAGTTCACTATCCAATTCTCATAAACTCTGCATTTTTTAAAGTTTATTTATTTATTTTAAGACAGAGAGAGTGCACACAAGCTGGGGAGAGGCAAAGAGAAGGAGAGACAGAATCCCAAGCAGGCTCCGCTCCATCAGGGCAGAGTCCAATGAGGGGCTTGAATTCACAAACTGCGAGATCATGACCTGAGCCATGCTCAAGAGTCAGACACTTAACAGACTGCACCACCCAGGTACCCCATAAACTCTGCATTTTTATGTAAAAGGTTAGATGTTCTATATCTGAGGGAAGTATCTGTATCTAGTTTTTAGGTATCATGCTACCACAGGGCTCTGTACATCAACTTTTTGTTTTGATAATATGGGATTAGCCTTGATCATTGAGTACCCTCCTGGTCATCCTGAAGTCTTCTCCAGAGAAATTAATTGCAATAATCCAGTAGTTCAGGAAAGAACTACTGATATCATGCTTATTCAGGTCCATAAAAATTACTTAATGTAGTAAAAAAAAAGGAAAAAAAAGCCAAATACCCCAAATTTTATTTTCTAGACTAATGTACACAAAAATATTTACTTATTATTTACCTAGACATTTTTTTCAGTTTTTAACCAACTGCTAGCAATATATCTTATTTGACTGACATTTTTAAGAAAATATTGAATTGAAACACCATTTTTGCCAATAGACCCCTAGTTTGTACCTAGCAAGTATGAATGGTTTCTTTTTATCTCAGTAGATTATTCTGGTATCACGTAGGCACAGATAAAGTGATGGCATTTCTTAAATGATTTATTGAAGCAGTCTGAAGTCTTTTCCAATACTCTAGCCAGCTCCCCATTCTAACATAACTTCCAAGAGAAAATATACTTTATTATATTCTCTTTAATCTTTCAACTATTTTAGATCTCAGATTTTTATCAGTAAAATAGGCCATTGGACACAAGTATTACAGGTTTTTTTTTTCTCACTTGGAATCCAGCAAAGTACAAAAGTATAGCAAATTTTTAAATAAGCTTTGAGTGATTAGGAATTAAATTGCAGAAGTCTCCTTTAAGATTTTATTTTTAAGTAATCTCTACACTCATCATGGGGCTCAAACTTATAGTTCTCAGATCATGAGTCGCATACTTTACCAACTGAGCCAGTCAGGTGCCCCTCCTTTGGCCTTTCTAAGTGGTTTATTATAAGGCATCTTTATAATAAATAATATAGCTTTATAATAAGTAATATATAACAAGTAATATAATAAGTAATACAATAATATAGCTTTACAATAAGTAATATAAGAAATATAACAAGTAATTCATAGGAAGATATATTTGTTATGGGTCAATGGCCAGAAAAATAAAGGAAACTACTTTTAAAAAGAGTGGAAAGTTAGAATGATACAAGGTTGTTATTTTCTACAACTAAACCTATTTGGAAGCTTTATCAAAGTTTTAATAAAACTTCATCAAACACCACAGAAAAGTTTTATCTTTCTATGAAGTTACCCAAAATATGAACATTGAATTTTCTATGGTGTTTTTATAGAGGCAAAACAATTGTTAAATCAGAAAGAAAAATTGATCAAATACATGTTTATTTCAAATGGTTATATTTATTTTATAATATCCTGTTATGCAACAAGTAACAGATTTTACCAAAATCCAACGATAGTCTGTAAAGGAGACTTCCATTATGAAATGGCTGACAATTTTAACATTTAGAATTTTTAGGAAGCGGGGCGCCTGGGTGGCGCAGTCGGGTAAGCGTCCGACTTCAGCCAGGTCACGATCTCGCGGTCCGGGAGTTCGAGCCCCGCGTCAGGCTCTGGGCTGATGGCTCGGAGCCTGGAGCCTGTTTCCGATTCTGTGTCTCCCTCTCTCTCTGCGCCTCCCCCGTTCATGCTCTGTCTCTCTCTGTCCCAAAAATAAATAAACGTTGAAAAAAAAAATTAAAAAAAAAAAAAAGAATTTTTAGGAAGCTTGTTCAAGTTCACCCAGCTAAAGACAAGAATAATAAAAGAAAGCCTACATTATAATCAGTGATAGTCCTATCTGTGTCATGTATCATTGCATTAATAAATAAAATATCTTTCCAAAAGAAAAAAAACATCTCTACAGATCCTACTCACTGCCAAACACACACACACACACACACACACACACACACACACACGCACATGCATACACAGAGGAATATTATAAACTTTATAGCAATCCATATTTAAATTTAAGTCAAATGGAAAAATAACTTGAAAATAAATTTTACCATAGCTGAGACAAGAAAAATAAAGGAATATGAATGAACCTATACATATTAAATACTAAGTTCATTATCAAAATCTATTCTAAAATTGAAAATTTCAGATCTTATTGGCTTCAGTGATAAATGGTTCCATAAATTTCCTATGAAAAATGATGAGGGGGACCTGGGTGGCTCAGTTGGTTGAGCATGAGACTCTTGGTTTTGGCTCAGGTCATGATATCATAATTGTGGGATTAAGGCCTGCATTGGGTTCTACACTGAAAGTGGAGCCTGCTTGGGATTCTCTCTCTCTTTCTTTCACTCTACCCATCCCCTGTGTGTGTGCTGCACATGTGTATCACTCTCTCTCTCTAAATAAAAAAAAGAATGCAAAAATAGACATTAAACAAAAATGAAAAAAAACAATGAAGAAATACTTTCCAACACATTTTATAAAGTTGTTATGATGCTGACATCCAAACACACACACACACAAAAACATTATCAGGAAGATATTATTATTACTCCATGATTGTGAAGATGGTTTAATATGTAAAAAGAATTAATAGGCCATATTAATAGAAAAAAGAGAAAAATACAGTATTTTTCAGAAATGCAGAAGTAGTATTTGACAGAAGTCAACACTATTCATGACAAAAGCTCATAGCCAATTAAGATTAAAATGGATTGCCCTTCATTTGATAAAGAATATCTGCAAGGAAAAAACAGTACAGCATACATTACACTTAAAGGTAGTTATAGAATGCATTCTCTTTGAAACTGGTTAAGAAATAAGGAAACCTTATACCAATACTTCCATTCAACATTGCCTGGAGGGTTTTGTCAGTACAATAAGAAAAAATAAGGGATGTGAAGATTGAAGAATAAATAAGCAGTTATTCTTAACAGTTTGTACCTTTAGCACACAGAAATGCAAAAGAATCTAAAAAGAAAATATACAAATTCAGTAAATTCAGTAAAATACTAAGGACAAGGTCAACAAGTAAAACTCAATTTTATATGTATGTCAGCAAAAAAATTCTCAAAAATTACTTTAAAAAAAATGATAACATTTATAATACCACAAAGGGAAGATGTGCAAGATATCTACACTAAAAACTACAACATGTTATTGAGAAAATTATCTGAGAAAATATTTATCAGATGTCAAGTGTCTCAAAATTGGCCTGAAGATTCAATATAATTTCAGTCAAAATCTCAATAGACATTTGAAGAAAATCACAGAAGTCATACAGTATGAGGTTCTCAAATTGACTAGAAAAAATATATTCAGTAAAAATATTGTAAACAAATCAAAAGAAAAGATTAATGTTTTTAATGAAAAGTTTCTGAAAATAAATTTAAAAAGATAAAGAGCTCAATTTTAAAATGATCAAATAAGTAGTTCATAGTTGAAGAACTCCAAGTGAGCATATGGTAAAAAACAAAGCAACCTTACTCATAATTAGGTGCAAATTGAATTAATGCTAATATGATTTTCAGCCTTTAGATATATACATAAGCATTAAAAATGCATGGTTTATTCTTAGTAATATTAACATTAGGTGGGGTTGTGGAATAGGGCTTTTCATTTATCATTGGAAGTGTAAACTGGCACAACTTTTTAAGAAATATCTATCAAAATTAAAGTTGTAAGTACCCTTTGGCAAAAAAAAAAAAACCCAGTGTTACTAAATTATATTATAGATATAACAATAAAATTAAGTTATTTGAATAGCTAACATTATTTATGACAGAAGAAAAAGGTCTAGTAGTATAAAGAATTGAATAAATTAAAACTGTAGCCCTATAGTAGAATCCATATTGCTACTAAATAAATTAGTGTATTTATGTTTTGGTTCCTAAAACATTGAATAAAAAAGATATAGGCATATATCTCTGGGCATAACATGATCCTTCCTTGAGCAATTATGAAAACACTTGAAATGAAAAAATGAGTCTCAGTAAAATGTTGTAGATATAAAAAAGGATCAGATGTAAATTCTAGAAAATAAAAAATAAAACCATGAAATTCAAAAAATAAATGAAATGAAAGGACCCAACATTAGATGGAATGAACAGGGAAAGCAATCAATGGTAAACAATATAAATTATCCAATCCGAGCAAACAAATGGAAAAAGAAACGGAAAAAAGTAAATTGAGCTTCATGGATTCATAGGACTACAACAAAAGACCTATTATCCATGTCACTAAAGCCCCAGGAGGAGACCAGAAAAATACCTGAAAAAATAATGACTGAAAATTTCCCAAATTTGGCAAAAGACCTAAACCTGTAAACTCAAGAAACTGAGGAAACCATAAAAGGGATAAACTAAAGGAAATCCATACCAAATTATATCATAATCAAACTTCTGAAAAGTAAGATGAAGGAAAAATCTTGAATGCAGTCTAGAAGTGGAAAAATAATTATAATGACAACAGACTTCCCATCAGAAAGCATAGAGGCCAGGAAGTGGCAGTACATTTTCAAGTGCTGAAAACACTGTCAACCTAGAATCTTGTATCCAACAAAAGTATCCTTCAGGAATGAAGGGGTAACCAAGAAATTCTCAGATGAAGAAAAATGAAGAGAATATGTCACTAGCAGACCTCCCCTAAAAGAATGGCTAATGAAAGTTCTTTAGAAAGAAGGGACACAATAAAGGAAAGAATCTTGAGACATCTAGAAGAAACAATGAAAAATATAAGTAAATGTTACAGACTTTCTCTTCCTATATATACACACAATCTTAAGATTTATATGTATATATAAATTCATATATATATGAATTTTTATATGTATATATATATACATATATATTTATATATATTTATATATTGAAATATATATTTATATATGTATATATGAATATATATATTTATATATTGAATTGTATATTATATATTTATATATATACAATATATATACATATATATTTATATATATTTATGTATATATATATAATATATATACATATATATTTATATATATATTTATGTATATATATACAATATATGTACATATATATTTATATATATATATATTTATGTGTATATATATATACATATATATATATATATTTAAACAAAACCACCCATATATCTTTAGTATAAATACCTCAACCTGATAGTTTATTTGGCAGTGTGTTGACTTGAGAGACACAATACCCATCTCTATGTTCTTTAGATTCTATTACTTGTTAGTTTTCTAAACTGAGACAAATGCTACATTATCTTCATTTTCCTTTTTTCTAAAGTTGTTTTGAGAGAAGACTTTGTAAACTATGAAAAAATATAAATTCAATAATATAAATTATTATCATTATCTTTTAAAGCATGCTTTTGTTCAAAGATAATCTATCATGGAAATTATTGTATTGAAGAATTTAAGGAGTACTGAGATTTAAAATTATTCTGAAATAAAAAATCTAAGAGGATTGCTATAAAGGATAGCTTTATAGGGTAGTTATATGATAAATTGAGTACAGTAAAATGTTAATGGTAGGGTCTGGGTAATGGGTATATGGGTATTCACTATAAACTTATTTTAAATTTTCTGTATTTTTTTAACTTGTCATGAGAAAGTTTGGGGGACAAATTTTAACGTAAAGATCTTAAATTCTCACAGATTTCAAGCAAATAAAAAAAAATTACCTATGATGTTACAAGCATATTGATTGTATGATACATGGTACTATATATCTTAGACTACAATAACAATATTATATTCACAAGTGAAATTAAATACAAATTCCTCCCCTGTGTGTATGTATGTGTGTACATGTTCACATACATGCATATATACACTATATATGCTAATAAGTAGACATATGTGGTCATAAAACTCAACATAATACAAACAAAATTAATGTATAAGTTCTATCACAAACTTATACTAATGTTTTACTACCTATTTCAAGGTCCATGGACAGTTTAGTTGTGTTTTCTTAATAACCTTAGTATGTGCTAATAAATGTGTTTATATCAGCTATCTCTGAGAATCCAAAGTCAGATATTCTTTTATTATAGAAGATTTGCCATAATATATACATCTCTTTTGTCCTAGCTGAAATCTTTGACCGCGAATCCTTATAATAACATTCATTTCCAAATACAGTAATTGTGACCCAAACTTCCCACTGCCTTATACAGTATTAATCTGGGTTGTGTTAAGTGCATACCCAACTCAGTTCTAAAAACTTTGGATACTCAGACCCACAAAAAATCAAGTTCATTTTTCTGGGTCAAGTTATCTTTCAGGCAAAGAAAAATATATTCAAATTAAAATGCCTTCAAAAATGTTCCTCAGGACATTAACCTGTTTTTATAAAGCAATATTTAGAGCAGAAAATGTAAATGAGCCATATGGATTGCATTCCACTTGAAATAATCACGTATTGGCAACTTAATGGAAAATGGGCTTAGAAACACTTTACAATGTATTGGGTACCAATATCAAGGTCTTTTATGACTATGTTTTATGGTTTCAGGTAACAAGCCACAGTTGGAGAGTAGAATTACCACATATAGCAGGGGTGGCATTTCAGTAGTATGCAGGTGTTAAAAGGACTCAGCTTGAGAGTGTTAAAATCTGTCAGTCTCGAAGAGTATATCACATTTCAGGATAGGGTTATACTGGCCTGAGGAATCCTTGCTGGATACCTTGGGACCCTGGTGGACCCAGAAGTCTAGGTAGACTTAGAAAGTATGTAACTTAGTAGAGATATTCATTACACCTTTCATTTATCAATTTACTCATTTTATAGCATTTAAGTAGTGTTCTAATTAATTAGTCCTCTGTGTTATTAGCTTAAAGGGATAGGGCAAAAGAATAGATCTTGATTAAAATCCAATGACTCCAGCAATTCATAACTATAACAGATGCTCTTGGTGCCACACCCATATTATCTTGGCACTACTATTTTCACACATGCCAGACCAATTTCCAACAGCCAGCACCTGAATCTCTTTCTGGCCACCAAATTCTTGTCTGCCCACATGCAACAGGCTGAAGAGCTGGAAATGAATTCCACCTAAAAACAGCCCTAAACCAATCTCCTGCAGATGAGATAACACTGAAATCCGCATTCACAGATTCTAAAGTTCCCTATCAGGTTCAAGCTCCAGTTGCCCACAGTGCTAATTTCTTCTTCCCTATCTTGTTCTTCCACTCTCCTATTCATGTTTCCTGACATTATGTTACAAATAAATGACTTGTCCTAGAATCCTTATCTAGGGTCCGCTTCTTGGAAAGTCCAAAATAAGACAATAGGTATATTAGTCAAGGTTCTCCAGAGGAGCAAAGCCAATAGGATACATATACAAATATACTAGGGGATTTACTGTGGAAATTCGCTCACCTGATTTTGGAGCCTGAGATATGCCTCCATATACTATCCATATGCCACAATATGCCATATAAAAGCTGAAGAACAAGGAAAGCTGGTGGTATAATCATTTCAGTCTGAATCTGAACACCTGAGAATCAGGAGCTCCAGTGTCTGAGAACAAAAGATGGATACCTCAACTCAAGAAAGAGAGAGAGAATTTGCCTTTCCTTTGCCTTTTTGTTCTAGTTGGGCCTTCAATGGATTGGATGATAACTCACTTACATTGGTGAAAGTGATCTTCTTTACTCAATCTACTAATTCAAATGCTAATCTCTTTTGTAAGCATCTTCACACCCAATTTGAACATAGGGGAAATGGAATTTTCCCACACTACCAAGTAACTCTCAGATACCAGCTGGGTGTTCTACTATTCAACTCAATTCTGACACTATCTACCTGGAGATATTATCAAACTCTGTAGGTTAAGGGCTCAGTGCTACAAGACTACTCCCCCAACACACACACACGCACACACACACACACACACACTGCAGAAGTCAGCTGCAAGTCCATGTTGTCACGTGTGCTTCTGACCAATAGACTATAGATCAGAGGTTCCAATGACCTCCTCTTTGGGTTTGATTAGTTTGCTAGAGCAGCTCACAAAACTCAGAAAAACATTTTACTAACTAAGATCACCACTTTATTATGAAAGCATATAACTCAGGAACAGCCAGATGGAAAAGATGCATATGGCAATGTATGGAAAAAGGACAGGGAAATTCCATGTCTTCTAAGGGCATCATGCTGCCCAAATCTCCATGTGCTCACCAACCCAGAAGTTCTCTGAATCCTATCCTTCTGAGTTTGTATGAAAACTTTATTACATAAACACAGTTGATTAAATCATTGACTTTCCCATTTGAACTCAATTTCCGGCCCCTCTCCCCTTCTAAGAGGTAGAGGGGGTGCGACTAAAGGTTCCAACCCTCCAACAGCATGGTTGAGCATCCAACTTTAGCTCAGGTCATGATCTCATGGACTGTGAGTTCGAGACCCGTGTTGGGCTCTGTACTGTCAGCTCAGAGCCTGGATCCTGCTTTGGATTCTGTGTCTCTGTCTCTCTCTGCCCCTACCCCACTCACACTCTGTGTCTCTCTGTCTCTTTCAAAAATAAATAAAAATTTAAAAAAAAGAAAAAGAAGAAGAGTACCAAGTGTTTAAACTACAAAGGATCACAGGAAAGATGATGATTCCTACAAAGCAAACATTTACCCAGGAGTTTGCAGACACAAGCCTGAGACACATATATCAGGAATCCCAACCTCTTTTCAGTACACTAAATTGTTCCTTAACAAAATTATCTTAGTCAAAATAATTGTTTAAACTACGTTGTGTATGATGGCGTTGCTGAATACAGAGAATAACAAACGCTTTATTTCAAAACTCAACTCTCACAAATGAAACAAAATCGGTCACATGTTGATAATAACTGATGATGGGTACGTGTACTTGGGAGTTCATTATACTATTCTATCTTGGTATATGTTTCAAATTATTCACAAGAAAGTGAAAAATTAAACAATTCTCATAAAGAATGCTAATTAGTTATCTGTAGCAGATTCTGTCACGGTAGCTTGGTGGGTCTGGTGCCCCATCCCTGGTTGCTGCTCTCCTGTGCACCCTTCTTCAGAGTATTGTCTTTAGTTTACTACTTTGGGAGCCATCTCACCTAGCTATCCCTGAGAAAGCTCTTCCCACTCCACCCTCAGGGGTGTCCATAGCTAATGACTGATGGGAAGAAAGTAGTAACAGTAGCTCTCTCACCTTTGGGCGGGAAAATCTTGCGTGCAACTCACTCCAGGGCTGCAAATGTGATCAGGCTGAGGCTAGACTTCTCCTGTGGCCCATCTCTGTCTGTTTGTTTTTCTTTTCCTCTGTTCTAACCTATTTTCCTCACAGTTCTAAAAGTTTCTCCTGAGAACACCTCCTTAATGTATCATTTGCCAAAAATTTTTGCCTTAGATTCTTCTAGGGAACTCAACCTTAAATGATTTTATTTTAAAATTGTTGGGAATTAATCTGTTGATTAGAGCATTAGGCCTATTAGAGAATTAGCATTAGGTAGCTATCAGACTGATTCTATGTTTTCTTATCTGTGTCAATCAACCCTGCAAACATTAGTTTCCTTTGAAAAATGAGAAAAATATTTTCCCAGTCTATACAATATGATATTGTGAGGAGCAATGAGATTATGCACACGAAAGCACTTTTGAAAATGGAAAGTTCTATACAATATGATTATATTCTTTTGCTATTTTTATTATCTTCAAAAAGTTGCAAATTGTCTAACATCTAGCTATTAATACATTGCTGCATTCTATAAACTGGGAAATTATTTTAAGGCAAATAAACAGAAGCTTGTTGCAATATGCCTCATAACTAGATCGAATTTTCTTGGCAAATTTAGGGCTTTCATTTCTGCCTGCCTTTTCCCTGACAAGACACCGGCAGTAGACATAAAGTTGAACCTCTGGTGGGCAATGGAGTCCCATTTTATCTATGAAGGGAGCACATTTCCATTTTCCTTTCCAGGAGTGAAGAAATGTTTGGTAAATGAATGTTAACATCGTACAAACTGTATGAAGGAAAAAAAAAAACAGAACAGCAACAATTCAGTTAGTTATATACTGTAATAATAATCTCCATCATAGAATATGTGCTCTGTTTTCCAGAATGCCCATTGAAAAGAACAGATACCAATTTCTCTAATCAAGTGATAATCCAGCAATCTAAGTACTCACATAATAGAGAATGTAATGCCTGACTAAGGTAATTGCTGCAAGGTTGAAACAGTGCATGAAATATAACCTGAGGGAAAACAAGTAGAAGGAGATATCTATGTTTATGTTGAGTTCCTATTGCTCAGAGTATCACTTTTAAAAAGGGAGCCATTGAACTATCACATTCAATGACCCATTAATCTGGCATAATGTTCTTTTCTCAGAAATATTGTTTTGGGAAAAGAAAAAAAGGCTGTTCATAATTAGTCTTTTTCCTCTTTCTCTCTTTCTTTATATGCATAGCTTTAAAAATTATTAATCCTTATTTTTTATTTTTAAAAAAATTTTAATGTTTAATATTTTTGAGAGAGAGAGAGAGAGAGAGAGAGAGCAAGCAGGGGAGAGGCAGAGATAGAGCGAGACACAGAATCTGAAGCAGGCTGCAGGCTCTGAGCTGTCAGCACAGAGCCTGATGCAGGGCTCAAACTCACAGACCACGTGCGAGATCATGACCTGAGCTGAAGTTGACTGCTTAACTGACTGAGCCACCCAGGCGCTCCTATTAATTAATCCTTATTTATAATTACTATATTAATAGCTATATCTTTCACATGTGGCTTTTCTGAAATATGTGTGGAATTACCTTAAAATATCCGAAACAGAATCCAAATTATACATTCTCCCTCTCTTGTGATACTTCTGAAAATAAACATCACTCAAAAGCAATATCTAATGATCTTCTGTGGCTGGAAAGCAGGACATACTAGTTGGATGTCAATATAGCTTCAAGTAACAAACTGCATGAAATATTTAAATACTGTGTTTTATTTTGTTTTCTATTGTAGTTCTCAGCAGAGCAACACAGATATAAGGTAAAGGGTCAGAAATGATTTCCTCATGTTTCCCATAGGAACTGACTTCTCAATGGGGAAATCTTAAATATTGATGATTCCCGAAAGTATATGGAGCATATGGAAAGAAATGTAAGAACTCATTGTTTTGAAAATCTGCCATGCATTCTAAAGTGGCTTGATTTAAATAAATATTTGAAGCTGTGAACAAGGAGGAAAATTAGCACAGGTAACGGTTAGCAATTTCTGGGAGGATACCTCTAAAAAATATTTGGAAAGTTGCTTACAAGATATTAATAAGTATAAGTAATGTACCAGACTGAAGTGTGTGTGTGTGTGTGTGTGTGTGTGTGTGTTTGTATGAGACTCAATCTCAAACTATTTCATTTTCCAATCCAACTAAGGTATCAAGACTGAATTTATCTTAAGCTATTGTTTTTTTCTAAAGGAATTATTGAAATGCTTTCCTTCCTTTGGTTACAAATAAAATAGTTTATTACTAAAATAAAAGGTGTTTCTTAAGTGAATGAAAGTAGGGAATGAGACAATAATATTCTACTGCTGATGAACTAGAACCATCTGAACAAGGTTAGGTGTGGCCTTGAAAGTGGCTATTTCCACAGGTTCATAGTTAAATACTGACCTTCAAGCAGAAACGAAGATCTTCTTCCAGACACAAACATTTAAAGGCAGTGTCTTCTAATGCCCCAATGCACAAACCCCCACACAGTCACAAGCTCATCTCTATGTGCCAAAAAAGAGCTCAAGTGAGCTGCTGCTTTTTTACCACTTACTCTGTCATCAACCTGGAGGCTTAATATTACACCCTGAGCAAGCCTTTGCTCTTACTCCAGCCCAATTAGGGAATGGAAAAAAAATAAAGTGAAGGTAATGTAAAATGTTATATTTAAAACTCTGGGATTTTTATCTTTGCAGTTGTACTCCTCCCAAACGAAATCATATTGAATCAAGTTAAGAATGTTAGTGTCATTTTAAGAAGACAGAGAAAAGTAAAAAGATAAATCTCAGCCCCATAAGATTCTTTAATCAGAATACTTTCCAGCCTTTGGGCACTTTCTTTGGTAGACCTGGTGTCAATTTTTCATTAGGCCATTTCCAAACAAGGCTTTTTGAGTAAGATCTGTGATTGTTTTATTGGTGATTAGGTAATTCTGTGACAGATTTGTTATCTGAAGTACTACTGATTGATACACTAATGAAATATTCATTTAGTTTTCTCCTAAGGATCTAATAAAATTTGTATTAAAATGGTATACTTTATAGATTTTCGAAGTCTTAAAGACTTTCAGACTTCTGCTTCTGGGAAGATGAAATATATATACTTTCCTATTTGTTCTGCTAAGTACAACTAAAAACACTGGACATTATATATAAAACATAAGACTCTTAAAGCTGAAGAAGAGAAGGCAGAATATCTAGGAGTGGGGGTGCGTTGAGTTCCTTGTGTTTCTTTTTTGTCTCATATACACCAGCCTTGCAGCTGAAGAAGCTGAAAACCCTGAAACACCAACAGGTGCAGGCAAAATAAATAAACAAAAATCAACAAAAACCACTCTCTCAGCCAAAGGGCAAGGTAAGAAGCAACATAACAAGACAGAAAATTTTTAGACAATAACCACTCTGTTCCAACCTAACACCATAGAAAAAAAATATGGCCTCATTTGTATCCATGTCAACAAAGGCTGAATGATAAACCTAGATTTCCATCTTTTCCTGGCTGTCATGAGGTGATCTAATCTACCTTCATCCACCAAAGAAGTGGTGTCAGAGAAGGCCAAGTAGGGCACCACTACTGTCATCTCTTTGGGCATTAACAAGGTCATATATCCCCCAATAAATCGTGTTAGTGGGGACGATGGAGGAGTCTGTAATTTTACTGCCACTCAGGAGTAATAAGCCATTCCTACCTCTTTCTTCTCAGGTAATGTAGGAGGAAACCTAGAAGAGAGTGGGGCTTTCACCATCAACCAGGAGTAAGGAGTGCCCTGTGCCCCATGCCCCCATGATGTAGCTGGCAGCAACACAGGAAGCAGCAATGAAGCATTCTCTCCCTTCTCAGCCAGGGCAATATCAATGGAGGCCTGGTGGAAAGCCAAAAATTTCACTCACACCCACAACAAGGATAAGCCCCTTCGGTTTAATATCAATGAAGTGTGGGTAGAGAACCTCACTTTTGAATCCTATTGGAAGAATCTGAACTTCTGCCTTCCATACCCACCTGGTAGTAACAAAGCAGACACCCCTTCTTTCCTTGATGGAACCATGTCAGACAAAACTAGCTGAACTAGAAGGCTTATATAAGATCTAGAGTCTGTTACCATAATGCTTCAGTAGAAAAATTCCACATATCAAGAACCAAGAGGATCTCAAACTGAATGAAGACAATCAATCAATAGATGCCCAGACCAATATGACACTGATGTTAGAATTATCCTAAAATGATTTTAAAGTAGCCATCATAAAGATTTTCAATAGGTGTTACAAATACACTTGGAATAAATGAAAAAAGAGAGAAATCTCAGCAAAGAAATAAAATATATAAAGGCAAACAAAGTGGACATTTTTGAGCTGGAAAAATATAACAACCATAAAAAAATTAGTCAATTTATGCTCTCAATAGAAGAATGAAAAGAACCGAGGAAAGAATCAGTGAATTGGAAGATAAAATAGTAGAAATCAGTCAGTCTGAAAAACAGAGAAAAAAAGATTTAAAAAAAATGATAAAGAGTACCTTGGAGAACTGTGGGACTATGAAAAGAGTTCTAACATTCATGCCACTGTAAACTGGACAGAAGTGAAAGAGAAACCAACTTAATTTGGTAAAATACATAAACCCACAAATTCAAGAAACGGAAAACACACACACACACACACATACACAGAGACAGATACACTATAGCACACAATAGTCAAACTTCCAAAAAGTAAAGACAAAGAAAAAATCTTGAATTCATGAAAACAGTATCTTACCTATCGGAGAAAAATAATTTCCTTAACAGTAGATTTCTCATCAGAAACTATAGAGACTAAAAGAAAGTGTCACACCATTTTCCAAGTGCTGAAAGAAAAGAACTTCAACTTGGCCTCTTATATCCACTGAACATATTCTTCAGAAATTAAAGGTAAATCAAGACATTCTAAGATAAGAAAAAACTAAAAATTTGTTTCCAATAAATCTAAAAAAAAAAAAATGACTATGGTAAGTTCTCCAAACTAAAAAGGAAATGATAAGAGACCTTGGAACATCAGGAAGGGAGAAAGCACACAGTAAGCAAAATTACGAGTAAATAAAGAAGACTTTCCTTCTCTTCATGAATTTTCTAAATTGTTTAATAACTGAAGTGAAAATTATGGCACCATCTGATGTAGCTCTAAATAAACATAGAGGAAATAATTAAAACGATTATAAATAGGGTAAAGGAACACAAAGTCAGGAATAGTTCATATACCTGACTTAAACTAGTAACATAGCAACTGTAGACTGTGTTATCTATATATAATGTTATACAGAGAGCAACCACTTAAATAAAACTACATGAAGCAATTCACTAAGAAAACAATATAGGTAAAACAATATAATTATAAAATGTATTTATTTAAAAAAAATTTTTTTTTCAACGTTTATTTATTTTTGGGACAGAGAGAGACAGAGCATGAACGGGGGAGGGGCAGAGAGAGAGGGAGACACAGAATCGGAAACAGGCTCCAGGCTCTGAGCCATCAGCCCAGAGCCCGACGCGGGGCTCGAACTCCCGGACCGCGAGATCGTGACCTGGCTGAAGTCGGACGCTCAACCAACTGCGCCACCCAGGCGCCCCTATAAAATGTATTTAAATAACCTTCAGGAAAGCCAACAAACAAGCAAACAAGAGAGAAACAAAAAACAAAGGGAGCAACCAGAAAACAAAAATAAAAGTACATAGAAGACTTTTGAAGAAAATACAGAGTAGGAGGACCCTCGGCTCACCTTGTCTCACTGATACAATGAGATAACACCCATATCGGTGCAAATAACCAAGAAAATGACCTGAAGACTGGCCAAAAAGATTTTCTACAGCTAAATCTAGAGAAGAGAGGATATCTAAGAGGGTAGAAAGGGCCTGGATGCAGTCAGGAGTCAAACAGACCAGTGGGACTATGTGTTGGAGGGAGGGACACCAAGGTTGTGGAGAGGGGAGAGAAGTAGACCCTCACACCAGGCACCTCACACGTGGAAGAACAGCACTGGGAAGTACAAATCCCCATAACATTTGGCTTTGAAAACCAGAGGGACTGACCTAACTTTATGAGTTTTTACAATCAGTGAGACTTAACACCCGGCACTTTAAAAATCAGTGGCTTAGCTCACGGAGAGCCTGTAAGGCAATAAGAAACTGAGTCCTTGCCCTTAAAGAGATAGCATAATAAAGAGTCTTCCTGAGACACAGCATAGAAGCAACAGTTTGAAAAATATCTGGTGTATACAGGAAGGAGATGTATTTACTAATTTCAAGCATATGCTAGAAGGGCAGTGATCTTTTGGAGCCTTCTCAAGAAAAAAGGAGCTGGTGGGTGCTATTTCACTCCTCCACCCCCACCTCCACTTAGAAACACCAATACCTGTAGGAACCAGCACAACACAAACACTCTCCACCTACCTTGCTAAGAGTGCACTCTGCCCTCTCACCCTCTCCATGGTAGCTTCTGTGGATTTACCCTCATAACCTGGCTGGTCTCACTCGGAGATTTACTGGGGAGCTGCAGCACCCTTCCCACAGCAGACCTTCATGGACTTTGCTGGCACCACACACCCTGCCCCTGTATTCTCATGTGGATTTACACACTCCAATAGGCCTTTCACAGACACCATCCAAAGTGGTGCCATAAGCCTGGCAAACAGCCCCAACAGAGGCCAGCACCACTCCAAAGTGACTCTTGTCCCAGGGATAGAGGAAGATAACCACACACATCAGTCTGACTGTAACCTCGGCAGTGGGCTGAAGGTAGACAACTAGTTTAACTACAAACCCAGTCACAAATAAAAGCTTCCAGGGACAGCACAGGGAAAGTTTTCTGCAATTCAGTGCTACTGTATCTCTGGCAAATGTGTTGTCTGACTCAACTCAAGCCCAAGGTAGTCTCAGACTGGCCTACTAGCAACACAGGGAATAAACCCTGTCCACAATAGGCAAAGAGAGCCATTAAAGATGACTGGACTGAAATGCAGCTTAGCCACAACAAATACAGCATGCAACACACATAGGAGACACCCTGAAGAATCAAATTCTGGTTAACAGAGGACATTGCACAGCAAGCAACTATAGGACCTCTTCTTTATAAGGCCACTACTTTCAAAAGCAGGAGATGTAGTTGACTTTCCTAACATGGAAACAGACACAGGTCAGAAAAAATGAGAAGACAGAGGAGTATGTCCCAAATGAAAGAATAGGACAAAATCACAGCAAGAGAGTTAAATGAGACACAAATAAGGTGCCTGATAGAGAATTTAAAGTAATGGTCATAAAGTTACTCAATGACTTGAGAATGAGGAGGGCGTCAGTGGCACCCTCAACAAAGAGATAGAAAACATAAAAAAAAGAACCAATCAGAGATGAAAAACTCAGTAACTAAAATAAAAAAAAAATACACTCGATGGAATAAATAGTAGACTAGAGGAAGCAGAAGAACAGATAAGTGACCTGGTGGACATGTAGTAGAAGGCAATCAAGCTGAAGAGAGAAAAATAAAAATAAAAAATGAAAATGCACCAAAGGAAATCAGCAACATCATCACCTGGGATCCCAGAAGAAGAAGAGAGAGAAGGGAGAAGAAAATTCGGTTCAAGAAATAATAGATGAAAACTTCCCAAATCTGGGGAAGGAAACAGAAATTCAGATCCAGAAGGCACAGAAAGCTCCCACCAAAATCAAGCCAAGGAGGTCCACACCAAGTCACATAGTAAATGAAATGGCAAAAAGAGAATTTTAAAAGCAACAAGAAAAAAGAAAACAGTTAAATATAAGGGAAACTCCATAAGGTTATCAGTGAATTTTTCAGCAGAAACTTGGCAGGCCAGAAATGAGTGGTGTGATATATCAAAGTGCTGAAAGAAAAACCCTACAACCAAGAATACTCTATCTAGAAATGCTATCATTCAGAATTAAAGAGATAAACAGTTTCTCAGACAAAAAAGTTGAACGAATTCATGAGCACTAAACCAGTCTTAGCAGAAATGTTACAGGGACTTTTTGAGTGGACAGGAAAGACCATAAGGAAGAACAAGGAAAGTAAGACACATAAAAGCAGTAAAATTAAGTATATCTATAAAAATTAGCCAAAGGATTCACAAAATAAAAGGATGTACAGTATAACACCATATACCTGAAACGCATTGGGGAGAAGGTTAAAAAGAAAAGGGGGGGGGAGGTCCAAACTTAAGTGACTACCCACTTAATATAGACCCGCTTAATATAGTGTAAGATATGAAATATAAATGTAATGGTAACTACAAATCAAAAACTAGTAACAGATATGCAAAAAATAAACAGAAAAGAATCCAAATATATCACTAAAGAAAGCCAACAAACTGAGAGAGCAAGAGAAGAAAGGAATAGAAAAGAACTACAAAAACAATCATAAAACAAGTAACAAAATGGCAGTAAGTACATACTTATCAATAATTACTTTGAATGTAAATGGACTAAATCCTCTGGAATGAACAAAAAAGTAAGACACATCTATATGCAAGAGACTCATTTCACACCTAAAGATACATTGAAAGTGAAGAAACAGAAAAACATTTATCATGCAAATGGAAGTGAAATAAAGCCAGAGTATACTTATTTTGGAGAAAATAGACTTTAAAACAAAAACTTTAACAAGAGACAGAGAGGGGCAGTTATATAATCTTAAAGGGAACAATCCAACAAGGAGATACCACAATTGTATATATTTATGTGTCCAACATGGAAGCACCCAAATACATACAGCAGCTAGTAACAAACATAAAGGAAGTAATCAATAGTAATACAATAATGGTGTGGGAATTTAATTCCCCATTCACATCGATGGATAGATTATCCACACAAAAAATCAACAAGGAAATAGTGGTTTTGAATGACACATTGGACCCAATAGATCTAACAGATATGTTCAGAACATTCCATCCTAAAACAACAAAATACATTATCTTTTCAAGTGCACATGAAGCATTCTCCAGAATAGATCATATATTAGGCCACCAAACAGGTCTTAAAAAGTTCAGAAAAATTACACTCATACAATGGATCTATTCCAACCATAACATTAAGAAGCTATAAATTTAGCCACAAGAAAAAATCTGGAAAGAACAAAATATATGGACACTGAATAATGCTAATAAACAATGAATGGGTCAACCAAGAAATCAAAGAGTAAGTCAAAAAATACAGGGAGACAAATGAAAATGAAAACATAATGGTCCAAAATCTTTAGGATGCATAAAAAGCTGCTATAAGAGGGAAGTTTAAAATAATATAAGTCTACCTCAAAAAGCAAGAAAAATTCTCAACTAAACAACCTAGCCTTAAACCTAACAGTTAGAAAAATAATAAACAAAACCCCAAACTAGTAGAAGAAAGGAAATAAAAATTAGAGCAGAAATAAATGAAATATAAACTAAAATATCATAAAACAGATCAATGAATCCAGGAGCTATTTTTTTAAAAAGATCAACAAAATTTATAAAACTTTAGCTGTCTCAACAAAAAGAGAGAGGGAGGGACAGAGAGAGAAATAGAACTCAAACAAAATAAAAAATGAAATAGGAGAAATAGTAACTGACACCACAGATATACAAAAGATTGTAAAGGAATATTATGAAAAATGATATACCAACAAATTGGATAACCTAGAAGAAATGGATAAATTCCTAGAAACATATAACCACTTAAAACTGAATCAGGAAGATATAGAAAATTTGAACAGACCAATTACCAGCAATGAAATTGAATGAGTAATCAAAAATTCCCAACAAAAGTGAAGGACCTGATGGCTTCTAGGTGAATTCTACCAAACATTTAAAGAAAAATTAATACCTATTCTTCTCAAGCTATTCAAAAAGAATTAGAAGAGGGAGGAAAGCTTTTAAATTCATTCTATGATGCCAGAATTACCCTGATACCAAAACCAGATAAAGACACTACAAAAAAAGAGACTACAGGCCAACATCTCTGATAAACACAGATACAAAAATCCTCAACAAAATATTACCAAACTCAATCCAACAATATGTTAAAAAAATCATTTACCACAATCAAGTAGTGTTTATTCCTGCAGTGCAAAGATGGTTCAATATTCACAAATCAATCAATGTGATACATCATATCAACAAGAGAAAGAGTAAAAACCATACGATCATTTCAATAGATGCATAAAAGCATTTGACAAAGTACAATATGAATTCATGATAAAAAAAAAAAACCCTTAACAAAGTAGGTTTAGAGGGAATATACCTCAACCTAATAAAGGTCATAAATGAAAAACCCACAGCTAACATCACTCTCAATAGTAAAAATACTGAGAGCTTTTCCCCTAAGGTCAAGAACAAGACAAAGATGTTCACTCTCACCACTTTGATCAACATACTACTGGAAATGCTAGCCATAGGAATCAGACAAGAAAAAGAAAAAAAGACATCTAAATTGGTAAGGAAGAAGTAAAACTTTCATTATCTGCAGATAACATGATTATATAGAAAACCATAAAGCATTCACACACATACACACACACACACACACACACACACACACACACACACACCTAGTAGAACTGGTAAATAAATTCAGTAAGGTTGCAGAATATAGCATAAATATCATAGGGACACCTGGGTGGCTGAGTTAGTTAAGCATCTGACTCTTGATTTTGGCTCAGCATGTTTCAGGTTATGAGATTGAGCCTGACATCAGGCTCCATGCTGAGTGTGGGGCTTATTTAAGGTTCTCTCTCCTTCTGCCCCTCTCCCATACTCATGCTGTCTCTCTCTCAAATATAAATAATAAACAAATAAACAAATAAATAAATAAATAAATAAATAAAATTAATAACAGAAATCCATTGACTTTCTATACACTAATAATTAAGTAGCAGAAAGAGAAACTAAGAGAATAATTCCATTTACAATTGCACCAAGACTAATAAAATACCTAGGAACAAACTTAACTAAGAAGGTGAAAGTCCTATACTCTGCAAACTAAAAAAACATTAATGAAAGAAATTGAAGAGAACACAAAAAATAGAAAGGTATTCCCTACTCATAGATTGGAAGTACAAATATTCTTGAAATGTCCATACTCCAAGCAATTTACAGATTTAACTGAATCTCTATCAAATTCCCGATCAAATTTTCTATCAAATTATTTTTCACAGAACTAGAACAAATAATCCTAAAGTGTGTATGGAACCACAAAAGACTTCAAAATGCCAAAGCAATCTTGGAAAACAAAAGAACAAAACTGGAGGATCTGAATTACAATCCCATATATAAAGACATACTACAAACCTGTAGTAATCAAAACATGGCATTGGCACAAAAATAGACACATAAGTCAATGACCCAGCATAGAGAGCCCACAAATAAACCCATGATTATATGATCAATTAATCATCACCAAAGAAGGCAAGAATACACAATGGAAAAGGACAATGTCTTGAACAAATGGTATTTGGAAAACCAGACAGCTATATGCAAAATAATGAAACTGTACCACTTTCTTACACATATGCAAAAATAAACTCAAAATGGATTAAGGACTTAAATGTAAGACCTGAAACCATAAAAATCCTAGAAGGGAAGAGGCAGTAATTTCTCCAACATCAGTCAAAGCAACATTGTTTTAAATATGTCTCCTGAGGCAAGGGAAACAAGAGCAAACACAAATTATTGGCACTACATCAAAATAGAAATCTTCTACACAGCAAAGGAAACAAACAACAAAACTAAAACACAACCTATTGAATGGGAGAAGATATTTGCAAATGACAAACCCCAAAAGAGTTAGCATCTGAAATATAAAAGAACTTATACATCTCAACACAACCCAAACAATCCAGTTAAAAAAGGGCAGAAGACACGAACAGCCATTTCTTCAAAGAAGATATCCAGATGGCCAATTACATAAAAATATGTTCAACATCTCTCATGATCAGGCAAATGAAAATTAGGACCACAATGAGATATCACTTCACACCTGTCTGAATGGTTAAAGTAAAAAACACAAGAAACAACAAGTATTGGCAAGGATGTGGAGAAGAAGGAACCTTCGTGCACTTTTGGTGGGAATGCAAACTGGTTCATCCACTGTGGAAAACAGTACAGAGGTTACTCAAAAAATTAAAAATAGAATTATCACATTACCCAATACTTCCACTACATCCATATTCAAAGATGATGAAAAACTAATATGAAAGATATATGCATGCTTATGTTTATTGCAGCATTATTTATAATAGGCAAATTATGGTAGCAGCCCAACCATTGTTAATGAATGGACAAAGAAGATGTGATATATATACACAAATTACTGAGCCATAAAAAAATGAAATCTTACCATTTGCAACAACATGAATGTATCTAGAAGGCATAATGCTAAGTAAAGTAAGTCAGTCAGAGAAAGACAAATACCATATGATTTCACTCATTTCTGGATTTCACTCATTTAAAAAATAAAACAAATAAACAAAGAAAAAAGGAGACAAACCAAAAAGCAGACTTTTAACTATTGAGGAAAAACTACCAGAAGGGAGGTTGGTCAGAAGGATGGGTGACATAGGTGAAGAGGATTGAGAATACACTTGTGATGGGCACTGAGTAATGTACAGAACTGTTGAATCACTATGTTTTACACCTAAAACTGATACAACACCGTATGTCAACTATGCTGGAATTAATTTTTTAAGATATATTTAAGCCCTCACATGTGAATAATTGCATTAAATGTAAATTATCTAAAAGAGTATTGGTCGAGTGGTTTAATAAAACATTACTTAAATATGTATTGTCTATAAGGAGCTGGCTTAAAATGTAACAATATTGGCAAGTTGAAGTAAAAATAGTGGGGAAAGATCTATAATGTAAAAATTAATGAAAAGAAACCAGGAATAGCTATATTAATATTGCATAAAGCATACAGACAATTAACAGAGGCCAGGAGGATGTTATAGAGTAGGATGAAAAAGAAAGAGAAAGAAAGAAAGAAAGAAAATGAAAGAAAGAAATGAAGAAAAAGAAAAGACGAAGAAAGAAGGAAGAGGCAGGGAGGGAAGAAGTGAGAGAGGGAGGGAGGGAAAGAAAGAGAGAGAGAAATCCAGCAGCCAGATATAAAAATTCTAAATTTGTATGCATCAAAAAACCAAAACTGTGAAACATATGAAGCAAAAAAGATAGAAATGAAAGGGAAAATAGACAAATGTGGAATTATATTTGATGACGTCAACATTCTCCTTTCAACAAATGTAGAATCAACAAGGATATACAATAACTCAACAACACCATCAACAACCCAATAACAGCAGACAGCGCTTTTTTTTCCCCTAAGTGACCATGGCATGTATACCAAGATAATTTATGTCTTGGGCCACAAGGCAACAAATTTAAAAGAACTAAAAACCATACAGAGTGTGTTCTCTGAGCAAAATGGAATCAAATTAGAAATCAGTAAAAAGAAGTTAACAAGAATATCTCCAGGCCTGGAAACTCAACAACCTACTTCTAAATATACCTTGAGTCAAAGATCTAACTAAAACAGAGCTGAGAGGCAAATTTATAACACTAAATGAATACATGAGATTAGAGTAAAAATCTCAATTCAAGAATCTAAATGCCTACCTCAAGAACCTAAAAAATATTTAAAAAATAAACCCAAATAAGCAGAAGAAAGTAAACATAAGAGCACAAATCACTGAAGTTGGAAACAGAAACATAATAGAGACATACAATGAAATAAAGAACTTATTATTTGGATAATCCAAGAGAATTGAGAAATCTTTCACAAAGCTAACAAAGGAAAAAGGAGAAAATGTAAATTACCAGTATCAGGAGTAAAACAGCAGGTTACCACTCTAGACCCTGTACACATCAAAATGATAAGGGAATATTATAATTCTACACACAAACTTTTGACAACTGAGTTGAAATGGAAAAGCCCCCCCAAATGCAAACTACCATATCTCACCCCAAATTTAATTTGTAATGAAAACTTCCCCTAAAGATGTCTTTAAGCCCAGACAGTTTCACGGAAAATTATTACCAAACATTAGAAGAATTAACAACAATTCCACACAATCTCTTCCAGAAAATAAAAAGAGAAGGAACAGCTTCCAAGTCATTTTATGAAGTTAGTATTTTCTTGATATCAAAACTGACAAAGACAGTAAAAACAAAGAAAACGACAGACCAATATTCCTCATATAGACCAAAATCCTTAATAAAATATTACCAAATAGAATTTAGCAATATTTGTAAAGATACACCATGACTAACTTATTCCAGGGGTGCAACACTGTATCAATATTCAAAAATCAACCAACATACATTGTCGAATTAACAGGCTAACCCAGAAAAATCATGCAATTATATCCATTTAATTAAATAACTTAAAATAAAATTAATTAAAAACTTAACTCAGAATAAAAATCCTCAGCAAGTTCTGAACAGAGAGAAACTTCCTCACTTTGATAAATAACATGTATAAAATACCTACAGTTAGTATTATGCTTCTTGCTGAAAAAGCAAGTGTTTTCCCCTAAGATTGAAAACAAGGGAAAGATGTCCATTTTTACCACTTTTCATTCATGACTGTGCTGGAAGTTTTTGCTAGTGCAACAAGGCAAGAATAGAAAAACAAAAGGTGTGCAGATCAGAAAGAAAAAAAAGGGTACATATTTGCAGGTCACATGACTGTTGTGTGAGTCAGTTGGTCTACTATAACAAAGTACCATAGAGTTGGTGGCTTACAAACAGTGCAAGTTTATTTCTCATAGCTCTGGAAGCTAGCAGTCTGAGAGCATGCTTGAGTTCTGGAGAGTGCCCTCTTCTGGGTTGCAGACTGGCTACTTCCCATTGCATTCTCTCATGGCATAAACAGAGTAAGCTAACTGGTTTCTTCTTCTAAGGACACTAATATCATTCATGAGGGCTCCATCTTCATAACCTAATTACCTCCTGAAATTCCCACCTCCAAATCATCACATTGGGGATAGATTTCAGCACATGCATTCTGCGAGGACACAAACTTCCAGTCCAAAACAATTGTCCACATGGCACAACCCGATTGATGGACATAAAAACTCCTAGAACTAAAAGTCAGAGACTATATGAGCACCATGGAATAATCAAATATATTTTAATCTAGCCACAATCACATGAAAACAAAAATAAAAAAATACAGTACTATTCCATTGGCTCAAAAATGTAATACTTAGGCCTAAATCTAACAAAACAAGTCCAGAATATGCATGGTGAAAACTACAAAATGTTGGTGAAAGAAACATAAAAATAATAATAAATGAAATTCTCAATATAGCAAAGATAAAAACTTTCCATAAATTAATATATAGATATATCAGGAGGATAAAAGAATTTTTTAAAGATATAGACAAAAATTATGCTAAAATTTATGTGGGAATGCAAAGAAACTAAAAGAGATGCACAATTTTTTGAAAAAGAAGAATAAAGTAGGAGAAATCAGTTTACCTGATTATGATACTTATGATATAGCTATAATAATCAAAACTGTGTGGTATTAGGTGGGGAACAGATACATGAGTCAATGGAGAATAATGATTCACAAATTGACCCACACAAATATTCCTAATTGATTTTTGACAAAAAAGGTGAAAGCAATTCAATGCAGCAGTCTTGTAAATGATGCTGAAGAAATTGAATATCCATTGGCAAAAAGTGAACTTAAGTCACACATCTAGTACACAAATTAACACAAAGTGGTTCACAGATTTAACCATAAATTATAAAACTATATATATATATTTAAAAAATATAGGAGAAAGTCTTCAAGACCTAAGACCAGACAGAGTTAGCCTTGACAACAAAATCAAAATCCATAAAAGAAAAATTTGATAAATTGAGCTTCATCAAAATTAAGAACTTTTGCTCTGTAATAATTCTGTTCAGAGAATGAAAAGACAAGCTACGGACTGAGAGAGAACATTTTCAAAGCCCATATCTGACAGAAAATTAGAATCTAGAATATATAAAGCATATTTGAAAGTCAAGAGTAAAAAACATCCAATTGGAAAATGAGGAAAAAATACATGAAAAACAATTCATTGATGAAGATATACAGATAGAAAATAGGTACATGAAAAGATTTTCAATTTTGTTAGCCACTAGAGAAATACAAATTAAAGCCACAGTGAAGGATATCATTACATTAAAAAAAAAATAGACTAAGGCAAAGATAGGGAGAACACTAAATGTTGGCAAGGACGTGGTAAAATTGGATTACTCATGCATTGTTGCTGGGAATATAAAATGGACAGCCACCCTGGAAAACAGTTTAGTGATTTCTTTAAAAACTATGTATGTGGGGCATCTGGCTGGCTCAGTCAGTAGGGCATGCAACTCTTGATCTTGGGTTGTGAGTTTGAGTCCCATGCTGTGTATAGAACCTACTTTACAAAAAAAACAAAAAACAAAAAACAACAACAACAAAAAAAAACCCGAAAAAAAACAAACAAAAACAAAACAAAAACAAAAACAAAACTAAACTAAACTAAATATGAGACTACCATACAACCCATCAATTGCACTTCTAAGCACTTATCCCAGAGAAATGAAAACAGGTTCACACAGAAACTTCTACATGAAAGCTTATAGCAGCTTTATTCACAATAGCCCCACATTGGCAATAATTAAGATGTCCATCATGGATAGACGGTCAAATAAACAGTGGTGGTGCATCCATACCATGGAATACTACTCATTGGTAAAAAGGAACAAACTATTGATAAATGCAACTCTGGGTGAATTTCCACAGAATTACACTGCGGGGGGTGAAGCCAATTCTGAAACGTTCTGTACTGTATGACTCAATTTATACAATGTCTAACAATTCCAGAAATAGAGAACAGAACAGTGATGTGTTTACCAAGGGTAAAGGAGGTTGTGGTCTGGGGAGGGAAGTGGTGTGGCTATAAAATGGCAACATGAGGAATCTTCATGGTGATGGAAATATTCTGTATCTTGACTACATCAGTGTCAATATCTGGGTTATGTTATTGCACTATAATTTTGTAAGATACTATCCCTGGAGGAAACTGGCTAAAGAGTATATAGAATCCCTGTTATTTCTTACAGCTATATGGGAATCTAAAATTATTTTAAAATATAAAATTTAATTAAAATTAAGTAATCATAGAAGGTAACATGATTATAAAGAACAGTAACTTCTTTTCTTGTCATTTGGTATTATATTAAACATTTTCCCAGTTACTAAAATTTCTTAGAAGAGAACAATAACTTCTAAAAAAATATCTGAGTGATTTCCACCACTTTCCTTGATGAATAAATTATACATTACTCATTCCTCTAAATTGAATGTATACAGCTAATATAATACAAAAACTTGATTTCTCCTTAAAAAAATTAATTTGTTATTTTTAATTTTTTTAGTGTTTTATTATTATTTTGAGGGAGATAGAATGTGGGCAAGAAGGGGAGGGTTAGAAAAGGAGGCAGAGAGAGAATCCCAAGCAGGCTCTGTGCCATCAACACAGAGACCAATGTGGGATTCATCCCACAATCATGAGATCATGACCTGAGCTGAAATAAAGAGCCAGAAGCTTAACCAACTGGGTCACCCAGGTGCCCCATGAGAATTCATCTGGAACTATGCATATAAAAGTCTATCAGATAAAAATTTCAGAATATTTGAAAACAAAACAACAATGAGATATAACTCAACCACAAAATATTTAAATGCTATAATGTTAACACACATATCATATTAATGGATTTTAAAGGAATTATCAAGGAAGAACGTAAGATATCTCTTTGCCACAACTCATTATAAAGCCAAATAATTAAAATTTCATAATTTATCATACATACATATCAGTGGATCACAAAGAACATTCATGAAGCAGATATATCATATGTCAAGTGTTGAATATATGGGGAAGAGGGCATTATAAAAAATGGAAAAAATATTATTTACTAAATTTCAATTTAAGTTATCAGGAAGTAATTACATTTTTAGAAAAATATACTCACAAATTATACCAAAAACAAAATTAATGTTAGTAATTTTACATAATTATATAAAACCAATGAAAAAGTAAACCTACCCAAAATAATCTGATTGAATACTGTGTTAACCATCATGACCAATACCTCGGCCATAGAACTAAAATTTTACTAAGATCCATTATTCTTGTGATTACATGCATAGATCTTTAATGAAATTTGATGTTTTTTTCCAAGAGTTTTCTAAACTCTGTATTTTCCAAAATGCAATTATACTTCAGGCAAGTCATTCACTGAGTAATTTTTTTAATGTTTATTTATTTATTTTGAGAGAAAAAGAGAGAGAGAGCCAGAGAGGGGTAGAGAGAGAGAGAGAGACAGAATCCCAAGCAGGTTCTGTGCTATCAGCGTAGAACCCAACGTGGGGCTCCATCTCATGAACTCTGAGATCATGACCTGAGCAGAAAACAAGTGTTGGATGCTTAACCAACTGAGCCACCCAGGCGCCCCCTGAGAAATTTTGTTTATCCTAAACATTAGGAATTAAAAGGTAGATAAAAGCAACCATGACACCCTCTTGATTTCTCCAGATATACATGGATTCGCAGTAGATATGAAAACGAAAGAAAATCATAAGCAAAGGACTTCCTAAAGTGAAAAATAAAGTGATCTTTACATTCCACTATATTATATCTTGACAATAATGTTGTATCACTCTTAGAACTTCCTGTTTAATATGCAGCTAAAAACATTCAGTAGAAAGCATTAAAATTTACTTCATAAATATGCCTTTTTAAGAACCTTTCCAGAGTAACTCTAAAAAAAGTATCTAATATTGTACATAAGATGTACTGTAAAAGTTCAGCCAATATCATTATTTTTACTTTTGCAGCTTTTGCTGTTTCTTTAAATATTTCTGTATTCCTCACAAGTACAGCCAGCTTTGACGGAAACAAATGTGTTTCTCTTTAAAGCAAGATAACTTGTTAGGACTGATAATGGCTCTGAACTTGTGGTTCTTTTTGCAAAGAAAACAGATATTATTCTAATATCAGCCTTCTTTTAGCTCCAAAAATTTTGAATTGAACTAAAAAGTATTTAAGTCTCTTAAGGAAATATACCTGTATAAAGTACAAACACAGATGTTAACTACCTACCAGTCAAGAAACCAGTAACTGGTTGACTCTGGAGAGCAATGGGAGAACAGCAAGAGATGGGATAATGATGTATTTTCATCGCATACATCTTGTACTTTATGACTTATGTGATAATGTACATGTGTGATCTATTTAAATGAGTAAATATATAAATACACTGAAAAATATACAGAAATAAATAAAAATAGTGTCTAAGAGAAACCTTTATTCTTCATACCTATTTCTTTTTCTCAAAACTAGTCTGTATTTTAGAAAAATTCCATTTGAGAATATTTCAAGACAAAATGTTTTGAACTCTCCATGATGTATTGCCATGCCTGCCCTTGGGTCTGCCATGTTCAGGAACCTGCAAATAGGTTGTGGCGGCCAATCTGCTTCCCTGGTTGTTAACCAATCTGTGGAGCATGTGCCATGAGTAAGTCATAAAGCATCACCCTGACTTATTTGCTTCTCTGAAAAATGGAGCCCATTATACTTGTTGCTGTCTTGCCTATGGAGGGTATTATAAATAATTTATCAAATGCCTTTAGTATGTTCACTGTTTTACCTGGAAAGAAGGCAAGAATGTGACAATGATTGCAGAAAGCCATAAAGTTAAAAAATGCCAACCTAAAAAGTATCACGGCTATTACTACATTTAAATTGGTTGTGTTTCTCAGGATAAAGATGATGTCTTTACTGTTGATTTTGAGTATTATGAGACCAAAGGAAACCTATCAATGATAGTTACAGACACTTCTGAATATAAAAATCATGAGTAAAACCAGCATAACCAGGGAAATCACAGCAGCCAGGAGTTAAAATCCAGAATTAGGCCAGGCTGCTAATATTTCAGCAGCATAACATTTTCCCAAAACCTCAGTGTCATGAGTCCCTCTTTAGCTTTTTTTTTTCACGTTTCTGTTTATGATTATTTAAGTGGATATGAAAGCCCTGTGTGTGTCAAATGCAGAAATTACAGGCTACCTGCCACTTGACGCCCACAGGGAGCTGCAATCAACTCATGGAAGCCCAGGTGCCATCCCTCTGACCATGATATTCCTAAAATATCACAGTTCCAAATGTAAATCTGTGCAACCAAAATGAAAAGTCTTCTGAAAACTTTAAAATGAAGAGTGTTTTGTGAGGGTCTTGGCCAATTTTATTATGATGATTTTCAACATGGAAACCCTAGCTGTACCCTAATTTGATCAGCAAGTGTAATTGTCACAGAGGTCTTAGAGTTGGTTCTCACCAAAGTCAATTTTGGTGAAAAACACTGAAACAGAATCACTGCAGTCCTTAGCTCAGAAATGAGGGCTTGAAAGGAATATATGCTGAATGGGGTAGTAAATTCTAAGAGTCGTAAACTCCTTTCAGCTTACATTTCATAGAGATATTAAGATATAGCATAAAATATTCCGTATTAAGATAACTTCCTCAGAGATAACTATGTTCAGCATTGAAGATTCAGACAAAGAAAAGACATTATCCTTGTCTTCAAAGAGTTTATGGTGTAGTCAGCCGGTGAGAAATTAAATTGTAATACAATAAAATGTATGGCAAAGTGAGCACAGAGAAGGAATACTCAGTCAGGACCTAGGAAGAGTCAGGAGGAGAAGAAAGGCTGCCGAGAAGTGAGGATTGAGAAGTACATAACATACAGAAATCAGTCCATAAAAGAGAAGATGAAAGAAATGTAGTCTAGGTAAAATAGTCTAGATTTTTTTTTTTTTTACAACATCTGTTGCAAAGGCAAGGATGAGACCTGGAGCATGGCTTGCTCAGGAAACTAGGATGGGTAGGCAGCAATGGGAGATGTGTGAGGTATCTCTAATTACTGCAAAAGTAAACTGGAATCAGGACATTTATAGCAACACATGTTTGAAAAGCTATAGCCAGGCTGCTATAGGCCTGATGAAGCCATCAGAAATGGTATAGAGAAGCACTTACGCAGGAATAGGTTTACCCTTGAGTGCTGAAAGAACTCCTCCACTAACCTAATGATATAAAAAGAAATAGGCCTGCAATAAAAAGGAGCCAGCTTTCTTCCTCTCTACTTGGTAGCTTTCTCATTCTGTGGTTTGTACTAGCCAACAAACTTCAAGGTACATCCATTCACTATATACTCTTCATAAATACATCCTTTACACCGCTCATGGCCTGGTTTCATATGCGGACAGTTAGGAAAAGCAAATGTTGCTGTTTTGCTTTATTTGGGCCTGACAATGATTGGATGATTGGGTTATTTTATATGTAACTTTACAAATACACAATAGTGTATTTTTAATAAATACATACAAACATATATAATCAGGATAGGTTAACAGAAGATGGTGAATGGTAACATCAGTTTATAACCAGTATTTGGTACCATGCAAGCATGGGAAATCAACTCAGAAAGATCAGAGTGAAATGGAGGCTGAGGATGGCACTCCAAAAAACAGCAGTGGTTATGATATGAGTGGAGGAACAGATACCCTTATAGTTGAGAAAAAGTAGAAATAGAATAATATAAAGAACCAGAAAAGAGTAATATTCTAGAACCCAAGAGAAAAGAGAATTTAATGAAAGTATTCGTTAAAGAGATGATGACTAGATGTATTTTTTTAATTTTTCTTTAATGTTTATTTATTTTTTGAGAGAGAGATGGACAGAGTGTGAGCAGGGGACAGGCAGAGAGAGAAAGACACAGAATCCAAAGCAGGCTCCAGGCTCTGAGCCGTCAGCACAGAACCTGATGCGGGGCCCGAACCCACGAACTGTGAGATTATGACCTGAGCCAAAGTCAGAAACTCAACCGACTGAGCCACCCAGGCGCCCCTAGGTGTATTTTTGATAACATGAATAAACTCCAGTAAATCTCTGTTAGGTGGATTAAATTTTCCGTTACACACACCAGTGAAGTGAAGTAAGCAGTAAGAACTTTTCTGATAGCTACAAGGCTACTGGTCAAAGTGAATGTGACAAGATAGAGTAGTATGCAGGTATGTACAGAGGATTGGCATATAGGATCTTTCTAATAAATTTCAATTGGTCCCTCTAATTCTAATTTATAAAATAAATATGTAAAGGAGCATGGCTTTTTATTCTAATATCTTCAGATTAGTCATGTTTCTTTTAATAACTTCCTCTGTTACATATGTGTGAATGCTTATATGCATAAAGATGCATACATATATTTACTGTGTACATGCACACACCTTTCCAAAATAATGTGCCACAGGGTCGCATGGAGACCTATTCATGGAGAATTTCCAGAGTAAAAACTTAAGTTACTTGAAGGGTCATGAATATAAAACTAAATATTTGGCGGGTTGCCTATGTTTTTTAGGGAAACCTTTAAGAACTTAATGAATGTGTTCACATAGAAACTGTTATCTGTAAAAAAAAAAAAAAAGAAACTGTTATTTGTAAGTCATACCCACAAATAATTAGGCATTAACAAACTATCAGAAAGAGAAATTAAGAAAAAAGTCCCATTTATAATTATATGAAAAAATATAAAACACCTAGGAATAAGTTAATTAAGAAAGGGAAAGACCTAAGACATTGATGAAAGAAACTGAACACAACACAAATAAATGCAAAGATTTTGTGTTCATGGATTAGAAGAATTAATATTGTTAAAATTTCCAAACTACCCAAAGCAATTTGTTCAGTGCAATCCCTATCCAAAATCCCAATGGCATTTTACACATAAATAGAACCAACAATCCTAAAACTTTTATGGAAGCACACACACACAAAATAGCCAAAGCAATCTTGAGAACAATGTGAAAACAATGAGAAAAAAAATGTGAAGCATCACATTTTCTGATTTCAAACTACATTACAAAATAGTATAGTATTGACATAAAAACAAACATGTAGGTCAATGGCACAGAATAGAGAGCCCAGAAATAAACTCATGTTTATATGCTCAATTAATTTATGACAAAGGACCAAGAATATATAATAGAGAACAGTCTCTGGAATAAATAGTGATATAAGAAAGTGTTACTTTCATTTTTCTGCATGTGACTGGGAAAACTGGACAGTCATATGCAGGAGAATGAAAGTATCACTTTCTTGTATCATATATAGAATTAATTCAAAATGGATTAAAGACTCAAATGTAAGACCTGAAACTGTAAAGCATCACGAAGAAAAACAAAGGTGATAAGCCCCAGGACATCAGTCTCTGTTGACACTTGGGATCTGACTCCAAAAGTACAGATAAACAAGTGTGTCTATATCAAACTAAAAAGCTTCTGCACAGCGAAGGAAACCATCGACAAAATTAAAGGCAGTTTACTGAATAAGAGAAAATATTTGCAAATTATTTATGTAATAAGGGATTAGTACCCAAAATATATAAAGAACTCACATAACTTGAGAGTAAACCAATAAAACAATCTGATTGAAAAATGGGCAGAATGTCTGAATAAACACTTTTCCAAAGAGGATATAGAGATAGCCAAAAGGTACACAAAAATATGTTTAACAACCTTAATCATCAGGGAAATGCAAGTCAAAACCACAGTGAGATACCACTCTACCCCTGTTAGAATGACTACTACCAAAAACACAAGAAGTAACAAGTGTCAGTGAAAACATGGAGAAAAGGGAATCCTGGTGCACTGTTGGTGGGAATGTAAATTGGTGAAGCCTCTAAGGAAAACAGTATGAAGGTTTTTTAAGAAACTAAAAAAAGAAAACAAACTATCATATGATCCAGCAATCCCACTTCTAAGAATTTATCCAAAGATAATGAAAACACTAACTTAAAAAGATGTATGCACTCCCATATATACTGAAATATTATTTACAATAGCCAAGGTATGGAAACAACCTAAGTATTCATCAATATATGAATGCATAAAGAAAATGGGTAAACAATGATACACACACATACACACATACACACATGAACATACATAAACACACACGTACACACAGAAACACACACTGAAATATTAGTCAGTCAAAACAAAGAATGAAATCTTCAAATGTGACAACATGGATGGACCTTGAGGACATTATGCTGAGTGAAATAAATCATTACAGAAAAAGATAAATACTGTATAATCCCATTTATATGTAGAGTCTAATCAATAAAAACAAAAACAAACAAAAAAACAAGCTCACGAAGAACGTATTTTGGTTACCAGAGTGTGGGAGCAAGAAGTAGGCAAAACGGGTGGAGGTGGTCAAAAAGTACAAATTTCTATGGGGCACATGGGTGGCTCAGTTAAGTGTCCAACTTTTGATTTCAGTCCAGGTCATGATGTCATGGTTCATGGGATCTAGCCCAGCGTAGGGCTGTGCTGACAGCATGACGCCTGCTTGGGATTCTCTCCCTCTCTGTCTACCCCTCCCCAGGTTGTACACACACATTCTAAATAAATAAATAAACATTTTAAAAAGGGCACACATTTCCAGTTATAAAATAAATTAGTCATGGGGATATAATGTACAGTATAGTGACTATAGTTAATACTGTATTGCACATTTGAAAGTTGTTAAGAGGGTAGACCTTAAAAATCCTCATCACAAGAAAAAAAGTTATAACTCGGTACGGTAGCTGATATTAACTAGACTTATTGTGGAGATCATTTTCAATCTAAACAAATATCAAATCATTATGTTGTATACCTATCATAATTTTATACGTCTATTATACCTCAATAAAAAAGCAGCCGGCATTAAATGATAAAATCTAAATGTAGTAACTAGGGATAAGCTATTCACTCTCCTAGAAGCAGAAAAGGAGGCATTAGTTGAAGTCGAGGGGAAGGAAGAGTTCAGTTTGGGATGTGCTGAGTTTATCTCTAAAATCAGTTGAGCTGAAGCACTTGGGGCAGGGCAGGTCCAGAGATTCAGGTTTGGATATTGACATATACATCAGTACTTCTCAAATTGTGGTCTGTGAATCACCTGAATCAAAACCATATAGGGGTTATTGTTAAAAATGCTGAAAACCTAGATGCCCTTTCAGGCCTATTTATTCAGAATCTCTGGGAAAGTGGCACTAAATTAGTGTTCTATTTTAATTGAGCACCCCATATAATTCTTAAGCCACTAAAGTTCAATAAATGGTTTCCTTGACTATGGCAATAGATGGATTACCCAAGAAGAGAATACAGAATTAGTTTTCTCCAGGACAAGGACTCTTTTTTTTTTTTTTTCCTGTATGTCCAGCAGCAATATGTTTCCTAAATTTAATGTATAATCAATAAATGATTGTTAACTATTATTTTTGAAACTTCTGGGAAATCATGTATAGTATGCAGCAAGAATCACAAACATGATTCATATTTTTTGATCCAGTAATATCACTTCTGGGAATTTATTTTAAGTAATAATCCAACAGGAAAGAAAATATAATCTATGGAGATGTTAATATAACATATTTACAATACCAAATAATGGAAGAAGCAAATGCCAAGAAATAGGGATATGAGTAAGAAAGAGGATGTTTATCTACTACATCACATATCTTGTTACAACTAGAAATAGTTATTATGACTATGAAGCAACATGGAAAAGCAGCTATTTGTATAATATTAGAAAAGAAATTTTATCTACGTTATGGTTACAACTGTAAAAAACGATATGTTGCGATTAAGTATTAAAAGAAATAAAAATTAAAGCCATTTTACTTGGTAAGTTTTATTATGGGTGATTTTATAATCATTTCAGTTAATTATGCCAGAATGTTATATGTATTATTAATATTTCTGATTTAAAAACTTATGCCCTCATTAAGTAATTTCAAATCACTATAAAAATAGAATATAGTTAAAAAAGATCTAATTTTACTCAAATATAATAATTATTATCTGTTCTAACAGAGGGAGTTTTTTTAAAAAAGGAAATTAAAAGGTATCATAATTAACTACTAGATCCCCAAGAATATTTTTTTCAAATAAATATATTCAGATGTTCTTGGAGCTTGTTCCAGAATAGGTCTGAATGATAGTGTACTTTCAAATGATTGGAACTGGAAAAAAAAAGTAAAATATTTCTCTCTTATTTCTACCTCCCTCTCCATCTCACTATCCCTCCCTCCCTCTTTCCTTCACCTTTCCTTTTTCCAGTTAGCACAGAAAACGTGGGAATGTGTTTGAGATTTTTGTCGATGAATTATTCCACCTGTTTCATGACATGACAACATGAACATACAAGGATTCCCCCACACACCTATTTACTCACCCAATACATACACATATAAAATAATTCCAAATCATGGGTATTTAATGCAACTAAAGAAAGAAGAAGATGGGTTTCTGTATAAAAATAAAAGACTAAATCAATCTCATAGAGAACCATTTAATGCCTGCTTTTTCTACTGAACATTTGTTTAATAAATGTCTGTCATGTGTGTGCAGAATCTGGTCTGTATCTTCCTTTTATTATATTCTAATAGCAAGTCTGCAGAAGTTAGTTACTTCTCTTAGTTCACCTCAAATTCTTGGAATGATTGTTATTACCCACCAAAAAATGAAACTTAGGATCATGAATCACCTCACCAATTTAGGTCAGTTTGCAACATCTTAGAAATATTTATAATTTAAGGGACAGGGAAAAAGAAGCTCACACAAATGATAGAGGTATAAGGAAAGCATGAAGTCCCATGAAAGATAAAAGTACATCCTTGAAGATGGCGGCGTAGGAGGACGCTGGGCTCACCGCGCATCCTGCTGATCACTTAGATTCCACCTACACCTGCCTAAATAACCCAGAAAACCGCCAGAGGATTAGCAGAACGGAGTCGCCGGAGCCAAGCGCAGACGAGAGGCCCACGGAAGAGGGTAGGAAGGGCGGCGAGGCGGTGCGCGCTCCAC
>NW_024412394.1:70809036-70869580 GCF_014898765.1 Herpailurus yagouaroundi
GGAGGGAGGAGAGGGTGGGTGATGGGTATTGAGGAGGGCACCTTTTGGGATGAGCACTGGGTGTTGTATGGAAACCAATTTGGCAATAAATTTCGTATATAAATAAAAAAAAAATAATAATAAATAAATAAATAAATAAATACATGATTGTTTTTCTGTGAAAAAAATAAAAAAATAAAAAAATAAATAAAAGTACATCCTTTAAGACAGTTAATAGAGGTGGAGTTAAAGGGAGGGAAATAGGGAGGAAGTGAAGACAGTAAGTACAGAGATGGATTCAAGAGCTTTTGATGACAAAGGAGTGGAAGAGACTGGTATAATCTGAAGATAGTATTAGTAGCAAAGTCTTTGTTTTTATGTTTTACATAGGGATGATATGTCGACCTGAATGTTTTATTGAGAAACTTCAGTAAAGAAGGAGTAGATTATGATTCAGCACAGAGCAGACAACTGATAATGCAAGGCCCTCTGAGAAGATAAGAAGTGTATTGGAGAGCGTTTCAATGGATTAATCTTCAATGGAATAATTAACTCTCTTGGATTAGAAAAGAGGATAAAGATAAGGTGGCCTCATTGAGCAGTCTGTGGCTAAAAGAGGTAGGAAGTTGGGTGGGGTGTGAGAGAGGAAGGGAAGTGTTTGGATTGTGAAGAGAATAGTAAGTCTTCAGATTTTTGTTGAGGGCAATAGGATAGAAGCTTTTGAAGAAGAAGAAAGAAACCTGTAATAGAGTGAGGTCCCACCAGACCTGGGAAACAGTGAATGGGTACTGAGGCCAAGTTGCGTGGCTTCATTAATTCTCCAGCACTGTTTAGTTATAATTGGTAAGGCAGATGGTTACAGAATTAATCTGCAAGGGCAGTTATAAAACAGAAAAAAATAGCAATGGAAATGAAGATTCTAAGGGACTTCATAAAAGAACTTAGATGATTAACTGAGAAAGTTTTGCATTGAATAAAAACCTTTGATTGAATACATGCATATGGAATTTATAATCATGGCGGGCCCACGTACAGCAAGAGTGTACCATCATCATGAAGCAAAAAGGATAATGATCTATACTATGACAGAAATAATAAACTGAGCATGAATCTGGTGGATATTACATTATTTTTATTGACTACAAATAAAAATGTAACCTTTATACTATTTTAAGAGCAAAATGTCTTCTCTATTTAGAGAGTAGATGAACATGAGAAGCTGTGACATAGATGTTGGTTGTCTATAGTAGCCTCTTCTATTAAAGGAAAAGCATTTTGAGAGATCTGGGGTACTATTAATTCCATTTCCTAATTATTCCACACCCAAAACAAATAAGGTGAGTCAGTTGTCTCAACTGGCCCTGTGAAACACTAGAATGCTTTAGGGTCATTGGAATTAAGGAGCCATATGGAACCTGTAGTGTACTTATAACTAAGACAGATGGCAGCAAAATGGAGCCAGCCTTGAGGCTGTATAAACACCTCAGTGACCATGAGCAGCCAATTACGAATTGAGACAAGAGGGAAATGTCATTTCAGCTCCTGTAAAATTTATCTGGTACAGGCATTCTAGCTGCCTTAAAAACCCTGCCTCATGGTCTATGGCTCTAGACTAGAGCCAGAGGAAATGTTTTCCTGACCCCTCTTGAAGAAAGCATCTAAATTCTGGTCCAGTTCTTAGGATATTAAAGATTAGAGTTTCTGCTTCTACCTGGGGAAAGCCTAGAAGACTAGATTAATTCCATCAAGATGAAGATACAATATTCCTTTAGTTCCTAAAGTAGATTAATATCCCCGGTACTCATGCTATGAAGCAGTTTCTGTGTATCTGCTTTTTACCAATCAGGCTCTAGCTCTGATGGTACCAAATGGAAGCCAAAGTTCCTGTTTTCAAGGAAGCTATGAAGCAGATAGACAAGTAATCCAGAATTATACCCAGTAGATTGGATATTCTGATACAAATGCAGCTCTCTTTGAGCATAGAGAAGGGTTAAGTCTCCACTCAGGCAGGGCAAGTTTTTCTGAAGGAAGATTTATCTGTGAGGAGTCTTAAAGGATAAGTGTAGATAGCTAGAATAAAGGACGATAGAGGAGGACAAGGATTTGATATAGAATATGGAAAGTGAAAAGACAAATACAGCAAGAAACAGCAACATCGAATCAGACACTGAGTAGAACATGCTGTGGCTGGAACATAGGGCATATGGTGAGAGTAAACAGGTTTCAGGAACCAGGTCTGAAGGCTTTGAGTGGGAGTCTCAGATGCTTTATCACCACCGTGTAATGCTGTAAAGAGCTAAAATCTTGAAATATTTGCCTATTTATATCTATCTGTATGTCTGTAGAGGGTAGATGTTGAAATATGCAAGGGTGTTAGTATTATCAGAGCAAGGATGGTGCAAGACTGGCCACAGAGAGAACAGTTAGGAGGATAATACTATTATCTGAGCTAGATAGGACGAAAACATGAACTTCTGTGTTTGAAAAGGGATCAGAGATTGTGTGGAGGAGAGGATGACGTAAAGTGTAACATTGATAAATCTTGTGTTCAGAGTTTAGGAAGAATAGCTTTTGGCTTGTAGACTTGCCATTCACAAAAACTGGTGTGGTAGGAAAAATAATGGCCTTTTCTAAACATGTCTTTGTCCTAATTCCTGGAACCTGTTATGTAACATGACAAGGGGGAATTAAAGTTGTCCATGAAATTAAGGTTACTAATAAACAGACCTTAAAACAAGGAGATTATTCCAGATTATACTGGTAGGTCCAATGTAATCACAAGAGTACATTAACATGAAAGGGATAGGCAGAAAATGGGTGAAGAATCAAAGAGGGATTTGAAGATGCTAGTGCTGGTATAAGTGGCCATGTGCCACGGAAGTCAGTCTCTAGAAACCAGAAAAGGAAGGAAAACAAATTCTCCCCTAGAGCACTGAGAAGGAACACAGCCCTGCCACCACCTTGATTTTAGCCCATTGTAGACTTCTGACCTCCAGAACTGTAAGACAATAAATGTATATTGTATTAAACCACAAAGTTTGTGGTAACTTGTTATAACAACAATAGAAAATTAGTACAGTGGGGGGATATACGTAAAACGGCAAGTTAGGGGAAAGATGATGAGATTAATTTTAGCCAAGTTGAGTTCAAGGTATTAATGAAGCTTCTAGGTGAAGCTGTACAAAAGATGGTGGGATATGAAAATCAGAAAGTCAAAGTGAGGCCTGTATCGCACATCTGAGGAAATCACTGAAACCACGCATTTGGATGAAATAGCTCATTGGGGGAGTGTACTGAAAAGATCAGAGGAACAAGAATAAAATTATAGGGAAGAGTGATTATATACATATACATATACACATCTATATATACATATGTGTGTGTATGCATATATATATAATCATTCTTCTCTAGGAGAGTGTGTATACACACACACACACACACACACACACACACACACACACACCTATATAGGTATAGGCCTCCTTTAAACATGTCCTATATAGGTGCTTATATCTGTATATACACATACATATATATGTATGTATTATACATGTTATTATACACAACTATATATATTAATTAGTGGATACAGCAGAAATTGTGAAGATGACCAAGATGATTTGATCAGGGTAGATGGTGAAAATCAGGACAGCCTAATGTCCAAGAAACCAAAGGAAACAGAGATGAAAGAAAGAAGGTGCCCAGTAGTGTAAAATACCACAAATTTCAAGTAATAGAATGATGGGAAAGTGCGCTTTGGACTCAACAGGATGTGTAATTTCACTGATGTAGTAGGAGGTAAAATCGAGATCACTACCGATTAATCAGAATAGAAATGAGGAAGTGAAGGCACCAAGTGCCAAATATGACCTCAAGAAACTTGATTTATCTAACTTAATCCCATGTAAATGAAGGCTGAGAAGTACTGTTTATGTGGACTTTCAGTGCCCATTCCTATATCCCTGCTTCAAATTTGCTTCCCTAGGGAGGAAAAGCTAAGAAATGGTGTACCCAAATATATGTTTGCAAATCAAATCCTGTACTATAATGTGCTATAATTTACTTATTCTGTCATTTTTAGGGAACGTGGTGCTCTATATTAGATTTTCAGGAAAACTGAAACTTAATCATATTACATAACAATTTCTTGGCTTAACTATTTTTATAGAAGTTTCTTCGTTTGTTTTGAACCACATCAATAATTGTCTCTTCTAAATTAGACAGCAATGTAGAATGGAAACATTATAGATGCAATTTAATCTTTTATTGAGGGCTCACTGACATCATTGTGAAAGCAATGAATATATGTAGTTACAACACAGTAGTATTTCTGTTGCCTAATGAGATGTCAGAAGCCTTTAAATTTATACCTATCCCACAATTATCTTGTGTTCTTGTGACTGGTGTTCATGCGGCCAGTATGCCAAAACTGGCAACTATAATTTCTCGTTTCTGTAAATAACATTTCTGTAGGTGCTCCTTCAACCCCAAACAGATTGTTTGTTATCTCTAGTCTGTGTATTTACAGGCTATATTACCAAGATTGTTAAGATTTTATATCAAACATGAATAGTAAATAATCTGTGATGGTTATTTCCTATGTATATTCATTAATGGATATCCACTGTAGGCCATCAAAGACCTTCTTTACCTACCTTTAGGTTCTAAGCTAGTGAGCTGAGGATGCTATGTAAATGTTAACACTAAAATATGGACCAGGGGGCGCCTGGGTGGCGCAGTCGGTTAAGCGTCCGACTTCAGCTCAGGTCACGATCTCATGGTCCGGGAGTTCAAGCCCCGCGTCGGGCTCTGGGCTGATGGCTCAGAGCCTGGAGCCTGTTTCCGATTCTGAGTCTCCCTCTCTCTCTGCCCCTCCCCCGTTCATGCTGTGTCTCTCTCTGTCCCAAAAATAAATAAACGTTGAAAAAAAAAAACTTTAAAAAAAATTAAAAAAATTAAAAAAATAAAATATGGACCAGGAAGTTAAAAAAATGTTTGTAATATGCTCTTGACTGCACTCATAAATTAATTTTGCCCGTTGGAGTTAGCACCTTGATCTATATTGGAACTAGTTCTTTGTCACATTAAAATACTATACTAATAATATTTTAAGAAAGGAAAACTACAAACTAATATGTCTCCTGAACATAGATATAAAATTCTTCAATAAAATATTAGCAAATCAAATCCAGTGTATACAAAGAACTACATACAATGACATAAATTTATACATAGAAAATGTGAAAGAACTGATAAAAAACAAAAAACAAGTCTCTTAAAAATAATAATCAAGTATAGCAAGGTTGCAAGATATAAGATAAATACATAAAAGTTGATTGTTTTCCTATTATAAGCAATGAAATATTGATATTTGGAATTTAAAAAAATGACATTTACAATATGTCAACAAATAAAGTAAGCATTTTATAAACAAAATAGTTAACAAAATATATACAGGATCTATATACAGAAAACTATAAAACTGATGAAAGAAAGATTTGAATAAATGAAAAGATATTCTGTGTTCAATTAAAATACTTGACATTATTAAAACATTAGTTCTTTGCATGGTGTCTGGGAGGCTCAGGTAGTTCATTATCAACTCTTGATTTCAGCTCAGGTCATGATCTCACAGTTCATGAGTTTGAGCCCTGTATTGGGCTCTCTGCTGTTAGAGTGGAGACTGCTTCAGATCCTCTGTCTCCCTCGCTCTCTGCCCCTCTCCCACTGGTTCTCCCTCTCCCTCTCTCTCTCTGTCTCAAAAATAAACATTTACAAATATTAATTCTTTGCAATTTGATGTATAAATTCAATATAATCCCCCCAAAAATCTCAACTATTTTGCAGATACTCACAACATATTCTAAAATTTATATGGAAAGATAAAAGACCTAGAATAGCCAACACAGTACTGGAGAAGAACAAAGTTGGAGGACTCACACCACCAATCTTAAGACTTACCATAAAGTTACAGTAATCAAGTCATTGTAGTACTGATAGATTGGCTGGCTGATTAAAGAATAGACATGTAGATTAATAAAACCAGAAACAGACCTACACAAATATAGTCAACTGATCTTTGACGAAGGAACAAAAGGATAGTCTTTTCAACAAATCACACGAACAGATATCCACATGCAAAAAAGCAACAATAACCTAGACACAGATTTTACACCTTTAAGAAAAGTTAATTCAAACTGCATTGTAGACCTAAATGTAAAATCCAAAACTCAAATTTCTAGAAGAAAACATATGATACAATCTAGGTAACTTTGTGATTGATTATGAGTTTTTAGATACCACACCAAGGCACTAAAAATAGGTAAGATGTACATTATCAAAATTCAGAACTATAACATCTGACAAAATCGCCAACTTTATAAGTATTTTATTAGTATTTGTTTAAGTCACTCAGATGGCTTTAAGATTAGTGTTTATCACACCAATTATAGCAGCTTACATACATATAATATTTTTATGGACACAATACTTTAAAATATTTCTTGTCTCTGATGTATAAGGCAGTTCTGTTAGTTGGCCAGAGCAAGGCAAAACTTACTACCATCAGATGGAGAGAGAAAACAGACTCAAAACGACTTGTTATAGACACAAAATTTGTCTGTGGCAGCATAATATCCAGAACTCAGGCCTTCTGACTCCTAACCTAGCGTACCATCCAAAGGTATCAATACTGAGGCTGACTTACTGAAAATGACTATTCATATAACAAACAAAACCAAATCATGGAAAGAACAATGTTACTAAAAATCTAACCATACTATTATTTCATAGACATGCTTAGTATACAAATAGCTCTTACGGATATTGAGAGGGAAGCCAAAAGATTAAGTTCCACAATAATAAATGGAGCCTTCCATCCATTGCTTTCTATATTTCAAGCCATAGCACCAAATTTGAAACCCATTTCTTCCACCTTCTAACCATGATATCCTGTCCAAGTTACTTAACTTTTCCAGGGCTGTTCTTTCTTATCAATAAAACAGGTATAATGGAAATAGCCACCTCATCATATTTTGAGGATTTAGTGCATTAAAGGAAAAAAAAAGGACTCAGAATAGTGCCCCAAACCTATTAAGAATTCAACTATTGTTAAATATTACTTCATTGTTTTTGAAAATAATTTTAAAAATTCTGATTAAGAGTAATCAGAGACCACTTAGATCCAACAAACACTTTATGTATAAGGTTCACTGAGGCTATCAGCTAAACATTCAACTTTTTGAGGATCAGCTATTCCTTCTGTTGATAAACAGTTTATTAGTCATGGTTCTGGTCCTGAGAAAACACACAGAGCTTACCTTTCCCTCCCTAAGAAAACTATTATCACCCAAGTAGCTACTGTATAGTCATATACAGATAATTGAAATCTTGTATAGAGAAAAATATTTGCTTGAAGTTCCCAAATTCTAGGCATGCTTGTGATTCAATTTGGTCAATTACTACTTTTCTCTTTGTGCTATGAAAATACAAACACTTATTCTGTAGCCCAATGAGTGAACTAAGCATGAACTCTTGATGAAGACTCTTTCATGGTAGTGATTAATGGGCTGCAAAGATTTTGAAATAAAAACCTGAAACCACAAACTAGTCATACAGTTGGCTAAATATTTTGTTTGGGTGCTCACACCCAACCTACAGATAACCTTGTGTTGACCCTGTATTCCAAACCAGGAAGGAAGGGCTGGGGTTTTCAAGAGGGAGATTTGTGGTTTGGGTTTGGTCTGTCTATAAAAAGGGATGTGGCGCACGGTCTTAACGAAGTTCATCTTCCAAGTCTCTGACAGACTGAGCACAAGGTTCTCACAGAAGCAAGTTGTGACAGCTGGAATTTGGCATCCACAGCCTCTTAGAAAAGGCTGCTGATCCCAGACTGATAGTTTTAAAACCCTAAAACAAGCCTGTTACCATTCTTGAAATTTGTTTCAGCAGGCGCCAGAGAGGAATGTTAGTGCCCCTCATTGCTAGTCAAGAGTCTCGTACTAGCATAATTCTTAAGAACTTCTGGGGTCTTGGCTCCGGCCTCTTTCAGAGATTATATTTCCCAGTTGGTGGCAGGACACTGGGAAAACCACATGTTTTGTTTAAACATGTGGAATGAGTGGTAAGATCAGAAAGAGCCTTAAGGCAAATGTCAAAAGGCCATCACTATATAGGAGAATTGAGCAAAATGCACTAGGGATAGATGATTTCTCTGAATCTTGGGGAAGTAGCATTTTAGTTCTTCAAGAGGAAAAAGAAAGATCTATTTTCTAGGTTTAGATACAAATTTTCTCACCTGTATTTATTGTGGATCTCATGCAAAAGAAAGAAAACATACAGTCACTGTTCGTTTTTAGAATACAGAAACAAATTGTAGCTAATAAATGGTCTTTGATTTACCTTTTAATCTTCTACTTTGTCTCATGCCTTAGAACAAAATTATTACGTCTATCCAAAAAAAAACAGACTAGTAAAGAATACAAAACTTAACCAAACTACTCTAAGGTATGGAGTATAATGTGATTAAATTGTGGTTGGTAAAAATTAGACTACGTAATATTTATGCAAAGATATGTAATTTTTCCTAAATATTTCAAATCTTTGTTCTGTCACTTATTAGTGTGATCTTTGGTGAGCCTCCAAACCTCTAGAAGCCTAAGTTTCTTACAATAAAATAAATAATAATAATAATAATAATTAAGTTATGTGACATGAGAATTTATTGAATAAATATGACAATATATTTTGAACACAATAAAATTATATAAGTGTAACATTATATATGATAATCTATACCCATTTTTCTTCAATTGAATCCTTAAAATTCACTTATTTATAAAATAGATTTTATTTATTTTTTTTAATTTTTTTTTCAACGTTTATTTATTTTTTTGGGACAGAGAGAGACAGAGCATGAACGGGGGAGGGGCAGAGAGAGGGAGACACAGAATCGGAAACAGGCTCCAGGCTCTGAGCCATCAGCCCAGAGCCCGACGCGGGGCTTGAACTCCCAGACCGCGAGATCGTGACCTGGCTGAAGTCAGACGCTTAACCGACTGCGCCACCCAGGCGCCCCATATAAAATAATTTTAAAATCATAATATTGATAGGCAATTCAAATCAAAAGTTTTATTTCTATTTTAAATGACACAATTGAGCAGGAAAACAAAACAAAACAAAATCCTAAAAAACATGAAGAGTTAAACCAGGACAGTTGGAATTAGGAGAAATTTAGTACCTTCTAGAAGCTGAAAGGGTCAGCCAAGAGATACTTCTGGGGCCACAGGACTCCAGCTTGTCCCAAATGCCCTGGGAAGTAATTCTAGCCTCAAAATTTAGATACAATTTTCAAAGTCATCATTTTTTTTCAGTGACGATACGAGCTGTCAAGGTGAATGAATTCATAGAGAGTGTTTTCAGGATGAGAAAAAATAAACACGTGCACACAATGATCTTCATGAGAAGACCCACCACTATACTCTGGAAGGGAAGGAAGTGCTTAGAAAAATTAAGACTACCCAAACCTAGGAAGGAATACCTAATGAATCAGAAAAAGAACCTAGAATGAATGGTTATTCTGAGAGCAAGTTTCCAACAAGGAAGATATAGTCATGGGTCATCCTGTCAATGGTACCACCAAGTCAAATTAGATGAAAACTGGAAAATGTATACAGTAAAGTGACCAGTAATGAAACTGTATGAGCAGCTTGAATGGCATGATGAGAAAGGGGTCTAGATCTTAGTCAGTTGAGGTACAAAGGTATATACAGCAATGAAGGAAGTAGAAACAGCAAGTATAAATCATCCCATATTTGCTGTTTTAAGCTAAGAGGCACTGATGGTAAAAATATCCCCAGATACATGAAGGATAAAGTACAGTCACAGATTGGAAGCAGGATCACTACTGAAGCAAATTCCCTCAGAGGCTGAGAGGGTGAAACACAGTACATGGGTAACATTTGACTTAGGCTAAAGAGAGAAAGGATAGAAGGAGCCCAGGATAGTGTAGACAGGAAGTTTTTAGGTTTGGGAACAGGAAATAAATTGAGCATCATTATCTCATACATGAAGTGCCCAGCTTTAGTATACTGCTATATTATATTCAGTATATTACCACAGAGTTCAATGCAATAAAAATAGAATAAAAGCTTTTCTTTTGCATTTTTATAATTAAATATTGGCCAGTACATTATTGAAAAGATAACAGAAAAAAAGATGCTGTCAAGGACGTGGAGAAAAGGAATATTTGTGCACTCTTAGTAGGATTATAAATTGGCACAGCCACTATGGAAGATCCTCAAGAAATTAAAAATAGAACTACCATAGGATCCAGCAATTTCACTTCTGAAAATATATCCAAAGGAAACAAAAACACCAACTAAAAAAGATACCCGGAGTGCCTGGGTGGCTCAGTTAAGCATCTATCTCTTGATTTTGGCTCAGGTCATGACCTCATGGTTTGTGGGACTGAGCCCCTTGCTGGGCTCTGCACTGACAGCATGGAGCCTGCTTGGGATTCTCTCTCTTCTCTGAGGGCTGCCCCTCCCCCATGTATTCTCCCTCTCTCTCAAACTAAATAAATAAACTTAAAAAAATGTTCTAGTACTTCTAGGCCCATTGCATGTCTATATAAATTTTAAAAAATGCACCTCCATGCTTATAGTAGCATTATTTACAATACCCCAGACATGAAGCAACCTTAGTGTCCATCAGTGGATGAATGGATAAAGAAGTTGTGGGATTTTAGATACATAGATAGATAGACACATACATACATACATAGGTTATTATTCAGCCATAAAAAGAGGAAATCCTACCACTTGTGGCATGAATGGACCTTGAAAGTATTATGTGATAGGAAATAAATCAGATTGAAAAAAGATAAATACTGTATAATCTCACTTGTATGTATAATCTAAAAAAAATGTTATGCAAAGATAGAACAGACATGTGCTTAACCGAGATTGGGGTGAAGGGGAGGGGAAACTGGAGGAAGTTGGTCCCAAAGTAAAAATTTCCAGTTATAGGATGAACAAGTAGTAGGGCTATAATGTACGACACGATGACTGTAGGTAACACTGCTATATGGTATATAAGTTGTTAAGAAGAAATCTTAAAAGATCTCATCTCAAGGGGAATTTTTTTTCTTCTTTATATTGTTTATCTATATGAAATGAGGGATGTTACCTGAAAGTATTGTGATAATCATCTCAAAATATATATAAATCAAACTGTCATGTTGTACACCTTAAACAGTGATGTGTTAACTACTTCTCAGTAAAACTGAAAAAAGTTTAAATAAAACCATGTTAATAAATACATGTATTAACATATATTGGCCAAAAGAGGTTCATAAGCAAAATACTGTAAACAGCTATTTCTTCATGCATTCATTCATTCAATAAATATACTACAAGTTTAGCAAGTGTCAGAAACTTTCTTTCTACAGAGGCTGCAAGAAAGAAAGTGATATTTAGTTTCAACTTTAAGGATTATAACTAAATGTGCAACCACACCCTTGACTATAAGGATTCTTAAATATCACAATGGACTCCTTGTGAGAAAATCAAGTATTTTATAACTGTCTGAAAAATATGGTGCTTACTATTTCATCTAAGACTAATATTTAAGCATGAATCTGTCACCTGGGTGAGGAGAGACAATATGTCTTGTCCAGGGAATGAATCTCAAACAGTTCTGGGACATTCCACATGATGAAATTGAATCTTATGTGGCATAAAATTGGTGTCACAAATTTAAATGCAGGAAAGAATCTAAGTATCCAACATTTTTTTCTAGTGTGTTAAATCTCATAAAACAGTAAATAAAAAATTGTTTTTATACCATTAATCAATATTTAGTAATATAAGAGTAAAAGATGTTAATACTTCAGTTACGTATACTTGGGATGAGACATTTTTTACTGAAAAATGATTCAGACTTTCGGGAGGATATTCTAAATATTCAAGAGCTTGTGTGTGTGTGTGTGTGTGTGTGTGTGTGTGTGTGTGTGTGAGTATGTGGTATCCCATTATAAAAACTTTAAATAAGTCCAGCAAACACTGAAATCTAGCAAGTAAATATATAATATTAAATATCAAGAACTTATTTGTCTTTTATATGTATTTACTGAATATATTTATTTAGCCTTATTTGTTATGTTAGTAGTAAAAACTGTAATTGTGAATTAGTTTTAGATCAGTTTAGGTCCACTCTGACTTTTCATTGCTTGAAAACACACAAAAAAATGTGAATGAAACACATAGGAGAATTTAACAAGTTGTCCCATGAGATATATATTACACACACACACGTATACACCATAGACATTTAAAAATCTATAAAGAAACTAGACGTTTTGAATTAACCTGAAATTAATATTCGATAGCAGGCATATACTTTTGAAAAAATGTGTCAGGTCTCAATGTCTTAACCTTGACCTTTATGTGAATGTTTACTGTTTTAGATTTGTGTCTTTTGTTTCCTATTTCTCTCCCTCTTAAGAGCTATATTCAGAACTCTCTGGGAGGTTACAGCACAGTATAAAAGAGAAATTCTCCCTATATATAATTTAATGGATACACAGATACATATATATACACACAATTATATGTGTGTATGTATGTGTACGAACATATATACACATATATGTATATACATATATACATATATATACTTGAGTAGCTACCACACAATTCTATTTGTCTGTCTCATTTTATTTTTCACTTGATAGATTTGATATTGCAAAATAGATTAGGTAGCCAGAGAAGCGAGCTATTCATTTCAATAGTTTTCAATAGAAGACCTGCTATCTGGAGTATAGTCACTGGCACAATGTACAATAACTAACAACTTACATTATGATATAATTTTCTTATGATGTTGGAATTCCTAGCATGAGAATTATTTTATCTACAATTGTTCTCAATCATCCTTTTGAAAAAATTATTTCCTCAGGCAAGAGGATAAACCATCTGCATCCAAGGTTTGCCAAGTTCTAATGAACAACTCAAGATGAAAGAATTTAATCGCATAGTTTTAAGATACATTTTAAAAATTTTAAGAAGTCAAATTCTTCTTTCCAAACCCAATGTATTTCATTACTGATAGAAAATGTACATAGGGACAAAAGAACCATGTATCTGTTTTTTACAATTTTTGCACTGCAAAGAAAAAGCAATTTGTCTTTAATTTTCCTTGATAAGCTTGGATACTGTCTCACCCCATATGACCTTGTGGAAAGTTGTGTTATTTCCTTGCATGTTCACTGCACATACAACTAATAGGGCACATTTATGGATGCTTATAAGTGAGTATTTAATTTATTTGGAATTTGCATTTGCTTTTTACACATCTATTACATATAAGATAAATAATATATAACTCATTGGCAATGATACAATAGGGGTAATTCTCTGAAATTTTTTAAATGTTTTTTAATGTTTACTTACTTTTGTGAGGGAAAGAGCACAAGCAGGGGCGGGGCAGAGAAAGAGGGAGACACAGACTCCGGAGGAGGCTCCAGGCTCTGAGCTGTCAGCACAGAGCCCGATGTGGGGCTCGAACCCACAAACTGTAGGATCATGACCTGAGCCAAAGTTGGACGCTCAACTGACTGAGCCACTCAGGTGCCCCAAATTATCTGAAATTTTAAGAATGAATCAAAGCTATCATACACAAACTTCCCAAATCACTGAGATCTCTTAATGCCTAGAACAGTGGCATTAATCATCAATAGAGATTAATTAATCTCTATTGGTAACATCCATCATTTAATTAACCATCAATAGAGATTAATTAAATAAGTAAAGGATAGCATATTTATTGAATCTGTGTATACATATCGGCAAGGAGTACATTTAAATTTTTAATTAAAAAATAAAGAAACTATAATTATATTTAAGATTAAACTACCTCATTATAAAGATGCATTAACCAACACTTTCAGTATAAGGATGTAACAGACCTACTATCTGTACATAATTCAGTAATATTTCTTGAGAGTAAAGCAATAATGACATTTCTACTACTAAATGTAGCACAGAAACTCTGAACTTAAAAATGTAGGAAAATGCATCTAACAGTTCAAAGAAAAACACTCAAGACTAATAAATGACTTTGAGAAATTTCTATGGCAGAAAAAAAAAATTTTTGGTGTTGTTCTACCCCACAAATATTGAAGACTATCAGTTCAGAAGACTAATTTAGGTAAACTGGTTTTAGTAAGGTTGGGTGATTAATTAGAGATATCAGGGGGAAAACTTAGGAGTGCTCATTTGAAATTTTTTCAAGTTGGTGACAAAAAAACCTCAGAATCATTTAAGGTTTGACTGGGCAACATTGTCAGGATAGCTTGAGAAAATACACTTCTGGGAAGAAGGTAATACGAATAAGTGTTTCCTTTTCCAACATCTATGATAATAAATAACAATTAAAAATATGCTAGGGGATAAGAGGAACATTTTGGTCTTTAAGAAAAATGAAGTGGATTTTTAATGCATATAAATTATACCCTAGGAGGTACCTTTGGAAGTTGCTTGAACTCTTTCCACTCACTGGAAGCCACTTCACATTATCTCCCTTCCACTGACTGCAACTCCCCAAGGTGCCTATGTAACATAACCAAGGTGCCTGTGCTTGCTCAATACACAGACCTTGAGTAATCAAAGAAAATAAAGCAAACCAGTGAAGAAGTAAATACATACATATTATTTCCTCTAGAAAATATGGTTTTATATACATGTGTATATATATTAGGATAGTGTTAGCCTAACTTGAAATACTGAACTTTAGCTACATATGGTATGAACACAACTAAAGTGTTCAATAAGAAAAAAGAAATGGATGGTGTAACAATTTTAGGAACTGGTAAAAAAAAATTCCCTGGAGACCTTTCTACCAAAGGAAGTCAGAAACAGACTACGTTGCCATAAATAATCCAAGTAAAATCAACAGTCTCCTTGGATCTATAACTGATGTGAGGCAAAGCAGAGAGTGGGGGAGCCATTCAAAAGAAAAACTTTAGATCCCTCATTTTGCATCACATTTGCAATTATTTCAATTTTTGAAATTGTACATTCCTCACAAATGGCACATGAAAATAAATATATATTTGCATTTCAGTCATTCAAAAGATTTATAAAAATGATCCACTCAACAAATCAAATAAAAGGTTTTTTTCCTTTTCACCACACCAGCCTTTTAAAAAACAGAATGGACTAGTTCTTGCTCCCCGTACAGTTATTTTTTCTTTTTCTTTTTTCAAACTGGGATGCTAGCAGCTCTTGCTATCCCTGAGAAAAATACCAAAGTGGGAATTTTTGTAATTGGAGCCACTTAACAATCTGAGTTTATTCACATCACAGAATAGGCTCATGTTTTTGCTGAAAATTACTGTGTTGTCTGAGACACATTTGGGGCTACTGAAAAACAAAGTCAAGAACAAAACAAAGTCATGTGTCTTCCCATTTCTGAAGTCTGCAAAAGGGAAGGAGAGGATAAATACTTGACAGGACCTCTCATCATTTGATGAGAGGGCCCATTAACAGACTTTAAATGTTTTCAGTATTTAACTCATAGATTTAGTGTTTTATACTTATAAAAGTTAAACTTACAGACTTTATTGAAGCAATGTCTAGATTCTCTATCACTCTCAGTCTTACTAATAGTTATTAAATGTTCTGTAGAATTTTAGATACCAGAATTCATTATGTAATAATATATGTCTGTTAATAACATAATTAAAGTCCATAGATTTATTTCTTTGACTCTGAGTTTAAAAAGCATAAAAATAATCCATTAGAAGAATAACTGAAATAGAGTAAAATACTAAAACATTGTTTCTGGGGCTTCTAAAAGTAAAATATTTCTAACATGCATGTAAGTTTAAAATACAAAAGTATCAAAAGACAAAATCCTCTGAAATCATTCCTGCCAAAGTATTGTTTTTAGGTAACCACGACTGTGCAGTTAAAATTCTTGTTCTGGTTTTTCTTTAATGTATTTCAAAATATTGATTATGATATTTACTATTGTTATCAGCGAAGATATTCCTTTAATCCTGGTATGGAAAGAAATCATTCCTTCAGTTTTTGCTAATGTTGACATTACTTTGTGCATTTATGAATTGTTTTTTCAAACAAATTAGGTCTACATAACTCTGAATAAGAAGTGTTAACAAAATTAGAGCATTGTGTCATGTGCCTGTTTGCTTTATGTCAATAATTCAATTATAACTCTCCAATATGTATACTTATTGAACCTCTTAATATTAATTATAAGCCCAAACCAATGATATGTCTTCTGTTGGAGTACATTTAGGCAAAAATGCTTATTTGTGGTTTTATTGCAGTCTATACAATTTTGTAAATTAAGAATGGACATATAAATATTTAGTTCACATTTAATTTTTTAAATGAAAAGGATTATTCAGTAGTTTTATTTTTCTACTGTTCAAACAATTATGAAATTGCATTGCTGAGTCTCAGGATTGCTATCAACTGATTGTGTTTAATAAACTGGCTATTCCTTTTTGTTAAGTAAATGGATTAACTGTTTTCTATGAATTGACCATTTATTTTAATGACTTAATTAGATTAAATGTTTGTGTAACTAAACTTGCAAACTTATTTATATTTATTCAAAATTCAGAAATATCTAGTGAGTACTTACTATGTGCCAGGCACTGGGCTAAGTGCTATTAATACATTAGTGGATAAGTTACAAATGGTCTCTACCCTCAGGCAGATTTAGACTCTAGTTCCACTCATGACCTGTCCTGCCTATCATTGTATAACAAGAAATTGTTAGCTTTGGTCCAATGCTGAAATTCATCATCATTATGACATTATGACTAATCTATTTCTGACCTTTGGTCTAAATGGTCTTCCTTAAGCAGAAAACAAAAAGTCATAACCAGAAATAAGTAAAAGTCCCACTGGTACAGACAAATATATAATAAAGACAGTAAGTCATCCATTTTATTCTATTTTTTAAAGTTTTATTTTGTTTATTTTGAGAGAGAGAGAGAGAGCACAAATGGGGGAGGTGGAGAGGCAGAGAGAGGAAGAGAGAGAATCCCGAGAAGGCTCCATGCTGTCAGCATAGAGCCCAAAGCAGGACTTGATCTCATAAAGTATGAGATCATGACCTGAGCTGAAATCAAAAGTCAAAAGCTTAAACAACTGAGCCACCCAGGTGCCCCTAAACCAACCACTTTAAAGCTAATACGAAAGTTACAAGTAAAATCAACTGTAACTATAGTAAATAGTTAAGGGACATGCAAAATAAAAACATGTAAAATATGGCCTCCAAAACATAAAACATGTGGCAGGCGGATAAAAACGTAGTGCTTTTAGGGTGCATTTGAACTTAAGTGACTATCAACTTAAAATATATATATATATTTCAGTGTATATGAACCTCATGGTAACCACAAACCAAAAACTTACGACACACCCAAAGTAAAGAGAACGGAACCTAAACACAACACTAAAGCAAACCATCAAACCACAAGGGAAGAGACCAAGAGAAGAAGAAAGGAACAGAGAAGAACTCTAAAAACAGCCAGAAAACAATTAACATGGCAATAAGTACACACTTATTAATAATTACTTTAAATGTAAATGGACTGGGGCTCCCGGGTGGCGCAGTCGGTTAAGAGTCCGACTTCAGCCAGGTCACGATCTCGCGGTGCGTGAGTTCGAGCCCCGCGTCAGGCTCTGGGCTGATGGCTCAGAGCCTGGAGCCTGGTTCCAATTCTGTGTCTCCCTCTCTCTCTGCCCCTCCCCCGTTCATGCTCTGTCTCTCTCTGTCCCAAAAATAAATAAACGTTGAAAAAAAAATAAAATAAAAAAATAAATGTAAATGGACTAAAAGGCCCAATCAAAAAACACAGGGTGACTGAATGGATTAAAAAAACAAACAAAAACGAACAAACAAACAAAAAACAAAAAAACATGGCATGCTGCCAATAAGAAACTCACTTCAGATCTGAAAACACACATAGACTGAAAGTGAGGGGATGGAAAAAGATATTCCATGCAAATAGACATGCAAAGAAAACTGGAGTAGCAATACTCATATAAGACCAAATAGATTTTAAAAAAATACTATTTTAGCAAAAGTAATGTTGAAAAAGAAAACCAAAACTGGAGGCATCACAATTCCAGATGTCAAGCTGTATTACAAAGATGTAATCATCATGACAATATGGTAGTGGCCCCAAAACAGACACCCAGATCAATGGAACAGAATAGAAAACCCAGAAATGGACCCACAGATGTGTGACCAACTAATCTTCAAAGCAAGAAAGAATATCCAATGTAAAAAAGACAGTCTCGTCAGCAAATGGTGTTAGAAAAACTGGACAGTGACATGCAGAAGAATGAACCTGGACCATTTTCTTACACCACACACAAAAATAAACTCAAAATGGATAAAAGGCCTAAATGTAAGACAGGAAACCATCAAAATCCTATAGGAGAAAACAGGCAACTACCTCTTTGACCTTAGCCACAGCAACTTTTTACTAGACTTGTCTCCAGAGGCAGGAGAAACAAATGCAAAAATAAACTATTGGGACCTCATCAAGATAAAAAAAGCTTCTGACAGTGAAGGAAATAATCAACAAAACTAAAAGGCAAAGGAATGGAGAATATATTTTCACGTGACATATCAGATAAAGGGTTAGTATCCAACATCTATAAAGAAATTATCAAACTCAACACCCAGAAAACAATTCAGTGAATAAATGGGCAAAAGACATGAATAGACACTTTTCCAAAGAAGACATCCAGATGGCTAAAAGACACATTAAAAGATGCTGAACATCACTTATCAGGGAAATACAAATCAAAACCATGAGATACCACCTCACATTTGTCAGAATGGCTAAAATGAACAACTCAGGAAACAGCAGATGTTGGCAAGGATATGGAGAAAAGGGAACCCTTTTGTACTGCTGGTGGGAATGCAAACTGGTGCAGCCACTCTGGAGAACAGTATAGAGGTTCCTCAGAAAATTAAAAATAGAGCTACCCTGCAACCCAGAAATTGCACTACTAGGTACTTACCCAAAGGATACAAAAATGCTGATTCAAAGGGGCACACGCGTAACAATGTGTATATCAGCACTGTCAACAATACCCAAATTATGGAAAGAGCCCAAATGTCCATGGACTGCTGAATGGATAAAGATGTGGTATACATGTGCACGCACGTGCACACACACACACACACACACACACACACACACTGGAATATTATTCAGCGATATTATTCAGCAATCAAAAAGAATGAAGTCTTACCAGTTGCAACAACGTGATTGGAACTAGACTGTATTATGCTGAGTGAAATCAGTCAGTCAGAGAAAGACAAAAATCATATAATTTCACTCACATGTGTAATTTAAGAAACACAACAGATGAACATAGGGGAAGGGAAGGAAAGGTAAGACAAAAAAGAGAGGGAGGCAAACCATAAAAGACTCTTCTTTAAAAAAAATTAATGTTTTTTTTATTTATTTTTGAGAGAGAGAAAGAGAGCTGGGAAGGGGCAGGGAGAGAGAGGGGAGACACAGAATCTGAAGTAGGCTTCAGGCTCTGAGCTGTCAGCACAGACCCCGAAGCGGGGCTTGACCCCACAAACTGTGAGATCACGACCTGAGCCAAAGTTGGACACCTAACCGACTGAGCCACCAAGGTGTCCCAAGAGACTCTTAAATACAGAGAACAAATGAGGGTGCTGGATGAGTGTAGGTGGGGGGATGGGCTAAATGGGTGATGAGCATTAAGGAGGGCACTTCTGGGGATGAGCACTGGGTATTATATGTAAGTAATGAATCACTAAATTCTACTCTTGGATCCATTATTACACTATATGTTAACTAACTTTAATTTAAATAAAATTTAAAAATAAAATTAAAAAAAGACTACCAAAGACAAAGAAGGACACTACATAATAATAAAAGGGTCAGTCTTCAACTCTTCTTCAAGAGGATATAACATTTATAAATATTTATGTACTCAACATAGGAGCAGGTAATTATATAAAGCAAATATTAATAGAGTAATTTGGGTCAACAGAAGTCCCTTGGGCTCTAGAGATGTGAGGGGTATTAGTTTGAACTCTGGCTCCCACATATTGTGGCAGTCTAAATCTCTTTCCAATAAATTCATAAATCCTAGGGGTGGTCTGATGGTCACATGCCTTCAAGTACCATGTGTTTGTATCAGCCAAAAACAGATGAAAATCCAGTCTTGCCATGGTTTCCACAATCAACACACTCATTCAAAGCATTTGCAAAATTGTAGAATTTACTGAAGATTTGGAATCAGATATAAGAAATGCTTGTGTTACAAAAATGTTAAAAAAAAAACCACAATGACAACAATAGAATCAGAGAAGTGGCTTTCTTGTTTGGTTCTGAGATCTACAACCCAGGTCTTAGAGCCTTCATCAATTCTGTTCCTTTTTCTACAATACGTGAGACCTAAGTCCTGCCCCTGCTTTTTCAATCTTTCTCTATCATTCACTCATTCATCATTTACTCATAAATTCTTTTATTCATCGTCAAGGAACATTTCCTGAGAACAAGACATGTGGCTGGCAACAAAGTAGTTGCTAAAGATGCAAAAATGAATAAGACCCAGTCTCTGAAGATGCATAACCTGGTGTGGTAATCACACAAAATTATAAAGCAGGTGCAATAGAGAGTATGGGTTAGAATAGAGATTCCGCAAACACTGGGTACATATAAGGGGAAGACATTTGTTTTGAGCTCTTGAGTCTCAGGGTGATCAGTCATTCTGGTTTGTTCAGGATTATTGGGTTTTAGAACTGAAAATCTTAGAGAGAGAGAGAGAGAGAGAGAGAGAAGGAACCGAAAATCTTGTGACCTGGGAAACTCCTCAGTCCCATGCTAACTGGGACCGTTCGCCACCCTAACTCTCAGGCAATATCTGGGTTCCTATTACTTTCTGACGGTCTTGACTGATATTCACACTTTGGGAGCTATTCAAGTTTCAACTCATGCATGATTTTCCCCAGTAATGGCAGTGCACATTTGGTTTTTGTATTCAGAACTTGATTTACATTTGTCATAGACAAATAAGGAAGGATATAAGTAGAACAGACAACTAATACAAAGGCACAGAACTATAAAATATATGAGTGCCAATTTTCACCTATAAAATGCACAAGATCTAAGGATCTAATGTATAATATGATGACTATAGTTCATAACATTGTACCGTATAAGTGAAATTTGTTAATAGAGTATAACTTGAATGTTTTTACCAAAGAGAGAGAAAGAGAGAATGAGCAAAATATATGAAATGATAGATGTATTAACTAAATTGTGTGAAATCTTTTCACAGTATGTTATCATGATGTATACTTTAAATATCTTATTTGTCAATTACACTTCAATACAGCTGAAAAAAGCAAGTTATGAAACAACATGACGTGTTCAAAGAAGAAAAAGTAGCCCAGTATGGTTGGAGTATCATGTTCATTTTGAAGATTGGTAGCAGATAGTATAAATAGGTAAGACAGGAGCCAGACCATGAAGGACCTTGTATATCATGCAATGTAGTCTGCATTATATCCAGAAAGGCTTAGGGAGATGCTGAATGGTTTTAAACAGGGAACTTACATAATAAGTTTTATTTTAGGAAGATTATTCTGGGAAACTGTAGTGGATTGATTGGAAGTTGACAACGGATTTGGCAAGAACACTGGCAAGCCCAGCATTGTAATATTTGAAGTGAGAGAAGATAAAATTCTGAACTAAGAAATTGATGGTAATGATGGATAGCAGGTGATACATTCTATATGTAGTTAATAGGAAAACTGCCATGAGTCTGTGATCAGTTGAATGTGGAGATGGGAACATGAAGAATCAGTATGAAAATTAATCTAAGTCCCTAAGTGAGGCCTAAGAATTAATGAAGGAAGAACAAATATGGATGATGAAATCAACAGGCGGAAGTTCAACCCTGTAAGTGATGAAGATGAACAACAGATTAGAAATGAGTATAGCTTGGGAAAAACTCAAAGCAAGTGAGGACACTCGAAGAAGGACCTGCAATAGTGGTCAGATGTGCGATTCATCTTTGTGAGAAGGCATCACAATGGATATGTTGGTCTGGATTAAACATCCATGTTGGACATGGGCAATTCTGTGGAAATAATTATCGTTTTAGTAAGCGGTGCTTCTCCTGTGTTCTTCTAAATCCACTGTTTATCGAGGGCTTAGGATGGACACTGATTCTTCATTTTTTATTAAAAGCAAGCTACGGTTACTAATGTTAATACTTCCTACCTAAACAACTTCTTTATAGCAGGAAAACTGTTCACATCATCTTCCATTGCTATTCATTTCATTTGGTACTGACAGCAAAAGGAGAGTTCAGGGAACATTTGTTCACAGAAGAGAGCTTTAAGGCTCACCACATGAGGAGGTCATAACTGGGAAAAAATGTAAGCCAAGTCCATATTCAATGTAAATCTCAAATCCTGCAGTTTCACTTTTCCTTCTGTCATACAGAAGGTAATTTAGAATAAATTATTATTTCAAAATATATATATGTAATTTCCCTGTTGAGTCATTTTCTTAGATCTAGTCAAGACGTTCTCTTTTCAAAAGAGTTCAACTAAAACCTGAATTGCCATCTTGTGTGTATTCTATACATTTTTATGCTAATACTCATTAAAGACTGGCTTTCATTTACAAGTTTTCATTTTTCAACTCAATTTTCCCAGTGCATAAATTATTCCCTGAGAGTAAATTGAGCTGTTTTTTTGTTTTTCCTTTTTAAAAACACATTAACTCCTTAAGAGCACTAGGGTTTAGTTTTCAGTATGTCGAAGTCACTATTCTTCAAATGATTCACCAGAGCATTCAATTCATACGATTTTAGCATATGTGATTTAAGTTTCATATTTGTATAATCACTTTGTTTCAAGATGAATTATTCTGAGAAATCAAATCATTTGTTTCTGCTTGTGATAGCTAGTTATTTCTTTAAGATAATAGCAGAGGTTTTTCAATATAGATTGCTAAGGAATAATCCTTTTGTTTCTGTTGTTTGCTTGTTTTGTCATGCATACATAAGAGTTATTTATTTAATAAGTGACGTTTACTAAGAAAAATGTAACCACACTTAAGAGAGCAACTGTACCAATTACTAAAACAATTGAGTGAGGGGTGCCTGGATGGCTCAGTCGTTTAAGAGTCTGACTTCGGCTCGGGTCATGATCTCATGGTTCATGGGTTTGAGCCCTGCATCTGGCTCTGTGCTGACAGCTTGGATCCTGGAACCTGCTTCGCATTCTGGGTCTCCCAGTCTCTCTCTGCTCCTCCTCCACTCTCATTCTCTCTCTCTCTCTCTCTCTCTCTCAAAAATAAATACAATTTTTTTAAAAAGTCCTTGTTTAAAACGATTTAGTGAAGAGCCACATTTCAGCTCAACATCTTGCTCTGTTAAAGGGCAAGACTATATTTAAAATATTCAAATGTTTGAAAAATGTTTAAAAATTTTGAAAAACTCCTTGTACATTTGAATTGGCATGTTTGATGTTGAAAAGACACATCCTAGGGCGCCTGGGTGGCTCAGTCCATTAAGCGTCTGACTTCAGCTCAGGTCATGATCTCACGGTCCGGTCGGTGGGTTCGAGCCCCACATTGGGCTCTGTGCTGACCGCTCAGAGCCTGGAGCCTGTTTCGGATTCTGTGTCTCCCTCTCTCTCTGACCCTCCCCCGTTCATGCTCTGTCTCTCTCTGTCTCAAAAATAAATAAATGTTAAAAAAAATATTTTTTTTTTTAAAAGAAAAGACACATCCTTACTAGTGGGCTGTCTTACCTGAAATAAAAGCAGAACTTATCTTTAAACCAATAAATATGGAAAATACTGTATAAATTAATTTTGCATTAAAGCAACTTTACAGAAAACTTTTTTAATGTTTAGAAAATTAGCAGCTTTTTTTGTCTTACCATAAATACTAAATGGATCAGTGATCAGCTCCCTGACCTCAGTGTTTCATGGAGGCACATTCACCACAATGTAAATGTTAGTCGCAGGTATCTTTTCTCACTAGGCACAAGGTTTCTCCTTATATAAAACTGACGATAGTATAAATCTTCGTGAAAGACAGAGAAAAATTACTCCTCTTTAAAATGCTTTGGGTGTTGCATGACAGTCAGGCTAGAAAGAGATTTTACATTCAACATGTTTTACTGCAGTGTAATGAAACCTGCCACACAGTTCTGTTGACAATAATAAATGATTAATAATTTTGATAAAAGATTTCTTTCCAAAAATTAAGTACTGTCTACAGATTCATAAATTCCATATCAATGTTAACATTTATCTTGACATATCAGGTATAATTCTATACCACAATCAAATCATTAGCCAAGCTCTATCATTTTTCATTCAGTAGAATGTCAGGGGACTAGAACACAAGGTTCAATAATGTCATGAATTTAATAAAAAAAGAAAAGAGACAAGGACAAATCCTTGGTGATAATTTCCATTCCAAATGAAAACGCTTGTGATGGCATTTTCTTTTTACATTTCCTTTCAATCATATACACCTAATGCAATCTGTTGTCCTGTTTTTTTCACAATTAAAACATCTTCATAAAAAAGACACTCGATGGGGCGCCTGGGTGGCGCAGTCGGTTAAGCGTCCGACTTCAGCCAGGTCACCATCTCGCGGTCCGTGAGTTCGAGCCCCGCGTCGGGCTCTGGGCTGATGGCTGGGAGCCTGGAGCCTGTTTCCGATTCTGTGTCTCCCTCTCTCTCTGCCCCTCCCCCGTTCATGCTCTGTCTCTCTCTGTCCCAAAAATAAATAAACGTTGAAAAAAAATTAAAAAAAAAAAGACACTCGAAATGGGAATTTTACACCATTTTGTGTTAGTTTTTCCTTCAACTCCCAATCCTTCAGCCCTAAAAATATATTTAGCTTAATGAATATTTTAAAAGTATTTTTGTATATCAACATAAAATCACTTTGACCAGACTGACTTACTGAAATTCTCAAATTCCACTAAAAAACAAAAACCAAAACAATAGAAGTTAAAAAGCACCGATGGCCAAAGAGATGACTAAGACTGAAATACGTCAGTAATAACAAACTATAAAAACAATGTTATTGGCATGCCTGTTCACCACTGCTAAAAAGAAAAAGGGAAAATAGCTTTTGAAAATAGGAGATCGTCTCTCCTGCATGTCCCCTCTGGTACCTAATTCATGAAGGCAACTACCAAGTCTGTCTTATTTGCAACTGTCTCCAGCTTACAGTCTGGCACTTAGGAGGTGCACAAATCAATATCGTTCAATGACTGAATGCTTCTCCTCTCAAGATCATAAATGACATTCTACACAGAATCCCATGTGTCATTCGTATTGAATCAACATCTATTACTTTCACTGCTTTTAGTAATTCCTGTTCTAAAACTCAATAGCTAAGGACATCAAATAAGTTATTTTACTGCTCTCATACATTCTTCTGTATAAAATGGAGATTACGACTCTGTGTGGTTGTAAAGAAAAAAATACTGTAAGCAGAGTCCCTGGTACAGGACAAATAAATGCCTTTACCACTATTACTGCTAGTACTGTTATTTCTGTTGCTTGTTCTGAGATTACTGTTTTTGTCACATTGTTATCGGAAAACTGCCTCCTCAGTTTGTTGAGGATAGTTAGGTACTTGAAGTGTGACGTTGCTAACCTCAAATAAAATCATCTCAAACATTAAAGATATTGAGACCAAAATTTTCTTTCTTTTTTTTCTTTAATTTTTTTTAACGTTTATTTATTTTTGAGACAGAGAGAGACACAGCATGAATGGGGGAGGGGAAGAGAGAGAGGGAAACACAGAATCGGAAGCAGGCTCCAGGCTCTGAGCCATCAGCCCAGAGCCCAACGCGGACCGCGAGATCGTGACCTGAGCCGAAGTCGGACGCTTAACCGACTGAGCCACCCAGGCGCCCCGAGACCAAAATTTTCAAGTTACTTTAAAAGTACCTATGTTTTGGGGCACCTGGAAGGCTCAGTCGGTTAAGCGTCTGACTTCGGCCCAGATCACGATCTTATGGTTTGTGGGTTCGAGCCCCACGTCAGGCTCTGTGCTGATGGCTCAGAGCCTGGAGAGTGCTTCAGATTCTATGTCTGCCCCTCCCCTGCTAGCACTCTCTCTCTCTCTCTCATAAATAAACATTAAAAAAAAAAAAGAACCTATGTTTTCTCACTTTTGACTAGAGTGTTTCGAGCTGAATTGTGTTACCCTGAAATACATATGTTGAAGCTCTAACCTCCAGAATCTCAAAATGTGAATGTATTTGGAGATGAGTCACTTAAAGATATGATTAAGTTAAAATGAGGCTTTTAGGGTGGGCCGTAATCCAATCTGACTGGTGTCCTTAGAAGAAGAGGAAACTTCGAAATCCAGAGACACAGAGCTAAGACTACCAGGTCACAAGAGTGAGGGAGCCATCTGCAATCCAAGGAAGGAGGCCTCGCGAGAAATCAAACCTGTCAAGACCTTAATTGTGGACTTCTGGCCTTGAGAACTTGAGAAAATAATTCTCTGTTTAAGCCACTCTCTATGTGCTGTTTTGTTATGGCAACCCTAGCAAACTAACCCTCGCAAAATTTATTAGACCTAGACTATATGTATTTTCAATATATGTTGTGCTATGTTCAACTGCTTTATTAACTTTTTCTTTGCTTCATTGTTTACACAGATTTCAAAATGTTAAACTTCCGAGGAGAAACTTTACCACGTATAACTTCAGAAAGCTAGCTTGTGTAATGCCTTAAATGGAAACATTTAAAATTATTCATCAGTGTATTTTTAAGTTGCTTTAATGACAGACGTTTGTTGACATGCACTGTTTTCAGATATGGTCTTAAAATGCCTATGAGTCTTCAATAGTTTCCTTACCTACCATGTACTTTTACTATAATTCTTCTGTTAATGAAGAAGATATCTTCCAATAGTACACTTTGGGGACAGATATGTAATTACCAATGAAATAAGACAGAAAGTAAAAACATATTTGTGTTTGTATATGTATAATGTATATGTATATATACACATATATATGCATATATACATAAGCCTGTACGAATTATATAAAAACATAGCCAAATTTGTTGAATATTTAATTATTGGAACTTGAACACATGTGTGACACTGTTCCTCTTACCCCCTCTCCCTCTTCCTTTGTAAGCAGTGAACAAACATGAAGTAAATAACTTCAACTCTGATTGGGGCCACAATGTCTTGCTTAAAAGAAAATTTCTAGTAGATGATTAATCAAGTTACTTGACATTTCTTACAATGTGGATTATTTTCTAGGTTAAAAAGATTTCTCCATATTGGTTGAGATAACTATACTGCTTGATGAGTTTAATTGAATCTTATTAAGAGACACAAACAATGTCTTTATGCACAGTTTAGTTTGACAAGTTTTGTTGCTAAGATGTTCAAATTAATTAAAACTACTGGACGTGTACCAAGAAAAGTATATAAAATAAAAACAAATTATGTTTTAAAACAACTGGCATTTGTAAATTCATTGAAACTACCAATATTTAAATAGTAAATAATCAAGGCAATTATTTGCATACACTCTGTAAGGAATATGTAGACACAATCTCAAATTCTTTTCAATTGTCTTGAAGACATAGTCAGAGATCATCCAGACAATTAGATTTTTTGCCAGAATCTGACAATTTTTTCCACATCTGGGATCCTTGAACCATGTCCAATATTACATGCTGAGCTTTTAAACCTATTTCCTGTATTTTATACATGGAAATATTCTTTTATTAAAAAAAATTTTTTTTTAATTATTTTTGAGTGAGACAGAGAGCATGAGCAGGGCAAGAGCCGAGAGAAAGGGAGACACAGAATCCAAAGCAGGCTCCAAGCTCTGGGCTGTCAGCACAGAGCCTGGCACAGAGCTTGAACTCACCAACTGTGAGATCATGACCTGAGCTGAAGTCGGACGCCCTGGGACTGAGCCCTGAAATATTCTTATGTTTTCAATATAACAATAAAATGTACATGAGAACAAAATTTTCAGTGGCTTCTTTTTCATTTAAACTGTATGATTTCCCATGGAAAGAAGCTCTTTCATAAAATGTATTTGCTAATATTTTTTCTCATTATTTTAAAACATGAGCTAGCATTTATTGAAAACTTAATAAATGTCAAGGATTTTTCTAACCTATTTATGTATATTGTATGTATATGTAAGTTATGTATACATAGTTAACTGAAATATAAATCCTGATTTAAAACTGCATATTAAAAATCTAAAACTGGGGCACCTGGGTGGCTCAGTTGGTTAAGCGTCTGACTTTGGCTCAGGTCGTGATCTTGTGGTCCGTGAGCTTGAGTCCCGCGTCGAGCTCTGTGCCAACAGCTCAGAGCCTGGAGCCTGTTTCAGATTCTGTGTCTCCCTCTCTCTATGACCCTCCCCCATTCACGCTCTGTCTCTGTCTCAAAAATAAATAAACGCTTAAAAAAATTAAAAATCATTAAAAAATAAAAATCTAAAACTAAAAAAAATTAAAATGACTCAAACCTATTTATTTCATTTTTTAAAATTCTTTCTCATTTTACTGAGGTATGATTGACAAAAAATATTATACATATTAAGGTTTATAATATATTTTGATATACACATACATTGTGAAATGATTACTATAATCAAGTTAATTAATATACCCATCACCTTACATAATCAAAAATTTCTGTGAGTTGTGACAATATTTGAGACATATTCTTACCAAACTTCAACTACACATCATTATCATCACCATGTTGTATGTTAAGCCTCCAGAACTTATTCACCTTATAATTAAAAGACTGGACCCTTTGACCAACTTGTCCTCATTTCTCTAACCCTGAGGCTGTGTTAACTACCATTCTAGTCTCTGTTACTGTTAAGTTTGACTTTTTTATATTCCGCATATATGTGAAATCACATAGTGTTTGCCTTTCTCCATCTGGCTTATTTCACTTAGCATAATATCTTCCAGGTTGTTGAAAATGGCAGGAGTTCCTTTTTAATGGATGAATAATATTGTTTAATTCATTTTGAGGTGATTTTTTGTGTATGATGTAAGGATTTAATTTCATGTGAATATCCCAACGACATTAATGGAAGAGACTATCCTTTCCCCTCTGCATTCTCAGTGCTTTTATCAATCATTGGTTCATCACATATGTGTGAGTTTATTTCTAGATCTTCGATAGTGTTTCACTTATGTTTATCTGTTTTTATTAACAGTACTGTACTGTTATGATTACTACTGCTTTGTATATAGTTTGAAATCAAAATGTATGGTGCATCCATCTTTGCTCTTCTTTCTTAATACTGTTTGGGTTATTTGAGGTCTTCTCTAATGCCATACAAATTTCAGAATTATTCTATTTCTGTGAAAAATGGCATTGGAATTACAGTAGGGATTGAATTGAATCTGTAGACTGCTTTGGTAGTATGGACATTTTAATAATATTAATTCTTCCAATCCGTGAACACAGGACATCTTTCCATTTGTGCCTTCTTAAATTTCTTTCATTAATATTTATAGTTTTCAGTGTACATACCTTATGCCTACTAGGATAAGTTTATTCCTAAGTATTTTATTATTTTTGATACTATTTCAAATGGTATTGTTTTCTTAATTTCTTCTTTGAATTTTTGTTGTTAGCATGTATCTCTAAATATATTACATTTCTATGTTGATTTTTTGTCTTGTAATTTATTGAGTTCATTTATCAGTTCTGACAGTTTTTTGGTAGAGTCTTCAGTGTTTTCTCCCTTTTTTTTTTTTTAAGTTTATTTACTTATTTTGAGTGGTGGGGAAGAGGAGTAGAGAGAGAGGGAGACAGAATCCCAAGCAGGCTCTGTGCCGTAAGCAATGAGGCCAATGCGGGGCTCAAACTCACAAACCACAAGACCATGACCTGAGCCAAAACCAGAAGTTGGATACCCAATGGACTGAGCCACCCAGGCACCCCTTCAGATGCCCTTTACTGCTTTTTCTTGCTTAATTGCTCTGGCTAGAACTTCCAGAACTATGTTGAATAGAAATGGTGACGGGGCATCCTTCTCTTGTTCCTGATCTTAGAAAAAAAAGCTTTCAGTTTTTCACTTCTGAGTGTAATGCTAGCTGTGGGTTTGTCATATATGACCTTTTTTAACATGCTGCTGAATTTGATTTGGTGTTCTACCTTATATTTTTACATTGAGAACTATACAGACTTTTACCTGTTTTATCCAGAATCTGCACATTTGTGGCATGCTAAGAGATTGTGGCTTACGTGAAATATTTCACAGCCCTGAAGCTATCAAAATGATATAATGTGTGTGCCTGAAAAAAATCAACCCTAAAATCAACCTTAAAGGGGTCCTTTTCTTAACTTTATGATATCAACAATTGAGGCTAAGCAATAAATTAGTTCCTAATATAGAAATATTCTAACCACTTTTTCTGTTTTTATGGTCAATTTATTGAGTGAATTGAATTAATCTTTTGTCATACAATAAATATTTGCTGAATAGATGAATGAAATGAATGAAGCATGGCAACCAAAGAACACTCAGTTTGGATTATCAGATGTTATGTTAGGAACTAGGCGTCTAAGACATGGTGACTTATATTACTCACACATTAATGCTGAGCAAATATCACCTTTGTTAGTGTTGCTATTCTAAAACTAATTTGATTTATTATAAAACTTAAATCAAGGCTATTAGATTAAAAAAACCATTTGATATGATAATTAGTCACGATGGTGGGTGAAATTAAACACACACACACACATTCACCCTTACCCTAACTAAACATTGAATGTTAACATTCAGTCTCACCTTAAAGTAATCTCCAGTTTGCCCTTTATTTTGTTTTTACTAAAAACAGAAGATACAGCCCTACTAAATACAAAAGAGGAAAAAACACAGCTGTGCATAAAATAATAATATGAATAATACTTTTTTTTTAACTTGACCTCTTTGAGGACCCACACTCTGGGTTTTTTATACATTTGTACACATGTGTGTATGTGTGTAAATGTTTATACATTTAGGAAACATTTTCTCAGAACTGAATTTGGAGCTTTGAGTGAACCCTATGCATAATTTGAATAATAGGATATAAAAATTCTTCCTTGGCAAGAGTGTCTAAGAAATTTACATTTATACACATAACTTTTCAAAAGATAAAACTTACAAGTAAATCAGCAAATTTGATACCAATATATTACAAGCCCAGTAAATTTTCAGCTAAAGTGTAGATCTTAAAGTAATGTAGAATTAAGAAAAAAAATACGTAGATATTTTAGACTTTCAAATTATAATGATAAGTTTAGTGAAAAGAACACTGGGGGCCAATTATCTAGTCCCAGAATTAAGTGTATGGCGTTTGGTGGTAGTAAATAATCACTGTTCCTCTTTAAGCCTGTGAAAGTATAAATGCTTTGTTCTCCAACAAAATTATAGTTTTCAGGGGCACCTGGGTGACTCAGTGAGTTAAGCATCTGACTGCTGATTTCAGCTCAGGTCATGATTGTGCAGTTTCGTGAGTGCAAGCCCCACATCGGGCTCTGGGCCGACACTGTGGAGCCTGCTTGAGATTCTCTCTCCCTCTCTCTCTCTGCCCCTCCCCCACTTGTGCCATCTCTGTCTCTCTCAAAATAAATAAATAAACTTTAAATAAATTAAAAAGTAAAATTTAGTTTTCATATTCTATGGTTTAGGACTGGTAAAATGAACTACAATGTGTGGATGAAGATCTGGTTTATATGACTCACATGTAAAAATGCAGACTTCCAAATTAATACCAGCCTTTAGTGAATTCTTGATTTCTTGATATATTTAATTTTTATATACCTCTCAAAATATCAGTCACTATGAGTCTGATTTGGCAAAGCAAACAGTGAAGTGGTGATCCAGAAAGGAAAGAAAATATTCCCATAAATATCCTCCTAGAGTACCTCCTTGAAAATTGCTTGGTAATGAACCATAGTGTGTGGCTGGAGGATGGGGGTGGAGAGAGTCGATAAAAGAAGGAATGTGTTTTCTTCATTCAGTGATATATTTACTTTCTTTCTATTATTCTTAAGATGTTGTTCAAGTAATTTTTAAATTATAAGGCTGTATGCAATGCTAAGTATTCTGATTGTTATAAGATCTGACATCTGACATTAATAATTTAATTTTAGGATAAAATGATATACTTGTTTTTCCAAACAGATCCAACTCAATTGCATAAGCCAACATCTTCAAGTTAGAGATCGTTTCATTCACTAATAACATTCCCCAAAACAACAAAAATAGGAACAGAAACATTCTTTTTTTAAAACCCGACAAAAAAATTTAGACACTTTAGTGAGAAAGCTCAGGGCATCAAAGCATTAATCTGAAAGCAAACAAAAAGTGTAATTTTTAACGTGCCCTAAAAGTAAGTTAAAAATAGGGCTATCAGTAGTCAACATAAGGTAGAGAAAATTTGGTCAAACTCAGTTTCCTGTGGCGCCCGGGTGGGTCATTTGGTTAAGTGTCCAACTTCAGCTCAGGTCATTGTCTCACAGTTTGTGAGCTGGAGTCCCATATCAGGCTCTGTGGTGACAGCTCAGAGCCTGGAGCCTGCTTCATATTCTGTGTCTCTGTCTCTCTCTGCTCCTCCTCCCCCTGCTCTCTCTCTCTCTCAAAAATAAATAGACATTAAAAATTTTAAAAAAAACCTCAGTTTCCTGACATAACAAATGCATGAGTTTATCCATTACAAATGAGGCTGAAGTCGACTTTTTGGTGTTGTGGGATCTAAAGGTCTTCTCAAACCAATTGTCACGTGAATTTATTCAGCAGCAGAATCCTCTGTGAGAAGTATTGCCAGTGAAGAAGTACACAGACCACCTTTCCTCTCAGAACATCTTTCTTTTCTTTTCTTTTCTTTTCTTTTCTTTTCTTTTCTTTTCTTTTCTTTCTTCCTTTCTTTCTTTTCTTTCTTTCTTTGTTTCTTTCTTTGTTTCTTTCTTTCTTTCTTTCTTTCTTTCTTTCTTTCTTTTCCTGGAGCATTAGAACAATTCCAAAGTAAGAATATTCCTGTAAAATCTGAGTGCACTGAGTGCAACCAAGTCTCAAAGATCCCTCTTGCCTTTCAGATTTAGCACTGACTTTGTCTTACTGCCTTTGAGATCAATTTCCACATGGTAATCCACACAGCACGGAGAAAGCTCTTACTTCTGAATGTATCATTACAAAAACAAACACACAAAACCAAAAAAAAAAAAAAAAAAAAAAACCCAGCAGGGTGCCTGAACTCGTACATAAAATATTTTTCTCCGGTAATTTATATATTTCGAACAAAAGTCCTTGCTTTAAAACGCACTTAAGCTCACGACTCTCACCAATACTTTTTCCTTCGCTCAGATTTCAGGCAACGAGAGTACCAGAAGATTTGGAATTTGTATAACCCCAAACTGTGTTTTCCTAAGTAATCTTGGCAAGCTTAAAACCCTGGAAAGTCACAATTCACTTCCCAGGCGATCCTCCTGGACAGCTCAGCAGCAGAAAAGCAGAACAGGATATCCAGCTATTGAACAGGGCCGCGGCCCAGGTGGCCGGCTGTACAGCTGCAGAGAGCGTCCTACCAGGGGGGCAGCGCAGGGCCGCAGGAAGACACGTTTTTCTTTCCTCTGTCTGTTTTCCGCTAGAGAGGAAAGCACCGTCTGCACTCACCCAAACACTGCCTGTCGACACAGCACTTTTCAACAACGGTGAGAAGACATTGTCTCTAACAATAAGTGTCAGCAGAGGAACAAATCATTTCTGGGATTCAGGAGGCCTCAACCCAAGCAGATAACGGACTATGGAAAAACAGCTTCGGTTTTATTGTTGTACTGAATGGGACATAATGTCATAGATGTGAGGCCATTTAAGACCGATTGTTTGAAATCCGGGTTCGAAGGCTGGGGTTAAGTATGGGTTCTCTGACCTTGTGTTAAGAATCCCAAGATAAGAATTATTATTAAGGACAAAGTCATCCTGATACCATTCTTCTATTTTTGTGTTTTCTTTTTTTTTTTTTTAAAGAATGATTTTTAGTCAAGCTAAGAAATTCTCAGAACATTCCTCCTCAGAAGTCTGTTCATACTTAGGAAATATTTATTTACCTGTTTTATGAAGATATAGCTGACATGTAGCACTGTGTAAATTTAAGGTATACAGCACAATGACTTGACTTTCAAATATTGTGAAATAATTAACATAGTAAGGTTAGTTAATATTCATTATCTCATATAGATACAAAATAAGTTGTTTTTTTTTCTTAAGAGAGAGCAGCCTAGCAGGGGAAAGGGACAGAGGGAGAGAGACAGAGAGAGACAGAGAGACAGAGAGGCAGAGAGGCAGAGAGAGAGAGAGAGAGAGAGAGAGAGAGAGAGAATCTTAAGGAGGCTCCATGTTCAGCATTGAGCCCAACACAGGGCTTGATCGCACAACTCTGGGATCTTGACCTGAGCCAAAATCAGGAGTCAAATGCTCAAACCCACCCAGGGGCCCTGGAAATAAATCTTAAATAGAAGGGAAAGCCAGAAAGAGTGATAGAAAAATATATATGTCCAAAATTGACACAAGTGAACTCACACTTATTATAAAACAATGACAAAATATATTTTTTAAATTTCCCTTAAGTATTTTTAGAGAGGAAAAAAGAATAGACTTTTGGGGGAGAAAATTGATTACATTCTTCAAATCTAACACATTTGTTCTAGGTCATAAAATACAAATTTGAAAATGAATGCCTTGTATGTAATTGTATTTCAAATTAGTATATGCCCATTTATTTCCATTCTTGACACTCAGAAAATATTATATATACCATATATATATGACAGAGACAGGTAATAGAATAGAGAAATAGATGTTAAGTCTTGACAGCTGAGGGAGGAAACAGACCAAAACTATCTTCATTTTAGTTGTCATTTTGTACATATGTAAATTTAAAAACCTGAACATTAAAATTTCATTATGCTGTTATTCCTACAAGCATACTGATTAAAATGTGAATTATTGTCAAACAGTGCTCTGAGACTATCACACCAAACAATTTGCAATTGCACTATGTAATCAAGATCTCCCTATAAAGATAGGATTAATAATGATGCAAAGAAACTTTTTCATTAACCTAAATAACCGGTAATATTATCATTTTCCTAAAGTTAAAAAAATCATTTGGGACTATATATCAAATTGTTTTTAATTTACAGTGCAATAATTATCAGTTGGTGAAGTAAATTAATCTACCGTTGGCAAAAATGTTGATAAACAATGTTGAGACAGTCTATACATTGAGAAACATGAGCAGGATTAATCATCCAAATAAGAAAGAATTGAACCATTCTACTATTGTATCTGGGATATATTTCATCTTAGTGAGGGTTTCTCCTTTTATTAAACAAATGACTGTTTAGTCAGAAACATCTATTCTTTTAATCTCCATAGCCTTCTTATAAATTAATAAAGAAATACAACATTTTAGTTCCCCTCAGTATTGAAGTTAACTAGTCTTACTTAGATTGTATCTAGGGACTAATTTACCAGACACTAAATTGTATGGAAATCCAGAGAATTTTTTTTTCTAGCTGGGAAAATCTGGTAGTAATTTTTATATCCCTTACTAAATTTGAAATTTTCTTGTATGTGTACACATACTACACTTTTTTTAACTTTAATTTTTAGGTAAATGTTCTTAACCAAGGAAAATTAGAAATTCAGAGCAGAAAAAAATAATCATTCAGAAATCTACTAGTAAAAAAAAAAAGAAAACCCTGTTAGTATTTTAGAGGCTATGTATTCAATCTTTTCTACGACCAGACCTATAACAAAAAAGTGACATTAGTACAAATACTGTTTAAGTATCTTTATTTTGTTATATGGCGTCAATATTTTTAATGAATCCATATACATTTGCACTATCATTTGTAAAAAATGCAGCACATTATATTGTATAAATGTGCCCTAACTTATTTAACTAACGTCTTTTATTAGACATTTACTTTACTTCTGATTTTGCACCATTATAAAAGATGTTATAATTACTATTACATAATGTCTTTGTTAAATCTAAGACAAATTCTTTTTTTTTTTTTTTAATTTTTTTTTTTCAACATTTATTTATTTTTGGGACAGAGAGAGACAGAGCATGAACGGGGGAGGGGCAGAGAGAGAGGGAGACACAGAATCGGAAACAGGCTCCAGGCTCCGAGCCATCAGCCCAGAGCCTGACGCGGGGCTCGAACTCACGGACCGCGAGATCGTGACCTGGCTGAAGCCGGACGCTTAACCGACTGTGCCACCCAGGCGCCCCAAAGACAAATTCTTAATAATGGAATTACTGACTCAAAGTTAGTATTCATTTTTAGCACTTAAGATCAAGATTGCCAAATGTTCCTCTTTAAAGGTTATATCACCTTACTCTCCCATGAACTGTACAGTTGACCCTTGAACAAGAGTTTGAACTATGCAGGTCCACTTATACAGGGATTTTCTTTAATAAATACAGTACGGTAATGTAAATATACCTTCTCTTCCTTATGATTTTCTTTTTTTTTTTAATTTTTTAATGTTTAATTTTGAGACAGAGAGAGACAGAGCATGAACGGGGGAGGGTCAGAGAGAGGGAGACACAGAATCCGAAACAGGCTCCAGGCTCCGAGCTGTCAGCATAGAGCCCAATGCGGGGCTCGAACTCACAGACTGCTAGATCATGACCTGAGCCCAAGTCGGACACCCAACAGACTGAGCCACCCAGGCGCCCCTTCCTTATGATTTTCTTAATAACGTTTTCTTTTCTCTAGCTTGCTTTATTCTAAGAACACAGTATATAATACATATTACATACAAAATATGTGTTAATTGAGTATTTATGTTATCAAGAATAGCCTACTATTGACCAGAGCCTTAATAGTTAAGTTTTGGGGAAGTTAGAATTATACACAGATTTTTTTATTTTGACTGCCTAAGGCTATTCAAGGCCTAACTGTGTATGAATAACTATTTTCTCACATCTACCCATAACTGGATAGTCAAAAATAAAATAAAAACTCTGGCTCAATTGTTTTTTTCAGATATGATATTTCACTGATTTTTGTTTTTATTTCTTTTGATCTCTATGTTGATTTTTAAGATTTCGTTATTGACCAATAATTATTTCTCTTTGCTTACTTCCTATTATTGTCTTCTATACATTCTATCCATTTTTTTTGATTTTCAGCACTTTTTATTTTTGCTATCTTACTTTTCTATATGAAAGTTATTAACCATTTGTTACAAATGAGGCAAATATTTTTCCAGATGTCTGCATGCAAAATAACCTTTCATTAGCAAGATAGATTTTGGAATTGGGAAAACTAGGATTTTCAGTCGGAATTCTATCTATGTGATATTACTACCTATGTGATTTCAAACAAGCCACTATGGCTAAGAGTTTGTTTTATCATATATAACATGGTGATGGTAAACTTATTACAGGCATAAATATTAAGCAATAAGGCAAGTACAAAATGATAGCTATTATTTTCATGATTTTAAATGTTTCAGACATTCAGGTACCGTTCAAGTTTTATGAAACCAAATCTCCATTTTTATGGTTTCTGAAAGAGTTAACTTATAGAAGTTGTTAAGAACTCAGACTCAGGAAACACTTGAGTTAGAAATGTGGCTCTGGTTTTTAGTAGTTGTTTGCTTTTAGGTAAGTTATTTAACCTTTCTGAGCCTCAGTTTTCTCACATGAAAAACGGATGGATTTTGGTACCTGTGTTATAAAGGTGTTGAGACAATAAAATAGCAACATAGTGCTTACGAAGAGTCCGGCATAGTACCTGACACAGAGAAAATTTCCAATAAACTTTAGCTTTTATAACTATGAGCCTGGTAATTGTTTTATGCTTTAAGCGCTCTTTCATTATTTAGGGTTTTCTTAATTGTTCAAACGGCATGAGAAGAATTCTCTGGGTTTCCTAATATGACATAACGCAGCTGGCTATCAGACAATTTCTTGGCTGCATTTCTGTGCTGGAGGCGCCAGTGGAACCCCTCACTCTGGCTAAGAAAGGTTTTTCTGGGGAGTATCATTGATTGGAGAGGATGCTTTGAGATCTATTAATATATTTTAATGATGCTGCTCAGTATTTGGTATCTTAGCAAACACTTGCACATTTAGTCTAACTGAAACATATGGTCTTTTCACTCTTTTTTGTAATCTCCAAGATGAAAAAGCCTATTTTAACAAAAGTGATCTTGGAATCTTAACAAAAAGACAGTTAACTCTATGTGGACAGAATCAATCCAGGCTCCTGGTAAGAAACAGAACCCAATATTGGTGAAAGGGAGGGGGGCACATTCACACAGTGTGACCCTGAGGAAGCACATAAAGGGAAATAGTCATTTCCTAGTTAGAGTGTATGGTCCAACCATTAGTGGCCCTGATTCAGAAAATAACACTTCCCAGACCCATTCACATCTTCTAACTGGAGGTGATCCAAATAATTGCTTAGATATTGGAGTGGTGAATGTGTACTAATGGGCTCCTATCAAGTGACATGCCACCTTTCTGGATGTAAATATTGCCATGCAGAAGACTTTTTTTCCCGTTTCTCTGGAGGGCCAAGCAAGATGCCTTTCTGAACCAAAGACATTCTTGTTCACATTTTAATTGGTCTTTGAGAGAAAGGATTTGCAAGTCAGAATAATTTTTAATATGGAAAGCCTTTCAAAATGTTCCCCATGAAGCCAGCCTTAATTTGCATTTAATCATATTCCTAAATAGCTTACTTTCCTTCATTTTCTGTTGGCTGGATTCTTACGGCTTAGGCTTGCCGTATACACTGAATTCATCCCCAGGCGTCCTAGGAATTGGCCTCTAGAGATAATATTTTCACCCTCTGGTTACAGAGCCTTTTTTCAGTCAGCCATGAATTTATGCAGAGGAGTACGAAGCCTCCAACACAAACCTGACAGTTTGAGAAGTCATCCATTGTCACTCATCTCTCCTTGAGCAGTCCAGTGGTCATCCTGATGTCCCCCCAAATGCACTGCTTTCAATGGTGTCATGAGAGACTTGCTGCCTCAGCCCTTTATCCACTGGACTTAACCAAAAGGAATGACCCTTTCCTTAAACTATGATTCTCACGTATCTTAAAATGTAAGTAGATTTCAATACAAATGACTCCTGATTTAGGGTTCATGGCTACTTCTCACTGCAGGGGAAAAACATGAGGATAATCTTGTTTAGCACAATGATCCTTGTCCAGATTCAGTATGTTTCATATTTCCTCGGTAATATATCCATTTCCTGTTTGCCGATATCAATTTTTAAAATAAAGAATTTCTAGGAATTGCAGATTCTCTTATATAATCTTTTATTGATATAAAGGTCTTGTTATATGTGGAAGACAATTCTGTGTGCTACGCAGTGTTCACCATATAAATCCACAAAGTTGAAGTCAGATTTCTTTGTGCTACTCATCTCTGGGGGAAAAATGCAAACATTTTTGAACTAAATGTCATTTATGTGAAAGAAATAATTTGAAAAGGAAATGTTTTTCCTACACGATATTTAATTTTATCAAATAATGAAGGGAAAAAAGAGAACTTGACTTCTGCTTTATGGAGAAAAATACTATCCTGTGAGAAAAGCCTCTCATTTTGTGAAGTGGTCCCAAGAGACAGCTGGCATATTCAAGATATAACAACCACTCTGGAGAGCAATGAATACAAACACATACACAAAATCTGCCACTCAACAACTAATATTCATGAACTATCAACAGAGAAATCAAGTTCCGAATGCAGGCAGAAAACCTATTTCCTCAGTGTGTTTCAGATAAAACATACAACATAAACAGATTATGAAAAGCCTAATTGTAGCAGGCCACGGGGGAATTTTGCTGCTGTCCCCATAATGCCATGATTCAATTAAGTAGTATCACAGGTAGAATAGAGAAGGCAGTTAGAATCTCCAACAATGTTGCCAGACACATGCCTCTGCTATGAGGACACCCAGATTTTTGTGGAAGATATTTATGTGTACTAAAAAGGCAAGATGCTGGAGAGGATGTGGAGAAACGGGAACCCTGTTGCACTGTTGGTGGGAATGCAAACTGGTGCAGCCACTCTGGAAAACAGTGTGGAGGTTCCTCAGAAAATTAAAAATAGACCTACCCTATGACCCAGCAATAGCACTGCTAGGAATTTACCCAAGGGATACAGGAGTACTGATACACAGGGGCACTTGTACCCCAATGTTTATAGCAGCACTCTCAACAATAGCCAAATTGTGGAAAGAGCCTAAATGTCCATCAACTGATGAATGGATAAAGAAATTGTGGTTTATATAAACAATGGAGTACTACACGGCAATGAGAAAGAACGAAATATGGCCCTTTGTAGCAACGTGGATGGAACTGGAGAGTGTGATGCTAAGTGAAATAAGCCATACAGAGAAAGACAGATACCATATGGTTTCACTCTTATGTGGATCCTGAGAAACTTAACAGAAACCCATGGGGGAGGGGAAGGAAAAAAAAAAAAGAGGTTAGAGTGGGAGAGAGCCAAAGCATAAGAGACTCAAAAACTGAGAACAAACTGAGGGTTGATGGGGGGTGGGAGGGAGGGGAGGGTGAGTGATGGGTATTGAGGAGGGCACCTTTTGGGATGAGCACTGGGTGTTGTATGGAAACCAATTTGACAATAAATTTCATATATTGAAAAAAATAAAAAATAAATAAAAAATTAAAAAAATAAATAAATAAAAATAAAAAGGCAAGATGCAAGTAAGTGTATTCATTATCTTTTGCAAGAATCATCCAAAGAAAATGTCAAATCTAAGCTAAAACTCTTAGCTGAGTCTGGTAAAGATATGCTTTTATCATAGAGTCATAGAGTTCTGGCTCCTCAGTCTCCTCAACACTGTCAAAATTATATCATCCTCATTAGTTCACATCCACTTAGTATGTACTAGAGGCTAAACACTGTGATTAGCAGAAATCATTACCAAATAGGTTACCTAACTCAGTCTCAGATGGAACCACTTCAACCAGCTAGAGAGAAAACTTACTTTACCACATGTTATTAAAATGCAAACTTCCATTGCATAATGGATTTGCTTTAGTTAAATAAACACATCGGCATAATTGCCATAGTAATGGTTAAAATTCAAGCTTGATTTTATTTTGTTTTTAATATTACAAGAACCTTTCCAAATAATGCCAAGGGCACAGATTTCAAGAGTCCAATGTTATTTCTCATTCTGCTGGCCAAATGTGCTACTAACCTTTTGTATGAATCAAAGGTACAAATAAAAGTTATCCCTTTAGGGAACACTCTTACAGGGTTGGTGGGAATAAAAACTGGTACAGCCTCTCTGCAGAAACAGTATGGAGGTTCCTCAAAAATTTTAAAATAGAACTATCCTATGATGCAACAATTGCACTACTAGGAATTTACACAAAGGATACAAAACACTTTTTGAAGGGATACATGCACCCTGATGTTTATAGAAGCATCATCAACAATAACCATATTATGGCAAGATCTCAAATCCACTGACTGATGAATGGATAAAGAAGGTGTGGTATATATATATTTAATTTTTTTTAATGTATATTTATTTTTGAGAGAGCGAGCACAAGCAGAGGAGGGACAGAGAGAGAGACACAGAATCTGAAGCAGGTTCCAGGCTCTATCAGCACAGAATCCTGTGTGGGACTTGAATTCACAAAGTGTGAGATCACGACCTGAGCTGAAGTCGGATGCTTAACCGACTGAGCCACGCAGGCGCCCCTATATATTTAATTTAAGTAAAAACTTGAAACAATACATAAATAAAAAATAAAAATAAATGAAGGAATGAAGGAAGGAGGGAAGGAAGGAAGGAAGGAAGGAAGGAAGGAAGGAAGGAAGGAAAAAATGCTATAAAACCTAAGACAGAAAAATAAATGATTTTCAATTTATAGCTCAATTAATTTATTCAATAAATCTGAAGAACAACAACAATAAAAACTCATCCCTTTAACTGACAGCAAGGTAGCATTAAAAGGTATGGATAAAGAAATCTCATCTCCTTTCACGGGTATGGCAATTCTTACATAACAGTGTTCCCATTAAATGCAACTTTTGACTATATGGTCTTCTGCAAAAATTAGATCCATGATCCCTTTGATCTTGGAGAGCGCAATCAATAAAAGTACATTCTGACATGGCAAGTGTGAGTGCTATTGATGGGGAGAGCTGCCTCCTTCCTATCTGTGTGTGACCTTTTTCCATGGGTCACCAAAAAGTTCTGCTCCTTTTAGGATGTTATAGGAAGGGCAAAATCCAGAAGAGGGGCTTCCACTCATCTTGCCTGAAACCCTTCCATCTGTATGCCTGATTCTGTCCCCACTCATGCTTTGTGCAAAGGAATGAAATGCTGCTCTAAAGGTCCAGGTGTCTATCACAGAAAGAGTACACACACTTGGGAAAGATCCAGAGAAGCTAGGTCAAATAGCAGCATGCAGACTTTTACATGAATTATAAATTATATAAAGATCATGTGAGACTCTAGTAAAAATGTAAAGATGGCTTTTACAGTAAAGATCAAAGTAGTATAAAATACAAACATTATATTACGATTTTAAGAAGTTCTACACTCTAGGGGCACCTGGGTGGCTCAGTTGGTTGAGCTGCCGACTTCGGCTCAGGTCATGATCTCACAGTTTGTGAGTTCGAGCCCCATGTCGGGCTCTGTGCTGACAGCTCGGAGCCTGGAGCCTGCTTCGGATTCTGTATCTCCCTCTCTCTCTGACCACCCCCCCCCACCCCCCATTAACGCTCTGTCTCTCTCTGTCTCAAAGATAAGTAAACATTAAAATTTTTTTAATTAAATAAAAAAAGAAGTTCTACACTCTAAAAAATCATGATGCCCACTCATTAACATTCATCTATATAAATTTAAAATAAAAGACAATACTGAGCCATTAAGTAACTATAAGAACATCCAACAAAATTTGGATTTTTCTTTTGATAGTATTTTCACTGTCAATATAAAAGTCTGTGTCATGCTCCCCAAAAATATTTGAGTCTAACCTGACAGTGTCCTATAAATGTACTTAATCTGTCAACTGTACAATCCAGTCAGGATAGTAGCTAGCTATCCATTTATTTTCTTTAGACATCTAGAAGCAACTGAGTAAATCATGGTCAAATTACTTTATCTCCTTGGGCCTCAGTTTTTCACTTATGAAAGAACTGAGTTGGAACTAGGTTGATTTCATGATATTCTATATTATAAGGAATTGTAGGGAAAATAGAGCATAGTTTTATTTCATTTGCAGAGATATAAAAGTAGATTTAGAATTTGAATGCATGATTTCCCATCCCCTTAGAAAGAAACATAAAATGTTAAAATGGTGAGTAAAAAGGAATTTTTGCCTAAAATTTCCTGGGGTTCATATCACTTCTAATATATGCAAGCACTATGACTCAGCTTTATCCTCATCCTCAAGTCTTACCTCATCCATGACATTTTCCCAGGCTATTCTAGTGTCCGAATTTTCACCACACTTTTCTAATGCCTTACAGAACTAAGTAACGCATTATCAAGTAGTGTCTGTTATGTGCTTACAATTTGAATCCCAGGACATAATGTATACTTCTTGAAAGCAGTGACTATGACTTGTATTTCACTGAATCCCTTGCACAATCTAGTAAGCTATTCGGTATATAGAGAGAATTCATAAAAATCAGTTTTTAATTCGTCACTCCTTCACTGATGAGGAATTAGCAAAGTAATACATAGAAAGTAATACATAGAAATATGTACAAATATTTACATAGAAATAATACAAAGTAATACATAGTAATACAAAATAATACAAAGTAATACATAGAAATACAAACTAGAGTTCAGTTTATTCATCTCTGGAGTGAGAGATTCTCTCTCCCTCAAACCACTGTTCTCATCTGCCTAGAATATCTTTTTCAATATTAATAATATTTTTGGACCTGGCTTTGAATTATCGGTACAATGCCTATTGTTTAATGCTACAAAATTCTAAAAAGTCCTTTTTAATTGTACATTGAATTGTTTAGAATATTCTATAACGTGGAAAACATAATTTACCATTTTTTGAAGGGATATAATGTAGATCCAATAAGTTTTATTATTATTCAGTTCATATAATTAAGATTTTTCAAATTTCTGATAATAATACATTCATTGCTACATATTACTATGGTCCTTTTCCCTACTATCATTTTTTTTTTTAATTTTCAGGATAGAATTCCATCAAATCGTTAATATATTGCTTTCCTCGGGATGTCCAATAAAAGCAATGTTGGCTTATTTTAGTTCTTAGTAGGATATTTTGTGTGAGGAACACGTTTTTTAATATCTAGGAACATAAGAAAAAAATGGCGATTTAGTTCTCCATCATGGCATTTTAGAACTCTCAGTTCTGAGTGGGCTAGTAAACAATACCATCACAATCTTCCACTACACAGATTTATCTCTTCTCCATTTGTTAGATGCCATCAATAACATGAGTAGCAGTTTTAATAATTCCATACTAATATTTATTCACCCCAAAAAACATTTCACACTTAACAGCAGAAACTAGATCTCTCAAACACTAAATTAATTTTACTCTCATGAAAAGTTTATCAACATAATAAATGATTTTCCATAATGCTTACTTTTTGCATTGCCACCTGATACCTTTCTTACCACTAGCGAAAGAAAGCAATGTTTGTAAGCTTATGCCTTTTCAATCGAGATTATGTAGGGTAATAGTCCTGACACTACTTTGACAGTACAGTCCTTTGAGGAAGGATTCTAAATAACTAGGTCAAGACTCTCATAATTAAAACTAGGAGTTGGAAAGGACATAAATAATTACCTAGATCAGAAATTGAAAAGGCAAGTACCTATATGAGCCAGACAGGTAATTAAAGTAGAGCACTGCACATTCTATGCCCACCTAATGTGGACAATAGTTATGTAACTTCAGACAGTGGCTGCCATTGCACCGTTTCGTGCAAACTGTGTCGTGTCTTTAGCTAAAAAACTATTCATTTCTTGAGCGTAGGAGCCAAGATTTTCATTCTACTTACTCGAAAGCATTAACTGAGAGCCACACCTAAAGAAAGCACGTAGTGGATATTGTTGATTAACAGACATGACCGACTGTTTATGTCCTTTCCAAGACAAACTGTAGAGTTAATATTCAAAAAACTATTTTAATATTCTTTATAGAGTTAATATTAAAAAAAACTGTTTTAAAAATACAAATGGCTAGGGTTAAAAGAATATCTAACAATCTTAAAACACAAGTGGTGCCAGGTGGGAAGGAGCTAGGTTGGCAGCCATTAGGTGAGATAGTATTTAATAGTTTTTTAAAATGTTTAGTCATTTATTTTGAGAAAAAGAGCAAGTGGAGGAGGGGCAGACACAGAGGGAAAGAGAATCCCAAGCGAGCTCCACTCTGCTAGTGCAGAGCCCGATTCAGGGCTCCAATCAATTCATAAACTGTGAGATTATGACCTGAGCCAAAATCCAGAGACAGACACTTAACCAACCGAGCCACCCAGGTGTCCTAAGGTAAGATAGTATCTTTGAGTAAAACCTTAATATGACAATACAGAGAATAATCATTAGTTCTGCTGGACACACACACACACACACACACACACACACGTAATAATGAAATATTAAACACATAAAAATATTCTATTTAACATTTTGACCTTGAATAACTGCTGGACACTCTATAGAGAAATAAAAGTGACATCAAAAATCTAGCCATGAATTTAAAGTTGCATTTTTGGGGGCATCCGGGTGGCTCAGATGGTTAAGCATATGACTCTTGATTTTGGCTCAGTTCATGAGCCTGCAGTTCATGGGATGAAGCCCTGAGTCAGGCTCTGCTCTGACACTGTGGAACCCACTTGGGACTCTCTCTTTCCCTCTCTCTCTGCCCCTCCTCTGCTCATGCTTTCTCTCTCTCAGTCTCTCTCTCTCTCTCTCTCTCTCTCAAAATAAACATAACAAGAAGATAAAGTTGTATTTTGGGGAAAAGAAAATTTTAAAACCCCGTTTTATAAAATACATTCTTAGACCCAGTCAAGTGATATGAAAAATAAGATGAAGTATCTAAAGCAGCACTTATGGTAATGTAAATAGGATGTGAGTTACATACATAACAAAATTTTTAGCAGCCATATCTTTAAAAAGTAACATTTGCTAAAAAAAAAATAATTAAAAAAAATGGGGCACCTGGGTGGCTTAGTTGGTTGTGTTCAACTTCAGCCCAGGTCATGATCTTACAGTTCGTGAGCTCAAGCCTCACGTTGGGCTCTCTGCTGACAGTTCAGAGCCTGGAACCTGCTTCGGATTCTGTGTCTTCCTCTCTCTCTGTCCCTCTCCTAATCATGTTCTGTCTCTCTGTCTCTCAAAAATAAATAAATGCTAAAAGGATTTTTTTAAGCAGCATTAAACAGATGAAAGTAATTTTAACAAAATTTATTTAACCCAATGTTTATAGCAGCACTATCAACGATAGCCAAAGTATGGAAAGGGTCCAAATGTCCATTGACTGATGAATAGATGAAGAAGATGTGGTGTAGATATACGATGGAATATTATTACTCGGTGATCAAAAAAAAAAAAATTAAATCTTGCCATTTGCAACATTGTGACGGAACTAGATTGTATTATGCTAAGTGAAACAAGTCAGTCAGAGAAAGACAAATATGTGATTTCTTTCACATGTGGAATTCAGGAAACAAAACAGATGAACATAAGGGGAGGGAAGCAAAAATAGTATAAAAACAGAGAGGGAGACAAACCATAAGGGACTCTTAAACACAGAGAACAAACTGGGTGGGGGGATGGGCTAAATGAGCCAGGATCATTAAGCAGGACATTCGTTGGGATGAGTACTGGGTGTTATATGTAAATGATGAATCATTAAGTTCTATTCCTGAAATAATTATTACACTATATGTTAACTAACTTGGATTTGAATTTAAAAAAGGGATATAATGCCATCCTAGTTTTTAGTAATCTCTATATGCCTAGATACATGTCCACAAGGACATTACATAGCATTATTAATAATCTTGACATATTCGTACTGAGGATGACTTTAATATTCTTTTTTCCAGTCTACAGTATGTAAATTTTTGACACCAATGATCATTTTGTAATAAGAAAAGGACTTCTAATAATAAAAACATGTACAAACACATAATGGTACAATAAAAAAAATAAATTTTATTTAACCCAATATATCCAAAATACTATCATTCAACATGTAATCTGTATTAAAAATTATGTACAAGATACTGTACACTTTTTAAATAGAAAACTATGCATTCTCTATACATGTTAGACAAAATCTGATACTGTCGACGTTAACTCCATGAATGATAATTGTCTTAAGAAAAAATGACTCAAGTTTTTGAGGGAAATGGTGACAAGAATGACTTCAAATAGTTCTACACTGGATTTTTTTCTTCTGTGAAATGATGTTAGAGTCAATGACGAACTGCCCCTTTCAGTATTTTGATCTCTTAGTGATAGGGTAGGCAGTTAGTCAGACCTGAACTGGAAGCAAGGATGGTGATACAGGTTACACATTAGGAGCCTCAGGGTACAACATCCTGGCCTTAGGGCTTCCATGACCCCAGGGCTAAAAGACCAAGGGCCACAGGTGTAGAACATGCACTCTCCATTTCTACCTATGCCACAGGGTAACCCCAAGACTCATTACAATGCATTTGCATTATGGTTTTAGAAACCCGCTTCATGGTGAAGTATGCCATGACAGTTCCAGTACAAACCTTGTGGGTACCCCCTTGTGGAAGGGGTTAAAAACTTCCCCTCCTGACCTGCTGGAGGAGTCCTGAAGATGGCTGCAAGTAGCCTCCATGAGAGCCCATCACCTCCATGACCGAAGACCCCCGCTCACGTACAAACAAAAGACCCCTGTAGCCTCAAGGGCAGTAGTCACCTGTGGGCCTGCCCACTCTCCTACCTTTAGAGTGCACTGTCCCTCACAAACTGCTTTGTGTTTGCTACTTTCCCTTCTGGCTATCTTTATTGGAGTGCAGATCCTCACATAAATCTTTCCTGGGGAACCCAAGAACACGAGAGCTCCATTCATACAATGCAGACTCTCCCACCCATAACATTGGTAAGTGATAAGTCAAACATAAGCCCACAAAACAGTTTAAATCACCAAATTTCGGTTAGGAAGTCAGTCTCTTTTCCCTATTGTATTATGGTGGCTCTGAGAGTTTTTGTCTCTTGCTTCTCGGGATGGTTAAACATTGCCCTGAAGGCCTAACTTACCACCTCATAAATTGTCTTTTAGGAAGGCAGATATAATAAGCAAATGATTTGCCTCATAAATAATTATACCTCATATTCAAATCTACACCTTAGAAGAGCTATTTTCCTTCCAAGAATTAGCAGATTTGTGCTACTTTATTTATTTATACATGTCATAAAGCTGAACGATCACTCTTCCAATACAAAGCGAGCAAATTTGCTGCACTTACATTAGTTGCAATTCACAAGTATTTGCACGGAGTATTTCAATAGGATTGAAATGGCTTTTCCTCCTATCAGTAGACTCGAGTGTATTCTTACACTAACAGCATGAGGGAGAGGAAGAATTGCACATTATCTTATATGTCTCTGTCTCATTTCAGACAATCCGTTTGCAAGCTGAAATGCTAATCTCTGAAAATGCTAGTGTCACAGGGAGGTGTGAGGGAGGTGTGTGCGGGTGTTACGCCTTTACTCTCCTCGGCTTGCTGCGGCTGGAAGACGAAGGTTGGAGTAAAGAAGGGGTGATACTGAGGAAATGGAGTGTGAACGCTTACGTTAACTATGAAGGCTGTAGGCTCTTTTTGCGACTTAAGACACAAAGATTGATTTCACTAAGAGCCAAACACACCTCAGGAGTGCTTATCACTGCTCTTCAGAGAGGAAGTGGCCATTTTTTGTTATTGCAAAACAAACAAACAGTGCCTGTTTTTGTAGCCCTGACCTAAGCGTACTCTCACTGTATCTCTCTGTGTTTGCAAACCTCCTCCCTGGGTCCAGTAGCAGGTGTGATTACATGGAGCAGTCCCACTCCCATTTACCCTTTGAGTTCTTGGAAAGGCACAGCTGAGGTCAACAGCTTGATTCTGTGAAGCTGCCGCTGCCAACTGGCAGACATCTTTCAAGGTCATGGAAAGTCTAAAGAGTGAAAATAGATTTCTAGTCTTTTATTGTGAAGTTTAATATTTGTGTTCCATTTCTGACATTTAGTATTTGCAATATTTTTAATATTTGTATATAATAAGTTGAATCCTGCCAAAGGTACCATCTGGATAAAGGGAGACCAAAAACTAGAAGTGTAAGTTTCAGTATGACTGAAGTTGAGGGAAAAAGAAACCTCCATCACAAACGGAGAGGTGTTGAACTACCAACATGGGCTTGTTTAGGGGGAGGGATTTTGCAACCAGGAGCCTACGCATTTGCAAAACCTGGAGACTGGCTGAAAACAATGTCTTCCCTAAAGCTGCAGTCTTGTCGCCCCTCTTCGAATAAATCAACCCCCCCTCTTCGAATAAATCAACCCCGCAAGTAGAAGCTAACAACTAAACTTACATATTACGCAGTCACAGTTAAAAGCCGTGCCTCTAGGCACATAATTAGGTACCTTCTGCAGTTCCATAAAGTGTTCCCAAATATGCTTTATTTTATCTTATTGATTTTACTTCACTTTTATTTGTGAAGCAATTCCTATCCCCAACATGGGGCTGGAACTCACCACTCCAAGATCAAGAGTTGCATGTTTTTCCGACTGAGCCAGATAGGCACCCCAAACATGTTTCACTTTAAGGTGGGCGTTCTTGTTCAGTTTCTGAGGAAGTTCCTCATGAGGCCTTTTAAGAATTGAATCATTTGGAGGGCACCGGGGTAGCTCAGTTAGTTGAGCCTCTGACTCTTGATTTCAGCTCAGGTCATAATTTCATGGTTTGTGGGACTGAGCCCCTCATAGGGCTCTGTGTTGAGAGCAAGGAGCCTGCTTGGGATTCTTTCTCTTCTTCCCTCTCTGCCCCTCTCCCAATTCTCTCTCTCTCTCTCTCTCTCTCTCAAAAATAAATAAATAAGCAAACAAACAACACAGAATTGAGTCATTTGGTATATGGCCTTTTATAAAGTCATAGATGACATGTGTTTGTCCCCGTGGGAATGGCAAGTATGAACAAAAAAGAAAGGGCCTACGGAACATACACTTGTGATCACAAATAAGCTTGTTTTTCAAACTACAACTCATTTCAGACAGTCTAGTAAATACTGACGTATTTCCTCACATACAAAGTAAATCATATTACCCTCATTACAAGGATGGGTCACACCAACACAGGCTCCGTAAAGATGAGGACACCCTCCTTTGTCCTCCCTCAGCCCTGTACTCCAACATGCAACAAACACACCCCACACATTCACATACCACAAATATAAACACGTGCATACACACCACACACATACACGTGCAAACCCCGACCCCCCATATACACATACAAATACCCACATGCCATTTCCTACGAGCATTTGACATGGCTTTTTGCCTCATGATTGTTTCTCCTCGTGAAAAATCAGCTTCACCATTTACTGAAGTTGTTACGTAATTCGCTAAATCTCTCTAGACTATTTCGCCACACGAAATAAGGATAATAGCAATCTCATATAGTGTTATGAGGGTTAAAATAAGACAAATAAAATATGTGGTAAAATCGCTGGTACATGATAAGGACTCAGTAAATGCTGGAAATTGTTATTATTAGCTTACATCCATGGTTGTCTTTCTGACAGCTATTTCACTTCTTAAAATACTTTGGAGAAATACTATTTTACACACAAGGGACAATTTAGCTTGGTTATTATTACACGGATTTAACTTCTGTATTATATACTTTTTTTCATAGTAAACTCCTCGGAAATCTTCCCATCTCCATAATTTACGTGACAATCTGATCTTATTTCTGTTGCCAGAGAAGCCATCGGCAGGCTAAGAGGGGAGTAGTCTTCTGAAAATATGTAGGACATGATTAAATAAACATATAAGAATTATAAATATATAAATATATTTATATAGGGGCCCCTAGGTGGCTCAGTTGGTTAAGGGTCTGACCCTTGATTTTGGCTCTCTACCCTCCCCCGTGTGTGCTCGCTCTCTCTTTCTCTCTCTCTCTCTCAAAATAAACAAATAGACTTTAAAAACTAGAGAAATAAATGCATTTATATAAATAATAAGTGATTATAGGACCAGAAATTTTGTGATCGCCAACGCGTAAGGCTCTGCACAGATGTTCAGTGACCCTGCTGATGAAAACGTCAATATACTGTCATATGCACTAAGCCTATGCCAAAATAATAGTAATAATAATAATGAAACGCAAAGAGGTATTTAAACAGTCATACTACAAGTACTAATTTGCCAAGCACACATAAATGTATTTTTAGAGTTGTTTTTATTTTCAGTCATGCTCCTTTATAATATTGTCAAACACTAAGATGGTACTGAATAGACCAACTGGCTCAACGTACTCTCAGCTTGGTAATTTTCACTTCTAAGACTTTGGCTTTCAACCTAAGATTTTCTCCAGGCTGGTCCAACTAAGCTGCATGTCAGACTCAGTGAAAATGATCATCTACACTGCAGGCTACTTAATAAGGAGCCAATAAACGACAGTAGTTAGCCCCAGCCCTTTGGGAGCTTGTCCCATTAGTATGTGAGAGCCTGCGATTAGCAAAATGCACCTTATTACATGGAGTCTATTCCTCACAAGTCAAGTAAAATCCCTATCCAGTAAGTATTTTCCACAGAGTATAACCACTGCAATTTGGAGGAAAGAAATTCTGATCTTTTCTAAGACTCAGGCAACCTTGTTTTTTGATTTTAGTTAATGTGGAGAATACAAATGTGAATGAACTTCCCACTGGTTTGGTTTGATGTTTGGGTCTCTGCAAGATAGTCTCTTTGGTACCATCAGCAATTTGCCCTGAAGACACCTTTAAAATACCCAAGCATCACTAGAGTCCAGTCAGTGTGGCCAAGGAGACCTACAATATCTCCCACTACTCTTTTTTCCCCAAATAGCATTCACACCGCTGCCAGATGGGTCTTTTTTTTTTAAACAAAATATGGTGACATATGGGGATCTCACTCTATTAATTAAGATTCCTGAATGATTCCCCATTTTCTGTTTGATGAAGTCCAACTCCTAGATATAGCCCACTGGAAACCACTGCTATTAACTGACAGAACCTCATGTCTAGGTATTCAGCCAGAGGCTCATAAAAAAAAAAAAAAAAAGCTAGGTAGCTTTTATGAGCTTACCGTTCAGAACTACTGGTAGTGCCTCAAACAGCTAACTCGTTTTTCCTCCCTACCACCAACACTTCACCAGTCTGTATGAGTCAGCTAGAGCCACCATAGCAAGGTACACACACTGGGTGGTTTAAACAACGGAAACATATATCCTCATTGTCCTAGAGATTAGAAAGTCCAGGGTCAAGGAGTTGCTGGGGTTGGCTCCTTCTGAGGGTTGTGAGGGAGAATTTTAATGAATCACTCTGATCTCTCCTTGATGTTCACATGGTATTCTCCTTTGTGGGCCATTCTGTCTCCAAATTTCCCCTTTTTATAAGGACACCAGCTGTGTTATATTAGGCTATACCCTAATAACCTCATTCTAACTTGGTAAAAACCTAATCTTGGGAAAGATCTAAATAAGGCCATGTTCCGAGATATCAGGGACACTATTCAACCCATAAAACCATCTCTCTGCTTGGTCCCTCTGCCTCATCAGCTTTTCTCTGTTGGGTAAGTTATTATTGAACTATTGAAAACCTACTCAGACACGTCAACCTTAGGAAGCCTTCCTGGACTGTCAGTTTTCACCTCTTTCTCCTCTGGGCTGCTCTGTGCCTTATGTGTCCTTGCATTTATTCCACTGATTGATTATTTCTTATTTTACACCTATATTATTAGTGTGTAAGTGTTTGTCTCTTGTATTAGAAAGCTTTGAGAGGCCGGGGTTTCCTAAGTATTCATTCTTAGCACTCAGAATAGTGCCTAGCACATAGTAAGAGTTCAATAAAAGCTTACTATATTGAAAGAAAGACAAAAATCAGGCACTGCTTCTAGTCCTTCAGATAAGTGTTATAAAAAGAAACACTTTACCTATATACCAGGTTACAAATTGCTCTGAGAATAATAAACGTGGTGGCATCCCATCAGAAAACAATCCCTTTTGATTTATTCTTAGATGATTTAAAAATTATAAATGTCAACTATAATATAGTTTCTAAGAAAAAAAGAAATGTTCTCTGCCATTTGTTGCTTCCTACCAAGTGTTTTACATGATCAGTTTATTTTATGATTAAAAAAAAATCTATACTCTTTAGAGAACAAGCTTAGATTTGGGGAAAAAAAATAATTGGTTGCAGGTTTTTAAACAATTGGGGTTATGTTTTGCAAGAATTTGAGATGTATTTACAGTGTGGAGAGACAGCAAAGTCCAGCAGTTGGAAAGAGCTTCCTCATGTAGGTAAGCAGGCTGTCTGGCACATGGCTTTCTTCCACATGTTCTGCCATCTCAGTCGTTTGTACAATCAGGGAGTGAAAGAGGGTCCCCTCCCTTCCTCTGAGGCACACACAAGGCAACAGAGCAGACCTTCAGAATATTTGTGTCCAGAGGAAACAATAACTACTTGGGACCCTGAGGAAGCAGGAATTGGGCAAGGAACTTCCCACCACCTCTCTAAATAATAGCAACACAAACAATGCCTAATCTGCAAAATCGTCCTTCTCTCTGGATGGGGATGGTTTAATAGCTTTGATTATCTTAAAAAACAAAACGTGGAAAAGTAAAATTTTGGTTATTTTCAAGTTTAGTACCTATGATGGATACAAGGGTCCTGAAATTTATAGAATTCATTGATTATCATATTGTGCCCTTGGTCTACTAATTTGCAGTTTAAAATAGTTTTCACATCACTTAGAGAAAAATGATCAATTTGAAGGTCCTGGAGACATCTTTGTTACTATTTTCTATATAGCACCACTCTTAGCACTTTTGCTATTTAACATTTTCAAACGAAAAGTGCCATGGAAAGAAGTTGTTGCTCTAATACTAGATACGGGGAGAAAGATACAAGATATAGGTTAAATGTGTATTTAACACATACATGTAAATTAGAAAAAAGCAATATTATGGTGTTTCAGACAATAAGACATATTCCTAGGTAAGAGTAAAAGGGTCCCAGGTGGGGCACCTGGGTGGCTCAATCAGTTGAAGCATCTGACCCGGAACCAGTTCATGATCTGACAGTTTGTGGGTTTGAGAAGGTGTGGGGCTCTGAGCTGACAGTGTAGAACCTGTTTGGGATTCTCTGTCTCCTTTGTTCTCTGCCCCTTCCCCACTGTGCATGTGTGTGCGTGCCCAACATGTGCTCTCTCTCAAAAATAACAAATAAACATTAAAAAAAAACGGAGTACTAATGAATTATTTAAGCAGATGTCTCTTGAGAAAAGAAAAACAATAAAACATACACATCTTTATATTTTCTAGCAGTGATTCCTTTTTTTTTTTTTTTTTTTTTTTTTGGAGACAGAGAGAGAGAGACAGATAGAGCATGAGCGGCGGAGTGGCAGAGAGAGAGGAAGACACAGAATCTGAAACAGGCTCCAGGCTCTGAGCTGTCAGCACAGAGCCCGATGTGGGGCTTAAACTACATACTGTGAGAGCATGACCTGAGCTGAAGTCAGATATTTAACTGACTGAGCCAACCAGGCACCCATCTAAGTAGTGATTCTTCTAGTTCACATAAATATTTTTTTTTTACATTCGTTATTCAACACGGCAATAGAAATTATGTCAACCATTAGTTTGAAGAAAAACACATAATTCCAAAGTTTTTTATCAAAGATGACATTGAACCAACTTTTTAATGTAAACACCGTATTTTGTTCATCTCTAGCCTAAGCTTTTCAATTTACCAGCATTTCCTGGGGATATACTTTCCTTGAAGCTTGTTCAAAATTGTTGTTGACAGAACATGGGCTCATAATGACCTTCATGGCTTAAAATACATTTCACTTGTCATGTATGTCCTTGCTTTTTTACCTTAAAAATCCTGGTTAAATTCCATGCCTCCCCATTCTCCGATTTAACCATTTGCTTGATTTTGCACCAACATGCATAGGTTTACAGACACAGAGAAGCACAAAGTATATTTATACACATTGTAGGGCATGAATGTGTACATGTTAATATATACCCGACATTCTAGTGAAGGCACTATGATATAAGGAAGAATACTGGGAATTTGGAACCCTAGGCTGACATTTATATCTGCCACACAGATGAGAGCCCTTGAGTGAGTCACAATACACGTCTTCAATCACCACTAGCATAATTTTGAAATGCCCAGCCTTTCCAGCTCTTCCATTCTAAAATACAGACTTAGTATAAACTGTATATATTTGGACACAATCTAGCTGAACATGAACTGATTTTAAGATACTAGTAAATACTGGAAGCAAAGACTTGTAGACTCTGACCCTGTTTGCTTGTTGATAAGTATAGCAAAGAACAGATGTAATTGCAGCATATTGATCACGTAGCTTATTGTTAATATTGTTTGGATACCCTTAAAATTGACAGTAAAACAATTCATTTATTACAACAAAAAACACTTGCAAGTTATGCTCTTCTTTAGCTATTTGCTTTGTTTTGGTTTTATTTTATGAAGAGATTGAGAAGGATATAAAATTGGAGATGGATTGGGAATAAAATGCGGTAAAGATATTTTAGAATAATAGCCGTGGCATTGTGAATTCCAGAGCAAAACGAAATGAATAAATTTGGAAGGAATTATATGAAGTCCTCATGTGAACTACATTCCACATTGAGTGATCACGTGAGACTACAATAGCAATAAAATGCACGAGATGATTACATCTCTTCTCTTCAATTTAGTTAGAAGAAGATATATATGCTTTATAATAAACTCACTCTATGGAGAGTCTGAGATACTGGCATAGTAAAAACGCCACGCATACACAGCACCCGATTTTGCTATGAACAACAAGATCAAAGAATCCAGGAACATTCATTTTTATCTCTCACTGCCATAAAACAGACATTGCAAAAAAGCAATCCTATGAGGTGCTGTTAACAGACATTTTGTTTTATGCTTCAGAAGGGAATTCCTTTTCTTTATTGAAAAACTAGTTTGAAATTATATAATTCTGACATTAAAAAACATTCTCTACCAAATTATGTATTCTTTGTTGTCCATATTCTCAAAATGGTTTCACCACCATTTTACCAATTTATTTTTAATTGTAAAATGCATTTCTGAAAGTATTAAAGGAACACCCTCTTTTAATGGGATATGATTTTATTCCACCAGTCTTATCTAGCCAGGGGCCAATTCTTTCCCTAAACACAACAAAAACAAATGAAACTATTTGTCTAGAAATTCTGTGAAACAGTAAACATTTGAATATGAAAAGACCATTGAGAAAAGAAGCCTAAATTTTAAGTTTTTGTTGTATTAGATATAAAGCTTTGTATTAAGAGTGCACTTGGTTTAAGAGGCCATTTTATTTTATTTTATTTTTAATTTTTTTTAACATTTATTTATTTTTGAGACAGAGAGAGACAGAGCATGAACGGGGGAGGGTCAGAGAGAGGGAGACACAGAATCGGAAACAGGCTCCAGGCTCTGAGCTGTCAACACAGAGCCCGACGCGGGGCTCGAACTCATGGACCGCGAGATCATGACCTGAGCCCAAGTCGGCGGCTTAACCAACTGAGCCACCCAGGCGCCCCTATTTTATTTTTTTAATATGAAATTTATGGTCAAATTGGTTTCCATACAACACCCAGTGCTCATCCCAACAGGTGCCCTCCTCAATACCCATCACCCACCCTCCCCTCCCTCCCACCCCCCATCAACCCTCGGATTGTTTTCAGTTTTTAAGTCTCTTATGGTTTGGCTCCCTCCCTCTCTAACTTTTTATTTCTTTTCCTTTTTTTCTTTTTTCTTTTTTTTTTTCCTTCCCCACCCCCATGGTCTTAAGAAGCCATTTTAATTCATTATATACCTGCACGTTTGTCCTACAAATATATTTAACATTTGTCCCAACAGCAAAAATCCAGGTGTTGAGGTAAACCATATATTTTAAAGAGTAGAAATAATTGTTACTGATGTTATAAGATCATTGATTTTTTGGGGGGAGTCAAGAAAAATAACTAGAACACTGTTCAAAGTGTTCAACACTTTTTAAATACTCATATTCTAAGAAAAGCTTCTTACTATTTGTTCTCAGCAGTATCTTTGACTGTCAAATGTCTTCAGAAAAATCTATACCTAATACAAGATCACTTCAAACATCATAAAGCTCTAAATGGTAATCAAAGAGCTATAAATATCTTAACACTGAGTTGGCATCATGATGCCATTTGTTTAAATAGAGAACTGTAATATTTTCATTCTGTATTTCAAAAAAATTTCATTGAATGAACACTCTAATTAGATTCTTGCATTTCAGTCTCAGTACTACTCAACTGACTTTAGGCAAATGCTTAAAACCTCAGTAATCCTTAGCTGTCTCATCTGTGGAAGGAATCAAATAATCCCTCCTTGATGTGGCTACTTGTAGGCATTAAATGAGACTTTGGCACGTGAGTAGGTTCATATATGTGCAGCACGTATTACATACCTGATCGCTTTTATAAATGTTGCCCTAGATTACAAGCCCAGATGACTATTGTTTTTTCCTTAAGGATCCTTTACCAATACAATGCAAAAGCTATATCTTAATCATTACAAACTATGGTCACCCAACATTACTACTGCTTTGGAGAAAATGTTCATTCATCACAAATATTCACGAGGAAGCTTATTTCATATCATAATCCCTATGGATGCTCTATGAAGTGATATTTTAAATGAGAGCTCAAAACTCCAGGGGGATTCAGTCATGAGGGACCCTCCCTCCATAGTTTTGTGAGTTTTACCTCTGGGAGCTCAAGGAGGGCTCACGGTAATTAGTGATGAAAAAAAAAAAAAATCCCCTCCAGCTTCCAGCAGATAGACTGGGAACATTGCCAGAGCACTCTGTTCTTCTTAAGGCCTGCCCTCAGGAGAAACCAACTAACCAGATCCTATCCCACATCAGAGCCTAATTGGCCTAGGGAAAGGGAAATACTCAACTGCAGTCAGTTGTAATCATCCTGTCCCACCTAAGGGGGTGGGGGAAGACACTAAGACATTCTTGTGAAATTCACAGTTCAGAGGTATAGGGTTACTAAAAAGAAATATTAAAAAAGTGGGAGTGAGGTGCTCTTGGACATTAAAAGGATAGTAGAAGAAATAAAACACCCAATTGAAGGTTTGGAATGTAAAGATGAGGAAGTTTTCCAGGAGATAGAGCAAACCACAATGAAACATCAATAGAAAATAATAGATGAGAAATTAGCTGGTTAGTCCATTAGGAGTTCATCAAAATAAAAGTTCCAGAAAAGGAGAACAAAAGAAACAGAGGGAAGGAAATTACCAAAGAAGTAATTTCAGAAAATTTTGCAGAAATTAGAAAAGAAATAGAGGGAAGGAAATTACCAAAGAAGTAATTCCAGAAAATTCTGCAGAAATTAGTGGCATGTATTTCAAGACTGAAAGAACCCAGAGTGCCCAGCACCACTTAATTCCAGAAACCCAATGATATACTCAGATTTCCCATATATTTATATTTTTAATTAAGTTCTCATAATTTGCTATCTTTTTAACCCCAAAATGTCAACAAGAATATTTCCATAAATGGTAAAAATTTTTGTCCATTGCTAAAGAAAAAAAATTTGTGCTTCTGTGCATAGAGAGTTTAGCCCTATTTTGAACTAGTGCTAAATCAATAGTATATTTATTTAGAACAGCAAGGTAAACTACAACAGAAAACATTATGCAAGATAACCAAAATACAGATAAATATATATTTATCTAAATGAAACAGAATTTGACAATAAAATATTTACCTTTGTTATATGAAATGCACTCCAGTCTACCCATCCTATTTTGTTTCAGCAGATAAATACTGCTATTGAGATCTCCTAAACTGATTTCACAATTTTCTGGGCTGTACGTTTTAATAAACACTGCCTTATTTATTTATTTATTTATTTATTTATTTATTTATTTATTTTTAATTTTTTTTTTTTTAACGTTTGTTCATTTTTGAGAGACAGAGACACAGCATGAGCAGAGAAGGGTCAGAGAGAGGGAGACACAGAATCTGAAACAGGCTCCAGGCTCTGAGCTGTCAGCACAGAGCCCTACGTAGGGCTCGAACCCACGAACCGTGAGATCACGACCTGAGCCGAAGTCGGACGCCCAACCGACTGAGCCACCCAGGCGCCCCAGCCCTGCCTTTTTTAGACTTACTATATGTTGAAACTCACTTACTTCAAGGGTCCTTTTTACTGAGTTTTTTTTTTAAGTACTTACTTTTTTTAAGTACTTCCTTCCTTCAAGGATCTTTCTTACTGAGTTTATTTTTTTTTAAATACTAGGGAAATTATGGCAATATTGTAGATTATTACTGCTCAAAGGGTTTGGGGAGTGTTGAAAATGAGGAGTACTCTTACAAATAAAGAGAGTAAATTAAGTTTATTCTATTCTCAAACATGGTTTGCTTAGTTGAGATGGTGCTCAACACTTCTAATTCACTGCTTTCTTGACGTTAGTGGTGGTCTTCAAGAACATTATCAGTTGTTACAGTAATGTTGTGGGTTTGATTTACTGGTGGTCATTAGGCCTACCACCTGCCTTAGCAGATGTAGCTGAATCAATAGTATTCACGGTCTAGAGATTACAAAGCAGCGAATACTATTAACTTTTCTTTATGGAACCTAATGACCTTTACTAACATGTTTGCCAATTGTCAACACCTTAAACTTTACAGCTTCATAGATCATTTAATAAAGAAATTAGGGACTCAGAGAAGTAGCAGATTCTCTAATAGATGTTCACATTTCTTATAAACTTAAAACAGGATTTTTTTCTCTTTCTCAGTTAATATTATTTTTTCTACTTCTTCCTGTATTCAATCTTCTAAATAAATGCATATCCACACCCGCTCTTAACTCACTTTTATGAATCCCTCAGGTTAATATTTTTCTAGACATTACTGTGTCAACACAGTGAATTCATTTCATCTTAGTGAAATTCTAGAATTATCTTAGGGAACATCGGTCCTCTTTAAGTTTGATGAAAGAAAACAATTAAAATCGTGATCAACAAGCATAGAATGATAAGAACATAAAAGGGTGAAGTCAGAGGTGATAATAATCTGAAGACAAAATCCAAATGAAACGAGGGTATAATGTAAGTTTATCTAATTAACGTCTCAGAATTCCCAGAG
>NW_024412394.1:70869680-70874057 GCF_014898765.1 Herpailurus yagouaroundi
GCCCCTCAGTTTTTAGTTTAAGTGTATACTGGCAATTTTGCATATCTGTTTTTGTGTTTCTATGGTCTCTATTGTTTCTCTCACCATAAATTCTTCTTCCCTGTTCCTTCAGTTTAAAGACTAAAAGACATTTCCGGTTTTGTGCTTCTTGGGGGAAAAAAAGGGTAAATTTTGTTCCGTTTAGATTATTTCCCTCAATTTACCATTTAATGGGCCAACTGTCCCAGGAAGGCAAAAGTTTGTGACTCGTAGTCCACATCGTCACTGTCAAATCTAGCAACACCAACCACTTAGAGTTATTAAACCAAAAATAAATTAAAACTGAGTTACTTTCCACTAGCCACATTTCATGCGCTGAAAATCCACTTGTGGCTAGCAGCCATTGTACTGGACACCACAGATGGAGAACATTTTCATTACTGTAAAAAGTCCTGTTCGTCAGCACTACTCTGCATTAATCCTGTAGTTTATGAAGAGGGACAGGGAATCCCAATGGCTATCTTCAAACATCAGTTAAAGGTCAGGGATCCTTTAAGACCTGAGAAAAATAGTTGAATAATCTCTACAGAAGCAAATCGATTCCTGAAAAGTAAAAAACGGAAAACAAAAGGAAAATAAAGTTTCCGAAATGGAGTGCGGACAGTTTGAATGATTTTTTTTTCAGTTCAATTTACTGAATCAACTCATTAAATTGGCCCATGGAATATTATAGGTGTGCTACAAAGCCCTGTATGACCTACGTATCACCAGTGACAGAAGGTTGTGAGGGAAGCAATATTTACCTGCTTCACTAAGAAAATCACAAATAATTTTTTGATGTTCCCTCTACAATACACTCTCAGAGAATTGTTTTCAGACTTCAAAAGAATTTGAGCCTCAAATGCCACCTTGTTCCTTATAAACAAATTATTCTCCACCATATAAAAAAGCCTTTGGCATGTTCAATTCTACTCAAAGCAAATTTAGTAAATACCTCCTATGAGCAATACTCTTGCCTAGAAGAACAGTTGTGAGCTTAACAAATTCCTTTTGATGAGAATCATAATCCAAGAGACGTGGCCTGAGCTGAAATAACACAGAGGCAATACTTGTAAAGAGGCTAAATGAATATACAGAATCAAAAAGTGAGAAAATCATTTTCAAATTGAGGGAGCAAGAGTGGCAGGGATGGCTTCAGAAGGATTTTTGAGGCAAGTGGTGAAGATGGAGGAGCTCTGTGGACCATCCCAGGCAGAGAGAGAACAGCATGAGCAGAAAGCCCAGTGTGGGGCCTGCAAGCAGAACTCCTTTGGCCTCTCTGAGTCCTGGTCACCGACAGTCTTTGTGGAAGGGAGCTGGGGACAGGTAACTCGGGGCTGTGTTGAAAAGAGCCTTGAATAAAAGAGTCACGTGCATCACCTTCGTTTTGTTGTTGATGATGAGCAGGATTAGAAGGGGCAAATCCAGAATAAAGAGATCATGGAAAAATCTGCATGCTTTTAATATCCTGCCAGTCCTACAAATCTACGCTAGGGGCAACATCAACCCAGCAACTGAAATGTTTAGCACTTTGCAGGGTATGAAATGTTTTCATATTCAAGATCTCATTAAATAAATCCCTTAAAATCTATGTGAAGTACACCTTATTATCTCTATTTTAGAAAAGATGTAACTACAGCTCAAAATTATATACCTTGCCCCATTCACAAAATAACTAGCAGAAGTTACATGAAAAAAAAAAAAGTTTTCCAGTTGTCAAATGTTCTTTTTCTTTTTTTTTAATTTTTTTTTCAACGTTTATTTATTTTTGGGACAGAGAGAGACAGAGCATGAACGGGCGAGGGGCAGAGAGAGAGGGAGACACAGAATCGGAAACAGGCTCCAGGCTCTGAGCCATCAGCCCAGAGCCCGACGCAGGGCTCGAACTCACGGACCGCGAGATCGTGACCTGGCTGAAGTCGGACGCTTAACCCACTGCGCCACCCAGGCGCCCCCAAATGTTCTTTTTCTACTACACCAGTGGTTCTCACACTGTTTTGCTTTCAGGACCCTTCACACCATTAAAATGTATCAAGGACCCCAAAGAAGTTTTGTTTATGTGGGCTTTCTCAAAGTTTATTATGAAACTGAAAATTTAGCAGATTTTTACCAAAATATAACTTTATTTTCAAAACAACAAAAAAATGTTACTAGAAGAGTGACATTTTTCCATGTTTGCCAAATCTCCCTAAAAAACTGGCTTAAGAAAAGACACGTGGAGGGGCGCCTGGGTGGCGCAGTCGGTTGGGCGTCCGACTTCAGCCAGGTCACAATCTCGCGGTCTGGGAGTTTGAGCCCCGCGTCGGGCTCTGGGCTGATGGCTCAGAGCCTGGAGCCTGTTTCCGATTCTGTGTCTCCCTCTCTCTCTGCCCCTCCCCCGTTCATGCTCTGTCTCTCTCTGTCCCAAAAATAAATAAACGTTGAAAAAAAAATTAAAAAAAAAAAAAAAGACACCTGGATTCTCATATCAGCTTCTGCTCAATCCATCAAAAATATTTTTTTGGTTAGAGTACACAAAGAAAATCCAGCTTCATACCAACACGTGGATAGGTAAGTGAAGAGCATGTCATTAGTTTTCGTAGATTTTATATATTTTCCCCTTTGATATTATACCAAAACCTCAATCAAAAGGTGGTTCCTTGAAGGTTAGCCCTGAGGAATTTGAAACTGTATCGGGGAATGTTTTATAAGTTTGAAATCCATTGGTCTATACTGCATGCTGAATGACTCCTTTATTCATAAATGATTCTGTAACATGAAGCATTGACCATATAGAAAATATTGGCTCACTGAATTATGCAGCTTCTAAATGCGGACACATTTTTTTACATGAGATTAAAAAAAAAAGGAAAAAAAAAAGAAATGCATCTGTTAATATCATTGAACTCTTTTAAGTACTTTTAAGCTATACTGGTAAATAAGAACTTTTCCAAAATTTTAATTTTCCCTTGAAAGCTTGAATTTTATCATTGGAAACAAATTCTGTCAGTTGTTCTCCTTGAAACGACATGCTTCATTAGTGACTTCATTAGTTTTCAAGAAAATGTCTGCCAAATACCCAAGTCTGAATAACTATAATTTGTTTGTCCATGTTTCTTTCAAGTAAAAAGGTGTTTAATGAAAAACAGTGACCAGTTCAGCTTACAACTCAATCACACAGATGCTTTTCCTCAGGATTACCATCAACCATCAGACTTCAGGATGCAGCATGGGCTTTATACATTTTATTTTGACCCACAAAATATAAAAGAGATGAGCACTTAAGGGTAAAATTCTAACAAAAGTTATAAATTCCATCTTTTAATCAAGGACAATCTTCACTGAAATTGACATATATATGTATATAAACAAATATATATGTATGGATGTGTACATACACACACACACACAAACACACACTCATGTATTTACACTGATAGTGCAAAAGTGATGGCGCAAAATTGCTAGTGCCTTGACATAAATTGAGACAGAGACACTGGATAGCAAGTAATACCACGAATACCAGCAGAGTTTGCTATCACCACCTTGATTCATGTAAGGTACCAGCAGTTTTGCTCCCATTACTTTCGCACTTTCAGTGTGAATGTCAACACGTGAAAAGGCAAACAGAAACTTAATATTGTCCAGAAAATAGGTCTGACCTTGCTAAATCAGTCTTGGGAACCCACTGATAGATGACCCGTAATCTAAAACTATCGCATGTATACACGTCTTGCTTATCCTCCTTAATTTCTTGTGTTTTACATGAGAAAAGATAGTCACTACATAGTATCTTGCTGAAAATACTATTTAGTACATTAGAAATTACCAACCAGAAGGTAAATGAGTAGGCTTATTAAGCAGTTTATTTGTAGCAAAACTCAAGTTGGTCCAAACACACTATTATGGATTGAATACCTGGGCCCTGCCCCAAGTTCATATGTTGAAGCCCTAATCCTCACTGTGGTTATATTTGGAAATGAGATAATTTCTTAAAAAGTAATTAGGTTAAATGGGGTCATAAGGGTGGGGTCCTGATCAGATAGCAGTAGTGTTTTATATGAAGAAACACTACAGAGCTTATTTTTGTTTTCTTTGCAATGTGAGGACACAGTGAGAATACCATCTGCAAGCCAGGAAGAGTTCACACCAGAAGAAGATTGACCATCCTGGACCTTGATCTAGGACTCCAATATCCATAACTATGGGAAAATAAATTTCTATTATTTAAGCCACCCAGTATTTAAAGTATGGCCTTTTGTTCTATGGAATTTTGTATCTACCTTATGGTATTTTGTTATGAGTAACACACCCACTTGATTTTGTAATTCATGAAAACCCAGTCAAAGCCCTGGGATTTTACTTGTTAAATATATATAT
>NW_024412394.1:70874457-70893319 GCF_014898765.1 Herpailurus yagouaroundi
ATATATATATATATATATACACACACATACATATATATATATATATATGGTTGTACTTGAATGCAAAATAGGCTTTTGAAAAAAGCTAAATTTCAAATACCTAAAGCAATGAGTTGTTTGCACTAAATTTACATATTGGTTCAGCTCTAACATTAGGAAGTTAGATTATATGAGTTACTTTCCTTAATGCCCCATGTATGCCAAGAACAAGACCATATTAGCTTGAAGAGTCTGGATATATTTTTCAGAATCAATACTTGTTCTTTAGCAGTGACACAGTAGCAGACAATTGCATAATGAAGCTGTCTGTCTTTATTTACACAATGTATTTTTGTATTCACTAGGCCAGAAAGAATAGTTCTGTGTAGCAGCTGTCATTGTATTTTTTGCTTATCTCAGTCCTGTCTGCCAGTGTTATAATTCACCAGCTGACACCCGCCTTGGCAGAAACCAAGGGCAGTGATTTCATGCCAAAGCAACAACGGGGCTCTGAACTCTTGACACAATTCATCTTAGTTCTAGTTAGTAAAGGGGGATTCTTTGAGTTTTCTCTCCCTTCTGTTGAAGCATCTCGCTGCTGGAAAGGGAGAGGGAGAGGGAGGAGGGTGAAGGGGGTGGTGCTGGGATGGAAATGAACACTGAGAAACAGTTATGGCTCTGTCTGGTGCAGTGGAACAGGGTCACAGGAAGACAGGGCCAGTTGTGAGGGATAAAGGCTGAACGCCCAGATAATGAAATTCCTGCTTGTTTGATTTTGCAGAGTTGGAAGGATATGAGAGCACATTTGGTATCCAAAAATACACTTCTGTTCAACTCACACTATTTGGAGGTTCAAAGTGTAATTTCTGGCACTTTCTGATTTAGGAAGCTTAGACTTGGGCATGAAGGCAGTTGATTGTAGTCATCAAAAATAGCCCTTTTTTGGTTGTGAATACTAAATAAAATAGAAAATACACTTGTTCAAGTTTAATTTGTAGCCAATAATCTTCATAGTTCATATAGGTCTTATTCTGTAGGTAGGCTTCAGAGTGTAGACAGTATCAAACCTGAGGAGAAGCACTGGCCAGATAAACAATTTTTAACAAGCCTTTCCTTTTCATAGTAAAAAAAAAAAAAAAAAAAAAAGGCATGTACCAGAATCCCCTAGATTTCCCGCAATATACCTAGAATAAGAACCGTACTTTCCATCCTATTTCCTGACACAGAGTGTAACACAATGGGCAAAGTAAAATACACAAATGAGAAAACAAGGTAGATAATTGAGGCCTTTGACTATCACGTTAGTGTCAATTATTTTAATGTGTCAGCCAAAACAAGTTTAAAGGCAGAAAGATTAAACTAAGTGCCTCTGTTTTCCTTTCTTTTCTGTGTATTGACATCATCTGATTAATAAAGTTAGCAACAAGAGGTTTGCTTTAAAAGTAGCTGATATCCTGTGTATTAAAAAAAAAAAAAAGGCTGGCATTTCTTGGCAATCCAGAGGACAGTTACTGATGGGCCCCCTACGTTATTACAGAATATATTGATTTGTTTCAGATTGTGATCTTGGCATTATGTTACTGGCACAACTGCAAATGTGGAGAAAGCTTATATGTCAATATTGCAACTTACTAGGAATAACAAAAACAAAAAGAATAATAATTCACCAAAATGTTTTAAATAAAACTACAACATTGGGTCATATAGCAATAGACCAATAATGGAACAGCGATCACTGAATAAGAAACAGAATATTGGTTTCATATGTTTTTCTCACTACAGAGTTGACATCACAGCATTTAACAATGCCAGGTTTTCTTGATAAAGAACAATTTACAGGAAGTCTTTGGCCATGTATTCTCTTAAAAAGATAATCCTTATTTGAAGAAAGATATTTTGCAGGGGCGCCTGGGTGGCTTGGTCGGTTGAGCGTCCGACTTCGGCTCAGGTCATGATCTCACGGTCCGTGAGTTCGAGCCCTGCGTCAGGCTCTGTGCTGACCGCTCAGAGCCTGGAGCCTGTTTCGGATTCTGTGTCTCCTTCTCTCTCTGCCCCTCCCCTGTTCATGCTCTGTCTGTCTCTGTCTCAAAAATAAATAAATGTTAAAAAAAAAAAAGAAAGATATTTGCAAACATTAGTTTTTACCTTGAAACTCATAAAATAATGTTAAAAGTCAGTGACAGACCATACCTACCCCAAAAGAAAAGAACAACCTCCTTCCCATCGGACCTCTACAAAAACCAAGGCTGAACATCTACAAGATGTTGGCAAGAATATTTAGTTAGGACTGGACTTAAACACTGATAGACACATTTGGGCAGAAATGTCAAGTTGTGAAAAAAAAAAAAGAGAGAAGTGGGCCACACAAGATGACAAAACAGCTTTGAGGAAAGCGGTAAGCGGTGATTGGGCCAGGAGTCAGCACTGACCTAATAGTAGCATCTCTGGCTCCCAGTCGGAAACTGGACTCTAGCCACAACTGGAGGCTCTGGGTGGTCACCTGAGCAAAGAGAAGTCAAGGAAAATGGATGGATCTACCCTTCTCCAAGCCTCCCTGCTGATCCTCATGGCAAAGTTGGAAAACAGTCAACCAGAGCTGTTCCTGGCCCTCCAACCAAATCTAGCCCAGGGACATGTGTAGTTGGCCCACAACAAGTTAGGAAACAAAAACTGAATACGTTGTCAACATTTAAAAATCAGGAAATTACACATAGAAATATAAATTCCCAGATTCACCTTTAAAAAAAAAATTGGCCAGTCTGACAAAACTAAGATTCTCAAAAGCTCACGTTTATCTGTCTTCCTATATGCCCCTATCTTTACACTGCTTTTTTGATTCCCATCCAAGCTGCTTCAATCATTTATCTGATCCACCTGCTGGCCTGTAAACATTTGAATTGTGAATTATGAGTTATTAAATAGTTCTGCATGTATGTTCAATAATGAGACTGAATTTTTTTATATTGTCCTAGTCTAGGGTGCATGTTAAGGCTACATGAAATTAATTTGACAGCATTTTCTCTATTTTTTTCTTAAACGTACGTTTTATAGTATAGGGATTGTCTGTTCCTTTTAAGTTTGATAAACTTATCTTTAAAACAACTTAAAACTAGTTTATTTTGAAATAAATAATTTTTAACTAATGATTTTATTTTTTCCTTATTCAATTTTGTTTACTTGTATTTTTCTAGAAAATTATTTTGTATTCATTTGTTAATTTATTGGGGCAATTATCTTGATTTTAAATATTTATCTTAGCAGTGACTGACTGGCTCAGTTGGTAGAGCATGTAACTCTTCATCCCCGGGTGGTAAATTCGAACTCCAGGTTGGGCATAGCAATTTACTTAAAAAAATAAAATAAAAAATAATAAAAATTTATCTTATAATACATTAAAATATCCACTCTATAGTTATAGCTCATACTTTTTTCATGTCAATTTTACTATAGCTTTGTCTGTTTTGTTCATCTTTTCAAAAACCACATTTTTTTCTTGAAACGTTTCTAGAAGTTCTATTATTGTTGGTTTTTGTTCGTTTTAATAATTTGTACACTTATTTTTATTATTTTTTGTGTTCTAGTTCTTGAGTTGATCCTAGCACTTCAATACTTAAATAATTTATTTTCCAATTTTATTAGATTTTAAATAACATAGCTTAAAGTTATAAATCTATTTCTAAAGCTTGGACTTAGGGCACAGTTGGACTATCTGGTCCACAGGTGCATCCAATAATTTTTATATAATATTTTCAATTTCTTTTAGCTCATACTTTTTAATTTTCAGTGATATATTTTAAACTATAAATTATTTAATTTTTTCTTTTTTTAGAAGAATCGAATAAGGGAATTAACCATTTTATATGTTAATTTCTGATTTAATTAAATTGTGGTCAGAGAAACTAGTCTGTATATTATAATATTCTCTAGAAATTTTTTAGTTTGTAGCCTTATAAAGGTTCAGTTTTTTGAGTCCATTTGAGCTGGAAAAAATAATATATATATACGTAAATATGTGTGTGTGTGTGTATATATATATATATATAATCTATGAAATCTAATAATATATATTCCATTCCTAATTTTATTGTTTGAATCTTGTATAGGCTTACTAAATTTCTGTCAGTTCAATCTATTGGTTCCTACAACATGTTAAAGTCTATTGCTATAATTATTGTTTGGCAGTTTCCCCTTGAAACTTTATCCATTTTGTATTAATTTGAGGTCTTATTGCTATATGCAAACATAAATAATTACCATTTTTTGCCAGAAGTTTATTTATAAGCATCTACTATCCTTAGCTGTGCCTATTAGTCCCTTTTTCTTTAAATTTTATTTTGTCTGGTATTAACATTGCTCTATCTACTTAACTTTGGTTAGAATTTTATGCTTTATCTTTTTATATCTCTTTATTTTCAGCAATTTGAGTCATATGGTTTAAATATATCTCAACAATAATATGTAACAGTCTCTTTATTCATTTTGAAATTCTAATAGACTTTTCTTTAGTCACAGATATAATCCATTTATATTTATTGAAATTACTGGTACCTTTGATTTCATTTCTACCATCCTTTTCCTGTTTTATATGCTTTTTTAAATCTTTTTAAAATTTATTTCTTAATGTTTATTTATTTTTGAGAGACAGATTGAGAGAGACAGAGAGAGAGAGCGAGAGAGAGAGAGGGAGTTCAAGTGGGGGAGGGGCAAAGAGAGAGGGAGACACAGAATCCAAAGCAGGCTCCAGGCTCTGAGCTGCCAGCACAGAGCCTGACATGGGGCTCGAACTCACAGACCGTGAAGTCATGACCTGAGCCAAAGTCTGTCGCTCCACTGACTGAGCCACCCCCGCACCCTATTTTTTAAATCTTTTTTAAAAATCTTCTGACAGTTTAGAAGCTACAAATTACGTATTAAAAAATAACTAATACATATATAATACATCACATATTATGTATATACATATAAATACATAAATTTTTTTATTATTGTTTGGAATTATACATTTTTAAAAACAAAAATGTTTATTTTCATAGTCAATTACCTTTATCACTAGTTTCTAAATTTACTGATTTGTGAATAACTTCAAATGTATGCTGTTCCTTCTTTCTAGGTACATTCTTTCCAGGTACATTCTGAAGTACATTCTTCAGTAATTTTTCATTAAAAAATCTGTAAGTTATATAAATCATCCCCTATTTATGTTTGCAAGTGTCTATTTCACATACAATTTTGAAGACAGTTAGCTGGGTAGAAATACCAGGTTGACTGTTTTATTCTTGTATGACTTTTAAGACACTGCTTCTTCAACTTCAGTTAATTTTTAATCTCAATGAGAAATAAATTGTTAGTTTAATTATTGTTTCTTTGTAGGTTTCTCAGTCAGGTTTCTGCTTCAGTAATATTACATAATAAAACAACCGTAAAATCTCAGTGACATAACACAGCATTCTTTTACTTCATACATACGGGTCTGTACAGTGATTGCAATTCACCTGATACTGGCCAGACTTGTATGGGCCTAGCTGGTTCCAAGACTACAGTTATGTTCAGTTGTGTTTCTCCTGTCTTTATCCTAGGATCTAAGCTGAAGCAATAGCCTATCTTGGACATGCTCTTCATGAGAGAGTTCAAACTGAAGAAAGCTTTATGCTTAGAGTTTATACATGTTATTCTACCCATATTCCATTGTCCAGGTCCAAGATAAAGGGGCCAAGGGAGTATACACCACCCACACCGGCAAGCGTAGGGAGGAAAGATTTGTAAGCAAATAATACCACCTGCTACAAGAGGTAAACTCTCTTCCTTCTTGGAGCCTTGACTTTCTTTTGATCTATTACAATTATTATTTGTTCTTTATTCAATGAACTGTTTGACAGTTGGTATGAACCTTTTAATGTAGAGCTCATATCTTTTTTCAATTCTAGAAAATTGCCATGCATTACCTCCTTCAATCTTGTTTATGGGGCATTCCTTTTGTTAACTTCTGGAATTTCTTGTAAACATCTGTGGGCCTTTTCAACCTACCTTCCATGTGTCTTAGCTTCTCTTTTCTTTTTTTAAAGTTATTTCTTTGCTTCATTACATTCTGGACAAATGACTGGGTTATCTATCAAGTATTATTTTGTGTCTAGTTTGAAGTAGTTTATTGACTTTTTTCAACGTAGCAAATGTATCATTTTTAGTACTCCTAATTTTTTTTTCCTTTGGCCACTGTTTGTTGTTTTACTTCTGCCTGCTTTTAGTGGGGGTATTGTTGTTGTTTGTTTGATTTGCTATTTCTCTTCACTCTGAAGCTTGTCTGCATCTCCTCCCATTCTTATCTTCTTTTCTCCCTGTTAGTAAAAGAGAAATCTCTCCTTCTGCCCAAATCTAATTTTTTAAAATTGTCTCTAGATCTCATTCTTTTCTGCCTCCTCAGCGCCTTCTGTGTATGACTGTTTTGTTTTTTTTCTTTTTACTTGTTTATAAACTCTGTTTCTACTATGTCTTAACTTCTAGTTTTTAACAATGTTCAAGTCTAGCTGATCTTTAAAAATCAAACAAATCTTACATCCTGCTAGATTTTATCTTCCTGTTTCTCTTCATAGTTAATATTGGAAAACAGCAACTTCTCTCTGCCTTTAGCTCACCCACCAATACCTTTGTAAAAACTAGGAAAAGTTGCCCATTCCTTAGGGTGTATACTACCTTCTGCCAAGGCACGTGACTCCAGGTGAACCAAGTACGTATGTTTAGCCACACCTACCTACTTGCCTGGGAGTTCTTATGCAAGACACTCCCTGGATAACAATATTCAATGACCCCTCACAACCCAGTCAATCTCAAATTCCTAAAGTCTGGCTACTGTCTCTACTGCACATTGAATTTTTTTTTTTCAACGTTTATTTATTTTTGGGACAGAGAGAGACAGAGCATGAACGGGGGAGGGGCAGAGAGAGAGGGAGACACAGAATCGGAAACAGGCTCCAGGCTCTGAGCCATCAGCCCAGAGCCCGACGCGGGGCTCGAACTCACGGACCGCGAGATCGTGACCTGGCTGAAGTCGGACGCTTAACCGACTGCGCCACCCAGGCGCCCCTACTGCACATTGAAAGTACCACCCAAGAGTCACCAACGACCATCAGTATGCTAAATCTCAATAAGTCTTTGTTATTCTTTCATTGCCCACTCTCTCTGCAGAATTCGATGCCAGTGACTACTTTCTCTCACTTTTATCTGAAATCTCCTTACCTCTTGATTTTTAGGGCTCTAATCTTCTGGATTTCTATCTATCCTTTACCTGCAGTCTCCATTTCCTCTGCCTACTCCTTAAATGTTAAGTTTTCCCAGTTCTATATTTTTTAGCCCATCTTGTATACATTTTCCTGATTTATCTCATCCTCTTCCACAGATTCAGCTAACATCTGGTAAATTTCAGATCTTCATCTCTCACCCACATCTGAACTAAGCCCCAACCACTCAAGGTATGTATGTCTGATCTTGGGTTAACCACAGGTATTTACATTAGATGTGTCAAAATAACCACACTGCCTTCTGTGTAAAATCTCATGCTCTTCTGAATATCACGTGCTGCTTTTTGGCACCACTATTCACCCTGTTGTCAAAGTCAGAAACCTAGAATCTCATCCCTCACTCTTCACATCCTCAAACCACTGAGTCATGTAAACCATTCTACCTCTTAAATAGTCCTTGACTCTGACCCACTTCTCCATCCCTGTTGCCACTGCCTCACTCGGGCCTCATTCTGGATTGCAACAAACCCGCACAGCCAGCCTCCCAACACTCTTACCCATTTGCAATGCAATCTCTACACTGCAGCCAGACCTTGTTTTCCACTGTCATAATCTGAGTAAGTATTCTACTGGTTAAGCTCCTCCTCTAATGTCACAGTGCAATCAAATCTAAAACCATTACCCTGAATATGAGGCTTTTCATAGTTGACTCCCTATAAACCTTTTCTTGCAGCATTCTCCACATTGCACTCTGTGTTCTAGTTATACTGACATACTTGTAGGTCCATCACGCTTCTAATTTAGCACATGTGTGAAGGTCCCACACCTTCACTTGTTCTGGATAATGACCACCATCTTGAAGGCTGAACAAAAGGGCCATCTCTCCTGCGGACCCTTCTTTAACTCTTTCTTATGACGTGTCAGAGAAACCTGCTTACATCTACTAAAATACACATAACAGCCTATTATAACCATATTTACACATCCTGCTTCTTCAAGTCTATTGTGATCTCTTAGTCATCTGTTTCTTATGTCAAAAAAATACAGTATACAATTACCTGTCATAATAGATGCTGACTATCATGAATAAAGTAATAGTTAATTGAAATAATGCAATGCAATATAGCATGTAAAAGTTCTTGATATCTATGAGCTATACAAATAATTTATTATGTGAAATAAGTAGTATTTTAAGATGGTAGATGAGGGAGCTAAACAGATCATGATGGCATTGGATGTTAACAGGGAGTCTGAAAGAGGTGAGAATAACCAAACATATGAGCATTTAAAACAAAGTTCTTTTGGGGCACCTGGGTGGCCCAGTCAGTTAAGCACCTGATCTTGGATTCAGCTGAGGTCATGATCTCCCGGTTCATGGGTTCAAGCCCTGCATCAGGCTCCACACTGAGAGTGCAGCGCCTGGTTGAGATTCTCTCTTTCTCTTGCTCTCTCTCAAAATAAATAAATCAACTTAAAAAAAAAAAAGTTCTTTTAGTTTCCCCACTGTCATGCAATAGTGTTCTGAAAGGCATCAGTAGGCACTTTTCTCAAGTGATATTTATTCGTTTTTTAAAACTCCTTGTGTATTAAGGCAACAACTCCTAAGAGGGTTTTTTGGGGGGGCAGGTAAAAGAAATGTGTATGATGACTTTGATGATACAGTAACCAAGCTGAGAATTTTATTGAATTCTTCTTTTAAAACTGACACAAATTTACAAACAGTGGAGTCAAATAGCTCTACGTTTCTTTTTCTTCTTCATCATAAAGGGAGCTTTCTAGTTACCTGCCAGAAAAGTAATGGGTCCAAATGTGTCCTCTTTTGGAAAAAAAAAAAAATGTGTCTTCTTCTCGATCAGATGATCAGTCCTGGTATGATACTAAAATCACCAGACTTCATTGATCATTGGTTTAAGAGCATTTGATGCTTTGTAACACACTAAATAGAAGATGATGTTTAAAGTCAGTTATTTTCAAATGTATTTCTCCCGTGCTTCTGCCTTGGAAGCAGAAGAAAGAACACAAAACTGAAGACTGTCTGCAAACCTTCACATCCTTTGTAAAGGGGTTAAGAGGAAGAAAGGCAGAGAAAGTGCATCCATTCGGGTAGAATTTTATATTTTGAATATGTGATTTTCTTTCATTGGCAAAAAAGATCACTACATACGATTTGTAAATTAATACAAGTAAAATTAAAAATAACTTTAAACATTTTTGTGTGGCAAGATAAATATTTTGAGATGCTAACAGGTGTTTTTTTTTTTTCTTTTTTCTTAAGGCTTGGTGTTTTCAGTTTTTCCTCCTTTCCATTCTAGCAGCCTATTCAGTGTGCTCATTTTTTCGGAGATGAATGTGACAGGATGAACAGGTGAGAAAAGGAGAATCTTCTGGAGTTTATTTCCAAAATCCCAAGGCCTTAGGGAGATGGAGAAAACTTAGGACACAGACAAATTTGAGTGAGAAACCTCTGGTGTGAAAGAATGAAGTCTCTTCTCTCCAGAAGGGCATCTCGTGAGAGCAGAGCTATTAACAGGTGGTGTAGAGGGAGAGGTCTGGAGTGAGATAAGGACACAGAGATGAGGAATATTGCTGCAGAGGGCCTCATTCTCAGCTTTTCAGCACTGTGGGAGCTGAATCTGCATCAGCAGATATTCAGTGTCTCTGATCCCCAGTGCTTTGGGACTAACAGAGCACTGAATGGTCATATGCCCAGCCCTCATTTGCCCCATATGCACCGAGGTCAACAAGGCTGAGGACCATTCTCTCCAACTGCCTGCTGCTGTATTGGCAGAGCTCTCTTCTCTGCTATCACTTCCCTGAATGTGTGCTCCCAACATGGGACTCCATCTCATGAAATGTGAGATCATGACGTGAGCCCAAATCAAGAGACGGACACTTAACAGACTGAGCCACCCACATACCCCTTGATATTTCCTTTATAGACATTTTACATAGCTATTATGGTATAGTATTTTCTTTCTAGATATGATATTCTGTTTACCAGGAGAAATGGCATACTGGGCACCCAGAAACCTATTTGGTTAGCTCACACAGTGTTTTAAATAGAATTAGTTACCAAAACTTACATATTTAAGATTTCAAATGAAAACCCAGATTTTGGAGTATTTGTGTAAACCTAGATGATCTTACAACTTTGGGGCCATTCTCGCATGGCAGCACTTAACTGCAGCTGAGTAGATCCTGGTGCATTAAGACAAGGCAAGTGTTCTTCAGCCACTCTGCCCACAATCATTTTATTCATTTCCTTTCCTCTCTGGAGCCTTGAAGCATTTGAGTTTAAGAATGCTTGCATGAGGAAGTTTAATATCCCTTCCAAGAATTATCTAGCCTTTCAATTTCAAGATGAAATATGGCACATTAATAAATACTTGCTACACACACACACACACACACACACACACGCTTAAATAAAAATGCAAACTATACATATAATCATGAATCAAATCATCCTCAAGTCTGAATTATTACAAGGGAGACATATTTCCTATATTGAAAACCCTCAAAGATTTGAAATATATGGAATGCATAGGGAGAGGGGACAGCATATGTGCGCCTGGAATATAATAAGTGAATCAAAGAAAACATTTCACAAAGAGATTCTAAAAGAATAGCCTGCATTCATTCCCCTTAGAAAAACGAGTGCCCATGTAAAGCAATAGGGAAGGTTCTGAGATACAGAATAAGGACAAAAGCCCATCTTCGGGTTAATATACCTGTGACAACTTATTGACACTTCATTTAAGAATTCAGCTCTTGGGGCACCTGGATGGCTCAATCAGTTAACCACCTGACTCTTGATCTGGACTCAGGTCATGATCTCGGGGTTTGTGGGATGGGGTCTGCGTCAGGCTCTGTGATGATAGCATAGAGCCTGCTTGGGATTCTCTCTTTCCCTCTCTCTGCCCCTCCCCCACATGAGCGCACGCACACGCGCGCGCGCGCACACACACACACTCTCAAAATACATAAATAAACTTTAAAAAATTCAGCTCTTGGTTTATGAAATTTTCCAAGAGAACAGTTAAAAAGATCACTTCCTGAGAAGAATGTTCCCTTCCTAAATTCATAAGAATTCCAGTCATTTGAGCAATAATAATTTATAGACACCACTGCCTCTATCACTTCTTAAATAATGGAAAAGAGAACTTGGGACACCCCTTTGGTCTGTATCATCCAGGATTTAGGGAATCACATAGATGCACCCAGAAATTCAATGGTAAGTTTGGCAATCTGCTGTCTTCATCAGGCATCTGCAACACGTTGTAAAGACTTAGAGCTGACATACGGCAAGTAATATGTGTTGGCATAGTACCTTTTAATTGGTATGACTTTGAAATACTGTAAATACTTGATGAATGGCAAAATGTCAGATTTCTCTTTGCTGTTTCACTACAAAACTCTTTCACTTTAAGGAGAACATGAAATGTCAAGGCATCAGAAACGTTTTCTTTACAAGGCCTTTTTTTATTTAAAAAAAATTTAATCTTTTTCCATTAGTCAATATACTCAATAAGAAGCTTTCATCACTCCAAATATTTTTTTTTAATTTTTTTTCAAAGAGATGAACCACTGAGACATTGTCTTTCTTAAGATGCTTCCTGTTTTACTTCTCACTGACAGCTGTTTATGTTGAAGGTTACTAAGATTCCAAAAGTACTTAATAAACATTGACTAAATCTGAAGATTATCAAGGTTTATACATTTTAATATGTGATGTGACCTCAGTCTGCTTAAATCTAAAAAAACATATTTTATAAAAACTCATTAGCCACTTGGACGTGATTCTTTATTTTTCGAAATGCTTATTTGGTTTACGGGTTAGAAATTATAAACGTGAGAGAAAAATGTGTCTTGGAAAAAAACAGCCATGTGTAGCATGATGGAAATGTTCTACAGTGCTTTGAGGGAAGTCCATTCAGTTTCAGTGACATTCATAAATGATGACTAATGCATTCAAATAGAATGAGTAATTTACCAAATTACGGACATTTGGATGGGCTCAGAATGAAGATCTTGTTTGTTTGGATATGTCCTGAAGTGAATCTCAATGAGGTTTACTTCATTATGCCTGACTCTACAAATAGGCTTCAGTCACAATCTGAACAAAAGCCCTGACATGTAAATAAATGTGCGAATGATGGCCAGCTACATTACTCTTTTTGTCCCCAACCCACTCAGGAACAGTCAACCCCATCAAAAATACCAGTCACAAATAGATGGCACCATTATTACTACACAAGTGCCATAAAAGGCTTCTATTAGCATGGTGTTACTGTCACATCCTCCCTCCTCTTGACCACAAGAGCAAGATACATATACTACAAGTTCCTCTTCTAGCAACTGTGGACCACCCTGAAATAAATGGCCGCTAACAGTGCTCCCCACCAACTTGCATACCAGTGATTCCTATAAGATCAGCACCCCCCATAGTACTCCTCAAGAAAACATTCTGTACCTCAAAGGGCTTCTTTTAAAGCATTCCCCCTCTCTGGTATAAACCAGAGATAAAGAGCAGCAGCATACCCAATCTCCAGTGACAGGAAGATATGCATCACTATATTTTCTAATGATGGTGCCCAAATTTTGTACACATTCTGGCTGTTTCTGTAAAGATATGAAATTCCAGGTGAAAAAGCAAAATCAGTTCTTCATAGAATTGTTTCATCTATATCCCCAAATAAATTAGACATAGTACATATATCTAGCTCAACAAATTCTGGACATTTAAAATATTTGACTGACAGAATAAAAAGTAACTTTTGTCTCTGATAAGCTGAGTTGAATTAGTGACACTACTTTTTTCTACAGGTACTTATTTCACTACTTTAACTTCAGCAACAAATATGCACCTAATTGGATTTTGCTAATCATTGGAAATCTTACTAACACCAGGTCTAAAGTTCTATAGTTGCCTATTTTTTTCTAGAAGTCATGATCCTGTCAGTTGTTAGCCTGTTCGTTCTGGTGCTTCATTCAGACATATACAGAATATCAAATATACAGTAGATACACGCACTCACATTGAGAATGGGCAGTGTGCAAGAAAGAAATGGTTCTTGAATCCATGGAAGTTACAATCTAGTGAGAAGACGTGTTTTGACCAAGTGACTGGGGAGTGATAAGGGCTACAGAGTAGAAGTATAGAATTCTATGGAAGATTACTACAGGGGACCTAACCTAGTCTTCGGGAATTAGGGTTGCTACTCTCAGACATGAATTTAAGTTGAGCCTTGAAAGATGAGCATTCAGGTTTAGAAACCACATTAAATTTTATGGACTTTGCCTCAGAGATGACGGAGTCATCAGAAAGTGTATTAGTTTGCCAGAACTGCCGTAAGAAAGTGCCACAGACTGGGCATCTTAACCAAGACATTCACTTTCTTACACTTCTGCAGGCTAGAAGCCCAAGATAAGGTGTTAGCAGGGTTGTCTTTTTGCTGAGACCTCTATCCTTGGCTTTCCTCACTTGGTCTTTCCTCTATGTGAGTCTGTGTCCTCCTGTTGTTCGTCGTCTTCTCCTCTTCTTCTAAGGACACTAGTCATATTGACTTAGAGGCCACCCCAGTGACCTCATTTGAACTTAAGTGCCACTTTTAAAACTCATCTCCAAATACAGTCACATTCTGAGCTACTAGGGTTGAGGGCTTCAACACATGAATTTTGCTAGAGGGACACAATTCAGCCCTCAAGAGAAGGTTTAACAAGGGCCAGTGACACAGCCCCAGTTATGCTTTACATGTTCAGTGTGGTTGCAGTTTGGATGCATTAGAAGGGCAAGAAAAGACTGGGTGCCATGGAGGAGGCTTCTGCTGAAATCTGTTGGAGAGGTTTGCTGGCTAGGGCCCAGCTTTCCCTTCTGAGGACTGTGGCTGTGGTGAGTAAATCCAGGAGAAGGAGCTTGGAGAAGGGAGACTTCCTACTTTGTGACTAGAGGGGAGGAGAAGAGCAAAGGGGGCAATTGAGGTAGATTAGTGGATAAGATGGCAGGAAGTTGAGGTGGTTTGCTTTCATGGTTGCTATTTAAATTTTCTGTGAAGTAAGACATCTGCTAAGAACAAGAAGAAAGCAAATTGCAGATGTGAGTTGAGTGGAAAATGTTTTAAATTGCCATTCCAGGGAGTGGGGAAGCAAGCTAACAAAAAATCTCATTAGAATTTCTATGAAGTGTTAAAAGCCCCCATTAAGATGGGTGACCATGGATTTCAAATGGCACAAATCTCCCCCGGTTTTATTGTTGTTTCTTTTCTATCTGTGCTTGACTGTGGGCACAGATGTGGAGGTGCAGAGTTGGCTTCTTCCAGGATTGGTGTTTCTCAAGCCCAGAGAGTTTGCTCCAAGGGATTGTTGGAAACAAGGGCAAACAGCCCTTCCAACTAAACTCCTGGGAATTTTCCAGGTGCTTGGAATATGAAGTAATAATTTAGCAAAAGGGGATGGGATAGTAGGTGTTTGCTTACCATGCTTTCTGAAATGAAAACCTTGGAAGCATTTTATTTTGTGGTGTAGCTCGGGGAACCGTCTCCTTGTTCATCTCGAAGCACACACTGTAAGCCACAGCTCCACGTTTCTGGACTAGATAGATACACTGAATCTTTTTATATTTTTATGCTACAGCTATTTAAAATATCTGCTTGACTGCACATTTCTCTGCATGGGAAACATGCTTAGCATTTAATGAAACAAGTATTATGTTCATGCCACGTAGCATTTAATAAAACACAAGATGTGATATACAGCTTCTGCTTAGATGCCTTCTTCACATTCTATCTGCTAATGTTCCATTGGGCTTCTGCCTCATTCAGACTGTCTTGGAAACTGAAAATAAAAAATCATCTCTCCTCTAAAAACTTTTGAGGGGCGCCTGGGTGGCTCAGTCGGTTAAGCGTCCGACTTCAGCCAGGTCACGATCTCGCGGTCTGTGAGTTCGAGCCCCGCGTCAGGCTCTGGGCTGAGGGCTCAGAGCCTGGAGCCTGTTTCCGATTCTGTGTCTCCCTCTCTCTCTGCCCCTCCCCCGTTCATGCTCTGTCTCTCTCTGTCCCAAAAATAAATAAACTTTGAAAAAAAATAAATAAATAAAAATAAAAACTTTTGGTAATCTCTAGAAGTTTGAATGCAGAGGGAAGGTACCTCAAAATGCCCAAGAATTTAAAGCTTCACTTCCATCAGCCTAACTGTCATGAGTATTTTTCATTCCAAATTATTCCACTGCCTTTCTGCCACCCCGCTGCCAACACACATACACACACACACACACACACACACACACACACACACACACACATACCTGTCACAGTATCAAGCTCCAGAGCTCAGATTTCACATATCTCAAAGGGAAGGAATTTTAGGATATAAATTCCACAACATAAATTGTTTTTACATACGTTACTACTTACTGTGCTTTGTAGCAGGATATGGGCTCTTGGTGTGAAATAATAATAATGACAAGGGATTTGCCAGTGAAAAGAAGCTGGATACTATAAAATATTGTCCAAGCAAAGTATCACTCTAAGATAATTCCTAGACATGTCAGAGCACAATATGCTCTTCTGAAACTTTCAGTTGAGGCAAGCATTAAATTTTCGGAACAACTGTAAAATATAGCCTTATTTAAAAATATAAGCTCTTCTTCGATTGTTTAGGTTGTGATTGCAAACAGGAAAGATTAGAAGCTCCCAGCTGCTGAAAGGGTAAAAACATTCTTGAATTTAGTTGCTGTTAGTAATTAGAGATTTGAACTGGTAAGGAAGGAAGAGGCAAAAATAACAGAACATGTCTGGTTGGTATTTTTATTAGATGGTATCCTCAGAGAATCACTTATTATGTGGCATTCCAAAGATAATGAATAGGACCCCCCAAGTTAAAGACCCAACTGAGCCAAAATTATGACAGCTGGCCCCCTTGCAGTGATGGTAACCAAACTGCTATTTCCAGTGTCTTTCATTAATTTAGATATTTGTTTCTATAATCTAGTGCATTTATAGTTTCAGGTCATTGAAATACATATGTATATATAAAGCTATAAATTCTACAATTCTTTTCACTCTACAGAGAATTCTTGAAAGAGAAAAAGGGGAGAAACATAATCCATATAAAAGCTAAAAATATCTATCACAGCCTCACATGGTCTTCTAATTAATTAATAGCACATCCTCCCTTACAGACTTCACCATCAGATACCTTATATCCCCCTTAGGACTACAGAAGGAAATACTGTATGTTTTGTAGAAAATGAGTAAATTTACCTAAAGAGATAAAATAGCCATAATATCCTTAGATTTAGGAAAAGTTTTGCCTCAGCTCATTCATGGCTCTATGTCTTTTCACTATAGAAACAATTCAGATGTTATATGTTTTAAACATGTTCTATGACATATCAGGATCTTATTTTATTTGTGAAAATTAATGGTCTCAAATAGCTCCACAAAGCTATTCCACCAAAATTAAATGGCTATTTAAAAACAAAAACAAAAACATGTGGCAAACAGACATACGAGTTTGTTCTAAATTGGAAGCATTATACCTTCCAATTCTCAGTTAAAGGCCAGAATTATTTCCTTCTGCCTGAGGTCTAAGGAAATCATATTGAAGAGGTGCACAGACTATTTGCTGTAGTAGTATTTCAATTCCAAGGTATTCAATCCCATGATACCATGAAATTATGTTTAGATTTTCCAATACAATATTTTCCTTTCTTCCTATTCCCTTCTTCCTACATAGGACGGTATAACTAAGCATAATCTGAAAAAACAGTGAACATCTTTGCCTTCTCATGACACCACACCTTTGCCTTTCTGGTCAATTTCAGTGAAGACAGTTTCTGCTATTTCTCAAAATATCAGGAACTGACTCTCCTCAAGGTACGTATTACTCTACTTCCTACTGCCCCAGACAGTGTGTTCCTTGCATGGAACTTCCTCCATCCCACAGCCATTTGTACCCTGAAGCCAGGATTGAGCGTGTGGTTCAGGCAGAAGTTGGTGGGGACGGGGGCTGACACTTTCTCCATGACCTAAGCTTCTCTGTGTTGCCCTAGTCTGTTCTGATTGAAATTACCAATATGATGGTCAATAGGTAAACTGTCAGAATGGATAATCTCTTTCCACATTTTTCATGTCTTTTCAGTGTCTTCTTCATTCCTACTTTTCTCTCGATTCCCTTCTCTCAAAATTTACTCTCAGGAGAAGGTGTGCAGAGCAAACGTGGATCTGCAAACGTTTTGACGTGATTGAGTGATTCTGATCCTAGGGATAATTGAACTTTAACAGCAAACACAAATTCTTAAAGTAAAGAATTGTATTTCCAATTGCAGAATTTTAGGCTTAGTTGCAGAAACACTAATTTGGGAGGTATCACAGAGATTACACCATGCAGTCAACCACCTACTCGGCCTTCATTTTCTCATTCTATACACACTGAGTGCCTACAAGATATCGGAAGGCATTTGTAATCTAGCAGAGAAGGAGAGACCCCAAGCAAGGAACTCCTTTAAATATTATAGGGGGAGGGGCGCCTGGGTGGCGCAGTCGGTTAGGCGTCCGACTTCAGCCAGGTCACGATCTCGCGGTCCGGGAGTTCGAGCCCCGCGTCAGGCTCTGGGCTGATGGCTCAGAGCCTGGAGCCTGCTTCCGATTCTGTGTCTCCCTCTCTCTCTGCCCCTCCCCCGTTCATGCTGTGTCTCTCTCTGTCCCCAAAATAAATAAACGTTGAAAAAAAAAATTAAAAAAAAATAAATATTATAGGGGGAGACACAGAAAAATAAGTAAATTCACCTTAGGGTGGCAATAAAAGCTCCAGGGAAGAGATGATGCTCTAAGTCTAAAAGGCAAACATATATTTTCTAAGTAAACAAAGGAGTCAAAGGTACCTAGGAATTGTTGTGAGCCAGATATCTAAAACAGGATTAACTGGGAAAATACGAATTATTTAAGCAAGCTAAATAAAGGGAAGTGAAGCATGGCTCAAAAAGAAATGAAGCTGGAGAGAAATCAAGGCCAGATCACTGAGGCTTTGTGTGTTTTGCTAGTGTGGACTTTATTCTGTATGTCCATGCTTCCCAAACTATGACATGTGTGCTGTTAGTAGAACATGAGCTAATTTTAGGTGTATTTTGATGTTTTGGTTATTTGGGAAAAAAATCTTAAAATGAAATTCTTCTTTGAAGGCCATGAGATACTGGTTTTACATTGGCAGAAGTAACACAAAATGCCCAGTAGGAATATTACTGCTGCTAGTAAATGTATTAAGTATTTTATGACATAAATAAAAAGATAACGTTAAATAAATAATGCTGCAAGTGATACACAGACCAATAGCCTCAGTTGGAGGGCAATTAAAGCAAGTAATAGGAGGCTGCTGTGATAATCCACCTAGGAGGAAAGCCACCACAGAAGATGCCATGCAAGTCATTGCATACTTACCACCAATATGCTATCAGCCCCATTCTGAGTTCCTAACCCCAGCCCACTTTCCTCAGGCTACTTTCAGGTGCATGAAAACACTAGGTGTTAGCTCATCAACATCATGATGTAAAAAAATAAAAAAGAAGAAGAAGAAGAAGAAGAAGAAGAAGAAGAAGAAGAAGAAAAGGAAGGAAGGAAGGAAGGAAGGAAGGAAGGAAGGAAGGAAGGAAGGAA
>NW_024412394.1:70893329-70963594 GCF_014898765.1 Herpailurus yagouaroundi
GAAGGAAGGAAGGAAGGAAGGAAGGAAGGAAGGAAGGAAGGAAGGAAAAAAGAAAGGGAGATGAGGGATTTTGGTGAATGTTACCCTTAACCATTTCAATGGAGACAGTCAAGCATTTAAGTTGAGCACAAAATTCAGTTAGCTTACTTCCCTTTTGTTCATGTGTATGTGTATGTGTGCATGCACATACATATGTGTATGTGTGCATGCACATACATATGTGTATGTACACACTTACACTACATGCATACACTCATGTACACACACATACACAGAACAAGGCAGGGACGTCTCCTTCTGGAATTTAGTCAAATATGATTCTTTTCCGCTCCAATAGAGATCACGTTCCAGAAACCATCCAAGGAGACAAAATCAGAGGAACTGATATGTCTGTGCATACAAATAATTTGCAGGATCAGGGACCTGAGTTATCCGGTCGAGTTATCAATCATGTGGGTATTTTAGTCTTAACTCACTTTCTGTCCCTTCCAATAAAAGCAACTGATGAGATGCTCTTGACTAATCTACTGAGTAGACTTTAATTCTAAACTCTGAGAGTAGAAGGGACATGTGGGCAATTTCACATGAAGTTTTGATGGTATTTACAGTTATCATTTAACCACTCAAGGCTTAATAACATATTGATTTATATTGCTCGCCAATTATTTTATTAGTGATAGTCTTGTCCATATAACAAATGGTAGTTTCTGGAAGGAGAGAGTCACTTACTTCATTCATGTATTTCTCAGAGCCTCTTGCACAGAGCTAGACATATAGCAAGTGCTAGATAAACACGTGTTCATCCATGATATAACACAGTCTGTAATTCTTATTAGAGAATGGAGGGAATATAGAAGATGGATAGGGAAAATTATGGGGATGATTGGAAAACTTACAAAATCTGAATTAAGCAAAGCAAGTTATTCTTGGGCATAAACTGTACCTAGCTGCAAAGAGAAGATAGAGAAGGTAAGGATCCCTTAACAGTTACTGTGTGCCAGAAACTATGCTAAGTTTTAAATGTTAACACAATTAAGCCTCACAACAAAGTAGGGAGATGGGTGTTACTTTTCCCCATTTTACACATAGGGAACTAAGGTTGGCAAGGAATTTAAAAGAAATTATTTTATATTTCATCTAATTTTTCCTTCATCTGTACTTACTTTGTTAAAAATTAGTTTTAGAGGCTTACCAGCACATATATAATAAGTATTTTTAAACTGAATAAAAGTACAGAATAATGACCCCTAAAATATAAAACACATAGAGAAAAAAAGTCAAGTAAAGGGTGCACACAGATTAGCTTCAAAAGAAAACATTACAGGTTATCAGAGTAGAACTTCCAAGATGGCTACAGCAATATGGGAGACAATCAATTCTTTATTGTTCATTATCAGAGAGAAGAAGCATTTCAGTTCCTCCCTTTTCTTGCTGTACTAGAGGGTACCCAACTCACCAGTTAGTAATTATGGGACCTCAGAAAGAGTCCCAAGTCTGTCTATCACAATATCTAATGGAGTATACTCCTCTTGAAGTTCTTTGGCACAAAATGACTGATTTCATCTCAGTAACTTCTGACCAAAGATTTCTTTTGGCAGAATAAATTTTTCTGCCACTATCAGCACACAGTCTTAATTCTCTGATCTCCCTACAGAAATCATGATGCTTTGTTCTTCTTAAACATAGCTGTCCAGCTTCCAATTTGTTAGTCAAACAGATTGTAGGATGCATCATAAGAAAATGTCATTACTGATTACTCTAGAGTATCTCAAATATGAGAGTGCAAACTCTTGGGGATTCTCACAATCCAAAAGTTATCTCTATAAGAATTTTGTTTCTTTATTGCAATTTTATTATTTTTAAAAATCCCTTTTTTAACTTTAAAAATATTTTAAATTTAATAAAAATCAAAATACAGCTTATAAAAATTTGTGGGTGCAGTGAAAGCAGCATTTAGAGGGAAATTTATAGCATTAAATTCATACTTTAAAAAACAAGAAAGATAGAAAATCCATAATCTGTATTCTACCATAGGCAATTAAAGAAAGAAGAGTAATTTCAGTTGAAAGCAAGCAGAAAGAAAAAAAAAAATAGACCAGAAACTAGTAAGATTGAAAACTGGAAAATAGTATATACAAACAAAAATGGACACTTTAAAAAAAAAATGATCAAAAAAATGATAAAGCAAGCAAGACTAGCAAGACTAACAAAGAAAAGGGAGGAGGCACAGATTACTAGCATACAGAATAAAACAGAAAGATATTCAATCAGACTGTGTAGACATCAAAAGAATAATAAGAAAATCCTGCAAACAGGTCTATGTACATAAATTTGATATTCAGACAAACAGAAGCAATTCCTCAAAGCAAAAGCAATAACAAAAACAAAAATCTCAAACAACTTCTACAATGCACACAGAGAAACAGCATGAATAGCTCTAAGGCTTTTAAGGAAATTGAATTTATCATAGAAGAACTCCCTAAAGAAAACTCTGGTTAATCAAAATGAGAGCAGAAACAAATTACAAATATTAGAAATAAGAGTGGTATTATCACCCATGGATGTGAAAAGGATAAGAAAAGAATACTATTATTCTTTGCCCGCAAATCTGATAACTTAGATGAAACGGGTCAATTCCTTGTGAGAACAACTACCAAAGCTCGCACAAGGAGAAATACATAATACAGGCTGTATCTATATGAAAAAATGGAATTAATAATGAATAATCTTATAGGTTAATTGCATACAATCAAACGCAACTGAAAACATATTGAGGGATTATTTTCAGCTACAAGTATCATGAAACATGAGGAAGATACTTATTCTCACAGGGAAGGACTACATCAGAGCAGTCCTCTACCCCTGCACTGTGGAGAATTTCAACTCTCGACAATCCCTTCCAAAAAACAGAAGTAGAGAGACCACTTTTCAACTTACAATGCATTTTATGTGACCAGTATTCTAATACCAAAGCCTGATAAAGTCATTACAAGAAAGGGAATCTATAGATGGATATCTCTCATGAACATAAAGAGAAATTTCCTCCAGAAAATGTTACAAATTAAACCCAACAATGTATAAGAAGAATTATACACCATGACCAAGTAGTATTTATTCCAGGTATGCAAGGCTGGTTCAGCATTCCAAATTCATTCAATATAATCTCCATCTCAACCAGCTAAAGAAGAAAATTTATGTGCTCATATAAATTGATGTACAGAAAGAAACTGGCAAAAGCTAATATCAATTCATAATAAGAACTTTCAACAAATTAAGAATAGAGGAAACTTTATCCAACTTGATAAAGAACAGCTACATAAAAATCATAAAGTAACAACATACTTAACGCTGATAGACTAGACATTTTTCGCCCTAGGATCAAAAACATGAAACTACTCCTATTCAAATTATATTAGAAGTTCTAGTTAGTGCAGTAAGAAAATAAAAAGAAATAAAAACTATGCAAATTATAAATAAAAAAATAAAATGGTCTTTATTGGAGGATGGTATTAAAAACTATGATGTGAGAAAAGTCAAGGCCTAGTCAAGAAGGAAGCTCAGAAGTGTCTGACTAAAGTTTGGTCAAGGAGGGAGTCCATCAATATGCAAGAAAATGAACCTAGGCAGAAACATTTCACAAAAATTTACTCAAAAGGGATCATAGATCTAAACATAAAATGCAAAACTATAAAATTTCTAGAAGAAAATCTACATGATCTTAAATCTGTTTATAAGTTTTAGATAAAATACCAAAAGCATAATCCATGAAAGAAAGATTAGACTTTAATAAAATGAAAATTGTCTGCTCTACAAAAGATAGTATTTGTGGGATAAATAGACAAACCACAGACTGGGGGAAAATATTTGCAAAATACATATCTGATAAAGGATTAGTATAAAAGGATAAAAAGGGTTTGTAAAAAGAACTTTATAACGGCATTTGTAAAAAATACAAAGAACTCTTAAAACTCAACAACAAGAGAACAAACAACACAATTTAATAAATGTGCAAATGATCTGAACATAACTCTCACCAAAGAAGATACAAAGGTGAATAAGCATATGAAAAGACGTTCAACATTACCCTTAATTTTCTATTATTGCTATAATAAATTGTCACAAACATAATGACTTAAACCAACACAAATTTTTCTTTTAAACTTCTGGAGGTTAGAAGTCCAAAATGGATCTTCTTGGGGTGAAAATCAAGGTGTCATCAGAGCCTCATTCCTTCTGCAGGCTCTAGGAAGGAATCCATTCCATGCCTTTAAGTATGTATGTGCACAGAATAGCATACATACACATATTTTCTTGTTCTATCATCTTAGAGGGCCCAGAGGCAATGACACCCATGTAGCAAAGACATTCATTTGGTAAAACTGGGCCCAGATAGTGGGTTATTTTTTCATTTATTTAAAAAAAACCATTTTTTTAATGTTTTATTTATTTTTGAGAGAGAGAGAGAGAGACAGAACGTGAGCAGGGGAGGGGCAGAGAGAGAGGGAGACACAGAATCTGAAGCAGGCTCCAGGCTCTGAGCTGTCAGCACAGAACCGCGAGAGGCTGACGCGGGGCTCAAACTCATGAACCGCGAGATCACGACCTGAGCGGAAGTCAGACGCTTAACTGAGTCACCTAGGCGCCCCACAGATAGTGATTTTTAATACCATTATCTAATAGAAGGAACTCCAGATTCCTTGGAGAAATGGCTGTTTCTAGGACTGGGAAAAGAAATACACAAAACTAGCCTAGAGCATCTTACAGTGCCAGGAAGTAAGGAAATGCTAAAACAAACAAGAATACCAAAATGGTGGTAACATGTCAAAGGTAACATGTCAAACAAGTAACAACTAAAAGCTCATAGTGGCCAAAGCTGAAATAATTTGAGCAACAAACTACATAACATACCATTGGATTATAACCCAAAGCATAAAATAAATATTCATGAGTCCATACTAAGATAAATATATGATTAAATAAATACATTAGGAGAAGAAACAAATTTCTTGTACAGAAGAATTCTAAATAACTTCTTCTAAATAACTTATGTGCAAGGAGGTAGAACATACTTCTCCACTCCTTAAGTATGAGTTGCACATAGTGGCTACCTTCCAAAAAGTAACATATAAAAATGAAGATAAAAGTAATTTTAAAGTAGAGATGTCTAACAAATATTACATTCACGAGACGATCAAGGTTAACATCAACAGTGATAAGTCCTCTTCATAGTATGGACACTTGATATGATGTGATAGGAATGGCACATTACCTTTGTGGCCTTCCTCACAAAAACTCTTAACCCCAGTCTATTCGTGAGGAAATTATCAGACGAATTCAGCATAGTGACATCCTATACATGACTAATACCTTCAAAAATGTCAAGGTCATCAAAAACAAGAAAAGTGTTTTAAACTGGCACAGCCACAAGAAGCCTAAGGAGATGTGACAACAAAAAGTAATGTAGTATCCTGGATACAACATGCTGTAACAACAACAACAACAACAGCAAAAATTAGGAAAAACTAAGAAAATCTGAATAAACTGAGGGCTTTGGTTAATAATAACATCAGAATTGGTTCATTAATTAGACAAATGTACCGTACCAATACATAAAATAGCAGTAGGGGAACTGAGTGTGAGGTATATTGGGAACAGTCTGTCCTGTCTTCTCAATGTTTCTATAAACCTAAGACTATTATAAATTAAAAATTTATTAAAAAAATTTTTGTTCCAATTTACATGGATCACCATTTTTCATAAAATTTTCCCACAAGATTTTGGTGCACACATTTCTGTATTTATTTTACAATCATGTTTGTGACACGTAATCATGGGGATACATAATTTTTGGTGAACGTGTCTGGGAGCCAATAACAGATTTGATCTAAGTTATTGTGCTCATACTGAATCACTTTACTAGAAATAAATATAAAATGTCTCTTCTACATGAGTAATTCACATGTTATGGATATTTCCATGGTAAAAGAATTGAATTAATTTTTTTAATAAACGAAAACTTTGGTTACACATGGCAAAATGATACTGTGTCATAGTTCACTATACTACCTTTATCTTTTTAGTCTAAACAGAACAGTGACTTAATCCTAAAATAAAATGTTCAAGTCAAGTGGAGGCCAAATGTCAAATAATAGCTTCATGAGGTTTGAATATTCCTAGTTCAAAACAATAGAGGATCTATTTCTAATAGTTGGTGATTTCCTTCAACAGTCCAATGATGTGCTTTGTCAAAAGTATAATTTTTTCTTACCACCTGAAGAACTGAAACCAACTTCAGACAATATTTTCTACTTCCTGACTCCAGAAATAATTGGATTATAATACCTAAACAGTATAAAGTTCAATAACACATATGCTAATTTTTCTTCAAATGAGAAGACTGTATTATAGACTTAACAGGCAGCACCTTCATTAAAACAACATTAAAATATTGTTTGCTGAGGAATGCCCAATTATCCTAAACTTGAATTTGTTACTACCTTTTGTGTACTACTGTATTGCTACCAAACATATTCTGAATTTGACTAAAGCCAGTGGATAGTAATAAGGACAAATATGGATCCAAAGAACCAGATGTTTACATTAAAATCTGAAGTTTATTGTGTCTATTTCTTATTTTGTATTTAATTTGTACGTTAGTTTTTGGTTGTAAGTTTATGTCAAATTCTACATGGCATATATGTAGATTACATTATAATAAAAAATAACTAAATATAATGTAATAATGACTAAAGACAACATTACAGGTCTGGAAGAATGTTTTTGTTTTTGTTTTTGACACAAGTCAATATATTACTCAAATTTTAGAAAAACTGCATACAGGGCTCATTAAATCCCCAAATATCAAGCTAACAATGAAGAATGCCAAATAATTGTTTTAAAGCAAATCAATACCATATTTCACCTGTTCTCCCCTTGCTTTGACCAGTAACGCTAAAAGGCAATGATCTTGTACTATTCAGGAGTCAACACCTCCAAGAGAAAAGTCATCAGCTACAGACAAATTTATTATCAATGGGGAGATTTAATGAACTGTCAAATTTAATGGATATGGAGACAGAGTGAAGAGAGAAAAGAAACAGGCTGCTAGAAAAAAAATGGGTGAAAGTAAGAAGCCAAATTGTAAAAGAAAACAGCAGAAGAAAAGTGATTTAGGAAATGGAAAGAGAGAATAAAGATAGAAGTGGTGTCCAATGTAGCTTCGTTAATCTGTTTTTCTGGCTCTTCATTATGGATGTCTCCCCAGACAAAAATGTTCTCTTTTCACAGGGATTGAAAAATAAAGGAAAACCGAAATTGCATATCAAGGAAAACAGGCTGAAAATCAATCAATTGGTTGATTGATCTTTATGGCACAAACCAACATACTTGAAGACTCTTTGTTCAGTATATAAATAATTTTTTTTTTCACTGAGCTATGCTTTTTGTGGTGACAGAAGCCAGTCTATCCAAAGAATTAAAGTGTCATTTTCTACTTCTATGACTTCCCTCCCAGGTTTTGGCAGGAATGTGAATTTAAAGTGAATGTAGCATAAGATACATGACCTAGTCATTGTGACCACCATGATCATTCTTTGGGACTGTTATTGATTCCGCAACAGTTCAAAGAATAGGTCATGAAAACAAATTATGTAATTGGATCAGATACAGTGCCACCTAGCTCAGCAGTCACAAAGGCAACAGGGATTTGAAGGATTTATCTCAATAATAAAACAGAAAACACTTTAGTTTCGATTCATTAAACATCATTTCATATTGGCATAACAAGTTTTTATAAGAGTCTAGAAGCAGTTATATTTCTAGAATCTTCTTTAAATTCTTGTTATTCCAATAGAAGACTATATCAATTTAGGTTTCTAAGAATTAATGGCAGATACTTAAAATTTATTGGATAAATCATTATATGCATATAAAATGTCAAATCAAATGTACATTAAAAGTATATTTACCTTTATGTTGAGATAAAATATTCTTATCTCACAATATTAGATTTGTGTGTGTACATGTTGTGCATGTATATTTTAAGTAACTAAGATTTGAGTCTGCTTTTATTTTTTTTTTCAACGTTTATTTATTTTTGGGACAGAGAGAGACAGAGCATGAACGGGGGAGGGGCAGAGAGAGAGGGAGACACAGAATCGGAAACAGGCTCCAGGCTCTGAGCCATCAGCCCAGAGCCCGACGCGGGGCTCGAACTCCCGGACCGCGAGATCGTGACCTGGCTGAAGTCGGATGCTTAACCGACTGCGCCACCCAGGCGCCCCTTGAGTCTGCTTTTAAAACTGTGGGAAACTTTTACTGCACACAAAATTTTTAGATGAACAGAATCTAGATATGTAAAGCATATTTCACTCATATCTAAAAATTCTCGTCTGTTTTAGCAGTTTTATGCTGGTGACATCCAGAATCAAACCCATAGTATCTAGATATCTTTTCCAAATCTGATGACAAAATTTAGTCAGATTTGTAACAATATTTATAGGTCTCAAGTCTATAATATTGCATGAAAGAAACTCATATAGAATTTTATTTACTCTAAGTATTATGGATAAAAATGTATTTAATTTAAGATACAAGACAAGGGGAAATATGCATTTTATCCATCTATTTGTACCTTTCTATGATCCAATTAATCACTGTCATTTTGATGAAATGCAGCTACCACTCTTCAGCAAGAATCAACCAGTACCCCTCAGTCTCTTCCAGCTTCCAGGCTCTCTCTATAACAACTCATCTTTTGTATTGCATCCAGATTTTTTTCCCCTAAAACACTAAAATCATTCTTAAGAGGTAAGCAATAGCTGCTCGGTCAATAAACACAATAGACATTAATCTGCCTTTATCTTTCTTGACATTTCAGAAGATATAAAACTGTTACTACTCATTCTTTTTTTGAAACACATGCTTCTCCTGGCTTCCCCAGGCAGGACACACTCCTGTCTTCCTCCTACTGCTCTGGGTCCTCTTATCTTTGCACCTCTTGCAGAACAGTAACTGGCTGAAATTCCTCAAGTCACTCTACTCAACCTAGATTCTCTTTTTAGGGGGTTTGCATCTATACTTCAAGTTACCACATCAGATGATTTATATTTCCACCGTAGACTTGTCCTCTGAACTCCAGACAAGAATATCCAACTATCTCTCTTACCTGATTCCAAGGTACCTTAAAACGACAATGTCCCAAATTGCACTTAGGTAGTTTTGTAACAGGTTGCAAATTCTTACCATTGAGAGGTGTGGCTTCTGTCCCCTCTCTCCGAATCTGTGTATGCTTGTGACTGTTCCAACTAATACAGTTCAGTGGGGGTGAAAGTGTGACCTCTGAGATTAGAATATAAAAGATCTCGAAGTCTTCACCTTATTTGATGAAATGCTTATGGAAAGCTACTGTGTAAGAATTTCAACAACCCCCAGGTTGCCATATGATAAAGCCCAAAGTATGTAGTGAACATGTGTAGTCATTCTTGTAGATAGACCTGGCTGAGCCTAAATTACTGAGTCGTCCCCAGCCCAGCTCCAGAGAGGAAAAAGAGGAAACCTGAAGATGGTTCCATCCATCAGCCGTTCAAACCACTTCTGGCCATTTGATTTTTCCCAGCTGAAACTGCAGATACCATGGAACAATGAAAAGCCATCCCTACGGAGACTTATTAAAATTCTTGATCCATTGTTAATACCACAGTAGATAGCAACCCTGGTCTTCTTTTAATGTTTCCCTCTGTCTCAACTCCATCCTCAACACCTGTAAATTAAGTTTTTTATATCTAAATTCCAGTTAACATACAGTGTAATATACTAGTTTCAGGTGTACTATATAGTAATTCAATACTTGTACACAATGCCCGGTGCTCCTCACAACAAATGCACTCCTTAATCCCTATCACTTATTTAATCCATCACCCCACTCTCCTCCCTTCTGATAATCCTCAGTTTGTTCTCTATAGTTTAGAGTCCATTTCTTGATTTGTCTATTTCCCCTTTGCTCATTGTTTTGTTTCTTAAATTCCACATATGAGTGAAATCATTTGGTATTTGTCTTTCTCTGACTGACTTATTTCACTTAGCATACTCTTTAGCCCCATCCGTGTCATTGCAAATGGCAAGAATTTCATTATACAGAAACACATACACACACACACACACACACACACCACTTCTTCTTTATCTATTCATCAGTTGATGGACACTTGGGCTGTTTCCATAATTTGGTTATTACAGATAATGCTACTATAAATATTGGGATCCATGTATCCCTATGAATTACTATTTCTGTATTCTTTGGGTATATACCTTGTATAAATTACACCAATGGCATTCTTATTGGTCAGCCCTCTTCTTGTTGCCTCCATCTCAAACCCAAACCATTCTCCACATTGTTAGCTAAGTGATCTTTTCGAAACTGAAATCTCTTAATGAGAGAGAAATGCTTAGCGTTTCTCAGAGGTACTCCACTGATGCTAGAAGAAAGATAAAATTCCTAATGAGACTTAGAAGGTTTATATGATCTGCATGATCTCACTCCCCTGTTCCACACTGTCCACCATAGTAGTCATCAGTTTCATTTGTGATCACTAAGCATTTGAAATATAACTAATGTGACTGAATTTTTAGTTTTATTCAATTTCAATCAGTTTAAGTTTAAAAATAGATACTTGATCTAGTTATTGCAAACATTTAAGTATGTTTGGAACAACTTGGGATGGGCAGTTATTTTTTCAACCATAAACTTTATGAAATCTAAATACAGATCAAGTATTCCCAATGAAAATTTAGCATCTAAATTGGGACATGCTATTAAATTTAAAATGCACATTGGATCTCAAACAGTACTAGAAAAAGAAAGTAATATATTAAATTAATAATTTTTATGTTTCTATATGTTGTAATGATAATATTTTAGATATATGGAATTAAATAAAATATTTTTAATAAAATTAATTTCATCTGCTCCATTTTATTTTTTTAATGTGACTACCAGAAAATGTTTGGCTTTCATTATATTTTTATTGGACAGTGGTGCTTTAGATCTGTTTCCTCTAGGCACCCAGCTCCCTCTTTGCCCTTGTACTCATGGTACTTACTCTCCCACAGGACATTTGCATGTGCTGCTTCTATTCCTTTCTAACCTTTTCCCACTTAACTCACACTCATCTTTCAACTGTCTGTTAAAGCCTCATTTCCTCAATGAAAACGTTTCTGATGCCCTTGTCTTGGTTCAATTCTCCTATTATCTGCTTTCACACCACTATGAACCTCACTTTTGTAGCATTTGTCACAGGGGCAATTCTACCATTGTGTACTTATTAGCTATCCACCTCCCAATCAAACTGTCAGTTCCATGAGAACAGATACCACATCTGCTTTTGCTCACCATTTTTTCCTCAATATTTTTAGCACAGTGTCGGGCTTGGGTTGCAAAGATCAATAAAACACAAGTCAGGATCTATAGCAAACGGGAGAATGTCAGACTATAGCAAACAGGAGAACTTTGTATTTGAAAGTAATAAAACAATGCTATGCATATTTTATTAATTCAGTTCAATATGTAGTTGTTAAAATGAATGAAATAATAAATGAATCATAATGTCACTTCTCCAAGAAAATCATTTCACAATTTTCTGCTGTCAAGGGAAGAAAATACAAACTCTCTGCCTTCTCATTGGAGTGTTATACCATTTGAGTCCCAGGCTTTCATTCTAGTTTACTTCCTATCCATGTCTTCCTCCTGAGGAGACATGATGATAAGCTTCTGGAGTCAGGCAAACCCAGGTTGTGGTCCTGCTCTCCTCTGTGACCTCCCTAAGATGCTTCTTATCTGTTTGTTAGAGGGATAGTAATAGTAACCATGTCAAAGAGCTACTGCAAAGATTACATGATGTATATTTGGCATAGTATCTGTCATGTGGTATGCTCAATAACCTTTAGCTATTAAAGGCCAAGCACAAGATACTAATAACCACTCTTATTAAATATTTACTATATACCAGTCATTATATTAAGTGCATTATTTCAACAACTCCTCACTGAAGTTACCATCAGACAAAGGAACTGAGGCTTAGAGAGGTTAAGTCACTTGTACAAAACCACACAGCTAGTAATGAAAGAGACAGGATTCACACAGCTAGGCAACTTGATTCCTAAGCCCACCTTTTCACCATGGTGTCTCCCTGCCTGGCAGTAGGCACTCAGGCAATCTTGATTTCCTTTTGTTTCCATGTACCCCATGCTCCTGTCATTTAAATGGTCATTCTTGGGGCACCTGGGTGGCTCAGTCAGTTAAGGATCTGACTTCGACTCAGGTCATGATCTCGCGGTTCATGGGTTTGAATCCTATGGCAGGGTCTGTGCTGACAGCTCAGAGACTGGAGCCTGTTTCGGATTCTGTGTCACCCTCTCTCTCTGCCCCTCCCCCACTCATGCTCCCTCCCTCCCCCCCTCTCTCTTAAAAAGAAATAAACATTAAAAAAATTTTAAGTGGTCATTCCTCCAACACACATGAGCTTTCACAACTCCATTATCCTGTTCACTCTGTTAACCCCCTTCATCTAAACTACCTTGCCTCTCTTGTCCCCACAGGGCAAATTCTATTTGCACTTTAAGGCTATCTCACTTATCATTATCTTCCTTTATTGTCTATCCCTCTTCTGAATGTATAATCCCATCCTATCAGCTAACTAGCACTCTGTTCATTAAATCAGGAAAACATGAATTCTGTTGTTTTATTGCTATTTGTATGCAGAACTATCTCTCTTGTTCTGTTCTGACATTTTCAAGGTCCAGAACAGGGTCATACTCATTTTTGTATCTTATGTTTTTTACACAACACTAGGAACATATGTATATGCTCAGTGAATTTATGTTGACGTGAAAATCGACTTAATATGTGATCTGCACAAGCTGCTTCTATTTATAAATACACACACACATATGCATTTATACAAATGCATATGCACAAATGCGGAGGCTCACATGAACACAAACACATGTGCCTACACATGCACATAACCATACAATTATGTACACAAAATCACACAGGCATACACACAAACACTCACAACAGTTTTTGCACTTGCATAAGCACAGATATGCACACATATGCACACAGGCATGGTCACAAATATGTTTACACACACATGCAAATGTGCACACACAAAGCTTGATTTAGGTTTTTTTTGTTGTTGTTTACAACTAGACAAATGAAATATTGAGGGAAGAATGAGTTTAAAAGGTCTTCATAGAAATTAACTTAGCCTTCCTGATTTTGTCTTTTAAAACAATGAAAGTAATACGTATGTTTAACTTTGAAAAGAAACTGAATACCTAAGGGACTATTTTTGTTACTTTATTTTTCTAATTTTTATTGTAAAAATGTATTTCAAAATAAAGATGATCTTAGTATTTGATACTGATACCTCTCTCTCTCTCTCTCTCTCTCTCTCTCTCACACACACCCACACACCCACTCATTCCCTTAGAATAATGTTCACTTGTATATTTTTGGTAAAGAACAGAAATATTAAGAAAATTCAGACCAACATCATCTTGAAAAGGCTAGCGGCTTTATGTCAATACTTTTATCCAAACTATTTGGCTTTGGGATTTTATGTTCATTAAGAAATTATAAGCTTCTAGAATATTGTACTATTTGAACATTTAAGGCAGTAAAACTACCAGTAAAAGATGTTTTAAAGAATTAAACAGATAAGAGCAAATAAAAAACTACGATTGAAAGAGAAAAGTGATGCTGCATGATCATTAAAATTTTAACAAAGCAGATTATAAATAATCACGTGTACAACTGCATATATAAAGCTAATTCCATCCCAGATTGCTGATGGTGTTACTAAATCATGGGAGCTTCACTTGTAAGTTAGGATGTGCTGGGAGCCCATGAGGGAATTCTAGCCTTATTACATACAGCCAAGTGTACATTACTATCTGTTGGAAGGAGGTGCAGGGGTAATGAGTATCTCATATGGTCTGCACTCCATTAGATAAGGATATTAAACCCTCAGATCAATAAGACACCATGAAGCCATTATGATCATTGGCAGTTCAAATAGCCCCAAACCCTCACTTGGGTCCACAAAGAGAGGAAGTGTATTATAATATCTTTGGGCATTAGATGTGGCTGCATTCTAAATCTTTCTGTTTGAGGATTCACCCTCTCAATCACTAAGAAGCAACAATTAACATTTGCATACTCTGCCCAGTGCCTGCAACATGAGTGCTTGAAGGGGTAATGTCAAAGGGGCCCAATTTATGTCCATTTAAGAGGCCTCATAATTTCAGATCTTGTAATGGAGTTTTCATTCTTTTAGCTACATAATGCATGCAAACATTATCCTGGTGCCTTTTAAAAAGCTGTCAAAATGCATGGGAAGAACCAAATGTATTATATGTTTGCCTCCCATAGACTGCAGCAGGGAAAAGGGTGGCTCAGAAAGGTTTCAACTGTGTATAATTATAAGTAGCTCTACAGCTGAACAGTTATTGTAATGCCCACAGAGTGTGGTGTCTGGAAGAGGATACGGAGCAATATGCAGCACAGTATTTTTCCTTAACATATTAAACATATATTCACACACGCCCGTGGTATCACCACCATCCCCCATCACCCTACAGATGATGGAAATGGCAGCAGCTCACCCAATTCCCCCTCTCCCTGTGGTTCCCTCTACAGCTTGCCCCTCCTCCACGATGAGAAAAGAAGAGCTGAGGCCCCTTTTCTCCTTGCTGGGCTGGCCCACAGCTTTCCATCTGGTCTGAACAGTGACATTTGATTAAGTGGAATTATAAATCTGTCAGAAAACAATTAGCCTCTTCTGCGTTTCACTCTTGTATGACACCACTCAGAAATTATGTTAGCGCTATACAGGTCAGAGCCCTGCCACAGGACTTCCACACAATGGCATTTTCCAACTCCCTAAAGCCTGTTGAAGATGTGGGGAAACCCAACCCCCCATGACTCTTTCCTCTTGTAGCTTCATTCCCTTGCTAGTGAATATTTGGTGGAAACGAGCCTCAAGAAAATATACAGACTAAATAATTAGACATAAATTATCTTAAACAAACTGTTAAAGGGAACACCACCAGGGACTAGCATACCTAATACGGAAAACAGCATGAGATAGGAGACAGATTGATCAAACTGCCTTGTTTTACCAGGAAAACGTAGAAAGAGAATAGAATTTGAGATAAGCGACCAACAGTAAATTGACCAAACTGGGGTAGATGAAAGAGTGCAGGTCAAGGCCCAAAGGCCAGATACTCATGGCAACCCCTAGACTAGAAAAGAAGAATCAGACAATGGTTGACAAATGATGGAACCACAAATTGTCAAGTGATTTTCTATCTGGATGTGGAGGAACCTGGACAGTCATTCTCAGTTCTTGAGCAGCTGCTAACCATCAAAACATGTGCATCCAGGCCAGGATCATGGGCATGCATGTGAAGTTGAATAGACTCTGTGTTCATGAAGCCTACACTTGGGTTAAAGCTCTACTGTCACTGTCTTGAAATTCTCATTAACTTTTGAACATGGAGCCCCACAAATTATGTGGCTGGGCCTAGTTGCAGTCACTGCTCCTCACACTTTCATTAGATGTATAAAGGCTGTGTTCTCACATACCTCAAAGCTGACCTGTGTGCTAAGGGCCTGGTAGACTAGGGAGAAGGGGGTACTGGGGTGGGTTGTGTCGGCTTCCGGAGTCACTTGTCTTACCCTTACACCCTGGCTATGCTGCAGCCTCTTCCTCACACCTTCACTCTATGCCTTATGACTACTGGGGGGACCCTTGAGTTCATTCTGCTTCGCCTAGTATCTATCCATAAGTGTTTCAATAATCACATAATCTTTGAAAATGGTTGGGAAAGATCAATTTTGGACAGTCTGTTCAAATGTACAACTACTTACTTCCCACTCCTCTTTCTCCTCCAATCCCCTTTGGTCTCAGTGTCTGTGATCTGAAGAAAACTTCTTAATTCCTCTAGCTCTTTGCTTCCCTGTCTATAAAAGAGAATAATCACATCTAGCGTAGAAATCTTACAAAGGTTCAAAGAGGATAATGTACTTAAAGGTTGTCAACTCAGTAGCCAGGACAAAGGACCTGCTCTTCCACATTGTTCTCTCTACCCCCTTCCCTCCCACACTCCTTCTTTCTTTCTTCCTTTCCTCCTGCCTCCCATCCTTTTTAGGTCTAAGGCATTTTGACAGTTGATTCTCCTCAAGTATCTTTTTTAGTGTAGTGAGCATGAATATAGGTGATATTGAGGAAAGCAAGAGACAACAGAATCAAAATTGGAACTAAGATTCCCATTTGAATCTCTACAGTGAAGGGAGAAAGTGAGAGCTCTCCCACAAGAAACTGGTAATCACCACATCCAAGTTCTTCTTTAAGACATAAAAATCAGAGGATCTCTTTCCTTTTTTTCATATAATGATATTCGACTAAGCCCTTCATCACACTCTGCCTTATAGTTAGCAGGAAATCACTATCAAGATGCTCAGGAAGGGAAGAGGAGACAAGGGCCCCAATGAAGGCAGGGGTTCACTAGCAGATGTCAGAAGGGCTTCATATGAGTAGGTAGAGGTGATGTATAATTGAATAGTGTGATGGTGTTTTCTCAGAAAACGTTAGGAAGTTATCATTTCCTTGCATGTCTTCTTGTTGCATGTCCTATCATTGAGAAACAGATTTCTTCATCAACATGATACATAGACAAATAGATCCATCCGTGGCATTCGTTCTTTCCCAACCTTATCTCTTGGATTCAGAACACCTGATTGCCTTCTCTGACTAGTTATCTTTTCCCACTTAGGCTTGCCCTTCTTGGGAAATCTTATCTATGCCTTGGTCTCCTCTAGCTCAGATCCTTGGCCAGCTCCCAAACTTAGAAGTAAGGGCTAGGGAGTCTCTTTTTTATTATCATTTTAGCTATCATTTTATTACCAGTTGTATGCTAATTGTATGATTATGATGATAACCACTGTCATTATTTTTTTTATGTGAGTATAGTTGACACACAATATTACATCAGTTTCAGGTGTACAACATAGCGACTCAAAACCCTATACGTTATTCTATGCTCACCACAAGTGTAGCTACCATCTGTCCCAATACAGAGCTATTACAATACCATTGACTATTTTACCTATACTGTGCCTTTTATTCCTATGACTTATTCATTCCATAACTGGAAGCCTCACTTCCCTTCACCACTTTGCCCATCCCCCACTCCCTTCTTCTCTGACAACCATCAGTCCTCTACATTTATAGATCTGATTCTACTTTTGTTTGTTTATTCTGTTTCTGTTCTTTTTGTTTTTCAGACTTGACCTATCCGTGAAATTATATCATATTTGTCTTTCTCTGTCTGACTTATTTCACTTAGCATAATACCCTCTAGGTCCATCCACATTGTCACAAATGGCAAGACCTCATCCTTTTTCATGGCTGAGTAATATTCTTATATATATATGTATAATATATATGTGTTTATACACACACACAAACACACACACACCCCACATATTCTTTATCCATTCATTTATCAATGGACCCTTGGGTGGCTTCCATATCTTGGCTATTGTAGATAATGTTGCAACCAAGAGTCTCTTTTTTAAATCTTCCATTCCCTAAATTATTCACTTCTGATCCCAAACCAAGGGTGGATGTAAAATGGTTTTGAATCTGAAACATTGTCTGTGACAGTGTAAGTGCTCAAGACTGAAAATGGGAAGTTCTGAAGAGTCCCTTCCTCAGTTTTAGGTAAAAACAGGGCAGAAGACTGACAGGAGAATGAAGCTCAAAAAAGCAAATCTGCTACATTCTTATAGAGAAGCTCTTACCTTTCAAGTGTACTTTTCCCTTTCCCAGGTATTACTGGAATATAGAAAAGGAACTCAAGTAGGAATACACAGCTCCATGTAGATCTTGGGGCGGGGGGAGAGAAGGGGGAAGGGCAAATAGAAAGTAATGAACAAGACTGAGAATTGATACTTCTGGTGTACTGAAGACTTATGAATAGACTGAATTTATTTCACTGTGCTTACAGACACTCTGGCAGTACTTGCAAATCTGCCATCCATCTTCATTTCTTATTTCTTCATTTGAAATGCTACACAAGCAGTTTCATTTGACCTGTGTCTTTCGTTATTCACTGTATCATAGCAACATAGCAACTTTGTTGTAGTTCATCTTCTTGATGGAATTAGATCACATCAAAATATCCCTACACCTCATTCGACATTGGTTGTGAAGAAATGCAGCAGCAAACTACGGACACTACAAGAGTTGTGTGGTAGCCCATATTATAACCTGGCTTGGAGATTTTGCCTGCACTAGGAGCCCAATAAAATGTCTATACTCAGTGGCTTCTTTCTGGAGAAAGGAGCTCCAGTCTACTCAGAAGTGGACAAAAATGGGATATGTGGCTGGGAGAAACAATTCATAGCTTACCATCGTGCTAGAGATTATAAAAGCTCTGCTGTTAGAAATTTCCTTCTAAAACCATCACTGATAAAGTTCATTGCAATTTTTCCCATGCTTCCAGAAATAATATTGTTTCACTCACAAGGCAAAAAAATAGAGAGCTATTGAAACAAACTATGAATCTCTTCAATCTCATAATGTGCATTTACGATGATTTTAAAAATAATAATTAAGGACTAACTTACTATATGGGGAGTAACAGGAGAAGGGGTTCTTCCCATAATTTCAAAATAAATCAGAATTCCAGATGGACCATTTCCCTGTTTGAACTAAACTGACTTTGACAGCAAATGCCATTTTTGGCTTAAAGAAACCCTTGCATTCCTACCTGTTCCTTTCACTGCTTCTCTTGGGACTAGATCTGATTGACTTAGGTATTTGGTTCACCCATTAGAGCTGGTAGTGTTGAGTTACAGCCTCAGCATTGCTTTCAGAAGGCCTCTTACCTTCTAAACTCTCCTTGCCTGGAAGTTCTTACTTCATTAACTTTGCAAGTGTGCCAATGATCCAAGGTACCACACCACATCCTGTTAGGAAAATTTTCCATTGCTCAGTTTCATGTTCACTACTACATGGGAAGCAAATGATCTGAATTTTATTCTATTGCCAACTAATAACAGGCCCTATCTGATATAAGACTTTTACTGTCAGAAGATAGATTACTTTCCAAGCATATCCAGGGTGGCTTTGTAATGTTTTTCTTCTTTTCAAAAGTGCTCCTGTAATGTCCAAAAATTCATGTTGACCAGTGATCAGGAATAATTCAACAACAACAGATGGGAGACAGAGGGAGTTTTCCGGTGACAGAGGGTATTGTGAAGGATGGGATTCAAGGCCTACCCATGTGTCAAGACCTCACATGCTCACAAGCCAGGGAGTGTGAATAAAGGGGCCTAAATAAAGTGACTGCCTAAACTAGCATGATTAACCCACCCAAGCGGGAATTTTATTCAATTAAACCATGCAAGACGTCAAAACTGAAAGTAAATAACAAGTCTAGTGAATCTGACTTTGATCACCAGTTGGTCACCAGCTGAATCAAACTGATATATATATCTATCTTCGTTCCTTTGTGAGAGAGGAAAGAGAGAGTCCCTTAATCCTTATTTCATATGTGGAATGCTTGGAATGCTTGGGAGCAACTTTCAAAAGAAAAAAATGACATTTGTAAAACAGCACAATTTTCAATTTTCATGGAAAAGGCTAAAAATCACTTTTAAATAGGAACTTCAGATTGTGTCTCAATAAATCAATCATTAAAATGAAGCTGTTGTGTCTAATGTTGTGGGGGAACACCTACTTAGGTCCATAGTTCCCCAAGAAAATCTCCCTTCATTTATAGTACATATTAAATATATAAATTTAATTTGCAAAAATTTTGGTGGTATTAAGAAAAATCAAATGTATAGTCAACATTGTAGTAATATTTTTGACATAAGATGAGAAATCAAATACGTGTATATACATATACTTATTTTATTAATGCAGTACCATATTGTCTCCTAGAAAAATATATCAAAGTATCACTGAGCAAACAGGAATCTTTCTTATTCAGTGAAGGCCAGCACCTAAATTAAAGATGATAGTGTCACTCCTTGACTCGTCCCTGAGTGAATCTTTGTAAGTTTATGTACTTACTTGCCCCTCCTTTTAAAGAAATCCCTGCTGGTTCCTCCTATGGAGGAATTCTAGGCTCTTGCTTCCCGAAGCAGACTGCATCTGGATTGTCTCTGTTGTGGCTCTGGCGCCTGAGGAGGCCAAAGCCTTGACCTCAGAGGAACTGCAGCCTTTGAAGGATGACTGAGCATCTGGGCTGTCTCAGGAGCCCAGCAGGCCTAAGGACTGGGACAACATCACTTTTCCACTAACGAACATAAATCCAGCTCTAACATCTTTTCCACTGTGTTAATTAATGTATATCAATGCACATATCTTTGTAACAATGCAACTGAGGAATAATCTTGCATTCTATAAGCTTCAGAAATTTGGAAACTAAAAGGAGGTCCCATTATTTCAATACTGTTGCTAGACCTGCTTTCATGAAGGGCATCGAAGCAAACAGGATGTTTGTATGCAGATGATGTATAAAAGTATAGCGTGCACAAACACATATGACACCTTAAACTCATCCTATAAAGAGATAATAAGCTATCTTTCTACGTTTTTAAATAAATAGATAAATAAAAACTTAACTACTTCTCAAGAGTCATAAACAACATTGTCTGTTTTATTCACTGCCATATCCCCAGAATTTAGAAGCTAAAAGTCTGAAGCACAGTAAGCGCTTAATAAATATTTTATTCATTAAATTCTTATTTTATGTAATTTTCTAAAAACAACATAAATTCTCCTTGTGTGTACATATGTATACAGTTGACCTTGAATAATGACTGGATTGGGGGCGCTGACCCCTGTGCATTCAAAAATTATATAGCTTTTGACTCCCTCTGCCAAATCTTAATTACTATGGGACTGCTGTTGACAGGAAGCTTTACCAAAACCATAAACAATCGATTAAAACATATTTTGTATGTTACACATATTATATACTGTACTCTTACAATAAAATAATCTAGAGAAAATAAAACATTACAAAAGCCATAAGGACGAGGAAATACATCTGCTGTACTGTATTTTTCAAAATTAACTCACATACAAGTCGAACCATACAGTTCAAATTCATGTTCAGTAAATACGTATAATATATATATTAAGTTCTTCAAACCATGTGACTATATGGGCACGTTAAATAAGCAAGTTTTTCTATTTTTTGAGCCAAGCAGCTATACTACAAGCAAAAACATTAGTGGTTTGGTTTTGTTGTTGTTGTTTCACGTTTGTTTGTGTTATTAGATTTCATTTTGGTTTTGTATTCAGACTTAAGCCATGGTGTTTTCTTTCATCGCTAGAGAAAATCTGAAAGTGTGAAGCCCTGTCTTGTGGGACAGTGAAAGGACCAAGTCAGACAATTCCATCTCCCTAAACGCAGTAAATGTGCCCACAAGTGGGCCTCTGATCAAAACTGGGCTTATCTGCCATCTTTCAGAAAGAGGGAAAAAGAGAGATGGGGGCAGGCCAAGGTCAGTTCTTTCAGGTGATTTGACCTATAAGCCATAGGCCTAGGGAACCGAGGTGAGATTCTTCTACTCACCGTGGGAACTGAGGAAGTAAAGGAAACCAGCCACAGTGAGAAGGACAAAGGAAACAGGTCCGCTAAGAGGAACATGGGTAACAAAGTCTGATCCCTTTTCTAGGCTCTCTTTCCAAGATCTGTGTTTCAGCCCTATATCATGCAACCTTAAATGAGTATCTAACATATTTTGCTGAAGACAAATTTCTATTAATTGTTAGGCAAGGAATTATAAATTAGTCAATTCACTCCGACATGCAGGCTTACGCACGCGCACACACACGCACACGCACACACACACGTTTCCAAAAATGATTTAAAGTGACCACATCACAAATAAAATAAAATACAAAATTACTTAAAATATCAAAAACAGAAGAACCAAATAATATGAAGGCCTGAGAAGGAAGGAAATTATCATGCCAAATTAAGAAAATCCCTAGCAATCACCCTTAGGCTTCCTGGAAGTCAAAGAAAAGAGGAAAACAAGTTGCAGAATACCCACTGTTCATTGAAAGTAAACACTAATTCAGCACGGAAAAACAAAAATGCATACTTTGAAGGAAACTGTGTGGGTATTTTTACATATAGCACTATGTAATATTAAGTATGCTATTATTCATAGCACATACAGATGGATATTTCCATATTTTGCATTGACCTTTGACTAAATCCTGTAGTATATAGTTAAAATGCATGTCTAAAAGAAAAAAAAGGAAAAACAATGCCAGAGTCAAACACTCAAAAGTGTAGTTTATTATTTATATAAGGGACCAGCCTAAGTAGTTTTGAAGAGTGACAATTTAACCAGCTTTAGAACAAAATTCATTATTCACCTCTAGTAAATAGTCTTCTTACCTATTTTTATGTTATTTTTTATTTTATTTCTCCTTTTGGTTGGCTTTCTTCCTCTACTTACTTCAAATTACATTTACTTTGTTTACTTTCTTTTTTTAATGTGTATTTATTTATTTTGAGAGAGAAGGAGAGAGTGCCATTGGGAGAAGGGCACAGAGAGCGAGAGCGAGAGCGAGAGCGAGAGCGAGAGCGAGAGCAAGAGCGAGAGAGAGAGAGAGAGAGAGAATCACAAGCAGGCTCCATGCCCAGTACGGATCCTGACACAGGGGCTCAATCTCACAACTGCTAGATCATGACGAGCCGAAATCAAGTAAGATACTCAACCAATTGGGCTACCCAGGTGCCCCTACCCTGTTATACTTTCTTCCTGGAACTACACGGAATGTGTATGCATATACAAGTGCATATATGCATATACAGACCAGCAGAAAGTGGGAAACACTCTGAATTAATCCCCACATTGCTTACTTGCTAAATTAACTGGTGTTCTCCATTTCTTCGGTAAAATATCTGGCTGCTGCCCATACCACACTAACACTGCTACCGCATTATGCTGGTAACTGCATTACACTAGTAAGTATTTGTCTTGAGTCATACGTGAATTTATATCATTTGTGTTTGTTCTAAAGCTGGTTTTGTCTTGTGACTTTCTTATTTTCATAATCTAGGTAACTAAATTGTGTTTATGGCTATGAAACGAGAATGTGAAAACAGATTATATCTAAAAGTAAATAAGTTTAAAGCTTCTGAAAGACTTGAAACATGCAGCTTAAAAAAACTATCAAATTTTCAAAATCATGTCTAAAATCGAGTTCTTTCTCTCCACGTCCACTAGTACCAGACTTGTCAAAGCCAGTGTTTTTTGTAGCTTCCTCATTGGTAGTCCTGTTCCTTCTCTTTTGCCTTTGAACTTATTACCAGCATGGCTCCAACGGCCGTGGCACTGGCTGATCCTCCTGCTGGAAGCATCTTCCCCACATAGTTACAAAACTGATTCACTCACTTCCTTTCAATACCATCTTGTCAAGTCTACCGTGACCTTACTAGTAAGATTGCAAACAATTCTCCATGTGCCTGATCCCCTTTGCCCTGATTTTCTTTCTATTATGGCATGTTCCACTTCTATTATAGTATTTAATTTACTTATTATGTTTATTGCTTGTCTGTCTGTTGCCATAAGGTGGACAGAATGTAGTTTCCATGGAGCATTCTGCTATCTGATCTATCCCAAGCGCCTAGAAGAGTACCTGGCACAGAACAGACTCTCAATAAATATTAGCTGAGTTAATATACTACATATAGAAAAGTCAGCTGTAAAACGTAGAGAGTCAATGAGCTGATAAATAATAAATCAACTTAACAAAACCAAGTGTTTCTCGCTACCAGCAATAACAAACTAGAGAAATAATTTTTAAAAATGTTTTATATGGGGTGTCTGGGTAGCTTAGTCAGTTGAACGTCCTACTCTTGATTTTGGCTCAAGTCATGATCCCAGGGTCATGGGATTGAGCCCCATGTCAGGCTCCATGCTAAGCTGGGGCCGGCTTAATTTTCTCTTTCTCTTTCCCTTTGCCCCTCTCCCCCTCTCATGAACACACTCTCTTTCCCTAAAATAAAATTTTAAAAAAATGAAAAAAAATAAATAACAGTACTTTTTACAATAGCCATACAATTCTGAGGAATCTTTTTAGCCAAGAGTCTGCAAGACTTCCATGAATAAAACTTTAAACTGAAGGAGCACCTAGGTGGCTCGGTCAGTTAAACGTCCAACTCTTGGTTTTGGCTCAGGTCATGATCTCACAGTTCAAGAGTTCGAGCCCTTCATCATCGTGCTACAGTGCAAAGCCCGCCTGGGATTCTCTCTCTCTGCCTCTCTCTCACTCCTTACCCTCTTTTTCTCTCCCTTTCTCAAAATAAATATAAATAAACTTAAAAAAAAACTTCAAACTGAAAAAAAAGACAAAAAGATCATCTGAATAGCGATGTTTACAATTAATCTGTAAGGTCAAAGCAACTCCAATACAAATTGAAACTTGCCCTCCCACATATTAAGCCATACTATAAAGGCATAGATCACAGTGAAAACAAAACAAAGCAAAACTATTGTGATATTGCCAGATGACCAATAGATCAATGGTACAGAATAGATAACTCAGGGAACACTCTAAATTTACAATAAGGTTGGCACAACAAATTAACTGGATTGGGCATATTGTTTAAAAAAGGAAAACTGATTCATTATCTGAAAAAAAACCCACTATATTTCTACTCAACACAACAAGTAATGTGGACTAGAGAGGGATTAGATGCTTAAAGTGATAGGTAAAACTATATATTTAACATTAAAAGGTTAGAGAATAGCTCTGTGCTTTAAGGACAAAGATGGACTTCTTAAAACTTCAAAATCACGTACCAAAAGAAAAAATAAAAGAATGTGATTACATAAAATACAAGATGTCTGGCCCATGAAAAACTCTGTGAATAAACAAACAGATGAAAGGTATTGGCAATCCCTAAAAGTGACAAAGGACTAATCTCTGTAGTAAAACAAAAATGTCTGTGAATCAGCCAGAAAACTACAGGATCTCCAAAGAAAATAAGCAAAAGATGTGAAAAGGTAAATTACAGAAGAGGAAACATGAACAACTATCATGTTTATGAAGACATACCCAAACTTAAAAGGAGAAATGCAATTTAAAACAATAGGATCCACTAGACTTCACGACCCGTGATAAGCCATGTTGATACCATGCATGCCCTGATATGACATAATGAGAAAGGAACGTCATTTCTGTGGTATGCTTTCCAAACCTCAAACTCAAGTCTAATAAGTGAACACACCAGATAAGCCCACATGTCAGGGCATTCTATAAAATATGTGGCCAGTGCTCTTCAAAAAGGCCATGAGAAACAAGGAAAGACTGAGAAACAGTAAGGCAGAGGACAGGACTAGGGGGCATTATCATTACTAAACGTATTCTAGAATCCTGAAACAGGAAATCGACCTCAGTGGGAAAATGTGAGATGTCAAGAAAGTCTCTTGCTAAGTTAATAGGTTTGTGCCAGTGTTGGCCCCTTAGTTTTGACAAACGTGTCATTATTATGCTAACATTAGGGGAAGGTGGATGAAGGGTACCTAAGAACTATCTGTATAATCTTTGAAGATTTTATGTAAATCTAAAAATATCCCAAAATTTAAGATTTTAAAAAGGAAAAATGAAATACCCCTTTATATCTATTCGACTGACAAAAATTAAAACACCAGGACATGCAAAGTATTGGAGATAATGAGCTCTTGTATACCACTCTTAGAATTATAGACTGGTGAAGGCACTCTGGAGAGAAACATGGCATGTCCTACGGGCCAACAATTTCTCTCTTCTATTCGAAAAAAAACTCACACCAACAAAAGGAGACGTATGTGATATTTATGTACATCTTAATATATCAATGTTGTTTGTAGTAGTGAGTGCCCATTATTGGAGTATTGAACATACGAAGTGCAATGGACTCACACCAAGGAGTTCAAGTAGCATTAGAAATGGCAGACAAATAGCATACAAACCAACATGGACGGATGTCAAAAATATAATGCTGAATGAAAGAGGAAACAAAATGAGACAGACTGCAATTTATAATACAGCATACAAAATAACTTCCATTTTTACAAGAATGCATACAACAATTAAATATATTAGAATGGCTGCCATTACACTAAACGTATTAGAATGGAGAGAAACACAAAATTAGGGGATGGATATTTATGCCAATCATGCGAACATTAACGTGACCTTAAGTAAAACAATGATAACCGTGGACTATAAATAAATAGTATGATTTACTCAACTTGCTACACTAAAAATAATTTAAAGTTGGCAAAGTCTAAGATATCACAACTATATTATTTTGTGAGTGTCCTTAGTTTTGATTGTTTGTTTTATTTTCATTTTTAAAAGGCTGAAATTGGATATCAGATAATGAATGTACTATAGGCTCAGTTTTAACAGGAAAGATTACCTCAAATTCCATTCAAAGGGCTCATACTCAAAGACATCACCTAACCCTACATCTAAAGTTTGGCAAATAAGTGTAAGTGACATTTTTAAATTATGTATGTATTTTTTTAGTAAATGCCAATTTCATCTGTATATTTTAATTACCTCATGAACAATTGGTCACTACTATCCCTGAATAAGTATATTCTAGATTATATATAATGAAGTGACTCACTTATCCTATAAACTATCCTACTTAACAAAATCAGCTCTTTAGTTGGGCTTGAATTTGTGGTTCTGGAGCTCACAAAAGCAAGATCACTAGGTAGATGACGACTTTAGTGTTCTTTTCTGTTAACTGAAAGACAAACGTGGTCCTGAACAGCCTTTTATAAACTTTAACATGCACATGAATCAATGGGGAATCTTTTTAAAATTCAAATTCTGATCCAGTAGTTTTGAGGCATAGTTTGAGATTCTGCGTTTCTAACAAATTCTGAGTGGCACCAACACTGGAGCACATTTTGAGTAGTAAAGGTTTCAAATGACATGATGAATTTCTCAAAACCACATTTGTAGTTATTTATGTACATGAACAAATACACAACCGATTCCCTGAAATTCTGTAGCATGAAGCTAGAAATGGTACCCAAACTTATCTAATTTTTGAGACATATAATTATCAAGCACATATTCATCTGTGTTATAAAATCTCCCTGGGGTTGCCCAGGTGGCGCAGTCAGTTAAGCATCTGACTCATGATCTCAGCTCAGGTCTTGATCTCAGGGTCGTGAGTTCAAACCTCAGGCTCAGTGTGGAGCCTACTTTAAAAAAAATATTTCTGGGGCGCCTGGGTGGCGCAGTCGGTTAAGCGTCCGACTTCAGCCAGGTCACGATCTCGCGGTCCGTGAGTTTGAGCCCCGCGTCAGGCTCTGGGCTGATGGTTCAGAGCCTGGAGCCTGTTTCCGATTCTGTGTCTCCCTCTCTCTCTGCCCCTCCCCCGTTCATGCTCTGTCTCTCTCTGTCCCAAAAATAAATAAACGTTGAAAAAAAAATTAAAAAAAAATATTTCTGTAATTATTTTTATTTTTTTTCACACCATGGGATATTAGAAATAAAATGTACCCCACCACCAAAATGAAATAAGTTAAATTGTAAAGTGGATTTAGTAATACCTATCTGAATGCTGGAAGAAATGTGGCCCCAATTAGTTTATTTTTGTCCTAATTAGTATTTAGTCCTTCCAATTTCACCCATACCAATTGACTAACAGCTTAAATTTCTTTCAGTGACAGTCCTAGAATATAAATAATAAAAGTTATGCTCTCAGAATACAGAAGGACATGATTCTATTTGCTGGCTCTAATAAAAGGACTAGTATACATGAAATTCATATGTTCCTATGTAAATGCAAACATCTTTTAACTTACTAATGGCGAAGATATTTTTAACTGAGCAAATGATTCCAGGTATATTTATGAAAAGAAAATATAATTTATGAATGTTAGTTTTTCTTCATTGTGTTTTCCAGTAGGAAACATTCACTGTTTAGCTATGACTTATATGCTGGTTAATTCTTTCCTGAGGCATTTATTGCTGTTTTGTGGATAGACAAATTATAAATCACAAATTCTTCTACACATAATTCTACCAGAATATGTAAATAAACATTAAAGAAATGCTAATTGAATTTGTTTAACTATTAAAAAGTTAACTGTTGGGGTGCCTGGGTGGCGCAGTCGGTTAAGCGTCCGACTTCAGCCAGGTCACGATCTCGCGGTCCGTGAGTTCGAGCCCCGCGTCGGGCTCTGGGCTGATGGCTCCGGAGCCTGGAGCCTGTTTCCGATTCTGTGTCTCCCTCTCTCTCTGCCCCTCCCCCATTCATGCTCTGTCTCTCTCTGTCCCAAAAATAAATAAACGTTGAAAAAATAAATAAATAAAAATAAAAAGTTAACTGTCACTTTCTTTGATTTGATGAGTTTCTTATAGGATCTTAATCTGTACAATGTTAAACTTTTCTTTGTTTTTATTAGAAGGTATAATTTTTTAAAACCTGAGTTGCTTCTCTACAAGTATTTCATTTGCACAGGTGACCATTTCAGTAGTTCAACAGTAATTAATGGTTAACATAATTAACCTAAATACATATGATTATAGGATTTTCAATCTGTAATTGCATTGCCTAATTAGGAAGTTATGATTCAGAATGAAATAATTATGAAAGGTGAAGACTTTAAATAAAATCTATACTAAAGTATTTTTTGTTTACTTAGTAGAAGATGTGATTAGCAAAATTATATAGTATTCTTTTCTTCCCAGTTACGTATTTTTGAAGGAAAGCAAATAGCAGTTGTTCCACACTGATTATTTAGTGCAAGGTTAGGTAAACCCACACTCTCCAAAAAGGTGGAAGAGATCAATCTTAGTCTCAGTTTTCTTTCTCACAAGAATGTGGCACAGAGTAGAAATTGGAAAGATATTATTGTCAGGATGTAGTATCAGTTTCGGCAGAATTGTATCCACTTTTCTCTTTTGATTCCAGGATTTAACATAAAGTTGAGACTTAAAAATTAAAACCTTATTGTTTTTAATCATATTGCACATCATATGGTTGAGTGTGGTGAAGAGAGAGAATCATTTGCTATTAACAACTGACCTTAGTTCCTTTGTGGAGGACTCACTCAAAGACTGCCTACTTCCTATGTGGAAGAACATCCACACAAAGTGGCAGCAGTGAAGGTCATAGCTGCAACACCCTTCCATCCTGGAGTTCCACTTTCCAGGAAAGATGCTCCACTCCTCTTGCACAAAAATTTAGCAGTTTACATTCATTCGATGATAATTTCCACCTCATCCGTTTGTTGAGAATCAAATAAGGAGGTATTGTAAGTTCCCAGACCCTATTCCAATATTGAGGGAGGTTCCCCTCCACACAACACTAAGAAATTCTCAGACACCAGAGGGGTGACAAGATTTTAACTCAACTCTGACACCATCCACCCAGGGATAACATCAGATTCCACAGGTTAGTGGTCCTCTCCTACAAGATTGCCCCCTCCTCGACCAGCCACAGATTGGAAGTTTCCGTGACCTCCTCCTTAGGTTCAATTAATTTGCTAGAGTGGCTCACAGATCTCAGGGAAACATGTACCTAGGTTTACCAGTTTATTCAAGGATATGAATCGATAGCCAGATAAAGAGATACATAGGGTGAGGTCCTGAATAAAGAAAGCTTTGTCTTTGTGAAGCTTGGGAACTAACCTGGTGGCATGTGGGAGTGTTCTGATTCCCCAAGCATGGAAGCTTTCCCAAAAAAAGAACCAAAAAATTCTTAGGTTTTTATGGAAACTTGATTACATAGTCATAACTGACTAAGTCAATTGGATGATTCAACCTCCAGGCCTTCTTCCCTCTCCAGAGGTCTGGGGTGGGAATGAAAGTTCCAACCCTCTAACCACATGATTGGCATCTCCTGGCAACCAGCCTTGCTCTTGGGTGGGGTCTAAGTCACTTTCATTTATAACAAGACATCTATTTCACCTTTATGGCTTTGAAGCATTTTCAGGAACTGTGGATGAAAACCAAATATATCTGAGAAATATGTATTCGGTCACCTGAATGACCAAATATGTGTTTCTTATAAATCACTATATGACAGAAGGTATTCATGAAATACTTCGGACCTGTAAAGAGTTACAAAATGTAAAGGGCTTTTGTTATTTTCATTAGAGTACACAGCTGCCATATGATAAGATTAAATGCATTTCAATCTATCCTTTCTCCTGAACCACTGACATCTTCCAGGACAAATGTCTGCTATGTTGAAATATGCTTCCTCCCACATATACCCAACCTGGAGAAAGTACTCATTTCCTTCTCTGTGCTCTAAGAACATATTGTTTATTTCTTATTTTGCAACTCAGTCTGCTGTGAAAGACGTAGGTCTTGTACACTAGATTGAGAGCTCCTTGAATGCAGAGGCCACATTTTTTATTTCTATTTACTGCTACCTATTATAGACCTGTTATATGGTACGTATCCAAAATGCATTGCTGAAAATGTGAATAAATGATAAATAATGAATGAAGATGTCAATAGATAGCTAAGTATCAGCATTCTATACCTAATCTCTTATACATTTACAACTAGAGTCATCCAAAAGTCATAGAAGTAATGAGAATAAAAGTAGGATTTAAACTCTATGTCTAAACTTATCCCTGCCACACAAAACAAACACTGATTTTAAGAAAAATGATTTCTTGGAATTTCAAGTAAACTGAATTTCTATGATCTGAATACAAAATCTGACCAAACTCCACTATTCTAAACAAAATTGGAATTAAAAGGAAGGCTTCATAGGAAATACACACACACACACACACACACACACACACACACACACACACACGTCAATTTTACTTTACCTTCTGAGGAAATTAATAAAATGTGTTCTTACTGTATTTATTCTTTCCAGCACCTCTATTTTGAGTAATCTACAGTGGCACAGAAAGTATTTTAGGACAGACATGAATCTAATCATGGGCCAGGATGGTAATCTATCACAGTTGTTACAGTCCAAAAGATGCAAAGCAGATCCAAACCATCAGAGGCTTTAGTGGAAATTGTTAAGCAGGGATCAGATGATTATCCAGCAGGAGACAGGTTCAGTTTGAAGAGTCATTGAAACCATCTCTAGTCACTTTTTAAAATGTGCTTTTAAAATGCAGTCCTTGAGACTTAATTTTCTTAAATGCCAACATAATTTAGTCCAACACACAGAAGAATAAATCCCTTTTTCCAGTGAACCCTTTTTAATTTCTGGTATAATTCTTTTAAAATTTCTGTACCAGAAATAGTTGAGCCTGTGTTAATGGAAGGAAATCTTCCTCAAAAGAAAATCTTTTATAAGTGCATTTGCTAGTTTTTCCAAAATGTGAATGCCATTGCAGTTGAGAAAAACCTTTATATCATGCTACTTTATGACCATGTTGAGAGAAATAAACTGTATACACAGATATTATGACTCAATATTGCTGTCTGAATACTACACTTTCATGGGCATTCTACATTGCAAACACTGTTTGCTCTTCAGTAACAAAGCTCAAAAACACTGACCGAGGGAAAACAGACTACAAAAATCTCTGACTTAATACTTCTGACTTGCTGCAAAGTCAGCGAAAGACCAATAAGAAATGGAAAAAAAAAGGTCTAAATATTCTTCTGTTTCAGTAGTTACACATGTAAATATTATTAATCTTTGGTAAAACTGTCAAGATTTATCAACTAATTTAGGAGTGTGTGTCCAAAATGGCTCCTCAGGGAAGTACAGGGATAATCTTCCATTCAGCAGACTGTCTGTTATCTGGGACAAGTTATCTGGGAGGAGAGAGGATGTAATCTGATAAGTTATCCTTCCAGATGGTTTGCAGAAATTACTGTTAGCTGCTAGCTTGAAATAAATATTATTTTGGCCTAAATATTCAAGATAAGATTTCTGAACTTACACTGGGCTTTTGCAAGATAAGTCAGTTCTTAAAATTGTACAGGTTAGAATCAAGAAGAAAACATTTCCGACAAAAAGAATTCTATGAGGTGCTGCCAAGATCTACTAGAACATTGACATCTGACCTTCGAGAAATTGCAAATAAAATTTTCTTTCAGGACTACCTCTGATTTTACTTCATAATCAGATAGAGACATACAAGTAATAAAAATGAACCAAACAAATTCTTCTCCATTTAAATACATTGGAGAATAATCAGGTTTTCCAATAAGAAGATAACATCTTTGGAAGAATAATCTATTCCCAACACCAAGTTGCTTGAGGGAAAGGTTCATGCCTTATCTATGTATTCTTCACAACAAACAGTATAAAACAAGGTTTACAGGAGACAATTACTGAGAATCTGATGATTTTAATCGAACCATTGTTAAGTTTGTAATATATAAGAATGTATATATACTGATGTTGTCAAAACCCAAAGGGAATAAAAGACAGAAGTGTTATCATTATAGAGCTGATTATCTTATTTGGGAAATCATGCTCACAAATATGAAATTGTTAATGGTGACAAGTCAAAGTATAATATCGAAAAATAAGCTATAGAAGTTATTGTCTAATAATTATAAAATTAAGTCATAAAAATATCAGATAGTATATAATTAGACATATAACTGTAACAGAAGGAGAAGAAAAACATGAGTCTTTTTAAAAAAAATTTTTTAGGGGCTCCTGGGTGGCTCAGTTGGTTAAGCGTCCGACTTCGGCTCAGGTCATGATCTCGCGGTCCGTGGGTTCGAGCCCCGCGTCGGGCTCTGTGCTGACAGCTCAGAGCCTGGAGCCTGTTTCAGATTCTGTGTCTCCCTCTTTCTCTGCCCCTCCCCTGGTCATGCTCTCTCTCTGTCTCAAAAATAAATAAATGTTAAAATAAAATTAAAAAAAAATTTTAATGTTTATTTATTTTTAAGAGAGAGAGACAGAGCACGACCAGGGGAGGGACAGAGAGACAGGGAGACACAGAATCTGAAGAAGGCTCCATGGTCTGAGCTGTCAACACAGAGCGTGACGCAGGGCTCGAACCCATGAACTGTGAGATCATGACCTGAGCCGAAGTTGGACACTTTACTGACTGAGCCACCCAGGCATTCCAGGAAAACCATGAGCCTCAAAGCTAGCAGAGAGCATGAAAAGACTGGAATTAGATAGTTTGTCAGCCTAAAAAGTTTGCTACATAATACTAGAGAGGGAAAGGTCAATTGTAACTGAAGAAGCTTTTCATGGAGAAACAACCTCTAAGGAGCCCAAAGACCCTTAGGATATAGAGAGGAAGAGATGAGTTTGGCCAGCTGAAGAAAGAGCAGAAGCAATGTGAAAGCTGTAAATAATGAAGTGCAATAGTCGAATTGCAAGAATACAGGGTTAACTAACCTTGGGTCTATATTACAAATGTTTAAATAGGAGACAAGTCAAAGTCAGTCAGTTGAGCTGTCATCAAGGTCTCTCAATGGTTGGTAACGATATTTGGAATTTACTTTTTGGGCAAATGCAAACCACCTAAAAATTTTGATCAGATACGATTTTTTTTTTTTAAAGAGAGTAGCCTGAATACATTTAATAACAAACATGGAAAAGAAATTAGATTTATTTTTGTGGCTAGAGGATAGATTAGAACTAATGAGTGGAAATTAGAGAAGGAGGAACTTTGTTAAACAGAAGAGATATATAACAATTTGATTTAACTGAACACATCATGGAGTGACTTTAAAGGTGCACATTCCCCATTATTAATTCAAAGGGTCATGTATTTATTGTTCCTGTTGTGGAAAAAAATCACACATAAAACAGATGTTCTGAAAGACATTCTGATTGCAGACATTTAAAAAACAACAAGTAGGAGGTGATGGCAGATTCTGAGTATAGGAAGACCAGCCAAGAGGCCACTGATAAAGTCCAAGGTTAGGGGATGGAGCCCGTTATACCACCCATCATTAATCCTACCAAAGAGCTCATGGTGCTAAGTGCTTTATGTAAGTTGTAACTCCTAAGGTTTTCAAGACTCTATAGAGTGCACACTATTCCTCTCCTTATATTACAGATAAGGTGTGGAGCAGCGGGAATGGAAAAGGTAGAAGAAGCATTCGAAAGGACAGTGTGAATAAGGGGATTAATATGTTACAGGTAGTAAAGCAATAGGCTGAAGGGAAGGTTACTTGATGACTTAATATGCTCTCTATGCTGTGTTATAGCTCAGTCCTATATAATCCACCACAGCAACTTGGGTATCAATGAACACTGAATCTCAAATATCATTTTTATTTAATAATTTATTTTTGCTCAAGCTGCTTTACAATAAATTATCATCATTATCATCAAAAATATTCAAAAAATATCTCTTGGTCACAGGCATCAGAAGCACTGGGTAAGGTCCTCCGAAATAAAAGATAAACAGGAGCTGGGGGCACAAGGCTGAAGGCAATGCAAGCATTTAGTGAAAATGATTGAAAAAGAAAAGTGTTCATCAACCTGCTCTTTTACTACACACTGTTCAGGGACTGATTTACTTAAGTCTCTTTAATAAGTTAACATTCAACAACTGTGTTGTTTGAACTGTTGAGGATAATGCCAGGTTTTTTGCAACAAAATCTTACGGCTGACCATGATTGTTGGAAGGAGGATGTAGGCATATAAATAAATTCTGCTTTGGCCATCTTCAGACTTTGTTGACTTCTGTTGCCTCTACCTAGAATTTCCTCTGACTTCACTCCATGAAGAGAGCTAATTCAATTCACAACCAGAGCTATCTCCTCCATAAAGGTTCACTTTCTCCCCGTGGCATCAGTGGCTCTATCACAGTGTCTCTTTGTGTCTTTCGTATACCCAGAATTTCTCATAAACAAACGAGTGGTGTTTTATTTCCTTTTTGCTACTGCTTCTCTCCATTGACCCCTCCCTACAACCCTCAAAGCTAAGAACATAATTCACACTCATGAATCATTAAAATGAAAAGCATACAGATGACAATGATATATATGTAACCTGGTTAAACAATTTAGGTGAGTGAGAAGAGGGAATGATGGATTAACCCCTCCTCCTCCTGCCTGCTTACCTGAAGCTTATTCCTACAGCTAATATAACACATTACATTGAATTATCATAAATTGTTTACCTATATGTGAAGCTCCGCAGACTATATATGTCATATAGTTTATAGTCAACATATGCTCCTTGCATTAAGTCAAATTATCATTGTCTTCTAAACATCTAATAAAATTTAATGATATAAATTATTATTCTAGTTCTGGAGTAGAAATTGGCAACCAGATGTGTATCAGTGAAGCTAAGAGATGGTATTTAAAACTAGCATAAATCAAATCCCCTAAAATAAGTGGCAGCAAATTGTAAGTCAGCGAATAAAAACATAGCCAAACCACTGGTATTTGCTTGGCTTATAATGTTTCTATAATGCTTTTAGGTGTGGCATGCAAGCTCCCATCTTCAAGCTGTACCCATCCATACCGATTTACTCTAGGTCATTTAATTCCTCTCTATAGAGAGGAATTATAAACAAGATCAATCTGCTTTTTCCCTCAAGTATTTTATCAAATTTATTTCTTTCAGTTTCAGCTAATGTAAATAAACTTTTATAAATGTAGGTTGCATTCCTATGCCCACATTGATGGAATAGAACATAAGAACTTGTGTTTTAACAAATATAGTGCATTCGCTTCTGTACATATGTTAAAGTATGACTATTTAGGTCACATCTATAGGAAAAGCTTCAAGTTTTGATTAGACTGAATATCATGGACATAATTTTTTCTTATTTAAGTGTCTCTCTAATTCTTTAGGCACCATGGATTTTTCTGGGGGAAAATGGCCTCTGATCTGTTCCCCCTACATGAAGTAATAATAATCCTTTGACTGTGGAATTAAAGGCACTCTGAAATAACTGCAGGAACAGAAATAAAAATAGAGAGTGGGAAAAAGAAGTCTTCAAATTCCAGGAAACAAATTTTATTTCTATGCAAAATACAAGAATATAAATAGAAAAAATGTCACCAATAGTATAGTATTTGGATGATTAAAGCTTTCTCTGTGTCTTGCCTCAGGAGTTTGAGGCACAGGCTAGTCACTGACAATAATAATAGGAAATGTGCAAAGAGTGTCAAAACTTCTCTAAATTTTTCTCCAACCATTGGAATATGATAGATTTTGAGCAGAACTCAATTTGTTCAGAATTTTTTTTAATTCACAATTTTTACATCAGAACTGAATTTATGATTCACAAGTTCTCATGTCATCTTGTGTCACTAAAATACCAAGAAGGTTTTATTACTTCAAAACTCTGAACATGCACAGTGCCTCTATGGGGGAAATGTCTGCTCTGCTGTGACCTTCAGGAGGGAATAAATTCATCTTTAAATACCAACTCTGATTCTGTTGCAGTATTCCAAATTTAAATAGATTAACATCTCAAGAGAGACAAGAAAACAAAACAAGCATATTCAGTGGACATAGCCGTCTCTTTCAGATAATTTATGATTATTTTAACAAGGGCTGTTCCTGTTATAAAAAAATACTTCTGCAAAAGCTATTGACAGTAATAATATCTAACATTTCTTACCTTCTTATTGAAAACAGTTCTCAGGGGGCGCCTGGGTGGCGCAGTCGGTTAAGCGTCCGACTTCAGCCAGGTCACGATCTCGCGGTCCGTGAGTTCGAGCCCCGCGTCGGGCTCTGGGCTGATGGCTCAGAGCCTGGAGCCTGTTTCCGATTCTGTGTCTCCCTCTCTCTCTGCCCCTCCCCCGTTCATGCTCTGTCTCTCTCTGTCCCAAAAATAAATAAACGTTGAAAAAAAAAATTTTAAGAAAAAGAAAACAGTTCTCAGTAGGTAACAAGTGTTCAATAAATATTACCTACCATTATATCAGATACTATTCCAAGAAATGTATATGTATTGATTCAACTATTCCCCCCTAAAGCTCTAAGGGATAGGTGTTACTATTATTGTTATTATTATTATTATTATTATCATTATCGTTAAATGAGGACACTAATACCCTCATGTGTTATCAAGATTTGGATCTGGACCAAGTCTCTTCACCACCCTGCCATTCTGGCTTCAGGTTTAAATCGGTGATGTTCAACAAGACACATCATTCTTTTTGGTTACCATTCTGGTTAGGTTTATCAATACATCACGTACTTAAGGGTCACCGTTTGAGACAGAAAAAAAGAAAGTGCTTGTTTATTTTATCTGATAGTTACATGTCCTTCTATTAACAAATGATTCCAATTAGGTGTGATTAAATTAGTTTTCCCCAAAGATGATTTTTGCTCAACTTTAATAGTTATATATAATCTCCTCAATGTGGAACTCCATTTTATTGGGGCTAAAACAGAATATTCAATGGTGAAAATCACTTCAAAAGGAAGCGTTTTGTCTTAGGAGACACGCAAGCAGCTGCAACTTTGTCATCTCCCGTCTACTTTCACTCTCAAGGCAAAGTGTACATTCAAGAAATTTCTTATTAAATACATGGTTAATTCTCAACTCAGTGTGTTCAACCTGGATTGTTTTTCCCTGGAATTCAAGAACATGGTTTTCAATATTCTAATGACTGGTGTGATCTATTGATAAATAAACTCAAGATACTTCATTTCCCCCCTGATTTCCTATTTGTTAACACTGTGCCATCATTTTCTTGTTTCCCAGGATTAAAACTTCAAAGCCGTGGGTTTTTTTTTCAGTCTCAGAGCATTTGCCCAGGCTATTACATCCTGCTAGACTGTGATCCCACCTCATTGCACCTGCTGAAATCCCACTATCTTTGCAGGCTTAAGAACTTCAGTCACATGTGGCCTCTTTTTCCTTGGAATCTCTATCATATTTGTTTATCCATCACTTACAGCAGCATACGTTAGGGGTTAAGACAATGGGTGGCTCAGTGTGTTGAGCATCTGACTCTTGATTTTGGCCCATGATCTCATGGTCCTTGAAATGGAACCCCAAGTCAGGCTCTGTGCTGTTCATACAGCTTGGTTCGGATTCTCTCTCCTTTTCTCTGTGCTCCATACCTGCTCACTCGCATGCTCTCTTTCTCTCTCAAAATAAATAAACATTAAAAAAAAAGAGAGAGTTAAGAGAATGAACTCTGGAGTGGCCAGACTGTTTGGATTCATTTTGGATTCATTTTCTGGCTCTACCACCTACCTCGTGTCCCTAAACCATGTGACAGTGAGCAAGTTAATTTATCTTTTTGAGTCCTAGATTCTCATACATAAAATGGGATAACTATAGTATCTACTTCATAGGATCATTGGGAAGGCTAAAGAAAATAATTATTGTAAAGTACTTAGTACATTCTACATACACAATAACTGCTAGCCTTTATTATCCTTATTAGATTCACTATTATTATCATCACCATCACCATTTTTGAAAATAAAATATGACTTATTTTATGTCATTCAATGGTCCTACCCTGTCTAAGAACCTTTCCTTTTCTTCTTAAAGTACGCAACTTCAGGATAGAATGCATGCAATGTTAAATAAGTGGATATGCCTGAGTAGTTACAACAGCTGGCTCAACCCTAGCAACAGATGTGACAGTGAGGTGATCTTTAGGCATTATTTCCCAAAAATTTTAGTTTCCATAAACTATATTACAAAATAATTTTTTTGCAGACATGGTTGTCCAACTTATTTGTCTAGCGTATCTAGACTATTATCTAGTACGTAGGTGGTCTCAACACATAAGTGCTAACTGTAGCTAAACATGTCAGAATCATGACACAGCATCATTTAAAAAGTCATAACACTGAAAATATTTTGCACAATGAACTATATTTATATTAATTTTCTAGTGCTCTGAGTCATATAATGTAATAAACCGTTAACCTACCCAAAATTATCAACATTAGTTTTTATTGTTACACTCAATCCTTCAAGTAGTACATATTAAGCACAGACAGATGTTGTTTCCTTATGATTCTAAAAATATATATGAAGTCACTGTCTATAGCCTTGCTACCCAAAATTTAAGCAACATTAGCAACACCTGGAAGCTTGTGAAAAGTGCAGACTCTCAGGCCCTAACCAGGCTCTAACTCAAGCCTGCTGAATAAGAGCCTATATTTAAAAAAAAAATTAATGTTTATTTATTTTTGAGAGAGAGACACAGAATGCAAGCAGGGGAAGGGCAGAGAGAGAAGGAGACACAGAATCTGAATCAGGTTCCAGGCTCTGAGCTGTCAGCACAGAGCCTGACGGGAAGCTCAAACTCACAGAACCGTGAGATTATGACCTGAGCCGAAGTCAGACTCTTAACTCACTGGGATGCCCAGGTGCCCCAGAAGCTACATTTTTAATGTTTATTTATTTTTGAGAGAGCATGCACACAAGACGGGGGCAGGCAGAGAGAGAGAGGAGTACAGAGGATCTGAAGTGGGCTCTGTAGTGACAGCAGAAAGCCCAATGTGGAGCTCGAACTCATGAACCGTGAGATCATGACCTGAGCTGAAGTCAGTTGCTTAACTGACTGAGCCACCTAGGCCCTCCCAGAGCCTACGTTGAAACAAGGTCCCTAGTTTGTTCATTAACATATTCAAAAGGAGCACTGGGCTGAACATAAGAATCACTGATGTTTATAGACGTATAGATACTTGTAATCTAAGTGGAAAATCATTGATACTGAACATCTTAACTAAATAATTCTTGAATAACTCAAAAATCCTTTTAGACTACATAGATGAATTTTTGTAGAAGTACCATTTAACTTTGTTGCAGAATATATTTTAATGATAGGTGACTATAACTCCACACCATAACCTGTCATAATAAAGAAACAAAGATACTAACCTTGTATGAGGTTGCTTGCTTTTGGCCCCCTCTGTTGATATATTCTGGGAAGATTTTATCAAGATTATTTTTTAATGTTTATTTATTTATTTTTATTTTTGAGAGAGAGGGAGAGAGAGTGTACGCATGTAGAGGGGAAGGGGGAGAGAGAGAGAGGGAGAAAGAATCCCAAGCAGGCTCCATGCTATCAGCGTGGGTAGACTCCCAGCTCAGTCTAACAAACCATGAGATCATGGCCTGAGCTGAGAACCAGAGTCGGTCACTTAACTGACTAAGCCACCAAGGTACCCCAAGAAACTTTGTTTTGTTTTAAAAGGAATGCCATTCATGAATTCTAAGGATAATAGATTCTAGATGAAAGGGGGAAAAAGAAATATTTATCAGATGGGAAGAGGCATTAAATCTTCCTCTATCTGAAAGAGTTTAATGAGAGTTGAAGTTCAGGGGGGAGAAGAAGACCATTTATATCACCTGGAAAAGGTGGCAGAAGCAGAGAGTTCCATGTGAAGGGACAGCCAAGAGCCCCAGCTCAACAGGAGCTGCACTGGGTCCAAAGCATTTGACTTGGAATCTAGGGCTGGATTAGATGAGAAACAAAGAGGCACTACACCAGGAGCCAGAATCAAGAGGAAGCTCCCTATGAGAACAAATTTCTGTTGGGGTACTGAGTTGGTCTACCCAAGGGACAGGAACAGAGCAGGTCAAAGCAGCACCAGGTATCAAAGATACCAGAAGCACATTGCATTCAATGTGCTAACCAAAAAATTCCATTTGAGAAAGAAACCTGGGACATCCCAGCTGATCCTGTGGAACTAGCATTTGCTCCTGGTGTAGCTAAGGATTTGCAAAGCCACACTATGTTAATGACCAGTGCATTTTAATATGTTCTAATTAAGGGTCATTATAATAGATGTAATCAGATCAGATGAAGGAAATAAGTTCTCTTCTGTGCCTTCTTAAAGTGTAATGATTTTCGTGGTCAGTTCTGGAACAAGTTTTTCAAGGTACTTAAAGTACCCAAAGATGACCATTTTTTGTATATTTAAAATTTATGATAGGAAAGTTTCCTCAGTGTGTTTCTTATGTGGCATTTCCTGGATTAAGGGTCATGAAATAAAATCACCAATAAATTAGGGAAAACATAAAACACCACTACGTACTGTGAAATGGCCTGAGTCCAAGAACAGCATGCAAAAAAGCAAGCACTTTGCACTCCTTAAAGCCTCCTACCATTTCAACACTTGTTTATTTATTTATTTTTTCACTTCTTTTAAGAAAATCCTTAGATACACATCGCGGCAAGGACTTTCTGTCCCTTGGGTTTCCTAGTTTCCTTATTTAAATGTTGATTTAAGAGCTGCCCAAAACAGGCTGACTATACCTGACAGGTAGAACCCCTTCTCAACAAACTTAATAGGGAACCAACACTGCTACATTATAAGCACACTACTTTCAGATACAAGCCCAATGCCCACGTGAACAGATGAAGTGTCAACAGCATATAAAAATCTTTTTACAGCCTCGTTTTCATAAAAGAACAAGTGTACAATTGTGTATCAGCATTCTGTGCTGGAAAGACAAACATTTCTGTTCCTAAATTTACATCTTCAGCTGAAACAGTCTAGCCAGTCTACTGACTGTCCCCAAAACATGCTTTTCTCCATCCCTTTGCCTCTTTATGACCTTCCTTCCCTATCCAAATTCTGTTTTTCTAGGTCAGCGGAAATTCTTCTTCTCCCCCAAATGGAAGGGACCACTTCCTCTATCTATTTAGAAGGCCTCTTTGACCTCATAAAGATATAAAAAGAAGTTGACCAATTTAAACCAATCACCTTTTGCATGTAAATGTGATTCATGACCAGTCCCACATGTTCCTGACAGCAGTCCTACAGCACCGCGTGGTAAGTTCCCCACTCTATCGGAATTCAGTGGGGGAACATAGCCCTTCCCCATGCGTCCTCCCACACCTTGCCACTACCCATGACCACACTTAGTACTAAATAGACACTCAATCAATACTAGATAAATAATAGAATAAGTGAATGAATGGGTTGTGGATGATGTGCAAGTACACTTTATCAAAAGGACAAATTAATTGCAAATAAAGACATGAATAAATGTGGTTTGTAGAACTACAAGCTCAGGAGAAACCCTCTACTCTACAGTTAACACTACCCTGGCGTACTTGGTTCTATCCCTTAATAATCTACAGGATAGTGAGGTGCAAGTGAGGATCATCCGAGGACCTTTTAAAAATATCTTGGGGTCTCAGATCACAGATGTACTGCATCAGAATCTCCAGGAAGATGGGAGAGAATGGGGGGAGAATATCTTATCATGGACCTAAATTATGTCACTTAGATCCAGGTCTAGGATCTGTTTCCATTCAGGTGGCTGTAGGTAGCTCCTAGCTCCCTCTTTGTGGGTGTGGCTACAGCCCACACCTCTAACTTTTCATAGCATCAAACCTCTCAGAGAAAAGGCTACATGCCAACATTCTGAGCAAAATGTCTGACATTAACTCTGAGTAGACCAGCTTTGATTGGGTCACCAAATTCCTTTCCCTTAAACCAATCCTTTGGTCAGTGATAGACCTACGCCAATTATAATACCTACTGGAAGCATGAATCTCGCTCAAGCCTATTCAGCTGAGAAATTTAGAACCATATTTGAAAGGGAAAAATGGATGCTGGGGAGGCAGTCAGAAGATATCACTACACCAGCTTATTTTCCCTACTAGAAAGTAAGTTACCAGAAGGCAGGGATTTCTGCTCAGCCATCCAAGTGGTGACCCCAGGCTCTTTATGTATAAAGTATCAATATAAGGATCAGCCAATAATTTCTTTATGGTCATAACAACTTAAAATTTGGATCTATTATAAAGATTTTGAAAAGTGGATGGCTCAGTTGGTTAAGCATCCGACTTTGGCTCAGGTCACGATCTCACATCTGGTGGGTTCGAAACCCACATTGAGCTCTGTGCATCAGCTCAGAATCTGAAGGCTGCTTCAGATTCTGTGTCTCCCTCTCTCTCTCACTGCCCCTCCCCCACTCACCCTCTGTCTCTGTCTCTCAAAAATAAACGTTAAAGAAAATTTTTAAAGGAAAAATGTAAAGTTATTTATGTGTATTATCACATTTGCTTCCCTCTAAAAGTCTACTAGGCAATGACTTATTAGCCTCTGCTGGTAAATGAAGAAACTAGAGCTAAAATGTTAAATGTTTACCTAAATTTACACCTCTGTTTAGCCAGGATTAGAATTCCAGTCTTCTAACTCCTCCTCTAGTGATCTTCCCACTTTATTGCCCTGACTTTGCACATTTGAATAAAATAGTAATAATAAAACCTTTTATCCAAATGATGGCATTTTTATATAAAACTAGTTTCAATAATGGCTAAGGCAAAGTTGAATTCTATGTAGAGTCTATCCTCCCCAGAGCTTTGCATAACTTAAATTATCTACCTGCCATATACAAAATAATAACCAGTTTAGAAAATAAAATATTAAAAATGACAACCGAATCCACACTCTATGTTTTAATCTCTATGTCTCTTGGTGACATTCGGCATGTCACATTTAGCAGTGTCAGAGAATTATATGGTGCCTTTAATATGCCATCTACAGCAAGAGCCTCATCATTCACAGATGGCCAAAGGAGATCTAGGAGAGGCAACAAGGAAATCATTTGGAGAAATCTGTCTTATCTTCCCCACCTGACCCTTTCTCTTATCTTTGATACCCAGCTACCTCCTCTGGCATCTGACCCAGAAGAACAATCTGGACTTTGTATTCCTGTAGCCTTTTGAAATGACTTTTGCTACTCTCTGTGGAATATTATTACTGAACCTGGTTATTCTTTACGCTTCCCTTCCCTGTTGCCTCCAAGTTCTTGGAAACGGCTTAACTCTTAACCTCATCCATGTTCCAATTACTAACCTGGCATGCCTACCCCTTGGATTTGATCTCTGACCAGCCCTGTTGTGCCAGTATCTGGCAAAAGCTACTGACTGAGTTTTAATTTGGAAAATGCAAATATGCCTCTCATTCATTTATTTGAGACGACAGGCAACCTCTGCAGAACTCCTGAGACAAAGAACTAAACCTAATCTGTATGCTTAAGCACTTGCAAAGATATCTAGAGATGCCTTTCTTGACATGGTCTTCATACCTGGTAAATCTCTAGTGGCAATATTTGCTCAGAAACAAAAATGCACACACTCAAAGGCTCAATCCTATAGAAGCCCCTATGCTCATTTCCTGCAGAGCTTTGTTATTTCATCTGCGATCCAGGATATTAATGAAGCAGCTGGGTTGGAGATGTACTTTTCATGGAATGAGGTGAAGGAAACACTAGAGCAGAACCCATTTACAGTGCTACATTTGCAGAGGGCTAAATTAATCTCAGATCTTAGGTCTGCAGTCACTCTCCTGACTGTGGCTTGTAAGTCATCAGAAGCATCCTGATGCTACCCTGCCAACATTGTCAGGAGATGGTGCAGGCCCTAGTGAGTGGGTTTCAGTTGTTTCCTTCAACCAAATTCAATGTGTTTCCAGATGTGAGAGACTGGAGTTATTATCTTTTCATTATTAATCAACCACGAGAAAGCAAAGTTAGAGTCAGAGAGAAGGAAGAATTAATAGGTTTCTCATGTTTTGCAAAATGGTATATCTTAAACTGCCTTCAAACAGTAATCTGAAAGATGGTAGCTCATCTGAATGAAATCACAAAAAAATGATTATTTATAAGGATGAGAAATCTGCAGGGCTGGATGAGGAAATCTGTTCCTTTCATGTTGTAAGAATGTCTATTACCACCTGTTCTGCTATAGAATCTGTTAAAAGAAATTTGCTACCAGAAAGATTTAACTGTAATTTTGGAAGGTAGGAGACTTACTGCCAGATAGCTCCATTTTAAATTTTATAAAATTTGATGACCATCATTAAAAGTTCATTCCTTCTTTTAAAGATGCAAAGTGGAAATCTCTTTTAACTGAAAGTTGATGCTAAAAGTAAGTCAACAGATTTTTTTTTAAGTTACTACTCTGTGGGGCTTCACTCTCATTCCTTTCTGGGAGAAGACCAGCTTGGAGAATTGGGACTGAACTGGGAAAATATCCAGGCCCCCTGCGACATCAAATACCTGGTGCCCATAAAGCAGAGAGACCTTCTTCAGGAAGTGAATGTGGGAAGTGAGGGACGCTAAGCAATGACTCTCATCCCTGTTTGCCCTTCTCTCTACATTGGCTACTAGCTCTCAGATGATAATATATTTCAGCATTGTATGGAGGTTCACTGGAAAAAAAAGATACGTAAGTGCCAGGACACATTCCAGAAAGAAGTATGACTGAATAAGCCAGAGGAGATCTTGAGAACCTGTATTTTAACAGGCTCACAGATAATGATGGTAACTTCACACAGATAATGCACACCAAAGGTAAACCTAGCTCCACGTCCTCAGATCCCCTTGAGTAGGCACCCTAGACAGTATCCCTATCAACAGATGTTTTCTTGGAATAAAAGTGAGAAACTGATTGGAAATGAACAGGTCTCCAAACAAAGCTGTTTGTTAGATACAAACTGCACACCAGGTAAACCATGTCCTCAATCATGCAGCAGCAAACAACTGCAAGAACACAGATGGAGCGAAGTACTGAACAGAACTCAGAAAACCCAACGTAAATATTGAATTACTTTGGCCACACCCCTCAAGCCTTTAGCCAAAACCAACAGAAACGTCATTTATTGAGACCGTCTTGGTATTGTGCCCTGGACTACAGAAATAACAGGTAAGACTACTTCAGCATTGGTGCAGGTAAGGGAAAAAAACTCCACTCCGTCCGTTTTTGTTACTCCGAGGGGTCTCATATGTGACCAAACTTGTTGATACTAAATGGCTCTAAAGGAGTTGTTGCTTTTAACTATATCAAAGATATATCAAGATACTTAACTGTATCTTTTGATTTTACATTTAAAATTGTCCTATATTGACTGGTATAAAGTTCTAGTTTTGATTCAACCAGTTGTTAACCCTGTTGATGAAACACATTTGCTGGGTGTTTTGGTGAGAATACCTTCAGTGAAACAGAATAGTTCCTAAATGACATGTGGCCTTTTGAGTGGGAAGAGATTTCTAGGGGATTAAAACTATGTTGTAACAGCTGCTTTCAAGTATGATGTACTCCAGCACTGCTTAGCCAACTTGATAAAATGTCATTTATTTTACAGTCTGCCTGTGAAGAAAACAGGGCTTTATCATCTCTGAGGAAGCCAAACCATCACATTGCAATCTCTGCCAAAATGTATGCATTATTTGTAATTAAATGTTTTATCACCTGATAAATATCTTCCATGTGACATATGTGTTGCTTATTCTTCTGGACAAAAAGTAACATGTCTATTTATATCATATTTACTGTGGTTTATGACTGCAATCTGAGTCATTGTAAGGGAATTAAAATCAAAAATCATTCAAGGAGGGGGCTGGGGGATGGGCTAAATGGGTGATGGGCATTAAGGAGGGCACTTGTTGGGATGAGCACTGGGTGTTCTATGTAAGTGACGAATCACTGGGTTCTACTCTTGAAACCAATACTACACTGTATGTTGACAAATATGAATTTAAATAAATAATTTTTTAAATAAAGTAAAATAAACAGAATCATAAAAAAGTCATTTATAAATCCTGCAATGGTAAAGACCATTTTATTCAAAATCTTTTGCTTTCCATCAGCATAGTAATGGGACTTTACCCCTTCTCTTTGAAGACCAAGGGAACTAGCTTATTTAATTTAATCATATTTTCTTCTCTGCCTTGCAGCCTTATTAATCTGTGCCTGCTTCTTTTGACTCATCGTATGGCCTTGGTGTCACCACCATTGTCCTGTTTATTCCAAGATCATAAATCACTGTCTCTTTGGGGATTTTTTTAAAGCATAACCTTGCTATTACTTCCCAAATTATTTTTCCTCAAGTCAATAATACTATGTTCTATCATGCTTTTCACATCATATTCAGTGCAGATCTTTCTATGGTGAGAATTATCTATTGCTGCCTGGCAAATTATTCTAAAACATAGAGACTTAAAACAATATACATCTTTTATCTCACATAATTTCTGTGGATCAGGAATATGAGCAGGACTTATCTAAGTGGTTCTGGCTCAGTCTCTCCTGATGTTGTCATCAAGATGTCACAGCTGGGCCTCTGCCGTTTGTAGACTTGCTGGGGACCATCTTCCAAGATGGCTGGAATCCACATGTTTGGCAGGTTGGTACTGGCTATTGGCAGAAGACTCAATTCCTCACCACATAATCCTCTGTACTGTGTTACCTGGGTGTCTTTATGACACACTGGCTGGCTTCACCTAGAGCAAGCAACAGAAGACTGAGCAATGTAAAAGCTACAGATCCTTTAAACCTAGCTTGGAAGCCATACATATCCATTTCTCCAATATCTTACTGGTTACACAGGTCAGCCCTTCTCAGTAGAGGAGAGAACTAAACAAAGGCATGAATACTAAGAATAAGGAAAAGAAAAGTAATTCCCAGAGAGACAGTTTTTATAGTCACCCACTGCCCCAAAATTATTCATTCCCAAAATTATGGCAAGAAGATTACAGTACTTTCCAGAGGGCTGAAACCAAAGAGAAATAGTGGGAATTACTGAGGTCCAAGTGTACTAACAGACCACAAAGTTGTGACCATCATAGGGCCCCCACATGTAGGTACAGCAAATGGTCATGTGGTCAACATCAGCAAAACCAGAAAGAAGGTTAAGATCTCTGACATTATGGACCTGTGGTCATACGGGCTGTCTATAGAAGACTTCCAAGAGAAGGAGAATGCAAACAGCAGCACAAAAATGAAAGCCCAGAAATAGTGATCCTTAAGGAAACCAATCCTAGCAAAGATTAATGCAGAGCTCTAGGTAAATGCAAAAAAAGACTGTTGTGAAGAGACGGAAATATCTCCCATTCAGAAGCCAAATGCAAAACACAAAAGTGCAAATATGCAGAGACAAAGACAGATGAAATAAAAAAGAACTTCAGAAAGAGTAAAAGCAGATGCTGTACTTAAGATGTTCAGCTTAATACACTGGAAACTAGACTTGAGGAAGTGCAAGGGTATCTGCAGAGGCCTGCAGCCATCATGTTTTAAACACATTATTGTAATAAAAGATGTCTTGTTTGTTCATTCCACCTGCACAAAGGCTGCATACCAACCTTTGTGAAGAAAAGCATGTTCCTCATGGAAAAGACCACATTAAAAATGAAACCAGGGGATGCGGCTGGGTGGCTCAGCCAGTTAAGTGTCTGCCTCTTGATTTTGGCTAAGTTTATGAACTCAAGGTCATGAGATGGAGCCCCGAGTCAGGCTCTGCACTGACAGCGTGAGCTCTGCTTGAGATTCCCTCTCCCTCCCTCTCTCTCTCTCTCTCTCTCTCTCTCTCTATTTCTATCAAAATAAATAGATAAACTTAAAAAAATGAAAACTAGGGCTAGGATTGTCCCTACTTCTCACCACTGATTATGGAAAAATGTACTGGTCTCATAAAAGGGGAAGCAAATAAATAAGAATTACACTATATTTCCCACATTTTAATTATGTTATTTAAGTTCCCAGGCTAAATGTGTAGGGGAGACATTGTAGAATGTACTTAATTACACAATGTACATTGTAGAATGTACCTTGCCCCAAGGGCAAGATAAATGTTAATTTCGTCTAAAACTGCTCTGATTTTCCTCAGGCATTCCCTCAGACATTCCCTCAAGCATTCTCACTGTTTAGGTGGTCAGAAAAAAATAACAGTGTCTGATCTGGCTTATAAATTAGTCTGATAAAATAAGCAGTCCTTTTAGGTAATGATCAGTTTGGGGACCACTGCTCAGGATGCAGAGTATGTGGGGAGAGGGTTAGTGTGACCTTGTAGGTAGAGGGAAGAGTCTGTTGATCCACGCAGCATTACCTATGTTCTTGATGGTTTGGGGAGAGAAGTTGGGTCTGGGGTAAACTGAATACACAGGCCTCCTGAAGGGAACCAGAAGACAACCTTATGCTCTCCCCACACAACCATCCATAGCTAACCTCCCCATATGGAGCTAGTTTTCCTGTCTCTCATAAAGCACTCCCCCAAAAGTAGCTGGAGAGAAAGAGAAAGAAAGAGTGAAAACACTCACAGGAGACTGAACAAGAAATCTGTTTCCCAAAACCACTGACTGGAAGAAAGGAGAGGGTTTCAAATACCACCAGGATTCTGTAAAGTGGCACACAGTGTCTGAAGTTTTGGAGCTCAGTGCCTGGCAGTACTCTGGTGAGGAAATAGGGTGAATCCCCAGGAGCAGACAGCATGGTCTGAGGGGTCCGTGTGCCACATGGGGAGAAGCAGTTCCCCTGCTTGGAGTGCATTTTGTAGAAGCCATAAGGCCTCCCCACAGGCAAAGGTCCCAGCGTACCCTGGAGATCAGCCACATTTGTTGGTATTGGGGCAACGACTCCAGAGTGCAGTGAAACTTGGCACCAGCCATGTGTTATAATTTGCCATAATCTCTGAACCTTTGCCACTGTGCGACTGTATGAACATTTTCTGGGGAAAGCTAGCACCTGCCATTGCTCTGCAAGACACTCCCCCAAAGAGCCCTCACAGGTCCAAGCTGCAGGGGTCTCTGAAGCATGGGGTTTTGAAACAAAACTTCATCTGAGGTAAAACTCTGGAGGGAGGTGCCGCCTGGCAGGAGAACAGCTTGGATACAGACAGGGTAGAGGCAGGTAGTGGATGGAGTCCTGAGACAAAGGAGGTTCGCTCGATCACAGGTCAGTGAGTGTGCGAAGTTCCCATGCCAGAGACTAGGGAGCTGGGTGAAGCCATTACCACCTCTCCTGCATGCCACACCGATCCACCCCCATAAGCTAAGAAGTGCCACCTAGTGGAGAATGGAACCGTTACACTAAGGCCCGCCCAACTGCTCCCTCCAGGCACATTCTCGAGAAGACCAGCACAAGTCATTCCACCTTCTTAGAATACTGACTATAAGAGCCTTCATAGTTTCAGTTTTAGGGGAAACTAGATGTTATTTCATTTGGGTTTCGTTCTGTTTGCTGGTTCATTTATTTGTTCATTTTCTTTGCTTTTGTTTTTGCTTAAATTGTTTTCTTTTTTTTCTTTTTCTTCCTCATTATTGGATACAGAAAGATAAAAATTTATTTTTATATTATTTTATTTTTTTACTTTATTTTTTATTTTTTAAATATTTTATTCTATTTCATTTTCTTTATTTCATTTTATTCTAATTCCTTATATATATTTTTTTTTAATTTTAAAAATGTTCTTACCTTTTTTCCCTTTCTTTCCCTTTTTCTGTCTATTCTATCAAGGTTCTTTCAACAAGCAGACTAAAACACAACTAGGGTATAGCTTCTTTATTTGATTTTTTCTTTTTGTTATTAATTTTTTAATTTTTATTTTTTACTTTAGTATTTTTTTTCTTCCTCCAAAATGACAAAATGAAGGAATTCACCCCAACAGAAAGAAAAAGAAAAGGAAGAAATGACTGCCAGGGCTTAATCAACACAGATATAAGCACGATGTATGAACTAGAATTTAGAACCACAATAATAAGAATACTATCTGGGGTTGAAAAAAAATAGACTCCTTTTCTGCAGAGATAAAAAAAATAAAATCTAGTCAGGACAAAATAAAAAATGTAAAAATTAAAAACCAAGATGCCATCTCCAATGGATGCCACGATGGCAAGGATGGATGAGGCAGAGCAGTGAATCAGTGATTTAGAAGATAAAATCATGGAGAATAATGAAGCAGGAAAAAGAGGGAAACAAAGGCAAAAGATCACAATATAAGACTTAGAGAACTCAGTGACTTATTAAAAAGGAGTAACATCCAAACCAAAGAAGTCCCAGAAGATGAAGAGAGAGAAAAAGGGGCAGAAGGTTTATGTGAGCAAATTATAGCAGGAAACTTTCCTAATCTGGGGAAGGACACAGACATCAAATTCCGAGAAGAATAGACAACTCCCAATAGATTCAACAAAAACTGACCTACAGCAAGACATACCATAGTCAAATTCACAAAGTACACAGAAAAGTAAAGAATTATGAAAGCAGCATGGGAAAAAAGTCCTTAACCTGTAAAAGAAGACAGATCAGGTTCACAGCAGACCTATCCACTGAAACTTGGCAGGCCAGAAAGGAGCGGCAGGATAATTCAACATAGTGAATTAGACAAATATTCAGCCAAGAATTCTGTATCTGGCAATGCTGTCATTCAAAATAGAAGGAGAGAGGGACACCCGGGTGGCTAAGTCAGTGAAGCGTCCGACATTGGTTCAGGTCATGATCTTGCAGTTCATGAATTTGAACCCCTCATTGGGCTCTGTGCTGACAGCTCGGAGCCTGGATCTTGCTTCAGATTCTGTCTCCCTCTCTCTCTACCCCTCCCCCCACTTGTGCTCTCTCTGTCTCTCTCTCAAAAAATGAATAAACATTAAAAAAATAATTTTTAGTAGAAGAAATAAAGAGTTTCCCAAACAAATGAAAACTAAAAGAGTTTGTGACCACAAATCAGCCCTGCAAGAAATTTTAAGTAAGGGGACCCTTTGAGTGGAGAAAAGACAAAACAAGAGACCAAAAGCAAAAAAGACAAGAAAGGACCAGAAAACATCACCAGAAACAGCAACTAAACAGGCAACATAATGGGGCTAAGTTCATACATTTCAGTACCCACTGTAAATGTCAACTGACTAAATGCTCCAATCAAAAGGCATAGGGAAACAGAATGGATAAGAAAACAAGACCCATCTATACCATATTTACAAGAGACTCATTTTAGACCTAAAGACACCTGCATATTGAAAGTAAGGGGATGGGGAACCATCTATCATGCTAATGATTGTCAAAAGAAAGCTGGTGTAGCCATACTTATATCAGACAAACTAGATTTTAAAATAAGAACTGTAACAAGTGATGAAGAAGGGCATTATATCATAACTAAGGGGTCTACCCACCAAGAAGATCTAAACATTGTAAATACTTATGTCCCCAACGTGAAAGCACCCAAATATATAAATCAATTAATCAAAAACATAAAGAAATTCATGGATATTAATACCATAATAGTAGAGGACTTCAACACCCCACCTACAACAATGGACAGATCATCTAAGCAGAAAATCAACAAGGAAACAATGGCTCTGAATGACACAGTGTACCAGAAGGATTTAACAGATATATTCAAAACATTTCATCCTAAAGTAGCAGAATACACATTCTTTTTGAGTGCACATGGGACATTCTCCAGATTTGATCACATACTGGCTCACAAATCAGCCCTCAACAAGTTCAAAAAGATCAAAGTCATACCTTGCAAATTTTCAAACCACAATGCTGTGAAACTTGAAATCAACCACAAGAAAAAAATTTGGAAAGACCATGAATACTTGGAGATTAAAGAACATCTTACTAAAGAATGAATGAGTTAACCAAGAAATTAAAAAAGAAATAAAAAGTACATGAAGGCCAATGAAAATGAAAACACAACAACCTAAAACTTCTGGGATGCAACAAAGGCAGTCATAAGAAGGAAGTGTATAGCAATCATGGCCTTCCTAAAGAAGGAACAAAGGTCTCAGATACACAACTTAACCTTACACCTTAAAGATCTGGAAAAAAAGAACAGCAAATAAAACCCAAAACCAGCAGAAGACAAGAGATAATAAAGATTAGAGCAGAAATAAATGCTATCAAAACAAAACAAAACAAAACCGTAGAACAGATCAATGAAACCAGGAGATGATTCTTTGAAAGAATTAACAAAATTGAAAAACCCTTAGCCAGATTGATCAAAAAGGAAAAGGACCTAAATCAATAAAATCATGAATGAAAGAGTAGAGATCACAAGAAACATCACAGAAATACAAACAATAATACAAGAATATTATGAGCAATTATTTGCCAACAAATGGGACAATCTGGAAGAAACGGACAAATACACTACCAAAACTGAAACAAGAAGAAACAGAAAATTTGAACATACCCATAACCAGTAAGGAAATTGAATCAGTAATCAAAATTTCCCAACAAACAAGAGTCCAGGGCCAAATGGCTTTCCAGGGGAATTCTACCAAACATTTAAAGAGGAGTTAACACCTATTCTTTTGAAGCTGTTCCAAAAAATAGAAATGGAAGGAAAACTTCCAAACTCATTCTATGAGGCCAGCATTACCTTCATTAAAAAAACAAAGACCCTACTAAAAAGGAGAACTACAGACCAATTTCCCTGATGAACATGGATGCAAAAATTCTCAACAACATACTAGCTAACCAATTCAAACAGTACATGAAAAGAATTATTCACTATGATCAAGTGGGATTTATTCCTGGGATGTAGGGCTGGCTCAATATCTGTAAATCAATAGATGTGATACATAGCATTATTAAAAGAAAGGATAAGAACCACATGATCCTCTCAATAGATGCTGAAGAAGCATTTGACAAAATACCCTCATGAAAGTAGGGATAAAAGGATCGTACCTCAAGATCATAAAGGCCATATACAAAAGACCCACTGCTAATATCATCCTCCATGGAGAAAAACTGAGAGCTTTCTTCCTAAGGTCAGGAACATAGCAAAGACATCCACTCTCACCACTGTTATTCAACATACTGTTTGTTGGTCTTAGCCTCAGCAATCAGATAACACAAAGTAATAACATCCATACTGGCAAGGAGGAAGTCAAACTTTCACTCTTCGCAGAGGACATAATAGTCCATGTGGAAAACCAAAAAGACTCCACCAAAAAAAATGCTAGAACTATCCATGAATTCAGCAAAGTCTCAGGATATAAAATCAATGCACAGAAATTGGTTGCATTTCTATATGCCAATAATGAAGCAGCAGAAAGAGAAATCAAGGAATCAGTCCCATTTACAACTGCACCAAAAACCATAAAATACCTAGGAATAAACCTAGCCAAAGAGGTGAAAAATCTATACACTGAAAACCATATAAAGCTTATGAAAGAAATTGAAGATGACACAAAAAATGGAAAGACTTTCTATGCTCATGGATTGGAAGACCAAATATTGTTAAAATGTCAATACTACCCAAAGCAAACTACCTATTCAATACAATCCCTATCAAAATAGCACTAGCATTCTTCACAGAGCTAGAACAAACAATTGTAAAATTTGTATAGAACCAGAAAAGACCCCAAATAGCCAAAGCAATCTTGAAAAATAAAAAAAGAAGCTGGAGGCACCACATTCCAGGACTTCAAGATGTATTACAAAGCTGTAACCATCAAGACAGTATGGTACTGGCACAAGGACAAACACACATAGATCAATGGAACAGAATAGAGAACCCAGAAATGGACCCACAAATGTATGGCCAACTAATCTTTGACAAAGCAGGAAAGAATATCCAATGGAAAAAGACAGTCTCTTCGACAAATGGTGTTGGGAAAACTGGACAGTAACATGCAGAAGAATGAGCCTGGACCACTTTCTTACACCATACACAAAAACAAACTCAAAATGGATGAAAGACCTAATGTAAGACAGGAAACCATCAAAATCCTAGAGGAGAAATCAGGCAACAACCCTTTAACCTCCGATGCAGCAACTTCTTGACATGTCTCCAGAGGCAAGAGAAACAAAAGGAAAAATGAACTATTGGGACCTCATTTAGATAAAAGCTTCTGCATCGTGATGGAAACAATCAGCAAAACTAAAAGGCAACCAATGGAATGGGAGAAGATATTTGCAAATGAAATATCAGATAAAGGGTTAGTATCCAAAATCTATAAAGAATTTACCAAAGTCAACACCCAAAAAACAAATAATATAGTGAAGAAATAGGCAAAAGACATGAATAGACACTTATCCAAAGAATACATCCAGATGGGTAACAGACACATGAAAAAATGTTCAACATCACTCATCATCAGGGAAAAAAAAAAACCACAATGAAATACTACCTCACACCTGTAAGAATGGCTAAATTAACACCGCAGGCAACAACAGGAGTTGGTGAGGATGCAAAGAGGAACTCTTCTGCACTGCTAGTGGGAACGCAAACTGTTGCAGCCACTCTGGAAAACAGTATGGAGGTTCCTCAAAAAATTAAAAATAGAACTACCCTATGACCCAGCAATTGCACTACTAGGTATTTATCCAAGGAATACAGGTGTGCTGATTCGAAGGGGCATATGCATCCCAATGTTTATAGCAGCGCTATCAACAATAGCCAAAGTATGGAAAGAGCCCAAATATCCATTGACTGACGAATAAATAAAGAAGATGTGGTATATATGGGGCACCTGGGTGGCTCAGTTGGTTAAGTCTCCAACTTCAGCGCAGGTCATGATATCCCAGTTGATGGGTTCAAGCCATGGCTCAGACTCTGTGCTGACAGCTCAGAACCTAGAGCCTGCTTCGGATTCTGTGTCTCCCTCTCTCTCTGCCCCTCCCACACTCATGCTCTGTCTCTCTGTCTCTCAAAAATAAGTAAACATTAAAAAAATTTTTTTAAATATGTGATATATATATATATATATGTACACACACACACACACACACACACACACACACACACACAATGGAAAGAATGAAATCTTGCTGTTATCAACAATGTGGATGGAACTAGAATGTATTATGCTAAGCGAAATTAGCCAGAGAAAGACATATATCATATGATTTCACTCATATGTGGAATTTAAGTTACAAAACAGATGAACATAAGGGAAGGGAAGCAAAAATAATATAAAAATAGAGAGGGGGGCAAACCATAAGAAACTCTTATATACAGAGAAGAAACTGAGGATTGCTGGCAGGGTGTTGGGTGTGGGAGAAGGGCTAAAGTGATGAGGGCCATTAAGGATGACACTTGTTGGGATGAGCACTGGGTGTTACATATAAGTGATGAATCACTAAATTCTAGCCTTGAAATTATTACTACACTATATGTTAACTAATGGGTTTAAAATTTTTTTTTAATTAATTAATTAATTAATTAATAATAAAATAGCCCCAGACCAACATTTTTACTGCAAGTTCCACATCTGGTTTTAAAGAATCAAGAGCCTTTGATCAGCTCTCAGTGGGAGTAGAGTCGGTTCCTCCAAGCAACCCTCTCTTCTTATTGGCCCTTTCAGGCAGCCTCTTAGCATTTCTCAGTCATTAAACATAAGTCTACTCTATCCCCCATGCTTCATGGGGGAATCTGAAACTGAATTTCATTGTTTTATTGTTAAAAACAATATTGGCATTTTAATTTTGAAACTATTTAATTCTAAACCGGCTCAAACTGAAGCCTCAGTAGTTCATAACATCCCACTGGACATTCAGTTGAAGAAAGGTTCCCATCCTAGGTGTGGTGTCTGGGAGACGACTTTGCCATTTGGAGTAAGTTAGTTGATTCTTTGCCACTCCTCATGGAGAATTCATCATGATGTATAATTGTCTATCTGTGCCTATCTGTCTTACTATACTGTCAACATCATGAGGACAGACACTTCACCTGCATTGTTCACCATTATTTATACCAAATAGCACATGCATTCTAACTGGGGGTGATACCACTTCCAGGGGAAGGAAAAAATCTTAGACAATATAATGACTTAGCACCTTCCAAAAGTTTTAGTACCATTTCTATGGTAACATTTCTTTAGTAACATTTCCTAAGATAGGAATACAATTGGGAAGGAAATGTTGGTAATGAAAAACTGTTGACAAACATTGATCTAGTACAATATAGGCAATAAATATGAGTTAACTAAGCATACAAATTAATGAATAACCTTAGCCCTTGCTCCCTGTAATCTTCCCTTTTAGTGTCTCCTGGCAGTGTTTCATAAGGCCAGCAGTTCATTCACTAGAGCCATCTCCTACTCCTATATACACCCAAGAGTTTGGTGTGTATTCTTTCAGTAGTATTAACCAAAGGTAAAACAACCTTTATCTGTCACATTGAGTTGAGTTAGTTCATATAATTTTTCATGGATATATTCCATTTAGTATCCTTGTTATCAAGAGCATAAAGGCTTTCAACCATATCAGCTTATGGTTATAATAAGGTTTATTAGAGCTTGAATCACCCTTCAAAAACAACCAGTTTCACCTTTACATATATCATATATATGTAAATATACATATACATATATATGTATATATATGTATATATTACATATATTATATATATGTAAATATATATATGTATATATATGTAAATAAATTTTCTATATATATATGGAAAATTCAAATATGGAATTCACTTCCTTTTTTTTTCTTTTTTAGAACTTCCAAATAAATTAACATTTTTGAAAAAGAAAGTGAGTAGTTTGTCTATGTATATGAATATATGTAAGATATTCCTAGGCTCTTGTAAATATTTATTTATATAATCTCTAGGTTAGATATGGGCTGATATCACCTATAGAAATATATAATGTTAAAAGTAAGTAGCAATCACAAAGTGGTACATTGATAATAATTCTGATATATAATATTTGGAAAATAAAATTTTCAATGATTTAATAAAATATTATATATGTATTTCTGTGTATATACATATGTATGCATAGACATATATTTATGTGTATATCTGTATATATATTATATATATATATTTTTTTTTTTTTAATTTTTTTTCAACGTTTATTTTTTTTTGGGGGGACAGAGAGAGACAGAGCATGAACGGGGGAGGGGCAGAGAGAGAGGGAGACACAGAATCGGAAACAGGCTCCAGGCTCTGAGCCATCAGCCCAGAGCCCGACGCGGGGCTCGAACTCACGGACCGTGAGATCGTGACCTGAGCTGAAGTCGGACGCCTAACCGACTGCGCCACCCAGGCGCCCCTATATTATATATATTTTATAAATCATTGATATCTTTATTTTATATATATACATAAATATATATAATTACATATTATATATAAATCTATGTTTTATGTATATTTTACATGTGCATAAATATATATAATTATGTGTTTCTTAGAAGCTAAATTTGAACAAATAGTCCAATGCAAACCAGGAAGTTACTGAACACATCATGTTTCAAAAACAGAAGAATGGCTAATGATATTTAAAATTTATATGTATTTTTTGGCATGTCACAGTACTTTATGTGAATGACATTCAGTTTGAAATACTACAACAATCTTAGAAAAATATTATTACCTCTGGGGCACCTGGGTGGCTCAGTCAGTTAAGCATCTGACTTTGGCTCAGGTCATGGTCTCAGGGTTTGTGGGTTCAGGCCCTGCATTGGGCTCTGTGCTGACATCTCAAAGCCTGGAACCTATTCACATTCTGTGTCTCCCTCTCTCTCTGCCCCTCCCCCACTCACACGCTATCTCTCTCTTACAAAAAATAAACATTAAAAAAAATTTAAGAGTCTCTTATTCTTTGGATCTCTTCCACTCTAACCTCTTTTATTTTTCCTTCCCCTCCCCCATGGGTTTCTGTTAGTTTCTCAGGATCCACATAAGAGTGAAACTATATGGTATCTGTCTTTTTCTGTATGGCTTATTTCACTTAGCATAACACTCTCCAGTTCCATCCATGCCTTTTGGGATGAGCACTGGGTGTTGTATGGAAACCAATTTGACAATAAACTTCATATATTGAAAAAAAAAAACTGAGAACAAACTGAGGGTTGATGGGGGGTGGGAGGGAGGGGAGGGTGGGTGATGGGTATTGAGGAGGGCACCTTTTGGGATGAGCACTGGGTGTTGTATGGAAACCAATTTGACAATAAATTTCATATATTGAAAAAAAAATTAATAAAGAAAGAAAAGAAAAATATTATTATCTCTTATTTTGTAAGTTGGTAACTTAATGGTTCTGAAAAATTAAGTGATTTTCCTAAAGTAACACAGCAAGTAGTAGCAAAAGATAGATTAAACTGTAAGTACCTTATTCCATTTCTTCTATGATCTATCTCAGAAGTGAATCTTCCAATGTTTCATACAAATTTTTCCTAAACTGAGACCCAATAAATGTACAGTTGTTATAACAATTTGAAAGAACTACATTTCAATTTTGTAATCAAGATTGCCCCTGACTGATTCACATATATCCTTCCCACATTCAGGTAGCAGCATTCATTATGTAAAGGAAGGCTGATGTAGCTGAATACAAAGGCCAATTTTTCTGAGTTTTTTAGTAGTGATTATTATTGAGTGTTTTTTTTTCAAATATTTTATTTATTTATTTATTTATTTATTTATTTATTTATTTATTTATTTATTTATCTTAGAGCAGTTTTGGATTTACAACAAAATTGAGAGAGAGGTGTGTGGATTTCCCACATACTCCCTGTCCCAACTCACACATAGCCTTCCCTACTATCAACATCATTCATAAGACTGGTACATTTTTTACAAAGGATGAAACTACAGTGACGCATCATATTTACCCAAAGTCTATAGTTTACCTTATCTTGGTGTTGTATATTTTATGGAACTGAAAAAAAGATGTATGACATAAATCTGTATTTAAAAACACAGTACTTTTACTCCTCTAAAACTTCTCTGTGCTCTGCCTATTCATCTCCCCTTGCCAGCCCTGGCAAACACTGATCTTATTATCTCCATAGTTTTGCCTTTTCTTGTCATATAGTTGGAATTGTACAGCAAGTAGCCTTTTCAGATTGGCTTCTTTCACTTACTAATATGCACTCAAGTTTTCTCCATGTCATTTCAGGGGTTGATAGCTCATTTCTTGTTAGCATTAAATAATTCTCCATTGTCCGGACGTACCAGAGTTTATCTATTCACTCCCCTACTGAAGGACATCTTGGTTGCTTACAAGTTTTGGTAATTATGAATTAAGCTTTTATAAATATCCTTGTGCAGGGTTTTGTGTGGACTTAAGTTTTCAGCTCCTCTAGGTAAATAACAAGGAATGTGATTGCTGAATCGTATGCTAAGAGTATGTTTAGTTTTACATTAAACCATCAAATTGTCTTACAAAGTGGCTGTACCATCACCAATATAAAAGTGTTCTTATTGTTCCACATCCTCACCAACATTTAGTATAGTCAGTGATCCAGATTGTGGTCATTCTAATAGGTGTGAAATAGCATCTCGTTGTTTTAATTTGTATTTCCCTGATGACATATGATGTGGACTATCTTTTCATATTGTTATTTTCCATCTGCATATCTTTAAGAATTATTTGTGTATTTTGTATAAGTCCTTATTCAGATGTGTCTTTTGAAAATATTTTCTCCTGGTCTGTGGCTTTTCTTCTAATTCTCTTGATGCTGTATTTTGTGATAGAGCAGAAATTCTTAATTTTATTTTTAATTTTTTTAAATCTCTATTTATTAATTTTGAGAGACATAAAGAGATAAAGAGCAAGCAGGGGAAGGTCAGAGAGAGAGTGAGACAGAATCACAAGCAGGCTCCATGTCACCTTCAGTGCAGAGCGAGTCAGACACTCAACCAACTGAACCACCCAGGCGCCACACCCAAGTTATTAATTGAAATGAAGTCCAGCTTACCAAATATTTCTTTCATGGATCATGTCTTTGGGGTTATATCTAAAAAAAATATCACTGCCATCTAGATTTTCTTCTATGTTGTCTTCTAGGAGTTTTATAGTTTTCTATTTTACATCCAAGTCTACAATCCATTTTGAGTTCATTTTGGTGAAGAATGTAAGGTCTGTGTTTAGATTCACTTACTTGCATGTGGACAATTAGTTGTTTCAATGCCATTTGTTGAAGACACTATTTTCGCTCCATTGTATTGTCTTTGCTCCTTTGTTGACTATATTTATGAGAGTCTATTTCTAGGCTCCCTATTCTGTTCCACTGATAGGTCTATTATTTCACCAATACACACTGTCTTAGACTACTGTAGCTTTTTCATAGTAAGTAATGAAATTGGGTGGTATCAGTCTTCCAATTTTATTCTTCTTCAGTATTGTGTAGGCTATTCTGGATCTTTTGCTTCCTCCACATAAACTTTACAAATCAGTTTGTTGATATCTATAAAATACTTTGTTGGGATTTTGATTTGGAATATATTAAATACATATATGCATAAAGTTGGGAAGAACTGATATCTTGACAATACTGTAGTTTTCTATGCATAAAATGGAATGTCTCTTCACTTAAGTTCTTTGATTTCATTCATTATAATTTTGTAGTGTTCTTCATACAGATCTCATATCTACTTTATTAGATTTATACCTAAGTATTTAATTGGGGGTGGGGGTGTTATTAGATCTATACCTAAGTATTTAATTGGGGGTGGGGGGTATTGTGTTTTTAATTTCAAATTCCATTTGTTCATTGTTAGTGTGTAGGAAAGCAATTGACTTTTGTATATTAACCTTGTAATCTGCAACTTTGTTGTGATTGCTGATTAGTTCCAGGAGGGTTGGTGTTTTTCGGTCAATTCTTTTAGATTTTCTACCCAGACAATCATATCATTTGCAAACAAAGATAGTTTTATATCTTCCTTTATATGCCTTCTTTTTTCTTTTTCTTGTCTAATTGCATTAGCAAGACTTCCAGTATGATGTTGAAATGAGTGGTAAGAGAGACATCCTTGCCTTGTGCTTGATCTTAGTGGGAAAGGGTTGAATTTATCACCTTTAGGTATAATGTTAGCTTTAGGATTTTTGTAGATGGTCTTTGTAAAGTTGAGAAAATTCCACTTTATTCCTAGTTTACTAGGAGTTTTTATCATGAATGAGTGTTGAACTTTGTCAAATCTTTTTCTGTATCTATTGATAATGATCATGTGGTTTTCTTTTTCAGTCTGTAAATGTGATGGATTACATGAATTGATTTATGAATGCTGAACCAGACTTGCATATCTGAGCTAAATCCCAGGTTTTGGGGTATAATTCTTTTTATACATTTTTTCAACTGTATTTGTTAATATTTTATTTTCATCTGCATTTATGAGAGATATTGGTCAGTAGCGTTCTTTTCTTTTCTTTGTTTGGTTTAGTATTAGGTGATGCTGGCCTCACTGAATGAGTTTGCTTCTATCCTTTGCAGGAGATTGTAAAGAATTGATATGATTTCTTCCTTAATGTTTGGTAGAATTTGCTAGTGTACCCATCTGGGCCTGGTACTTTCTGTTTTGGAACAAAGCCAATTCTTGACTTTAAAATGTCAAAACAGGGATGCCTGGGTGGCTCAGTCAGTTAAGCATCGGGCTTTTTTGGTTTCAGCTCAGGTCATCATCTTATGGGTTTGTGGGTTCAAGCCCCACATCAGGCTCTGTGTTGGTATTGTAGAGCCTGCTTGGTATTCTCTCTCTCTCTCTCTCTCTCTCTCTCTCTCTCTCTCTTTCTCTCTCCCCCCCCACCCAATCACACTATCTCTGTCTCTCTCAAATAAATAAACTTTAAAAAAAGTAAATAAATAAAAATAAAATGTCAAAATAACTTAGGAATAAAAAAGATTTTTGAAAGATAGAAAATGTGTGTTGGAAAATATGTCTCCCTTTCTATTAATTAGTCAATTCCTATTAATTAATTTCTATTAAATTATGTAAAAATTCTAGAGCTGCACTACACAATATAGTAGCCACGTCACTTGTAGTTATTTAAATTTAAATTAATTACTAAAATTCACATCCAGTTACTTAGTAAGATTAGACAAATGCTGAATAGACAAATGTTGCACTGGCTACCATACTGGATAACACAGATGTAGATTTTCATCATCACAGATAATTCTACTGGAAAGCAATTCTCTAGAGGCTGAGATGAGGTTGAAGAAGAGGAAAGGGGATTATAGATTTAACAATAGAGTGAGGCTTTAGTGTGTGGCCTGAAAAATGTTTGAGCCCTGTCAACACACACACCATGGGAGTAGACAATTAAACTGAAAACTAAAGTGTTCTATGCTTCACTCACAGTTAGTGTCTAAGAAACAGCAAAATTCCAGAATTTTCCATGCCTTTGCATAGCACAGAAGCACTAGAATAACAATGACTGAGGGTGTTCCCTTAGCAGATGGGCTTGAAATGATGTCATAGATTTCCCATCTATATTGGTATGGCCCAGGCAATAGTCAAAAGTTTTCTTCTAGGCCCAAAAGTAGAACAGGTACGGTTAAGTTTCCTAACACTCCAAAATACATCAAAATAATTGAGAGAGTTTAGACCTCAAGAGGTTTTGCTGTTGGGGGAATGGATGCACCTGTAGAGACTAATGAATGATGATTGCTCAGCATCAGATAATTCAGTGAACGCCTGCATACACAAAAAATAATGACAAAGCCAGGTGTCACCTCTGAACCTAGTGTCAGGATAGCTGTAATTTTCATTACAATAGTTAAGTATGGACATTTTGATATTTCATATGCAGCCAGCATTCTAATTAAGAATCTTCACCCCAGGAGTGGTCAGCTAACATTACATCAAAGAAGGCACTCTCTAGAGGTGATTATTATAAACACTCCAGCTATCATTATTTCTGATCACGCTAGATGTTGAGCTAATTAGTAGGCTGTCAAAAATGGGTTTTCATTTGTGAAATGAAATTAGTGGTTTATTAATAACATGAATAATATTAGAAATATACTTTCTTTAGTGATAGTAAATCTATTACAGAATGTGAATTGAATAAAATATTTTAGATGTACTCTTATCTTTGCTTGCCTGGAGTCATTTTGGTAACAGACTGATTTAAATGCTATGCAGGACATCTGAACAAATTTTGTCTCGGCCTCTGTAGGTTAGATTAATCAGAGTTACTGATGAAGTGGCAAACTCTTGGGAAACTTCACCAGAAACCAGAACAGTGTAGAAATGAGGGATGGATATTATTTGGAGATAATTTTCTATGGGTCTTTCAGATTTCTGCATGTCTCTGAATAGAGGCACTGGCTGTCCTTGTTCTAAACCACGTTTTCAAGGCTTACTGTATTGGGAACAGCCTAGGATGGTAAAGAAGGGTTTCTCCCTTGGACATTTGGCAGTAGTTTTGTCTTCTGTTTGTTTTGCTTGTTTGTTTTTTAAAACAGGAGTCACCTAACAATGGGCCTCATTCCATGGGCCTCATTCAGCCTGCAGCTTATTTTTGCATTGTACTGTGAGTTAAAAGTATTTTTTAAATTGTTAAAATCATAAACAAACAAGCTATTTAACCAACAAAGCCTAAAATACTTACGATCTGGCCCTTTATAAAAAAACACTTGTCAAACTTTTACTGACAGCTTTAAAGGTAAAGAAAGATAGTATCTTTCTCCAGAACCAAAAGTACTCAGGCTTACTATTCAGTATAAGAGATTCAGATTTCTCCCAACTCAGGTTGACTCTGCTAGAATGTATGAGTATGCAGGTATAATCTGGTCCTCTTCACATAGCCTTGTGGGAACTGGGGCTCAGAGAATCAGTGTAAATGTTCTAGCTATTGCTATTGTTGTCAGTCATAACTATCCTTTGTCGTTGCTCCAAGAATCTCATGTCTTCTGTCAGTATTCACAAAACTATGGTAGATTCACATGAGAGATGACAAATAGGATAAATTTCAGATCCTTCACAATTCTTGATACTTGCTAACAATAGAAAAGGTCATGGAATCATGTCTCTGGAAGATTATCACATTTGCTTTAGGGTACCTTTCGTACAAGGTGGTGGTAAGAACACACCAAAGAACAGAGAACAGAAAACTGGGACACTGTGAAGACTGCAAAACAGATTTATACACTGCATGTACCAGCTAACTAATAAAGGTTTAATAGCTAGTGTTCACACATGCTCGCTCCTGCTGTGTGTGTGTGTGTGTGTGTGTGTGTGTGTGTGTGTGTGTAGTGTGTGTGTAGTGGAATTTGGTTGAGACTTACTTTCTTTTCAAACCCTGGAATTAAACTTCTTGGGAGGCTGTCATTATCTACAGAGAAGAAATTGGTTCCAGTCAATTTGTAATAACTTGGCACCTTGTAAGCCTACTATAATGGAGATGCAACTTTAGGAAAAATGTCCATTAAGAGGCAGAAAGAAGGCCAAAAAAAATTAAGTTCAATTACAGAAAAACTAAGAGTTTGTAGCTTAAGATAAGTACTTGGTATAGTAGTTATTTGTGGCTGATGAAATAAAGAAATGGACAACTTTCAAGATAAAAATTAAAATATTATTTGGACTTGCTATCTCCATTATTTTAACCACCCAGGCTGTTGGAGTAGTATAATTAACCAAAAGCTATTCCACAGAAGGTTGTAAATGATCACACTTTAGAAACCTCAGGATGAGATTCTACAATTTCTCACGAAAATTGGAATGGTTAAAAGAGTTCAAGTATGCTCTAAAATTTTTGCTTTATCAGAAAATGCATAGAACGCAAATTAGAAATAATAACTAAGTTCTGACATTTAAATCAGAATGGAATTTTGACACAATATATATGTCAAGACTATTGCTAGACAAAGGGATTTGAGACAATTTTCACATTAAATGATACAACGATTACATATGGGGAAACAAGTTACTGACATTTTAAAGGATATTTACCATTTCCTTTTTACTTTTAAAATGTCCAGTTAATTGTGCTTAACAATATTCACATTAGAGGTTCCTGAGTGCCTTGTATCATTTCCTGATGCCTGGATCAATAACTTTTATTTGAGGTACACATTTTCAGTTATGAAACAGTGCTAGTCCTGGCATTACTTAGCAGCTGAAGACATACTGCATATAATAAGAACGTTAATTTTATTCTCCATTCACTTGCTAAATTGTAAACATAGTTCATCCTTTCTAAGTGGGTAGAACGTCCTAGAGCAGCATTCTAGAGCAAAGGTCATTTCCACATATCTGTGTGGGGCCCTGTCAACACCAGGCACGGACTGCCGTTGGCCTGGATTCCAGAGAGCCATCTGGGGTCCTTGATGGTGACTCAGAACTTTCTCCTTTCCTTTCTCCCATGCCCCTTTTCCTTTTCTGTTTTGTTTCCTCCTTTTCCTCTCTGTCAACTAGTGGGCGTACCCATGTAACCCATGTATGTGTATATGTTGTTTTCTCTACTGGCGACATTCATGATGTTTTTTACACCATCTACATATTAACAAACACAGTGCCTCACATCATGTGCATCATATCTCCAAAGGATTGACAAGAGTCTCACTCTCCATTGAAAATGCTTTATAGTACTGTAGACACACTAAAGCTCAGAGAAGAGCTTTCGGAATGGATTCTAACACTGCTCAGAGAGCAGCAAACAAAGCTCACTCATGAGAGGAGACGCCAGAGGAGGAAGGTCCTTTCTGTTGGAAATTTACTGTACCCAATACAGGTAAAATTCCTGCCTAGGGGGCCCATGAGTTAAATCTGTCCTACTGCTTCTCAATGTCTGATCTGGGGGAAATGAATCCAACCTTTCACTACTCTGTGAGTGCTCTGGAATTAGCATTTTCTTTGCACGTGTTTCCCATAAATGCTCCAGCAGAGCAGTTTCTGCTGGCTGCTCCAATAATACAGACACGCATTAGGTGTTTTTCTAAACATGCTGAATATTGGCTCTGGATGCCTTTTCCAGAGGAATTCATATTCTTGGAGGAAGGAATTTTTTAAGTATAGAATGTTGTAAACTATTCCCAGGCATACCAGACCCTGAACTCTAGGGAGATGTGGTCTGGAAGATTGAGAAGGCATGATATTACTTCCTCAACTTTTCTTTACTTTTTGTTCCAGATGGAACTACTTAAATGAAGTCATAGCCTAATGTCCATGGAACAGAGGCCAGGATTAAAAAAACAAAACACAACAAAACAAAACAGTATTCCCATATATGTGTGTTTTATTTTATATATACATATGTAAATGTATATATAAACAGATGTGTATATATGTAAACGTATATATAAATATACATAAATGTATATATACATTTTTTCTCCAAACAAGTGAAGTATTACATTTGTATAATTCTTATGATTTTCAAAGTGCTTATATATACACACAAACATATATGTTCTTCCCAGCAATTCTATAAAATAGTTAAGATATTCATTATTATCTCCATTTTGTAAGTGTGAAAGAAAAAAATAATTTGCCTAAGACCATAGTTAATCAGTAACAGAGACAAAATCAAAATCTAGAATTCCTAATTCTTATTTTAATGCTCTGAACTCTGTACTTTAGAAGTTTGCTACTCAAAGAGGTTACAGTATTTCTCTTAATCTAATGACATGCTGATTGCCAAAATATATAATATTTAAAACAAGATGTTCTCCTCATAGATCACTTCCATCTCATCGTTGGATAAGTGACCATGCCAGTCTGGTGAATTGCTCTGCGTGGGAATTCCATTTGCAAATAGAGCTTCTGTAAGGAGGTTGTTAACAGAACACCGAAATCAATTCACCAGACCTTCCTTCAATATGAAGGCAAACCAGAAAATAGTTTCTCCTACTGTATCATGAGAAATATGGAATGTGTGAAAATAATGGGCAGTAAGAGGAAATACTGTAGCAACAAATTATTTATGTGCCAACCCAGTCTTTAAATCTTGCTGTGTTCCCCTAAGAATTAAGGCATTGCCAGGCAGATACCCCAAACTCTTCCTGGCTAATAACACTGGTTTCATTTTAAATCTGATTCACAGAAAATTATACATCAATGGTAACAATCAGCAACATCTTATTTATTTAAACTTACCCATCATTGTTCTCATTTTGTGGCCTTTAAGGAAATCTATTCATAGAATATCATTGAAATAGTAAACACTGGTAGATTGATTCTTAAATGATATTATTGTTAATTGCTACTCTAATCAAGGTGAGTTATTTATACTACATTGTTTGGAAGGAAAAGCTGCCATACGCAATCATTATATTTACGTATTCTATGCCTGGCAGCTTGATCTGATTGAAGAGTTAGAAGAAGAGAACCAAATATTAAGTCTGGCTTGTAACAAAGACAAATGAGCTAAAAACATATACAAATTAATTTATTCCCCCACCATATAATTTCCCTTTACCATTATCACAAGTGTCTAGCATGTTTCATTTTTTTCTCCTTCTACTTTATCTCTAAACTGTGTCTTCTCCCCCTCAATCTATAGTGAAATGACTTGTTCATCCTGGCTATCTCTTGTCTGAATTAGTGTATCTTTGTCATTGAACTCTGCTCCTCCCCTTTTTTTGTCTAGGCAATCAAAATTGTTGCCACAGAACGATAACCTCTGTTCAAAAACTACATTTTCATTGTCATCCTTAAATAGGAACGGAAATATTTTCGGAAAAGAGCTATAGGAAAATTAATAACTACTTGAGTTAAAAGTGCAACTGAATATATTATATATGTGAAGAATCTCCTCTGCCACCTCCCAGTCTGTAGTCAAAATACTCACCAGTGTAGAATTATGCCTCAGCTGAGTCTATGCATATAAACTAATTGGAAAACACTAAAGAAAATTTAATCAAATAGCCTATTTTTAAAACAATTATAATTGGATTTAATTTCTATTTTTTTGTGTTGAAATACATGGATACTTCAGGATATTCACCAGGCATACCATCCTCCATTCCGGGACTTATTCCCGTTTGCAGACAGTCTATGTAAGGACTTCTTTACTACACATCAATGACACATATGTTGATAATAAATGCTAGCCTCTCCTGGAAAAGCAAAGTGTCTTTGAATTCAACTCACCCGTTTATCAAGACATAGAGGTTAAGTATTCTACCCAGGGCTGGTGAATGCCTCGTGAAGACTATGAAGTCCTTGACAATACGATCTTTGCCACTTGCTATTATTTACAACATCCTAAGCTTTGCTATATAGCACTTGCAAGAGGAGGTGAAAGGCAGCCAGTGAGGAAAGCTTACGGCTTTGCTTATCGATTACTTGGGAGTCTGCGACTTCCAGAACTAGTTGTCAGATGATAAACACGTAAGGTGTCTCTTCAAAAAAAAATTTTATTCATTCTATAAAAAAAGACATTTTTACTCAAAGTCTACCAAACGTAAACCCTGGTACATTCAGTGTAAAGAGTTGAACTCTGTCACTATTGAGTATGTAAACATCACAAAATATTAAGGGCTAAACAACATTTATAAATTGTTGTATATTGCAAAATGGCCACCCAAAGACATTAAGTCCTCATCCTTGGGAATTATAAATGTTAACTTCTGTTTTTGTTTGTTTAATGTTTGTTTATTTTTGAGAGGGGGGAGGGGCAGAGAGAGAGGGAGACACAGAATCCGAAGAAGGTTCCAGGCTCTGATCTGTCAGCACATAGCTCGACACAGGGTTCAAACTTACGAACCATGAGATCATGGCTTGAGCCAAGGTTGGACACAACAGATTGAGCCACCCAAGCTCCCAAATAATAACTTCTTTTGAAAAAGGTCCCCAATAATATAATTAAGGTAAGAATTTGAGATGAGATTGCTCTAAATTATCCAAGGCCCTAAATGACATCACAAACATCCTTGTAAGAGAAAGGCATTGAGAGATTAGATACACACAGAGAAGTCCATGTGAAATGGAGCCAGAGATCACACTGATCCAGTCACAAACCAAGGACTGCCAGCAGCCACTACAAACCAGGAGAGAGGCCTGGAATTCTCCCTCAGAATCTCCAGAAGGAAACAACCCTGTCAACACCTTGATTTTGAACTTCTGGCCTCAAAAGTATGAAAGAAGAAATTTCTGTTGTTTTAAGCCAAGCTTGTGGTAATTTGATATGGCAGCCCTAGAAAACTAATATAGATATTTACAGCATAGATAGTGAATTGGTAAGACAGTCACTCTTCTTAAAAATAAAATGTATAAACTTTTGTAACTAGAGTAGTATATCTGTAGTATTTACTGCCCCATATTACAAAAGAAATAAACCAGGGTGGGCGAATTAAATACTGAGATCAGCAAATTAGGAAGTTTCAGAGAACAAAATATGAGGACATGAGAAGAAAAAAACTGTAAAAATAAATTATTTTAAGAATAGTTCTTAATCAAAGTAGAAATTTGTTGTTAGGTCATTTCCTCCAGTCTTCCCTTAGGCTGCCTTTCAAATTATATATCTGATCCATTATGAAAGGAAGTTTAATTTAGTTTTGTTTCTTACAGATGGATGACATGCTTTTATTCAAAAAGTCAGATTTTGACCTGGGTGGCTCAGTTGGTTAAGTGTCCAACTCCTGATCTCAGCTCAGGTCTTGATCTCAGGGTTGTGAGTTCAAGCCCCACATTGGGCTCTACACTGGGTGTGAAACCTATATCAAACAAAAAAAAAAAGGCTAATTTTGTGTGGTCCCTAAAATGAAAAGGTAAATTATATGTAGACTTCATGTAAGTGTTAGTATCTTTAGTTCCTGTCCTAATTTATTAAAAGGAAGGAAGGAAGGAAGGAAGGAAGGAAGGAAGGAAGGAAGGGAAAGAAAGAAAGAAAGAAAGAAAGAAAGAAAGAAAGAAAGAAAGAA
>NW_024412394.1:70963604-71093005 GCF_014898765.1 Herpailurus yagouaroundi
GAAAGAAAGAAAGAAAGAAAGAAAGAAAGAAAGAAAGAAAGAAAGAAAGAAAAGGGAAAAAAGAAAAAAAGGAAAGAAAAGAAGAGAAAAGAAATAAAAGAAAAAAGGTGGGAGAAAGGAAAGGAGAAACTACAATGTGTTAATATTCAGGCTGCCAAAAACATCATATTCTAATCAGATATTTCCTCTGGGCTTGCCTGAGGCAAAACTTAAAAATTGGGTGAAATATTTAGTGGTAACCCTCCTTACTTTTGCTTCTACCTCACCTATTGAAGTGAAGGAATGTTATCTGTTAACAGAGAATTCTAGTTTAGTCCCCCAATTTCCTTTCTCCCATTACTAATGGTATTCTCAACTTTGAACTGGGCACATGGCTTCTTAGAATAAAGACTACATTTTCCAGCCTCCTTTATAGCAAGGTGTGGCCACATGAGGAAGATGAAAGTGTTCTTAAAGGGAACTTTTTTCATTGCCAATGTGAGCAGAGATGTTATAATTTAATTTCCATCAGGTAACTTAGACCAGGGATGAAAGCTGCATATGGTAGACAACAAAATCTAAAGAGTGCACAGAGTAAAAAACTAGCACTCATAAGAATAGAGCCCAAAGCCTTGCTTGATTCCTGATGCCATGCCTTAACCATGCCTGCCATACCTACCTGTTAGCAAGGTGCCTGATGCAAAATAAGCACTCATTAGATAGATTCTACCCTTATTAGTTTTATAATAACTATTATTTGTGGATTAATCACAATGTACTAGACACTTTACTCATATAGTCTTCACAAAAATCCAGTAAGTTAGGTATTATCATTCTTATATTATATATATAAAAACAAAAATTATGAAAGATAAATTGCCCAAAGTCAGAGAGGTAGTAATTGGTATTGAGATAATCTTATCAGAACTATGAATCCCAACTGAGTGTTCCTTTCACTACATTGTTTTGTTTTATCATAAGATCATTGGTTTGCTGTCTCTGATCATTCCAAAGTTGTTCTAAGGTTTTATTTCATTTTAAAATGTAATAATTCTACTGATTATAAAAGAAATAAATGCACTGAAGCAGATAATATACTTCTTTTTAAAAAGACAAATAAAAATAATAAATAAAACAATATGGGATCTGTAGGGAAAAGAACATTTTGGATAAGATTTCTGGCATTTCCTGCCATTAATCATGCAGGATGTATCTTTTTCATTTTTTCCCCCAACTTTACACTCAAGATTCCAGAACGTCTATTTCAGACTGAAGGCAATAGTTAGAGGCCTACAGAGGAAAATAAAAATATAAAAGAAAGAAACAAAGAAGAGAAAAGGAAAGAAATGAAAAGAAAAGAAAAGAAAAGAAAAGAAAAGAAAAGAAAAGAAAAGAAGAGGGAGAGAAAAAGAAATACTCTTTGCATTTAGAAAGCTTATAAAATCCATCAATATGAGAAGGTTTTAAGGAGTTTTTCAAATGTCCAATAGTTTCCTCCTTGTCGCTTTCATAATATGAAACAATTTGTCATTCTCAGAAAAGCTTTGTTTCACTTTTATTATGAAGATAATGTATTTTCAAATATTTTAAACATTATGAGCACAAATGATATTGTGACATTAGAAAACAGGATATAATCTTCTAGACTAATCAGAAGGCAGAAATATATTCAAATTATAATCTAATTCCATATTTTCTTCCAAGGCATTTTTTTTTGCAAATTATGAGCAGTATGTAATGTAGAGTATTTAATAGCTAGCCAGCCAAACAAAAAGAATTTGCCAGTATCAACATTAGAGTTGCATCTCACAGCCCTTTATTTAAATCTCCATCTACTCAATAGTGTGGATATAGGAACATACCAAATTTGTGAGTGATACACAAGTGGAAAGGATAAGTGCTATATTAGATGTTGTATAAATTAGCTTTTGCTGTATAAAAATCAGCCAATATTTTGTGACTTGAAACAGCATTTATTAGCACACACTTCTATGATTCAATAGGCTGGACTGGGTTCAGGTTGGCAGTCTGATGACTTAGGCTGAGCTTTACACATCCTGGCTGAGGTTCATTTATGTGTCTACAATCAACTGCAGGTTGGCTTGGACTGGCAGACAATCGCTGTCTCTGGTCTCCACAGGACATTGATCCTCCAACAGGCTAGCTTGGACTTGTCACTTTGTGGTCTCATGGTTCCAAGAGCAGCAAAAGAAAAAACAAGCTATTATAATAATTTCTCAGAATAATTTTCCTCTGAAGTGTCACATTTTCTATTGTTCCATTGGCTAAAAGGAATCAGATTGCAGAGCCCAGAGTCAGGACAGAAGGGATTAGCAAAGTCCAAGAACAAAGGGAAGTACATACACTTTGGGAACCATTACTGCAAGAATGGAACCCAAATGATAAATAATAATCTCTTTAAATGGCAAGAGTAGTAGATCAAAAATACAAGGAGAAATCTCATAGGGATAAATATATAATCTAGGATTCACATTCAGGACACCCCTTTATAGAGTAGAGAATGAAGGCGACCTGGTTTCACTTCCCTGTGAAAAAGTCTTAAGAAGTTTGGCCAGTAACAAGCTCAATATAAGTTAGCAATGTGAACTGACCATCAAAAGAAAGAGAACAGATAATATAATCTTACGTGCATCACTGAAAGTAGAGATGTCAAACCAGTGGAGCCAATAGTCTCCCAAGATTTTGCAGGGGTCAAAGTTGCAGGGGTCTGTTCCTAGTACAATAATGGCAAGGGAAAGTGAAATTCAAAATGCTGGAAATACATGGTGTACAAATCTTTTAAAAGATATGAGGGTGTTCAGTCTATAAAAGATAGGATTTAAGGCTTGAAAGTAGTGTGGTGATAGAGTTCTTCAAATATTTTAGAAGCAATATTACATAGAAGTAGAATTAGATGTTCTCCCCATGGCTGAAGGAAGAGAAGCTATAAGAAGGAGTGGCTGTAAGAAGACAAGTTTAGGCCCAGTGATGGAAAAACCTTCACAATTATTAGAGATGTCCAGATATGGAACAGTCTACTTGCCAGGTAGTTCACCTACTTTCACTAGAAGTGTGCAAGCAGAGAGGAGATGGCTATGACCAAGGAGCAGGTGGGCAAGGCACTCTGCAGCAGGAGGGGCTCTCCAACCTGGCTGCGTACCAGAAGCACTATGGAGCTTTGTGAAGTACACATGTCATGGCCCACCCGTGGCATGTAATCTGGACAGCTGTACTTTAAACTTCTTTACCAGGGATTCTGATATGTGATCAGGTTTGGGAGTCATTGCTCTAAGGCTGAGTTAACAAACTATGGTCTGCCACCTGTTTTGTATGGCTGTTGAGCTAAGAATGGCTATTACCTTAATATTTTTGCCACCTGAAAATCACAAAAAAGATAAAATGCCAGAGTTCATAAATAAAGTTTTATTGGAACACAGCCATGTTCATTCTTTATGTTTTGTGTACAACACTACAACAGTGAAGTTGAAGAGTTGTTACAGAGATTATATATGGCCCACAATCCCTAAAATATTTATTATCTGGCACTTTACAGAAAACTCAGCCAACACCTGTTCTAAGATCTTGCTATCAAAAGTGTGCTATCACCAGAAAACTTGTTAGAAACGCAGAATCTCAGATCCCATTCCAGACCCACCGACTGAGAAACTGCATTTTAAAAGATGGACAAGGGAGGGATGCCTCAGTGGTTGAGTCGGTTAGAGTCCGACTTCAGCTCAGGCCGTGATCTCACAGTTCTTGAGTTGGAATCCCACATCGGGCATTGGACTGACAGCTGGGAGCCTCGAGCCTGCTTCAGATTCTGTGTCTCCCTCTCTCTCTGCCCCTGCCCTGCTGCGCTCTCTCTCAAAATAAATAAATAAACATTACAAAAAAAGATGCACAGGTGATTAATATTCATATTAAAGTTTTAGAAGCATTGCTCTAAGGTATTGATGAATTCTAAATCTCCGTAACCTGTATACATTTAAACTCCATGTTTGCATTGATTATTAAGTAGAAACAGTGAGTTATTAATCTGACACTCTCCTTTAAGTGCCAGGTTCAAAACACTTTTAAATGACCTAAAAATCCACTTGTAAAATGGAAGAGTACAAGGTCCTTTCAGTCACAGAGAGAAAATTAGTATTACAAAAGTTGAGGTTGTCTTCCCAGCAACTAGATCTTGGTTTCTATTAACATTTTCCAATAAAGTGAACCAGAAGTCCTTGGAGAGATGAGTGATTCTAGAGTTGGTCAGGCAACACACAAAATGAGCCTGCAGCATCCTATCATGCCAGAAGTAAGAAAGTGATCACATACACTGAGACAGAAAACAATGAGAACGTATCAAAGGGAAAGAGAAGACAATTGAGAGAGCTTCCAAAGGCTAACGCTGGAACAATTTGAGCACTGTAATAAAGTAGTATTAGATTATAACCCTAAGTATAAAATATACATATGCATGAGTCCATACTAGATAAATAAATGATTGAACAAATAAGAGAGAGAAGAGACAAGTCTCCTATACAGAAGGATTCCAAATAAAATCTACATGCTCAGCCCTCAAGGTGTAGCACAACTCTCCACCCTTAAATGTGGGCTGTGCAGAGTCACTTCTTTACAAAAAGTACAGTTTGGAAAAGTGCAGGGAAGAAATCTGGTGAACTAAACCAAGTGATTGAAGTTTACATCAACAATGAAAAGTTACTTTGACAGCATGTGTCCTTGATATGATGTGATGAAAATAGCATTTACCTCTGTAAATCCATAATCCGAATCTAATCGGGTTAAAAAAACACCAGAAAAATCTTAAGTGAAAGAATTCTACAAAATATCTACCCAGTACTCCTCAAAACTGTCAAAGTCATCAAAAACAGAGTCTGACAAACTGTCACAGACTACAGGAACCTAAGGAAACATTGAGAACTAAATGCGACATTGCAGTTTGGATAGAATCCTGGACAGAAAAAGAACATTAGGTAAAAACTAAGGAAATCCAACTAATGTATAGACTTTAGTTAATAATAAGGTTCATTATTTGTAACAAATATACCACACTAATGTTAGATGCTATTGATAAGGAAAACTGATACGGGGTGCATGAGAACTCTGTACTATCCTGACAATCTTTCTGTAAATCTAAAACTATTTTAAAATTGAAAATTTATTTTAAATAATAGGGTCATTTTGGGTTTGGACCTCTAATTATCATATTTATTTTCATGTCTTCAAGAAGTTTCCTAAAACTTTCTGTCTAGACTCTCTTTTGCAATTAGGTTGCCTATAAATCACAGATTATAAATTAAATAATTAAGCCATGCCCATAGTCACATCCTGATACATTGTCTGGTTATTTCTTCATGACACAAACCTTTTTAATTTGACCGAATGACTTAAGACTTTACCATTGTTCTACCAACATGGCTAGTCTAACCAGAATGAGTCCTAGCTGGATTTCTGTTTCAGAAGCAAGAATGGAGACCCATGTGGTCTGAATACAGGCTGAAGTCATGAAGTGATTCTGACACATGGAGAGGCAGAATTTTGACCTTCAAGCTTTTTGTAAATGTCATGATTGCTGAGAGCTGTAGGGGAGACTCAGCAGGACTAAGGAATGTGGATGAGGTCTGCCTTTTTGTAAGCAGTTGTTGCTGTCAAAAGATACCAGCTATTAATGAGGAAATACTGTAGAGAAATGTTTGTAACATAAGCAATTCTTCGTATAAACATCCCTCTTACAATCCTCAGAAACAGTCACTAGTACCAAGGGAGGCATTATGAAAAACAAAAACAAAAAAAAATTTTCTTTTGAAGCTGTTGGAACATCTGTGGTCTTGAGGGAAAGCAAAGTTGCTGTGAAATGTAGGAAGAGAGGTTGCCTTGTGGCATATTCTCAGCTTGCAAGGTCCTCAATAGATGGTGACACCTCCCTGGCTATAAGCACATAGCCAGAATTTTTAAGTTAATCTGTTACATTCTTAAAATGCCACCAATTCATCGCATTACAAAATGTAAATATATCTGGCAATCTTGGGAATCTCTCTGTCTTTCACTATTCATGAGGACTGCTGTCTGGTTACTACCTAATTGAGGGTGGCTGTGTTGAGGGCAGAGGGATTTCCTCTGACAGGAGAAACTCTGGCATGGTGCAAGTTTAAGAAACATCAGAGACACCATATAGCAAAATTATTGCAATGCAGTTCCAAATAAATTTTAGAATCTGTTTGTCAATTTCCAAAAAAATGAAAAAGTCAGGTTTGCTGGAGTTTTCATTGCAATTTTGTTAACTCTATAGAAGAGTTTAAAGAGAATTAACATCTTAACAATATTGTGCCTGCCAAACCATGAACATGATATATGTGTCTCCATTTGTTTAGGTTCTCGTTAATTTCTCCCAGCAATATTGTGTAGTTTTCAGTGTAAAGGTTTATTACTTGTTTTATTAAACTTACCTTTAACTATTTCATGGGTTTCATGCTATTATAGATAAAATCTTTTAAATTTTATTTTCCAACTTTTTAATGCTAATATATAGGAATACAATTGCTTTTGTGTTTGGTGTATTGACCTTGTATTCTGAGACCTTGCCAAATTGCCTTATTAATTTTAGAAGCTTTTGTTTAGATTTCTTAGGAGGTTCTGTATTACATGACCATGTTGTCTGGGAATAAAGGAGACAGCATAACTTTTGCCTTTCCAACCTGTTGTCATTTATTTTTCTTATTTTATTGTACTGGTTAGGAATACAAGTATAATGTTAAATAGAGGTTGTGCAAATGGACATCCTTGCCTTGGTCCCAATTCTAGAGGAAAGTATTCAAGCTTTCATCATTAAGTATATTGTTAGCTGGAATTTTTTTAAGTTTCTTTTATCAGAATAGGGAGGTTTCATTCTATTCCCAGCTTGATCAGAAATGTTGATCATGAATAGAAACTGGATTTTGTCAGACGTTCTTTTTTGTATCTATTGAGATGATCATGTGGTTTTTCATCTTTATTCCTGTTAATAGATTCATTAAACAGAGTGTTCTTCTTTTTTAAGTTTATTTATTTGTTTTGAGAAAGATAAAGAGTGTGAGCGGGGGAGGGACAGGGAGACAGGGAGAGAGAGAATCCCAAGCAGATTCAGCACTGTCAGCCCAGAGCCCAATGTGGGGTTAAATCCCAACAACCACGAGATGGTGACTTGAGCCGAAGTCAAGGTCAAACCCTTAACTGACTGAGCCACCCAGGCACCCCAGAGTGATTTTCAAATGTGAAATCAACCTTGTAATCTAGAAACAAATTATAGCCTGTCACAACTTTATTATCATTATTTTTTTTTTATTATTTGTTGCTGAATTTATTACTCTCAAAGACTTTTTTTCTGTGTTCCTGAGAAATATTATAGTTAGCTTTCTTATAATATGTAGGTCTGATTTTGGTATCAAAGAAATGTTAGCCTCAAATAAAGGGTTAGGAAGTATTATCCCTCTTCCATTTTTTGAAAGAGTTTGTATATAATTGGTATTTTTTTACTTTAATATTCAATAAAATCAATTCAATAAATTCATCTGTTTCTGGGATTCTTTTTATGAAAATATTTTTAAAACCAAATTTAAAAATTTAAATTGGTTAGCACTATTTGGATTTTCTATTTCTTCTTGAGTTCATTTTTGTACTTGCATCTTTGAAAATATTTGTTAATTTCATGTAAGCTGTCAAATGTGTTGTCATAAAATTATTCATAGTATTTCCTTGTTACCCTTATAACATATATAGAATCCATAAGTACATCTTCCTCATATTGGTAATTTCTCTCTCTCTCTCTCTCTCTCTCTCTCTTTCCCTGAGTCTAGCTAGATTTTTATTAATGCTATTGATCTTACAAACAACAAGCTCTTGGGTTTATTTTTTAAGTTTATTTATTTATTTTGAGACAGAGAGAGAGTATAAGCAGGGGAGGGGCAGAGAGAGAAACTCCCAAGCAGGATCCACAGGGTCAGTGCAGAGCCTGATGCAGGGCTTGAACTCATGTAACTGTAAGGCCATGACCTGAGCTGAAATCAAGAGTCAGACATTTAATCGACTGAGACACCCAGGCACCCCCAAGGTCTTGATTTTATTTCTATTATTTTCCATGTTCTATTTCATTGATTTATGCTTACCTTTTATTTCATTTTTAAAATTTTAATTTAAATTGTTTGCATTTAATTCACTCTTTTTCTTTTTCTTTTTTTTTTTAATTTTTTTTTAACGTTCATTTATTTTTTTGGGACAGAGAGAGACAGAGCATGAACGGGGGAGGGGCAGAGAAAGAGGGAGACACAGAATCAGAAACAGGCTCCAGTCTCTGAGCCATCAGCCCAGAGCCCGACGCGGGGCTCGAACTCCCGGACCGCGAGATCGTGACCTGGCTGAAGTCCGACACTTAACCGACTGCGCCACCCAGGCGCCCCTAATTCACTCTTTTTCTAGTTTCTGGAGGTGAAAACCAGGTCACTGATATTTAGATCTATCTTCTGACATAAATATGATAACATGTAAATCTTTAAATATACTTTTCAGCATTGCATTAGCCTTGTTCCACATATTTTAATATCTTATATTCTCATTACCATTAATTTCAAAATCTTTTAAATTTTCCTTATTATTTTCTTTTACACCCATGAATTATTTAGAAGAGTATCAATTAATGTCTATTTATTTGTCAATTTTCTGGATGCCTTTCTGTTATATTTCCAGTTTAACTCCACTGTTATTAGAGAACATATTTTTCTATGATTTCAGACATTTTGAATTTAGTGAGACTTGTCCAGGATATGATCTGTCTCAGTAAAATTTCTTTGAGTACTGAAAAGAAATGTGTACTGTTTAGTATTCTAAACTAAATTCTGTTTAGTTTTCTAGAAAGATGAATTGGGTCAAGTTGGTTGATAGTATTGCTCACTAAATGCTTACTTAGTTTCAGCCTACTAATTATAAATTACTGAAAGAACATGTGGAAATCTTCAACTATAATAATGGATTTGTCTATTTCTTCTTTCAATTATATCAGGGTTTTTTACATGAATTTTGAAACTCTATTATTTCATGCATACATACTTAGGATATCCATGCTTTTTGAGAATTCACTTTTATCATTATTTTCTTTATTATTGGAAATATCCCTTGTTCTGAAGTCTACTTGTATGGTATTAATATAGTCATTCCAGTTTTCCTTTGATTAAGCATTTGTGTTTTAACTGATCTACATTTTTATATTTAAAGTGGTTTTCTTGTAGACAGCATATAATTGGGTCTTGTTTTTTAACCAATTTGATAAACTTAGCCTTTCAATTTAGGTTATAACACCATTTACATTTGATGTGATTATCAGTATGGTTGGATTTAAATCCATCACCTTGTTAGATGTTTGTTATTTATCTGTTCTTTGTCTTCCTTTTCTCCTTTCCCTGCCTTCTTTTGAGAATTCAGCAATTTTTACTATTATATTTTATCTCCATTCTTGGCTTATTGATTGATTGATTGCCTTGTGATTGCTTTAGGGTTTACAATATATATCTTTAACTCTTTACAATCTACTTCACATTCTATTTTACTACTGTACATATCAAAACCTTATATCCTCCCCCATCTTTTTTGACAGTGTTGTCATACATTATATTCTATCTATGCTTTGAAACCCAAAAACCACTCTTACTATTTTTCTTTAAACAATTATCCTTTAAAGAAACTTTAAAATGAAGAAAATTATTTTGTATTTATTCATATGTTTACCATTTGGGGAGTACTTTTTATTCTCTGTGTAGGTCCAAGTTCCCATTTGATGTTACTTTTATCTGAAGAATGTCCTTTCTGGTAGTACAGCTATCACAGTAACAAATTCTCACACCTTTTATTTTCTATGTTTGTTTATATTTGTTTCATATGTTTTTTATTTTTTTCCACTTGGAAAGATAGTTTTGCGCTATAGAATTCTAGGCTGACGTTTTTCCCTTCTACAATTTACTTTTTATTCATTTATTTTAAAAATTTTTTAATGTTTATTTATCTTTTAAGAGATGGAAAGACAGAGTGTGAGTAGGGAAGAGGCAGAGAGAGAAAGAGGGAGATACAAAATCTGAAGCAGGCTCTACTGACAGCACAGAGCCTGATGCGGGGCTCCAACCCACCAGCTGTGAGATCATGACCTGAGCCGAAGTCAGACGCTTAACTGACTGAGCCACTCAGGTGCCCCATCCTTTCTATAATTTAAAAGATATTGTTCTAGGGGCGCCTGGGTGGCGCAGTCGGTTAAGCGTCCGACTTCAGCCAGGTCACGATCTCGTGGTCCGTGAGTTCGAGCCCCGCGTCGGGCTCTGGGCTGATGGCTCAGAGCCTGGAGCCTGTTTCCGATTCTGTGTCTCCCTCTCTCTCTGCCCCTCCCCCGTTCATGCTTTGTCTCTCTCTGTCCCAAAAATAAATAAACGTTGAAAAAAAATTAAAAAAAAAAAAGATATTGTTCTATAGTATTCTGTCACGCAATGTTTCTTCCCAGATGTCAGATTATTTCTTTCCATGTTTTTTCTTTTTTTTTTTTAATTTTTTTTAACATTTTATTTATTTTTGAGACAGAGAGAGACAGAGCATGAATGGGGGAGGGTCAGCGAGAGGGAGACACAGAATCTGAAACAGGCTCCAGGCTCTGAGCTGTCAGCACAGAGCCCGACGCGGGGCTTGAACTCACGGACCGTGAGATCATGACCTGAGCCAAAGTTGGCCACTCAACTGACTGAGCCACCCAGGCACCCCTCAATGTTTTTTCTTACAAGACATTGCTTTTTTCTCCTTTATATGTCGTGTGCCTTATTCAATGGTTACCTTTGAGATTTTCTCTTTATTACTGGTTTCTAATACTTTCATGGTTGTACAGCTTGCTTGGTTTGCTTGCTTTGTGTTTATCCATATTGGGCTTCATTGAGCTTCTTTGATCTGTGGCTTACAATTTTCATTTAATTCAGAAAATTTTTGGTAAATTTCTGTTTTTATCCTCTCCTTATGGAAAGACTGAAATTATACAACTATTAGACACTTTAATGTTGTCCCATAGATCACTGTGGTTTTTTTTAAATTACTGTTTTTAATTTCTGTGCTTCAGTTCCATATTTTTTATTACTATGTCTTCAATTCAGCAATAATTTCTTATTTGGTACCTAATTGGCTATTTAATCCACCATCAAATTTTATTTTTGATTTTGTATTTGCAACCTTGAAGATTCCATTTATTTTTTATTTATATTTTCTACTTCTCATTATTTTAAAGTTTTCTCTTAATCACCAAGCATAACTCAGTTATTTCCAACAACTGTTTTAAAGTTCTTTTTTAGTAATTTCCTCATTTTTTTACATTCCTATATCTGTTTTTAGTGACTGATGGGGGTAGGGATATTGAGTCACAGTTTTTCCTTCTTTATGTGTCTAGTAATTATTAAGTGGATGCTTATCATTGGTAATATATTGCTGAGTGTCGAAATTCAGTTTTATTTCCTTAAAGACTGTTGAATGTTATTTGGGGTAGCAGTCGACTTACTTTCATCCCAGCTTGTTTATAAGCTTTGTTAGGGAGGATCCAGAATACCCTTTATGTGAGGGCTGGTGTAGCCCTAATCCTCAAGCATGACCTTCTGGGGTCTTTACTAAGCATATGAATTGTTTAGTAAGTTCTTTCAACTTTGGCTGATAAAAATATAAACATCTTCCAGCCTTGTATAAGCTGACAAATGTTCCATTTACATCTCCCAGGTACTTTTTTTGCCTTGCCTCATACAGTTTCTATGTTTACCCTTTAACAAAATATTCAAAGGAACCTTGAAGGAGATAAACATAGCCCTTTTTCTGCATAGCCTTGTTCTTTCCCAGTACCATTTCCTGTATATTCCAGCAGCTTCAGCTCCCTTTTCTGTAATCGCTATTTGTTCAACACAGAGAGACTGCTGTCCTGAGTGTAAGTTCATCTTACTTGGCCAGTCTGACAAGTGCTTCCAAATAGAAAAATCAAGCCATCATAGAGCTCACTTCATTGGTTTTCCTTTTGGCATGTATCATAGTTCTGTGAGCCTATTGGCCAATATCTGAAAACAGTAGTAATAGCTTTCTATATTTTGTCCTGTTTTCCTACTGGGGAGATAAGTTTGGTACTATTATTCTGACATGGCACAAGTAGAAGTCCCCCCTCAGTGAAGATGTAAAATGTTACACCCTGTGAACAAATAAACAAAATATGTGATATACACTATACTGGAATAATAGTCAGCAATGAAAGAGAATGAAATACTGACAGATGCTACACCAGGGAACAATGTTGAAAATATTATGCTAAGTAAAAGAAGTCAGACGCAAAATGACATATATTAAATAATGCCATTTATATAAAATGTCCAGAAAGAAAAATATACAGAGACAAAACAGATTAGCGGTTGTGTAGGGTCCAGGGTGTAATTAATGGGGAGCATTTTCAAATGGACAATAGGTTTCTTTTTAGGATGATGAAAATATTCTAAGATTAAATTGTGATGATGATTGTACAACTCAAGAAACATACTAAAACTCATTGAAATTTACAATTTAAATAGATGAGTTTTATGGTATACAAATTATATCTCAATAAAGCACTTAAAAATATTGCATCCTATAGTTATATAGTTATATGCTTGAGAAAATTGAGGGAGAACTTATACCTGCATTTGGGGCAAAGCAGTATGGGATAGACAAGTAGTTGCCCAAAAAAAGCCTCTTGGGAAACAATAAAATATGATCTCAAAACTGTAGAGCAGAATTAGTATGGCCAACTTAGCTGGTAGGATGACAATGGCACTAGTATTGATTGGTAAAACATATTAACATTGCTGGGGATTACCATAAATTACATTATAGTTGGCTGGACTTTTTTATGGCTTGAATTCCATTTTTAATTCCCAAGATGGAATTCCTACTTTTCATGACTGGAGCACAGACACATGAGCATTACAAAGATTTTAAAAATCTATGAGGGGGGAGGGGCCTACATGGCAGAGCAGCATGAAACTTTTCTGCTTCTCTCATCCCTGAAATGCAGCTAGATCAACACTGAACCATCTTGCACACCTAGAAAATTGATCTGAGGATTAACACAACAATCTGAATAACTTGAACCACAGACTTCAGCGGGTTCAGAGCACAGAGAGGTGGACTGGGGGAGAGAGAAGCCTCAGAGGGTAGGGAGCTGTTTTTGCTTGTGGAGAGAGGATGGAGACGGGGGGAGAGTACAAGAAAAGCATTCCCCCTGAAAGCAGCTGGAGAGAAAGGGAAAGAGTGGAAATACCCATATGGGATTGAACAAGAAAAGGAGAAAGGAGAGGGTTTAAATACCATTAGTATTCTATAAACAGGGGAGGGCAGAGTCTGAAACTCCTCAGCTTCGTACCTGACAAAGTTCTGGTGAGAAGGGCAGACCCCCAGGAGTAGAGAGCGAGTTCTGAGGGGTCCATGGGCCACACTGGGAGAGGTAGTTCCCTTGCTGAGAGGACATTTAGCAGACACTGTGTGGTCTCCCCATAGGCAAAGGTCACAGCAGACCCCAGAGAACCATGTTTGGTTGGAACAAGGACATTAAGGGTTAGTAAAGCCTGATGCCAGATGTGTTGTGATTTACCATATTCCCTGAAATGCTGCTGTTACACAATCACGCAAACATTTTCTGGGGCAGGCTGGCAGCTGATCACAGTCTCTGGGCATCCAGCAGCACAGTCACACAAATATTCCTGGAGGTGGGCCAGTGTCTGGCCATTGCTCAGCAAGACCCTTCCCCAGAGCATCAGAGTGGGTCAAAGCCACAGGCCTTCAGAAGTGAGGGGTTTGAAAACACAGACCCATGTGAGATGAAATTCGGGAGGGAGGTGCCACCTGACAAGCTGATAGCTTGGTGGTGGACAGCATAGAAGTGGGGAGTGGACAGAAGTTGGAGACAAAGGAGGAGTCCTTGATTGCTGGTTGGCAAGAACACAGAGGACGGATGATAGAGACTGGGTAGTCTCTATCATTTTCTCTATCATTTTCACCTCTCCCTCACATGTGTACAGATGCATACACAGGCCACAACGACCCACCCCAGTAAGCTAAGCAGCCCCATCTAGTGGAGAATGGAGCTTTTACACCAAGCCCTGTCCAAATGCACCAACCACACTCTAGAGGAACACCACAAATCTCTCCGCCTGCTTAGTTTATGGACTATAACATGCTTTATACTTTGACTTCTAGGGGAAACTGGATGTAATTTCAATCATATTTCATTCTGCTCACTGGTCCAGCTATTCAATTTTTTTCTTTTTCCTTTCTTATTTTTGAATACAGAAAAAGAAAAAAATTATTTTTATTTTCTGTTTCTATAAAAAAGGTTTTTTTGCCTTTCAATTTTTTTCTACTATACTTTTTCATTTTCTTATAAATTTTTATTCTATTTTACTTTCATCATTTCATTTTATTCTATTTTATTATATTCATTTTTTTAAATTTTCAAATGCTTTTGTACGTCCACCCTTTTTTTTTTCTTTTCTTTCCCTTTTATCTCTATTCTACCAAGCTTCTGTCAATAACCAGACCAAAACACACCTAGGATCTAGCATCCTTTATTTGATTTTTTATGTTGTTTTTAATATTTTAATTTTATTTTTTATTAATTATTTTTCTTCCTCCAAAATGATTAAATTAAGGAATTCACCCCAAAAGAAAGAACAGGAAGAAATGACAGCCAAGGATTTAATCAACACAGAATCAAGAAAGATGTCTGAACCAGAATTTAGAATCATAATAAAAGTACTAGTTGGGGTTGAAAAAAGCATAGAATCCCTTTCTCTGGAGATAAAGAAGTAAAAGCTAGTCAGGATGAAATAAAAAATGCTATAACAGAGCTGCAATCTTGAATGGATGCCACAGCAACAAAGATGGATGAAGCAGAGCAGCAAATCAGTGATAGAGAGGACAAACTGATGGAGAATAATGAAGCAGGAAAAAAAGAGGGAAACTAAGGCAAAAGAGCACAATATAAGAATTAGAGAACTAAGTGACTATTAAAAAGGAATAACATCTGAATCATAGGGGTCCCAGGAGAGGAAGAGAGAGAAAAAGAGATAGAAGGTTTATGTGAGCAAATCATAGTGGAAAAGTTCCCTATCCTGGAGAAAGACACAGACTTCAAAATCCAGGAAGCACAGACAACTCCCATTAGATTCAACAAAAACCGACCATCAACAAGGCATAGCCTAGTCAAATTCACAAAATACACAGACAAGGCAAGAATCATGAAAACAGCAAGAGGGAAAAAAGTTCTTAACCTACATGAGAAGATACATCAGGTTCACAGCAGACTTATCCACAGAAACTCGGCAGGCCAGAAAAGAGTGACAGGATATATTCAATGTGCTGAATCAGAAAAATATGCCACCAAGAATTCTTTATCCAGCAAGGCTATCATTCAAAATAGAAGGAGAGATAAAGAGTTTCCCAGACAAACAAAAACTAAAGGAATTTGTGACCACTAAACCAGCCTGCAAGATATTTTAAGGAGGACTCTCTGAAAGGAGAAAAGACAAAACAAAACAAAAAAGACCAAAAGCAACAAAGACTAGAAAGGACCAGAGAACACCACCAGAAACTCCAACTCTGCAAGCAACATAATGACAATAAATTCATATCTTTCAGTCCTACTTTAAAGGTCAATGGACTAAACGCTCCAATCAAAAGACATAGGGTGACATAATGGATGAGAAAACAAAATCTATGTGCTGTCTACCAGACGCCCATTTGAGACATAAAGACACCTTCAGACTTAAAGTAAGGGGATAGAGAACCATCTATCATGCTAATGGTTGGCAAAAGAAAGCCAGAGTAGCCATATGTATATCAGACTATCTAGATTTTAATTTTTTTTAACGTTTATTTATTATTTTTGGGACAGAGAGAGACAGAGCATGAATGGGGGAGGGGCAGAGAGAGAGGGAGACACAGAATCGCAAACAGGCTCCAGGCTCTGAGCCATCAGCTCAGAGCCCGACGCGGGGCTCGAACTCACGGACCGCGAGATCGTGACCTGGCTGAAGTCGGACGCTTAACCGACTGCGCCACCCAGGCGCCCCAGACTATCTATATTTTAAAGTAAGGACTCTAACAAGAGATGAAGAAGGACATTATATCATAATTAAGGGGTCTATTCTCCAAGAATACCTAACAAGTGTAAACATGAAAGCATACAAATATATAAATCAATTAATTACAAACATAAAGAATCTCATTGACAATAGTACTATAATAGTAGGGGACTTCAATACCCCACTTACAACAATGGACAGATCATCTAAGCAGAAAATCAACAAGAAAATAATAGCTTTGAATGACACACTGGACCAGATGGACTTAACATACATATTCAGAACATTTCATCCTAAAGCAACAGAATACACATTCTTCTTGAGTGCACATGGAACATTCTCCAGAATAGATCACATACTGGGTCACAAATCATCCCTCAACAAGTACCAAAAAAACGTGATCATACCTGCATATTTTCAGACCACAATGCTATGAAACTCGAAATCAACCACAAGAAAAACTTTGGAAAGACAACAAATACTTGGGAGGCTAAGAACATCCTACTAAAGAATGAATGGGCTAACCAAGAAGTTAAAGAGGAAATTAAAAAGTTCATGGAAGCCAATGAAAATGAGAACACCACAGCCCAAAACCTCTGGAATGCAGCAAAGGTGGTCATAAGAGGGAAGTATATAACAATCCAGTATATAACTTCCTTCCTAAAGAAGGAAGAAAGGTCTCAAATACACAACCTCACCTAACACCTTACCTTAGAGAGCTGGAAAAAAAATAGCAAATAAAACCCAAAGCCAGCAAAAGATGGCAAATAATAAAGATCAGAGCAGAAAGCAATGCTATCAAAATAAAACAAACACACACACACAAAAAAACAAAACAATAAAACAGATCACTGAAACCAGGAGCTGGTTCTTTGAAAGAATTAGTAAAATTGATAAACACCTAGTCAGTTTGATCAAAAAGAAAAAGGACCGAAATAAATAAAATTAAGAATGAAAGAGGAGAGATCACAACCAACACTGAAGAAGTACAAACAATAATAAGAGAATATTATGAACAAATATATGTCAATAAATTGGGCCATCTGGAAGAAATGTACAAATTCCTAGAAACATATATATTATCAAAACTGAGACAAGAAGAAATAGAAAATTTGAACAGACCCATAACTAGTAAAGAAATCGAAATAGTAGTCAAAACTCTCCTAAAAAATAAGAATCCAGGAGCAGATGGCTTTCCAGGGGAATTCTACCAAACATTTTAAGAACAGTGAGCACCTATTCTTTTGAAGCTCTTCCAAAATATATAAATGGAAGTAAAACTTCCAAACTCATTCTATGAAGCCAGCATTAACTTGATTCCAAAATCAAAGACCCCACTAAAAGGAAAAAGTACAAACCAATTTCCCTGATGAACATGGATGCAAAAATCCTCAACAACATACTAGCCAACCAGATCCAGCAATCCATTAAAAGAATTATTCACCATGACCAAGTGGGATTTATACCTGGGATGCAAGGCTGGTTCAATATCCACAAAACAATCAGTGTGACATATCACATCAATGAAAGAAAGAACAAGAACCACATGATCCTCTCAACAGATGCAGAGAAAGCATTTGACAAAATACAGCATCCTTTCTTGATAAATGCCCCTCAAGAAAGTAGGGATAAAAGGATCAGACCTCAAGATCATAAAAGCCATATATGCAAAACCCACCACAAATATCATCCTCAATGGGGAAAAAGCTGAGAGATTTCCCACTAAGGCAAGGAACACGACAGGGATATCCACTCTCACCACTGTTATTCAACATATATTAGAAATTCTAGCCTCAGCAATCAGGCAACACAAAGCAATAAAAGACATCCAAAGCTGCAAGGAGAAAGTCAAACTTTAACTCTTCACAGATGACATAATATTCCATGTGAAAAACACAAGACTCCACCAAAAAAACTCCTAGAACTATCCACTAATTCAGCCAAGTCCCAGGATATAAAATCAATGCACAGAAACTGATTGAATTCCTATACACCATTAATGAAGCAACAGAAAGAGAAATCAAGGAATCGATCCCATTTACAGTTGCACCAAGACCATTAAGTATCTAGGAATAAACCTAACCAAAGAGGTGAAGAATCTATACACTGAAAACTACAGAAAGCTTATGAAAGAAATTGAAGAAGGCACAAAAAAGTGGAAAAATATTCTATGCTCCTGGATTGGAAGAACAAATGTTATTAAAATGACAATACTACCCAAAGCAGTCTACACATTAAATTCAATCCTCATCAAAAAACAAAAAAAACAAAAAAAAAACACCAGCATTCTTCACAGAACAAACAATTCTAAAATTTGTATGGAACCAGAAAAGACCGCAAATAGCCAAAGCAATCCTGAAAAAGAAAACCAAAGCTGGAGGCATCAAAATCCCAGACTTCAAGATATATTACAAAGCTGTAATCGTCAAGACAGTATGGTACTGGCACAAGGACAGACACACATAGATCAATGGAACAGAATAGAGAACCCAGAAATGGACCCACAAATGTATGGCCAACTAATCTTTGACAAAGCAAGAAAGAATATCCAGTGGAAAAAGGCAGTCTCTTCAGCAAATGGTGTCGGTAAAACTGGACAGCAACATGCAGAAGAGTGAACCTGTACCACATTCTTACACCTTACACAAAAATAATCTCAAATGGATGAAAGACCTAAAGGTAAGACATGAAACCATCCAAATCCTAGAGGACATAGCAGACAACAACCTCTTTGATCTTGGCCACAGCAACTTCTTATTCAACATGTCTTTGGAGGCAAGGTAAGTAAACAAAAGCAAAAACAAAGTATTAGGACCTCATCAAAATAAAAAGTCTGCACAGTGAAGGAAACAATCAGCAAAACTAAAAGGTTACCAATGGAATGGGAGAAGATATTTGCAAAAGACATATCAGATAAAGGTTTAGTATCCAAAATCTATAAAGAACTTATCAAACTCAACACCCAAAAAACAAATAATCCAGAGAAGAAATGGGCAAAAGACATGAATGGACACTTTTCCAAAGAAGACATCCAGATGGCTAACAGACATATGAAAAAAAGCTCAACATCACTCATCATCAGGGAAATACAAATCAAAACCACAGTGGGATACCACCTCACAACTGTCAGAATGGCTAAAATTAACAACTCAGGCAACAATAGATGTTGGTGAGGATGCATAGACAGAGGATCTCTTTTCACTGCTGGTAGAAATGCAAACTGGTGCAGCACTCTGGAAAACAGTATGGAGGTTCCTCAAAAAAATTAAAAATAGAAGTACCCTAGGACTCAGCAACTATACTACTATGCATTTATCTAAGGGATACAGGTGTGCTGTTTCAAAGAAGCATGTGCACCCCAATGTTTATAGCAGTGCTATTGACAATAACCAAAGTATGGAAAGAGCCCAATGTCCATCGATGGATGAATGGAAAAAGGAGATGTGGTAGATATACACAATGGAGTATTACTCGGCAATAATAAAAAATGAAATATTGCCATTTGCAACAATGTGGATGGAACTAGAGGGTACTATGCTGAGTGAAATTAGTCAGAGAAAGACAAATATTGTGTGACTTCACTCATATGTGGAATTTAAGATACAAAATAGATGAACATAAGGGAAAGGAAGCAAAAATAATATGAAAACAGGGAGGGGGACAAAACATAAAAGTAGGTGAGGGGATGGGCTATATGTGTAAGGGGCATTAAGGAAGACATTGGTTGGGATGAGCACCGGGTGTTATATGTAGGAGATGAATCACTAGAATCTACTCCTGAAATCATTCTTGCACTATATGCTAATTAATTTGGATACAAATTTTTTAAAAACCTGCTGAACACAACAGTAAAAGCAAAATAAAATTCTATATAAATGTGAAAAAAAACAAAGTAAATATATATGAAAAATCAGGAGCTAACTATAGCAAAGTTATAGTTCTCATAGCTATAATAAGAGATGGCTGCTTCATTTAAAAAAAGACACTTAGAAACTACTCATAATTTAGGTCATTTTGAAGACTTCTTTAAAGATTCTAATTTTATTAAATCAATATCAAGTCTCTACTAACAAAAATCTTTTCTTGGTATACATTTCTGAAATTGCTACCAACCCTTGTTTCATATAATATGGAGAAATTCTCAGCACTCATAAATAGCTTGGGGCTTTTTGAGAGGCAGGTGAATATGCGTATTGTTCAGTATTGCAAAACTGCGTTATTAGTGGTACTATAGTGTACCAGGAAATTCCATACCATCAAAATTCACATCTTTGTACATCCTATGCAATAATGTTCAAAGATTAATGGTTTTTACTTAAGTGGTAGAAATTGTGTGTTGGATAGTTCTTTGGATAAGAAGAATAAAAATGACTTGCTATAGAAAACCTATAAATTGAAATCTATTTGGTCAAAAAGTTAAACAGTTAGATGGAGTTTTATGTTCAACCATATTGATGTTTTGAAATTCAATTAAGATTTAGTTTGAATAAGGATAATTATTTCATGGTTCATAACGAAAACATACTAGAATTAAAAACAAATAGCTGATTCTGTTGACAGACTCATGGTATTAGATCATCCTTTAAGAGACAAAATTATGGCTGAATATGTTGAAAATATGTTTTGTTCGCTATTTCAGTTTTTCACCCTGTGTAACATATTGCTTTTCCTGCTGTTGTTTGCAACCTTTTTACAGTTGGCAAAAATACATACATTAAATCTATTTTGATTATTATGGGCATCCCACTGTGCAGCTCCCATTACAATGGTGTCTGTTAAGTAGTGTTTTATTGCCCAACCTACCATGCTTTTGTAATGTATGTTATAAGTGCCACCTCTTTCCAGCACTTTGAGGATCTATAATTACCAGAGGAGGCAAGTGTATGATGTTTGCAAATTTACACAGAAGCTTAAACAGCAATACTGGCTGCTAGATGGCAATAACAGAATTTGTGCCTGGGGATCTTGCTAAAAACTGGTAATTTCAGTTCAATATTTCTTAATTTCCAGGGAACCATTTGAATATAGACCTCTGGGCAACCACCACCACACTCATTGGAAAGAGACATGATTGCAACACTGACAAATTCAACAAAATCCTCTCACTGCATTCTTTCTTATAATATTGCTCTACATGAAGCACGGTAGTGGGTAATGGAATACAGGACTCTGTTTCTTTTTGCTTTGACAATGTGTCGGGTTTTTTTGTAACTTAAGACAATACCCCTCTCCAAACCAATTATACAGCATAAGTTTGAATTAAAAAAAGTTAAAGTAATAGGGACAGGCATTGTTTTCCTCTTTATATAACCTACTATCCACTTGTATCTTTCTCATTATTCCAATTTGCTTTGTTTATGCACCATGGAAAAGTTATTCAATTATATTTCAGTTAACTAATATAAAAAAATCAAGGTCCTAGAAACAGAAGCAAGGTGACTAAGGATATGGTTAGGCAAGAAGGATATTTTGGTCACAGTGAACCAAATGTAGCATAAGAAGCACAATATATGGAAGGGCTCTTGGGGGGCTCAGTTGGTTAAGCACCCAACTCTTAGTTTTGGCTCAGGTCATGATCTCACGGTTCATGGGTTCCAGCCCAGCCTCAAGCACCACCCCGTTGGCTCCCCCTTTGAGCCCCTACCACATGGAGCCCCACATCAAGCCCCTGAGTGGAGCTCGGTATCAGAAGTCTCAAGTCCATATTGACAGTGTGAAGCCCGCTTGGGATTCTCTCTCTGTCCTTCTTTCTGCCCCTCTCCCATGCGCTGTCTCTCTCAAAATAAATAAAACTTAAAAAAAATAATTAAAAAATTATTTTTAAAAAATAAAAAAAGCCCAATATGGAAAGATCAGTACATAGGGTTCTAGATCACAGCAGCCAATATATGGGGTTCTAGGTCATAGTAGCAAAACTTGTAGTGAACCATCCTGATACAGAAGTCAAATTTGCCCAGTGCTAATTTCAAGTCCATATGCATATCAGCAGAATAGAAATGAACTAGCTGAGAGTTTACAAAACTAATGGAGAAACTATACTTACGACCAAAGAACCTTTTGAATAAGGCAATATTTAATCAAATGCCAAATAATGAACTACAAAAGGAGCAGGAGCGGTCACTATGAGATAAAACAATTTATTAAAGTTGTGGGTTAAAGCATTTGAGGAAAAAAATCACATAAATGGATAAACTTGAAGTGGAAAGGGGGAGAATTGATAAGGATATTCCAGGAAGTAGAGAATGAAAGCATAACGAGAGTCTAATATTGCTGAATAATATGGTAGATGTTTGCTGGTCTATTGACTAGATACAGACAATAATAAAACCACATTTTATACAGTACTTTACAATTCACAGGATGCTAGCTCATTCTTGATTCACCTAACGACTTCTTTTTTTTTTTTTTTTTTTCAACGTTTATTTATTTTTGGGACAGAGAGAGACAGAGCATGAACGGGGGAGGGGCAGAGAGAGAGGGAGGCACAGAATCGGAAACAGGCTCCAGGCTCTGAGCCATCAGCCCAGAGCCTGACGCGGGGCTCGAACTCACGGACCGCGAGATCGTGACCTGGCTGAAGTCGGACGCTTAACCGACTGTGCCACCCAGGCGCCCCATCACCTAACGACTTCTTGACATGAGGTCAGTGGGTATTTCTAATTTTCAGAAGAAACTAAAAGTTCAGACTAGTTAAAAAGTATAGTGGTGAGTGCCCAGCAGAGACGATATTACAACTTCAGTTCCCTAAATCCTAATCCAATGCTTTTCACTCATCAATACATCAAATTAAAACTTTTGTTTTAAAGGGAAGGTGTCTGGAATTACATTTTAGATCCATGTTCGAAGAGAAGTATCCAAATTTAACCATGGCAATTCTGGCCTTTGGACATATTTTCATCAACTGCCACTTCACCATGCTGAGGCTTTGCAGGCCGAAAGGCAAAAGAATGAGAAGGGGGTCCAGGAGCAGGCGGAAACTGTAAGAGCAACGCCCTTCCCGGTCTTCGGAGCCTCGGGCTAAAATCTATCTGACCAGTTTGCCTTGGACTGTCCACATCCCATCTATAAAAAATGACTTTTTCATCTGACTAAAAAAGACCTCCTTCCTTTTGAGATGTTCCATGCAGTTTCAAATGTTCTACTGAAAGAATAAGAACTCTTGTTATTTTTTAATAGTGTCACCTATGTTAGAAGCCTAGAAGTTAACCATAGAATGCATTTCCTATTTTCACTCTTTGTTCAGACATCAAGTTGATGACCAGATTTGATGGTTATCAGTGATGTGCATCAGCTCATAAGTAACCCATTGGTGTGTGTACGTGGGGAATTCTAACATACGAACCTTTCAACGTGGATCTGTGTTACAAACCTGTCATCATCTCACCATCCACAATTTCAGAGGCTCAGATGGCTATAATTGCAGAGAAGAAAATGAGTAATCTCTAGCCTATTTTAGAAACAGGAGACCAGATGATTCCCTTTCCATAAAGGACTAAGATTTCAGCCAGTACTGACTCTGAGTCTGATAAGAATGTAGTAGTTTCTGTGGATGAAATCTGAACTGAGGCAAGCAATGTTACCTTCATTTCTGAAAATTATCTACATCCAGTGCAGCAATCACCTAGTAGGTCCATACTCCCAATAAGAGGATTGCAAATGGAAGAGTTTCTTCTTTCTTCAGTTACCCCTCCTAATTCTATCTTAAAGTGCATCTTGAATCTGAATGAGCCCCAGACAAACCTCACATACAACAGAACAGGAGAATTCAAACCAATGCATTTATTATGCTCAGATATCACAGCTGACTCCCAGTGCTGCCAAATCCAGCCTGGTTTGCTCGAACTGTGTGTGGTTTTCATAAGCATTGATTGCAGCCAAAATGCCGTTTTGCGAGTTGAATTTTTATCCAATTGCCAAGTGACCAACGTTAACTTTGCACCCATATGAGGGTTTATTAGACTTATTTTATGACTTTCTGCTTACTAGCTTCTTTGGTTCTGCAAAAATTTCACACAAACAGGAAAATTTCCTTTCAAATTACTGTCAGTGAAGACAACGTTTTGTTTGTTTTCATGAATCCTGAGCAGTTAGAACACAATTGCATACCAAAACCCAAATAATACAAATCAATCCCTCCAGATATTTGGGAATATGAAAACGTAATTTTTATCTATAAAGAGAATTGTGTTTTGCATCTTTAGCCATAAAACCACTGAAATAATTACTAGCAGTGGAGGCCTGAAAAAAATAATGAGGTTTTCACATATTGTATCGTAGAATAGATAAAAATAGAGTCCGAGGCCCAGAGGAATTTCGGAGCATAAAGTTCTGCATGTAGATGCATGTGGAAACATTGCAGGACTTAAGCACAGTAACAGAACTCACCTCTAATTGAAGATGCTCCCTAAGGAGATTGTTACTGTGAGATCTCTCAAGAGGGTTTCTAAAAACAATTTGAGACTTGGGCATCTGGCTAGCATTCTACAGTAACAGCTTTTCACTGAAATCCAGTCTTACTGCTATCTATTCATATTTTTTTGAAGGGAAATGGAAAGCTTAAGAAAGAAAACAGGAAAAAAATAGAATTAATGGTGTGAATGAGGCTCTCTCCTTTAAGATTTGAATCTGTTTTGAGTAGAAATGTTATCCCTGTGATTGGCCCTCTCCTTGCTGTCAGCCTCTGCTAGGAGAGTGGAAGGAGACAAGGAAGAAAATCTGAAGTAGCCTCATCTTTTGGGTTTTTGCTCTAGAAGAAAGTGTTCCCCATGGGAGGGATGGTAAATCTCAACCCTGTGGTCAGCCCTCTCCTTGTTGTCAGTCTCTGCTAAGAGAGTGAAAAGAGGAGAGGAGGGGAATCTGAAGCAGACTCATCTTATGGGTCCTTGCTCTAGAAGAAAGTGTTCCCCATGGGAGGGATGGTGGCAGATGTCCATGCTGTCAGGCTTGGTGAAATATAGGAGGAAAGACTTCAGTGTGCAATCTCCAAAGCCAATTTAGAAAACAGAAGGAAATAATTAAATTGACTTAAAAACAAAACCTCAGGACTTGTATATATTGCTGGGTATTTGGCAAGGTTGCCTGTATCACAAAGGCAGTGGCAGAAGGAAACAAACACTTTAGTCTGTCACTAACCAATAAATTTACATCTCATGGATATCTTCCCAATTCTGTTAGAATTTTCATGTTTGTTTTTTACTGATGTAATAGCAGTGTTGTCCATGATACTCTGGAGCTCTTGATATTTGTGTTTCCATGTAGAAACTATCAGCACACAAAGTAGTCAGTCCAGACCCAACTACTTTCAAAATCCCAAACAGTACACTGAAAAACATTGTAAGTTTTCATACCCTCTAAATTTAATTTATTATTATACTAGGGTATACTGGTGGTTCCAAATGCATTACTGCTATCAAAACTGAGCACTGAAATTTAAAAACACACACTTTCAGTACATCCATATTTAATGTTATTGATCACTAATTTTAGTGATACTTAACATCAAAAATAGTTTAAAATTTAACTTTAAAATATCACAATAACAACTTGATGAGTTATAAAGATTCGTTTTCACAGGGGTATTTTATTCAAACTAATCCTAGGATCTAAATTCCAGAAAAATATTTGTGTTTTTTCCAGAAAAGTTTTTTTTTAGAAAACCTAAATGATCCTAGTATAGTATTTAATAATACCTCTAAGTGAATTGTATTTAATACCTTAAGTTTATCTAATAAATTAAAATATATAACAAAATTATTATCAGAATGTTGTCTTAGGGAGCATGGGCACATTCGTAATAACTTTAACATGTTGAACAAAAAAAGACCAAACAATGTTGAGGATGTAGTGTATCTTGGTAAACACACTGATTGCTGTGTAAGAAGATTATTCATTTCACCTTTATATATAGTTAACAAAACTACACATCAATAGCTTCTAGAAAAAGAGTCCCAGTGCATTCATTTGTTTATTAATACATATTGGATGCCAAGCATATCCCAAACTCTGTGCTAGCGAGTAAGAACAAAAAATGAACAAGAAGCATGCCCTAACATTCTACTAGGCAGCCAGCCATGTAAGTAAACAATAATAATATAATGTGATGAGTACCATGATCCTGTTATACAGCAAACTCAAGTTCATTCCTGCCTTGCATTATACCGGGACTGTGCTTCTGCCTGGAACACCTTTACCAAGCTTACTACATGGTCTGATCCCACACATCATTCAGCGTACTCTGATTCTTCCTTCACAGAGATATGTTTTACTTCCTACATAGCACTCACCACCTCCTGGAGCTGTATCTTTGATTTGTTTTTTCTATCTTTCCCATTCAACACATGCTCCATGTAGGCAGGAGTTTTGTCTTGTTCATGTCTATACTCCTAATTCCCAGAGAACAGTCTGGCATACAGTAGGGGCTTAATAAATAGTTGTTGAGTGAGTCAAAAAAATGTAGAAACTATAATAATGACCAAAAAGGAGTTTTGCTTTCTTTAACACCATCATTTCTGTCACACCCATATCATTATGAACAGGTCATAACAGCAAGGCAGACTTAAGAGTGAAAGAGAATAAAAAAACATTGAGGGTCTATTGAACAGATCAATTAGTAAGGGAAGGCAGTGCTTTCTTTCTTGCTTAGTTAATTAAGCCCAGGGTCTCCCATGGTCACTTACCCAGTAACTCAAGAGCTCAGTTTCCACAGCATGTTTTGCTACCAGGAACAGCTTCACTGGACTTTCTTGTGATGAGGATAGTCCTCAAAGCTGGCCTCCCTAGTTTCTAAAGAAACTGTGGTGCTTATTAATGTAGATTATGAGGAGAATAATTTAACATATAACCAATGATGCATTTGTTTTTTTTTTTTTTCTTTTCAATACAGAATTTTCTGAAGGATGACATGTATATCTTTCCATTAGGAGTCTCCAGCCCTCCTCATCTTCAGCCCTAAAAGCCAAATTCCATTCCTATCAGGAGTGTTTCTTGGTTTGATCATCCTGATTAAGCAGAGCCTAGATTGCACAGGGATAGCAGCCTGTCTTCTTGAATCATACCACTGGGATATGATCTAGGGTAAGTCACTTTTCCTCTCTGAGCCTCAGTATAATCAGGGGCAAAATTAAAACAATAATATCACCCTGTAGTGTTATAGCAAGGATTAAATGTGAGATCTATGAAATATACTTAGCAAAGAGGTAGGCCCTTGTAAATAATAAATTAATGGTAATTCTTATAGGCAGTACTATCTCCTTTTCATTATAATCTCCTTTTTCATTATAATGCAAAATTCTACTAAATTTCTACCATTAGCTATTTATATTGTGTACTTTGGAAAAGAATACTGCAAAAGATGGTTACTATTCCAGAACTTGTGAGCTCAGTTCAGGATCCAGCCGGGTGTGGGGGTGGAGGCTCAATGGGGAGACTAATGAGAATAGTCACATTTCTCCCATAATTTTTTTTTGCATTTCCTGAAAAAACAAAAACATGTCCCAATGTATTTCATTTCCATAGAATTTTTGTGAGGTAGATAGGCCAATGTGAATGCTCTTATTTTTGTGATAGGTGTGTTTAACACACTAAACTGCCCTGTAATGTTCATGGCAAAGTTGTCTTAGAAGAGAAACATGCCATCATGGCATCGTGATTAAGAGCAGCTGGAACTTTACAGTCAGGCATACATGGGTTCAAACTCTACAACCTGCATTACCTAACTTTTCTGTTTCCTCATAAAGCAGTTGTGGGTAGCAAATCACAAAGTACAGATAAAGTGATTAACAGGACACCTGGCACATAGATAGTGTTCAGTATGTCTTAGTCTGTATCATCATTACCAAGCAGCATCTTAAATTCTCTCCAGTCATGATGCTAAGACAACCATGACGTAGAAAATTTACCAGACTTTTTCTGCAGCCATAGAATTATAGTCTCATTCACAGGGAAGTTAAAATTGAGATCATGTACACACACACACACACACACACACACACACACACACTACTGCTGCTCGAGAAATGGAATTTAGGTATTCTAGATGCCACTATGTATATGATTTTAATCCATCATATTTTATTAGTGCCAAATTAGTGAAATCTATAGAATACCATCCGTCAAGAGTTAAAAGAGTGCCACTCTTGCCTGGTAGAACAGCCCGTGACTTATTTACACTGTACCTGTGTGACTGGCAGGAATGCATTCTCTCTGACTTTGGTTTTCAGGGCAATGTCTGATTTTTTCCGTGATTGATGGGTGGTATATAACTCCACTTTCTCAGTAACCCCAAAATTGCACCTCATTGTCCCCTACTCAGGTATTAGTAGAAATGATCGCTTTTCCAGAACTTCAAACTAGAAAGGCATTCCCCAAGGCTCCACCACAAACTGGAAGTTTCCCTCTCCATGTGCATCTGCCAATTAGGCTCTCAGCCAATTACAATTCACTGAGGGTTTCAGGCTTGAGGGTTCTAAGTGGATTTTAAATTTAATCCGAGGACAATTATCACCGTATAATGCTCCTTTAATTTCTGGATTTGGCAGCACCGATGAAAATGTGTCTTATTTATTAGCCCTTTCATTTCCAGCATAAGCCAGGACTAGCTCTATAATACTTGTGAAGTTGATGAAATTTGTCTAAGAGCCTCTGTCCTCACCTCCATTCTAGCACATATTTCTACAGTCTGGAACAGGCCCTGTTCCAGGATCCTCAGGTCTCCTCCATATGCAACATGGAGACTCGGAGAATACCACCCAAAATCAACATATCACCAATTTGTTTCCTAAGGGCTCTTCCCTTTGGATTCTATGTGGAGTGGTTATCCTCAGAGAAACTCACTTCTTAATTTTTCATTAGTGCATTTATCCACTCAATATCCATCTATTGGGTACTTATCATGTGCCAGGAGAAAAGACATGAAGCTAGTTTCTATCTTGGAGAAGTTCATACAATGAAGATGCATGAAAGGAGATGACTAGATTAACTGGGCACCTTCTGTCTTGCCTTACTTCTGTCTCTCTGGAAGCTGAACTCTGTGCTATGATGAAACCTCAAAATAGATCTAACTCATCAGAACACCATAACAAATTAATTGTGTAGCAAATAACTATATTAGGTATATATTTAGTGAACCACATCAGTTATCTGAAAATTTTACAATCTGATTTTCCTAAAATTTGAAATTGTCTAGTCATATCCAATCCTTAGATAACAATTAAACAAACACCCATGTGCCCACCACCCAGCCTGAGAAATAAAACAGTTCAGGTTTAATTGATGTCCCTGACATATACTTGCTACAAGATTTCCCCAGCTTCTGCCCCAGGGTTAAAAACTACCCTGTACTTGGTGCTTACTAGTCCCATGAGCATTTTAATATTATATCTACATTTCATGTACCCTTGCACAGCATCAGGAAATATTTTACATGGTTTTTAATTTTAATAAGTGGATTTGAACCGTACTTATTCACCTCCTGCTTGCTTTTTGTTTCAACAACAGGTTTTTAAGATTTATTCATACTGATACTTGTAGTTCATTCTTTGTATGAATATAACACAATTTAATTATACACTATACAGTAAAGGACTAACTCACCAAGTCTGGGTTGTCCACACCCTGTGCATTGCAAAGAAAGATTTTGTTTGTGCCCAGCTCCCGGGATGTAAACTCTAAGCCCATGGAGCATCCAGCCTGATAATAGTGTCTTTGTTTACCCAAGGTTCTACCAGACAGTCCATGCTAACAATGTGATTTATGGTGGAGGAGACAGACCTCTGGAGGGTCTTCGAGAATAAGGTAAGCTATAATCAGCCATACAGGCAGTCAGCATAATTTGGGTAGCCAGCCCCCAAAAAAATCTTGGACGGCGAGACTCAGGTGAGCTTCCCCACTTTACAGTACTTCATGTATTGTGCTGTGTTGCCACACATTGTGTGACAATGTGCTGTATATGTATTCTTCTAGGAAAGGACAACTGAAAGCTCATGCCTGGAGTCTCCTTGATTCTGCTCTATGTGACTTTTTCAGTTGCTGATTTTAATCTGCATTCTTTCACTGTAATAAGCCACATCCATGAGTATAATCATTTTGCCACGTTCTGTGAGTCCATCTTGTAAAGCATTAAACCTGAGAGTGGTCCTGGGACCTCCAAATACATACACTTCCCTATTGATTGATGTAGTTTCCAGAATTTTGCTATTGCATGCAATGCTTATGATGAACAATTTGCTCGTATGTGAGTGAAATTCCTTGTCATAGGAACTGGGTTCTAAAATTGTGACGTGGTCTCTGAAGTAGGTATAGCATTTCACATTTCCACCACCCACCTAAGAATCCCCATCACTCTTATTTTCACTGACACTTGGCACTGCTAGACTTTTTAGTTTTTGGAACTCTAATATTGTGACATTATATTTCCTTATTTTTAATTTGCATTTTCATGGTGATTCATGAGGCTGAACATCTTTGTGTAATTTGAGGTTTTCTTTTCTGTCAATGGCCTACGTATATACATTTTGCACTTTTCCATTGTGTCTCTCTGTATTATTTATAGAGGTTCTTGATGTATTTGGAAATAATTATTTAATGATTATGAGTATGGCAAGTATACGCTACTGTGGCTGATCAGTTTTTACTTTGTCTATAAAGTTTGTACTATAAAACTTTAAAAATTCAGCATAGTAAATTTTATCATTCTTTTTCTTTATGATTTCTACTTTCTGTATCTTGTTTGAGATTTTCCCCTAGCTCACTGTCATAAAGATAACCTCCTATATTTTCTCCTAAATGCTTTAAAATTTTTCTTTTTCGCATTTAGGTATTTTATCTCTCTTTAATATATTTTTGTGCATGGTCTAAAAGAGGAAACATTTTTTCCCATATAATCAATTTTCCCCACAGCAGTTTTGTATAAGCAGTATACCTCCCCCCTACCCGCCATTTTTAAAAATGTTTCCTATGTAGACCAAGTTTCCATAAGTTCATGATCTCTCCATTTCTTGCTTGTCTATTATCCACTCATCTTTATGTCTATTCTTATACTCAACAGCATGTCTATTAATTCCTATAGCTATATTTTAAAGTTTGACCTAATGACTAATATCTTGGTATCTGATGGAGAGTGCCCTCACCATCTTGTTCTTCCACAAAATTATTTTAATTCAAGGTAAACTTTTAAATTTTCACAAAACACTTGAGATTTCAACCAAAGTAGCATTGTGTGTATGTGCGTGTGCGTGTGCATGTGTGTGTGTGTGTGTATACATATATATATGTATACATATATATGTATACATATATATATAATTATCGGAAGTGTATGTACGCATTGGCAATATTTAGTCTTCCTATTCATGCCGTGGTGATTCCCTACATTTATGTCATATTTAATATATTTCCATAAAATTTCATCCCTTTCTTCATGAAGTTTTACATATATTTTGTTACACCATTTCTAGATACCTTTATATGTTTGCAATATTGAAAAATACTTGCTAGTATATAGGAATAGAATTTATTGAAATATTTATCAGAAACCTTGATGAATACTCATCAATTCTCATAATTTTCTTCTCCACTATTTCATATAATGGCAATTTTGTTTTACATTCTCTTATTTTCCCCAAGCTAGCCTAAATCTGACTCTGACACTCCATTCTGCTGAAATGATAGGAAATTCTACCTCAGTGGTTATAGGTCATTGCCCCCTCACACTCACACATCCCAGATTATGCCATGGCCCAGGATCTTGTATATCACCAAAGATCAGGGAGGTTCCGTCAGTCAATAGCTAAAGGTCTACACTAGCTACCGCTGATACAATAGACTCCATGTCCCAGGACATAGAGTTGCTTTAGGTCTGGTGGCTTTGATGCTTCTGTGATAGAAGATATCACATGCTAGAGGTACAGAAATCTTTGCCAAACCTGGGAGCCCTCCACAGGCCCCACATGTAACCATCTTCTCTGAGATCTTGATCTCTCTCAAACTACTGCCACAGTTCCACATGGACAAGCAGGGTGGGAGTGTGCCACCAATTCCTCCACTACCAATTAGCCCTTTAAAAACAATCAAAAGTTCCATCTACCTGAGTGGAACTAAATACACAAATTAAAATCTTAATAAATTACCCATGTGCTAGAATCACCTTTAAACAGGTTGTTCTTTCTGCCAAGTTTCTATTTATTGCCAGGGGCTGGGTATTTACCTCTTGGCACCCAACTTTCCTGCCACCTTTTAACCTCAAATGTACACGTACACTAGTAATTTGGCCCATTTGGCTCCAGCCTCCTCCAGCCACACATTTAATCTTTGCTTTCCTAAAGCCTTTTCTTTTTTTTTTTTTTTTTTTTTAATTTTTTTTTTCAACGTTTATTTATTTTATTTTTGGGACAGAGAGAGACAGAGCATGAACGGGGGAGGGGCAGAGAGAGAGGGAGACACAGAATCGGAAACAGGCTCCAGGCTCTGAGCCATCAGCCCAGAGCCCGACGCGGGGCTCAAACTCCCGGACCGCGAGATCGTGACCTGGCTGAAGTCGGCCGCCTAACCGACTGCGCCACCCAGGCGCCCCTCCTAAAGCCTTTTCTAAAACAAAAATTTAATACTACCTTTTCTGTTTTGCTTTCTTACTCCCAACACCTCATTTGATCAGCAAAGAGCCCTTTTCAGGAATCTTCAATAAGGAATAATTTTCCGTCTCTCATTTTTTTCCCAGTCAGGAGGACATTTAGCACACATTCAGTAGTCACTAACCTAGAAGGCCATACAGAATTCTGCAGAGTGCTAGCCCACTTGTATGAATCAAGGAAGGACCAAAGAAAGAGAGAAGACAACTATAGCAGAAACGGTAGACACTGCCAAGTGAAGGAAACCGAAGGCAAGGGGGCATTTCTAGCAGGATTCATCTGTGCAAAGGGACAGAGTCTTGATATACTATAGCCCATATTTTAAAAATGCGGAAGAGTAATCTATGCCTTTTAGCAAAAACAGAAAGGAAAGGGTAGGAACTTGTGCTAAAGAATTAGGATTAGATAAGAAAGAGTCAATTCATATCAAATAATATATATATCATCTTATAAGTACTAGAATCCACTGAAGATAAATTTGAGTGGAGAAAAAAGGAAATGGCCATGTTTGTTTCCTTAACTGATGATGTCATGTTAACGACTGATACTAACTTAATACTTCTTAAATTTTTTGCATTTTAATTTTTTTAATGTTTCTTTGTGAGAGAGAGACAGAGAGACAGAGCACAAGGGAGGAAGGGGCAGAGAGAGAGAGAGTGAGACAGAATCTGAAGCAAGCTCCAGGCTCTGAGCTGTCAGCACAGAGCAGGGCTCGAACCCACGAAGGCGAGATCATGCCCTGAGCCGAAGTCAGATGTTCAACCGACTGAGCCACCCAGACACCCCATTAATTTTTTTGCATTTTAAAAGAATATGTTATATCACTAGGGGATTGAAAACTTAAAACAAAGAGATAACCACTACATAACTATTAGAATGGCTAAAATCTAAAAAACTGACACTACCAAATGCTGATGAGGCTGTGAAGCCACAGGAAACCTCATCCATTGCTGGTGAAGTACAAAATGGTACAATCTTTTCGGAAGACAGTCTGGCAGTTTCTCACAAAGTTAAATACAGTCTTAGGGCACAACTCTACTCATTTTCTCAAATGAGATAAAAATTAATATATATACACATAAAACCTGCATAGGAATGTTTATAGTATCTTTACTTATACAGCTGACCCATGAACAACATGGGTCTGAACTGCGTGGGTCCATTTACACATGGATTGTTTACAGTACAGTACTATAAATGTATTTTCTCTTCCTGATGATTTCCTTAATAACATTTTTTCTATAGCTTACTCTATCATAAGAATGAGGTATATAATACATATACTATACAAAATATGTGTTAATTAACTGTTTATGTTATTGGTAAGGTTTCCAGTCCACAGCAAGCTATCAGTAGTTAACTTTTTGGGAAGTAAAAAATTATATGTGTATTTTCAACTGTGGTGGGGAATCTGGTAACCTTTGCGTTGTTCTAATGTCAACTGTAATTGTCAAAACTGGAACAAACCAAGGTGTCCCTCAATAAGTTAATGAAAATAATAATAATAATAATAAGTTAATGAATAAAGAAATTGTAGCATATTTGGGGCGCCTGGGTGGCCTAGTCAGTTGGGTGCCCGACTTCGACTCAGGTTATGATCTTGCAGTTCGTGGGTTCGAGCCTCGCGTCAGGCTCTGTGCTGAATGCTTGCTCAGAGGCTGGAGCCTGCTTGGGATTCTGTGTCTCCTCTCTCTACCCTTCCCCCACTTGTGCTCTGTCTCACTCTGTCTCTCAAAAATAAATAAATGTAAAAACATTTTTAAAAAAAGAAATTGTGGCATATCCATAAAATGGAATATGATTCAATGATAAGAAGAAATGAGCTATCAAGCCACAAAAAGAGATGGAGAAACCTTAAATGCATATTGCTAAGTGGAAGAATTCAATGTGAAAGACACACAAACTGTCCGATTCCAACTCTATAATATTCTGGAAAAGGCAAAACCACAGAAAGGTAAAAAGATCAGTGGTCTTCAGAGGTTAAGGGTTAAGGGATGGGGAGGAAGACAAGAAATGAACAGATGAAACAGAAGAGATTTTGTGAGCAATGAAATCATTCTGTATGATACAGCAATCATACATACATCACAGCATACATCTGTCAAAACTCATAGAATGTACAACACATGGAGTGAACCCTAATATAAACTGTGGACTTTAATGATAATATATCAGTTTTGGTTAATCAGGGGTAACAAATGAACCACACTAATGCAAGATGTTAATAGGGGAAGAGGGCAAGGGGAGAGGACATGAAGATGTATAAACTCTGTACTACCTCCACAATTTATCTGCAAACCTAAAGTTGTTCTAACAAATTAAGCCTATTAATTTAATTGAAAAAATATATGTATGTGTATACACACACACACACACACACACACACACACACACACACACATAGCTGAGAGAAGAAAATAGCTGCATTCAAATCAATTAACACTTCTAACTAATTATCTACATGCACATTCTGCTATTCTATACACAAATATACTCACTGCGTTCCGGCCACTATAAAAAGTTCTGAGATTAAAACTTCATAAAGGGGGTTCCTGGGTGGCTCAGCCAGTTCAGCATCTGATTCTTAATTTCGGCTCAGGTCACGATCCCAGGGTCATGGGATCGAGCCCCACGTGGAGCTCCAAGCTCAGCATGGAGCCTGCTTGAGATTCTTTCCCTCTCTCCCTCTCTCTCTGCCCCTCTCCCCTGCTCACACTCCCTCTCTCAAAAAACAAACCAAAAAAAAAAAATTGAACAAACAAAAAAACTTCATGAGGACAGGAATATCTGCCATTGGGATTTGTGTCGTTGATGTATCCCAAGTGCCTGCTGCAGATAGGCCTCTATAATTAATGAGTAATATAACTTTTAATTAATGAATAAATTAATACAAATATGCAATAGAGAATGGAACTTGGATAATGATCAGAAAGAATCTGGGGTACCTGGGTGGCTCAGTCAGTTAAGCATCTGACTTTGGTTCAGGTCATGATCTCGCAGTTCGTGGGTTCGAGCCCCGCGTCGGGCTCTGTGCTGACAGCTCAGAACCTGGAGCCTGCTTCAGAGTCTGTGTCTCCCTCTCTCTCTGCCCCTCTCCCATTCACTCTCTGTCTCTGTCTCTCTCTGTCTCTCCCTCTCAAAAATAAACATTAAAAATTTTTTTAACTAAAAAAAAAAGAATCCCCAGTGAGTCTAGAAATGACTTCTCAGTAGGACAACAGTGTTAACATCAGTGAAAGAAAAAAGGAGGAATCACACAAACTAGAGTGCATTGGTGAGAGGGTTGTCTATGTGTCTGTGGAAATTAGCAAAATTGGGACCCATGAAAAGAACTTGAGAAGCACTTTATCTATTTAGTCAGGTGGGTGAGGACCAGGATATACACAGATTTGGACTCTGTCACCATAGAGAATTTAATTTCCAAACAAAGTTACTGTGTTGATGGTTAAGATAGGTATATTCCTTACATAGGAATTTTCTATTGAGATATTGCCGTGGTAACAGTTTCTGCTCCATATTTCACATATGAGAGAGTGCTAAAAACAGGTCGGGTGAGACCAGAAAGAAGTAAATGAGGAAAATTTCAGGGAATTTTTATGACTGTGTTGACATTGGCTTGCCTGAATATAAGAAACCCTCTCTTAAGATGCTCAAAACGTAGCTTAGAAGAATTGAATTGTAAATGAAGGAATGTTACTATACAAGTACTAGAGGAAAACACAAAAGAATCTTTAAATAAATAAAGCCCAAGAGCCACAGAGGGGGAGTATGACCAGTTACCCATATCAAATTTAAAATGTTTCTATGATGAATGAGGACACAAAAATATTAAGACATAATCACCAAAAACATTTTCAATTTCAAATATTGGGCTAATATTCATTAGTCAAATAATACAAATAATTTGAAGAGAACAAGTAGATCATTCACAGAAGCAGCAAATCAAAAGTTCAACACATTCCAGTAGTGGAACAATGCCAACAGGGATTATTTTTTAAAAATCTATTAGATGAGTTAAGATTTAAAAATTATTCAATATCAATAAAATTTAATTTTAATAAATTAATATTATTCAACTATCCAGTGCTCTAAAGAATGTAGATAAACAGACTTACACGAATATTCTTAATGAAGAATAAATTGTTTCAACTTTTAGAAGTTGAGTAGGCAGGTTTATCAACAATAATGATACCCAGTACTTATTATATGCTATGTATTTTTAAACGTATTCTACAGTTATTTATATTTAATCTTTACAGTGACTCTGTAAGGTAGATACTGGTGTATTCTTCCATTTTACAGATAAGAAACTCAAGCCACGGAGATGTCAAATAACTCACTTAGTAAAATGTTCACATACCTATGAAGTAGAGACGCTGGAATTTAAATCCAGATACTCTGGCACCAGAGTTCATGACCTTAACCTCTCTGCAATACCACCGCACAGCGTTTCATATATTGTTTGAAAACGTACCTGGGGGTTTTGTTTTTATTCAGAGATGGTAAGGCTAACGAATCAAAAAACAATCATCGTTGAAAAGACAGTTTGTTCAAAAAGCAGAATCAGGCCTGTAAGCATAGAAAACAAACTGATGTTTGCTGGAGAGGAGGGGTGTGGGGAGATGGGCAAAATGGGTGAAAGGGAGGGCGAGACACAGACTTCCAGTTATAGAATGAATAAGTCATGAGAATAAAAGGCACAGAATAGAGAATACAGTCAGTGTTGCTGTAATAGTGTTGCATGGTGACAGATGGCAACTATACTTGTGGTGAGCATAGCATAGTGTACAGACTTGTTGAATCACTGTGTTGTACATTTGAAACTAATATGACACTGTGTGTTAACTGCATTCAAATTAAAAATATTAATTTTTTTTTAAAAAAGGTATTTGTTAATGACAGTTCCCAAGAGGAACGGGAAGGCGACACTGGCAGATTCACAGGGAAGCCCCAGGGGCAGTCAAGAGGCAGAAGTGAGGGTAAGGTGTGAGCAAGAGACTTTACTGTGGTTTTTGTAATAAGGGATGGCCAAGGCAGGGTAAACAACTTGAGCAGATCTAGGATTAGGGAGTTTGAATACTTTCAGTAGGCTCTGGGCTACAGGATATTTGAGGCAGAGGAATACTGGAATCCTGGAATATACTGGAATCCTGGAATATGAGAACCAGACAGAGTTCATGTATGGACTCTGGATTTGATTGATTTGCATATCAAAGGTGTGTTTTCAGGCAAGTTGTATGCGATCTCTTAAAATGAATTAACCCAAGAAGGGACAGTCTCTCCAGGATCAGCAAGGCCCCAGATGCCAGAGCATCACGAATACAAGAAATAAGAAAATATATCACTACACATACATATATATATACTCTCTGTTTCAGCAATTTACCATTCAGGAATTGATACTGTGGAAATGCACACAAAAGCAGTGATGTATAAACCACAAATACTCAGTGCAGCACTGCTTGCAACTGTTCAAAGTTTCTATTAACAAACATGGGGTTCTGGTGTTTGTGGAGGCTAAGAAGTGAGGCTGTGACTAAGAGAAAGAAGTTGGGGCTCCAACGAAGCACCATTACAGGTGTGGGTGTTTCTGGAGAGTTTTAACAACTAACCAGAAAATGACGACAGTGATTCTTAAACTTCAGTGGGCATTCAAATCACCTGAAGGGCTTATTAAAACCGAATCCAGATCTCTGTTCCCGATCTCTAGAATTTTCTATTCAAAAGTTATGGGCCCCCAAAATGCACATTTTTACCAAGATCCAGGTGATTCCGATACTGCTGGTCTAGAGACCACACTCTGAGATGCACTGCCTAAGAGGAAGAGCTGTTGAACCAGGACATCAATTTGGAGAAGGCATTCTAACAGCTCAACTCAACTGACCTTGACAAAGGAGCAATCAACCACACCTGTGAGACTGCATGAGCAAAGCTTGCCACCAGAGGGCAGTGCTATAGGTCTTGGGCATCCTAGATTCGATAAAGATCCTATCCTAATTAGACCTGACTTAATTGGATGACGCATTTCCAGAATCATTCACTTTTCAAGTAAGGTTGGGTAGCGATTCTTTAACACAGCTGTTTTGAGCAACTGGCTACAAGATAAATATTTGCAGGTCAGTCCTAGGTTTGGAATGCTCAGATGGCCAAGTCACATATGAGTTATTGAAGACCCCAAAAGAGGAATTAAAAACCTCACAGCTTAAAGCCCAGATGCCAGGAATATTATTCTACAAAGACATGTTTCAACTTCTCTATGTGGTCTCTTCAATATTCATTTGTATACATTTCTGTGGAACTTGACTCTGTGAAAGGTAGCACTACATATAACCCATGCCCCTCCCGCCCCCCTTTTGTAGGGTAACGCCATGAGAGTTGCATGAGAAAATATATCATTTTCTCATGAAAAATAATGGGAAATATTTCTTGAATCTTTGTTCCAAACTTTAGCCAAATTCAGTCACGAAGTTCGATTTTACTTTTTTTACTTCCAGAATTATAGACCAAATTGTGAAAGGAATATCAGAAAGTATGTAAAATGCCTTGTATATATTTTATAACCTCAAATCATAGCTTCTATCATAAATTTGGTATAGAACTAATCTTAAAAATAGTGTAATCATACTGATCTGAATTATAGAATAGGAACTGTGAGTTTTCTTCAATTATTGTCACTTAAATGTAGCTTTTACAATACCAATTATTTTCAAAAAAAAATAATAGCAACAAAAGGAATATTATTAATATATGATGTGTTATAAATATATAACATATATTTAAATATATGTTATATTTATATATATAAAATAAATATAAAATATATATAAATATATAAAATATATAAAATTGAATTAAAATAATACAGTTTCAAAACACTAGAGTCAAATATTATTCCCATTGTGGAATACATTACAAAGTAGAAAAACAAATTTTCTGGTATTATCAAAAGCCAATAACTGTTTTCTCTTGTTCAATACTTAAATCAGAAAGTTGTCCCTTCCTAATCTGAGAAAGTAAGAAATTTTTAGGTAATGACATCACTTCTTTCCGAATATGACATGCCATTTTGTTTGATTTTAGCAATAATCTATAATTTCCGTGACTACATCTTACATCACAGATTCACATACTATCACTGAGATGGTTGGTAAAGGGTGGCAATGGTTGGCTAATAGGGACAAAGAATACAGACCAGTGAATATTCAGGTTAAACAGATTGCATTTACAGTTGAGCAGCACATTTCCCAGCTATTAATACCAAGGACTAATCATAGTTCATACATCCTCACTCTTCACAGCCTGGCAAAGGGCTTTGGCAGCAGAAGGCTGAGTCATTTTTATCTCCCGTTGCCATGGGATCCTATCGCCCTGGAGACCCTTCTACCAGAGCCTGCAGCACCAGCCACAGCGTCACTCACACTGAGAACTCTCCCAGGGCAGGAGCTGAGGTGGCCCACCAGTGATCCCTTTTCAAAGTCAGAAAGTGTCATTTCTGCAGTGGTTAAGTGAGTTTTCCTTTTTCCATGAGTAAGCTATTTAGTCTGGTCATTTCTGCTTTTAAGCTAATGCCAGGAAGTGTGTGTGTATGTGCGTGTGTGTGTGTGTGTGTGTGTGTGTGTGTGCGCGCGCGCACACGCCAGTATGTGTATTTTAAGTATAACTGACTTCTAAGGCAGCAATAGGACAAATGAATTACTATATTGACTTACCTCTTCTCTGAGCATAGAATGTTAAGATTTACGCGATTCAGTCATGAGTTCTGCCATTCTGTCCCGCGCTAAAAAAAAAAAAAGAAAAAGAAAAAAGCATAAAACATTTCAACATAATGAATCACCAATAAATACTGAAAACACACATTTAAAATGCATGAAATGTGTATATTTGATGTTTTAGGGTTAGGAGTAAATACATCTGTTAGCTAAAATTTCCATGAGATAGCGTTCATCTGTTTCTGTTGTAAGATTGTTCAGGGTCTAGACTGAAATTTAGCTTTTACTTTCAACAAGAAAAAATTTTTTTAGTAAATTAATAATATTATAAGCCTGATAGGTGATGTTTAAACTTCTCAAAAGTACGTATTTTTTCAAATATGCTAGAACAACTTAGAAGGATCGATTTACACTGAAATAACTTCTATGTTCATATCATTTTTATCTGCCTGATAACATTTTACCTGTTTTTGCTAAAGATTCTTCTATAATAATTCATTAACTTAACTGAAAACTTTGTGGTACATAAAAGTTATTCAACAGAATTTTTTCAGAATTTATATTTTATAGTAATTTTTGCAAGAATTAGTCAAACTGGAAGAGACGAGTAAGACTCAAAGATGAATATTATGTTTCTCTACAATTCTATGATAAAAGAATGATTTTATGAAAATATAATTTTTTATTCCATTAACATTTATGGAATGTCTACTATGCACAAAGGGCATTGGCTGCTGTGACAGAAGCTGGTAAGTACCTATCTACTATTCCTTCTCTGCGTCTCACTGAATAGCAGAACCCTGCTTTCTGTTGCATGTGGGTGTGACAGTGCACCAAGCTGAGAAACTACATTTCCCAGCTTCCTTTTCAGATAAAGATGGACACATGAGTGGCCAATAGAGCAGAGCAGAAGGTATAGGTGGGGTGACTTGGTTAGGTGTTAGCCTTTCCACCTTTCATAGTCTTGTTGCCTAGAACACAAATATAAGGGCTGAAGCTCCAGGGTAAGAGCCAGCATTCAAAAGGCCGGAGATGAACAAGAGAAGGACACTGGAAGAGTGGTGACTATACTAGCTAGGGTTCTCCAGAAAACTAGAACCACCATATTCTGTTGTTAAATATTTAAATGACATATATGCACATGCACACACACACACACACACCACACACACACACGTATATATACACATATATAGATACATGCATATAGATATGCATATAGATATGTATATCATATCTATACAATATCTATACAAATGACCATGTATATGCATATAGATATGATTTATCATAAGGAATTGGTTCACATGATTATAAAGTCCCAAGATCTGCAGTCTGCAGCAAACTGAAAACCCAGGAAAGTTGATGTTTCAATTAGAGTCTGAAGACTGGAAAAAACACGAAAAACAATGTCCTAGTTTGAAGACAGTCAGGCAGGAGGAGCCCCTGCTACTCAGCCTTTTGGTTCTATTGAAACTTCAATAGCTTGGATTCGGCCTACCCACATTAGGGAGGACAATCTGCTTTACTCAGTCTACCAATTCATATGTTAATCTAATCCAGACACCCTCACAGACACACCCAGAAAAATCTTTGATTGAATATCTGGCCGCTCCGTGGCCCAAGCTGACACACAAAATTAATCATCACAGTGACATTTGGCCATCACAGATCTTGGATGGCCTGGACAGCAAGCCTCCAGACTTCTTTTATATAAAAGAAGAATAAACCTCTACCTTACTTAACCCATTGTTTTTCAGGTCTCTCTTACAGCCAAATGCAATATCTAACTGATACATGATTATAAACACTCCTAAATATGGATTTCCCATAAATATTTTAAATTTTCAAACATTATTATCACATGATAAACTCTCAGCAAATATGTCCTAAGAGGTATCTAAGATCAGGACATAAAATCTTTCCGAAACCAATTTAGGGGATGATAAACTATAAATGTTACCATACTGAAGTGTATAAATATTCTTTCTTATTGAAAACATTGTCTCATTTTCTTTCTTTTTTATCCACTTCACCTGGCTAATTCAGATTCATCTTTCATAATTGAGTTTACATGTCGACCCTTCTAGAAAGTCTCCCAAGTTATCCTTCATCAAACTTTATTCTTTCAGTAATGGCTCTTGCTGTATTCTACTATATGAGTACGTAGTCATTCCACGAGCCCTAAGAGAACTGGGTTTATGTTTTATGGAGGTTTCTTTTCTCCTAAATAATTTGGTCTTCAAGTGAGGAGAGATGGATTAATCTTGCTTCCGAGTTCATTGCACATTGTCACACTTGGTCCTTGCGAGACCACCCACCACTTAGTTTTACCTATTTATTTACTCATTTACTTAATTCTTTAATTTCTATATAATATTCCAATTCCTCTTTGCCATCACATAGGCAATCTGTGTAATATGACAACAGACACTCTTATAAATTGTTTCCTGGTTTATGTGTATATGTTTTTAACATTTTTATGAGTGGTCCTGTTGTAATACATGTTTTAATTTGGGGATTAAACTTATTCTGTGTTTTGATTTGTTTACTTAACTAATTTTTTAAAATTCATCCGTGGTGCTATGTGTACATTTAATCAATTGTTTCCAACTGGTGCATAATGTTCTCTGGTATACAGCCGCCACAGTTTACCTATTTGTTCTCCCAAGACATTTACTGTTTGTTTCCAAATCTTGATTACCACAATAATGGAGCAGCAAGCATTCATTTACGAGTCCCCTTTAGATCTTGTAAGAATTTCTTTAGTATGTGTATGTTAATAATGTCTGTGTGTATAATGCATACATCTATATACATATATGTTAAATACATACATATATGTGTGAGTGCATAAATATAAATATTTCCTAAGAGCTGAATTGCTAGGTCACATAAAACTCTCATACTTATTTGACAATGTAGTGCAAACATACTCTTTCCAAAACGGCTTAATCTGTCAACCTCTTACTAGTAGAGCATGAGAATATCAATATACTCACAGCTTCTCCAACATTTGACATTACTTACCTCCCAAATTTTGTCTCACTAACAATGTAAAATCATATTTGTTTTTAATTTACATTTCTCCAATTACTAATGTGTTTGAGAATCACTCTATATATTTAGCCTTTTGGAGGTTCCTCTTTTCTACATCATCGTCCATATTTCTACTGGAATTGTTGTCTTTTTGTTGGTAATTATTTTCAGGTGTTTCTGTGTATTCTACATCCATTCCTAGGTTTAGACATTTGAAACATATTTTCCCAATTTTATATCTGCCCACTAATTATAGTGCCCACTAAGTCCATCACTAAACACGGGGCACCTGGGTGGCTCAATCAGTTGAGTGTCCAAGTCTTGATTTCGGCTCAGGTCACGAACTCGTGGTTTGTGGGATCAAGTCTCACTTCAGGCTCTGTGCTGACAGCATGGAGCCTGCTTGGAGATTTTCTTTCTCCTCTCTCTCTGCCCCTCCCCACTGAACTCTCTCAAAATAAATAAACATTAAAAAAAAAATAAAATAAATCCCTTACTGAACAGAAAATGCTTAATTTTGATGTAAAAATAATCAAGGGGCATCTAGGTAGCTCAGTTGAGCATCCAACTCTTGATTTCAGCTCAGATCAGGATCTCACGGTTCTGTTCATGATTTGATTCGTGAGATCAAGCCCTGTGTAGGCTTCTGCACTGACAAGAGTGGAGCCTTCTTGGGATTCTCTCTCTACCTCTCTTTCTGTTCCTCCCTGGCTTCTCTCTTTCTCTGTCTGTCTGTCTCTCTCTCTCTCAAAATAAATACATATTTAAAATAATAATAATCAATATTTTCCCCATAGATTAGAATTCATTTTATTTAAGACATTCTGCCCCACCCCATTACAAAGATAGCTCTTATATTTTCTTTAATTAGCTTTATAATTTTGCCTTTCATATTTAAGTATTTAACCCATCTGGAGTCTGTCACTATATATAGGATTTTTTTCTCCATACAGTGAATAATTATCATCCCAACATAATCTACTAGAAAATTAACTCTTTCCCTATTATTTATGATGTCTCTTTATCATATATGCATATACTAGCCTGTTTCTGAGTTTTTTGTGTAGATTTCTTTTTTTTAACCTGTTTTTATTCATCATATGGATCTCTATATCCTAGGAGCCTAGTGGAATGCTTAGACTTTATTTGTAGAGTGAGTGATGATAAGCTACTCATAACAGATCCAAAGCTGTTTATCGTCCATGGTACTTATTGTTGCAACTGTGTAATTTAAATGTTGCATAAACAAATGAAATGGGAGAACAAAGAGAATTATTTCCATAAAAACTATTTTGAAAGATTTTGATAAGGAGAATTGTTAAAATAATTCTTGCAAACTAGGTGTGGATTAGGACACTATGAATGACTGGGACAAGGGGGTGGGAATTTTAAAGATACAGAGGAATCCACCACTCAGATGGCTTTAAGCTCCAATCCATTGTAAAGAAACCAAAACTAAAAAACATAGATGATGCCTTATGGACATGGCCTATACAAGACAGCTAAATTGGAATTATAAACATAGCATCTATACTCAAAATGAAAATCACCCTTAATCAAAAGATTGACACAATAATGTATATGTATATATTTACATTGAAATAAAATATATTCATGTATCATTTTAATAATGCCCTGTTTCAACAAAGTTTTCAATTTATCAACCAATTATGGGATCAGATAGGAGATCTTCTATAAAGCAACTACCTAAAAATGGTTACAAGTTCTAAATGAGCTGCACATTCAAAATTTGGGGACACATCTAGAAAAACTATTATCTGAGAACATACTTAAATCACTCTGAAACATATTTAAAATCAATACTAAATACTTGAACATATTTAATCACCTGCTTTTCTTAGATTATTAAAAGTAGAGGTAGCACAGTAAAGATTATTTCAAGATGGGGGTTGAGCACATACATCTTTAAATGTTTTTAAAAGGTAAAAATCCACAGCAACAGTGACAAACAGAAAGAATGCCATCAGCTCCTGGGAAATTTTGAGGAATTCCTGAAAGATAGGAAGCAGATGGAGTTAGAATGTCAGGGAAACAAAATCAGAGAAAACAATAGCCCAAAGCACACAGATGAGAAAATTACTGTTAAAAGCAATTGCATATATAAACAACCTCAGAGTCAACAAACAAGAGGGCCTTAGGAAATAATCAGAATAATCAAAGTGCCATAATCTGAATAACTAGCCCAATTTGACCCCTTTTATGCCCACTTATAGTAAGCTACAGATGGTAACTATGATTCTTCAACAAACCCTATCTTTAACTAAACCTCCAAAGAAAATATGGGTTCTTAAAAAGTGAGTTATCTTCCAGGATAGGATTCTTAGCACTGTGATGGGAGTATAGAGAAAAACAGAGCAAAGTCTGAGGAAATGTCATCCTCAAGTAGGAAGCCAGAAAAAGAAATAAACAAGGAGAGCAATAGACTTCAGCTTCCCATACTAAAGGACTCTCTAAAATACAGGACTTTCTGGAGTGTATATTTTTGGTATAAAAGATTCCCATAATAAATATTGGGCCTAGATAAGTAGAGCTGTTCCCCAACTAATTTAAAGACCACGGAATGAATAGAGAGCTCCTACACTCTGCAAGAATCTTCGTGATCTGGCAGGACCACTCATCCTTCCATACATTTCTGCAGAAGCCTATGCTAATCAGATCATATATTCACAAACAATTAAATATTGATTATCACGTGCAAATATGAACAATCAAGATTCATTAAAGATTTGAGGGAAACCAACACCACACCAAAGGAGGCACCATATTCATCATATAAAAGAACACCCAACACAACCAAGTTGAAAGAACAAACAGAAGACAGCTCTGTGTCTTCTGTATGTGTAAGTATAATTAGTAGGGATAGGGATAGGGATAGGGATAGGGATAATAAAACATCCTCAGAATGTTTTAATTGATAACACATCCATAAGACAAAAAACAGGATTCTATGAAAAAGAAACAATTAGAGATCTTAGAAAAATAAAAATTCAATAAATGAGCTGAGCGGTGTACTGGACACAGCAGAAGATAAAATATATAAGCTGGACTATGTCCCTGAGGGATACTCCCGGAATGTAGAAGGAAAGGACAAAGAGATGATACATGTAAGAAAAGTTGACAAATCCTTGGACTAAGTATATGCATTTTGCCCATTTTAATTTGATCATTACAGCCACCTGATGAAGTAGATTTAATTATTATTTTCAATTCTGCAGATGGGACACAAAAATCTAGATACAGCGTAATGGAGCAAGTCAGTGGCACTGTCCAGTCTAGGCCTTGGGTCCCTCAATCATAGGCCAAGCTCTTTTCCCTGGCTCAATATGTGGGTTATTGTTAAGCTGGGATAACTGGGAAATGCCTGTTTTAATACATTATAATGCTGAAGATACCCAAGAGAGGAGCATGAGTATGGCTGAATCTCAGGCAAAGTCAAGGAGACTGAAGACTCAGAGAAGGCTGTTGGATTTGACCTTCAGGATAAATCTTGAGAAAGGTTTTATCAGGACGGTGGTCCTCAGAAGTCAATATTATTAAATAGGCACCGTGAGAGCTTATGAAGCTGAAGAATTCTGGGCCTCAACTCCAGAAATCACAATCCAGTTCACATGGGTGGCTTTAGAATCTCCATTTGAACAGGCACCCCGGGTAATTGAGAAGCAGGTTCAAAACTGAGAGGAGAGGGTTGAGGATACAGATAGACCAAGATAGCTAGAATCCCCAGGGCAGAGTACCGTAATGGAGAGACCACTCTGGACACCTACAGAAAGTTCTCTTCAAATCTTCAACTAAGAACTGATCAACACATGCCTGTGAGGAAATCACTCCAGGCTGGGGAAAGAACCACCAAAACAGATGGAACAGTTTTTGGAGATCACACAAGACCAGGAATCAACCAGAGTGAAGGATTTCCACAGTACATAGGGCATTAAGTAGGGTACTCAGAAGGGTACTGCCTCCATAGTGGAGAAAAATTAACCTGAGCTCAAATGGCATTATTGTCCCATCTAACAACAATAACAAAAACTCTAGCCTTGAATCGTTCAAAATACTTCCAAGTAACTTCACTGCATCCCCAAAGAGGCTCAACAATATTTAACAAAATTCCTTACTCAAAAAGATAAACTTATAATATGTGCATCAAATAAAAAATTATCAGACATGTAAAGAAACAAGCCTATAAGGAGGAGAAATACTTATTAATGGAAACAGACTCAGAAATTACACAGATGATAAAATTAGTAGACAAGGACATAAAAAGTTATTATAACCATATCCATATATTCAAAAAAAAGTAGAAGAAAGCATGCATGTACCAAATGAGGAAAGGAAGGTATATAAAAAGAGAACCTCCAGAGATGAAAAGCATAACGTCTGAATAAAGATAAATAATGAGAAGGATAAGGCCTTCCTCATCGTTGTGTCAGAATCCAGAGTAAATGCCCAGAACACAGTCTAGGTGCAATAATTCTTTGATGAATGAGTGAATATATAGATTCTTTTCCCTCCAATCAATGGTTGGCTTAAGGGGTATGGTTGTGTGTTTACAAATAAGACAATTAGAACTGGGAATAAAATTATAAATCTGAGCACAACTATCACTTTATACAGTTTCCCAATGCCATTTTGGCATGTAAGAGCAACCTTTAAAAACTATTAAGTTATAATCCAAGGAGGAGAAAAGTAGAAATGATGGAAGAAGCAAGAAAATATAACATTCTTTTAAATTCTTCTCCGAAACAGGGGCCAGTTAATGTCAAGGGAAAGTCCCTATGTCCACTCTGGCATTTGGCTAAATCCAGTCCTGCTTTACCTACAGCTGGGTGAGTTTCCTTTCATTTCCTCTGTTCTTCATTCTCCTCACTGGGCCTGTCCTCCCATTAAAGTCACCAGAAAGCAGATGGATGTCCATGGAAGCAAATCCCCAGAGGGTTCCGAGGTCTCCAAAGTTGTTGTTAAGCAGTCTCAGAGTGCAGATGGCAGGGTGAGAAATCTCACAAGCTGCCCAGAGGCCCAGCAGTTGAGTTCAAGCCCTAATGAATAAATCATGCTTCTTCTCTCCATAATCTGGCGTTGGGGTACCGGGCAGCATTTGTCATTCACCTGAGTCCTGACCATCTCGTTATAGAACTGCAGAAATTTCTAATGATGTATTCTCTAGGAACAGCCTATATGCAACACTTGGGGCTTCTTGGGTATATGTACATCTGTGCAAGGAATTCTATACTTGCTCTTGGTGGAATTGCCCTGACAGTGACAGAGCCTCCCACCTGCCCCTTAATAAAAGGGTGCATTTGGCTCAATAATAATTAGCATCAATAATGGGAGAGCTCTTTGCAAGGCCTGAGCCTGGCCTTCCCAGGCTGCAGGTGCAGAATTATCCCCATGACCTTTTGCTCCAGGATCGGTCATTGAGGAGAGGAGCGGAGCCGTCAGGAGGGAATCGCAAGCCTGTTTATCTTCCCTAAGAATCATTGTCTGGCCTCTGCTATTCATGTCAGCAGCAGCATTTTCCTCTTGGGAAACCTACAGGAGAGGCCGAGACGCCTCATCTGCATGCGTGCTTGCTGGAGCCTGGCAAATGGGCACCTGGTTTATTTTCTGGGTATCTTTATGCTCATTCGCAAAGAAAGAAAATCCACTTTATTACAAGGAACAAAAACACAATGGAAAGAACCCAGGTGGCTGAAGGCTGACTGACAGGCAAGGACGTCAGGAATAAGATGCCAGACAAGGGTCCTGTGTTTCCAAACGGCAGACTCTAGCTGCCAGTGTACACATGGAGCCTGCTACCCGTGGAGGGAAACTGCCCCAAAGTAAGGAAACACCAGCCCCCTCTTTGCTCGCATGCTCCAAATTATGGAGGTACGGTAGTCCCCCCTTATCCAGGAGAAATACATTCCCAGACCCCAAAGCAGTGGACCCCTGAAACAGCAAATAGTTCTGAACCTTATACCATCTTTTCTCCTATGCAGATACACCCATGATAAGGTTTAATTTCTAAATCAGGCGCAGTGAGAGATGAGCAACAAAAACGAGTAAGAAAATAAAACAATTACAACAATATACCGTAATAGAAATTTGGGAGTGCGGTCTCTCTCTCTCTCGTCTCTCAAAATATCTTACTGTACTGGACTCACCCTTCTTACGATGCCATGAGATGAGAAAATGCCTACGTGATGAGGCGACGTGAGAGCCGCAGGGTGTGGGGTATCCCTATCGCTAGGCTATATTGACCTTCCGCAGATTCCACAGACGGAGGATCATCTGGTTCCCGCCTGCGACTGCGGTTGACCAAGGGTAACTGAATCTGCGGACAGCGAAACCAAGGATAACGCGCGACTGTTGTCCTATAAGCTACTCTGCGGGAGCTTGTCTTTTCCCTCGTTTCCTTTGGGTTCTGGCTTCATATGGATAATAAAAGAAACAAAAATTCAAAAAGGAACTGTGACCCCCTATCCCTCTGACGAAGTGATTTTCGAATTCTGTAAGATCAAATTCTTGCTGGCTCGTTTTCATTCTTGGTGATAAACAGAACATCTACTGAAACCGTTCTCTGTTTCCCTGATCCCTTGCGGTGCTTTAGAAATAATTTTGTACCTTCGATCACCATGATCTGAGCCCTGTCAGCCCTCCACACAAGCTGCTGGAAGGCAGAACTGGGTCTGGTCCACATTTGCCCCTCCCACAGCCCTTCCAGCATTCCCTGAAATTGGCCAGGAGCTGCAGAGGAAGAGGAAGGACCCAGTATCCAGAAGAACTTGTACCAATCAACCGAAGCTTCAGATTCTAACTGTGGCATTCGGACTGATTAAATCTTCTTCATTTCCTATAGTCACCTTTTCAGTGACTTCCATCATCAGAAACTTCAAAAGCCCTAACAATTCATATTGCCATTTTTTGCTTTATTTTGTTCTGTATCACTGTCTAAAATACTAGTTAGTCCATTCAGTGATCTTGAATATTGTCCATCACCTCTATTAGAATAGAAGCACCATGATGGCAGGGGTTTTTGCCTGTTTTGTTTACTACTTTCTTCCCAGTGGCTAAGCCATGCTTGGCACATACTAAATCCTTAACAAGTATCTATTTAATTAATTAATTAGTTAATTAAAGACATCAAATTCCTTGTATATTGTGAGTACTTATAAATTATTTACTTAAAAGTGACTTTGTTGAGCGGCGCCTGGGTGGCTCAGTTGGTTAAGCGTCCGACTTCGGCTCAGGTCATGATCTCGCGGTCCGTGGGTTCAAGCCCCGCGTCAGGCTCTGTGCTGACAGCTCAGAGCCTGGAGCCTGTTTCAGATTCTGTGTCTCCCTCTCTCTCTGACCCTCCCTGTTCATGCTCTGTCTCTATCTCAAAAATAAGTAAACGTTAAAAAAAAAATTAAAAAAAAAAAAGAAAGAGAGGAGACCAGACTCAAATTAATAGACAAACTGTAAACCTTACTCATTTATTTGTTTGCAAACAAGGCTGAGCACATCATTTGAATACACTTTAATTGTGAGGTCTGGCCTTCTAATGATATATAGGTTTGATTATTTCAAACATTCCCCTCCCCGCTGTTTTCACTGCATCTACTGTCATTAGGATAATACTTCATATTACCAAGCCTGAAATATGTAGCTAGATCATGTTTGGCTAATTCCCTTCATGATCTGACTTAAGCCACCTGTTGTAGGAATAATGGCCCCCTAAAATTTCCACATCCTAATCCCTAAAACCTGTGAATGTTACCTTACTTGGCAAAAAACCCTTTATAGGTATGATTATATATATTAAGGACCTTGTGGTGGGAAGATTATAGGGTATTATCCAGGTGGTCCCAAACTGATTACATGGATCTTTAAAAGCAGAGACCTTTTCCAGCTCTGAGTAAGGGAAAATGCAACAATGGAAGAGCAGTCATGGAGATTTGAAGGTGGAGATAAGGGGCCTCTAGAGGCTGGAAGAAGCTAAGATATGACTTCTCTCTCTCCTCTAGAAAGAAGCGCAGCTGGACTGGCACCTCAATTTTAGCTCAGTAAGAGTCCCGTGAGACTTTTAACCTGGAGAACCATGAAATAATACATTTGTGTTGTTTTACAACATTAAGTTCGTGGTTGTTACAGTAGACATAGAAAACTAATATGTGGTCTGGTCTCATTTCCCACCATGTCCGTCTATGCATTTTATTCTAAGAGCTACACTATCTACTCATTGTATCAAAAACGGAGCATTGAATGGAAAACAGAGACTTCCATAACTTTACTCTTACTGTTCCTTCCATTGGGTATCATGTTTCCATGTTTAAAATTATTGCTCATCATTCATGGCCCAGGTTGAATCATTCCCAAGTCCCAGGTTTAATGTAATCTCTCCTTTCTCACTACTTCCTTGAGTTCTTACAGACTACCTAACAATTTTTTCACTTTGCCTTGTATTACATTTACTTTTTTCCTCTCCACGACCATAGCTCCCAAAGGACAGGGCTCTGTATTTTTCATCTTTGTATCTTTTACAGATCCTGGCTTAGACTCACACAGGTAATGCCCACTTGACACGTTTTCAATGATTAAGTAACTGCAGAATGAGAGGCAGTCTATTTAGAAAAATTCACCAGGAATAGTTTTATTCAATTCTCACCTGAGTTTGGCGGAGAATGAGTCTTAGATGCACATTAAAAGATAGAGGGTAAATATGTATTCCCAGGTGTCAGGAAGTAAATTCAATATAGGATTCTGTAAGTGGGTAGAAATGCTTATAGAAAACAGCCTGAATGACTCTGAATTGCTATCAAAAAGAAAAAAAAATACATAATGTAATCAAAGACTAAAAAACTGAATAAGTAACAACACAGGTGGCTGTATGACACAAATCAAAGAGAAAAGGGCTAGCTTCTAAAGGGCAAATAAGTCAGGAAATTTCTTACCAAGGAGAATGATAAAAGACACAAAAGAAGCAAACATATCCAAGAAGAAAGGATGAGAACACAGATAAGACACAAAAATGGCAGATGTCTTCATTATTCACCAGGCTCAGAAAATTCCCTGGGCAAAGAGAACATTTAATTTATTGTTTTCATTCAAAAACATTATGTATGTGCCTAACATTTAAATATATATTGTTAATATCTCCTGGGGATATGAAATTAAAGAATGCATTTCTTGATCTAAAGTTGCTCACAGAATAATAAGGCTAGGGGTAGTATATGTGGCATGAGTATGAACATGGAAAAGGGGACCACTAGGGGCGCCTGGGTGGCTCCGTCGGTTAAGTGACTGAGTTCAGGTAAGGTCATAATCTCACAGTTCATGAGTTCGAGCCCCACATCGGGCTCTGTGCTGATAGCCCAGAGCCTGGAACTTGCTTCGGATTCTAGGTCTCCCTCTGTCTCTTCCCATTCCCTGCTCATACTCTGTCTCTCTCTGTCTCTCAACAATAAATAAATGTTTGAAAAAAAAATTAAAAAAGAAACGGGAAGTACTCAGCACTTAAAAGAAAAAGAAAAAGAAAATCCAATAAAAAATGGGCAGGAGGAGACCTGAATAGATATTTTCCCAAGGAAGACATACAGATGGCCAATAGACACATGAAAAGATGCTCAACATCACTTATCATCATAAAAGTGCGAATTAAAATTGCAATGAAGTATCACCTCACATCAGAATGGCTAATATCAAAAAGACAAAAAACAAGTGTTGGAGAAAAGGGAACCCTTGAACACTATTTGGGAGAATGTAAAATGGTATAGCCACTGTAGGAAACAGTATGGAGCTTCCTCAGAAAATTAAAAATAGAAATACCATACCGCTCAGTAATTTCACTACTATTTACCCAAAGAAAACAAAAACACTAATTAGAAAAGGTATAATGTTCACTGCAGAATTGTTTATAATAACCAAGATACGGAAGCAACTATAATATGTAATCTTGTCTACACTGAGCTAGTTTCCCACAATTCCATTCTGTATAGGTTTCTAGTTAAGGTGGGCCACAGAAAGACTTTTCTGTAAGATTTGAAGGGGAGGAATGAATCAGCATCCATGCTGTAGCTTACACACATGATCCTGATACACTGTCTCATGTCATTGGCATGGAACAGTATCTAGAAGTGTAACTGCTCTACTTTTTCCTGGAGTCAGCTTCTCTGAATCCTAAGTTCTGAGATTTAGCACTAAAATGAAAGATGCCAATATTTACAACAACTGACATGTGTTTCAGTCCGTCTTTATGGGTTCCAGATGATGCTCAGGGTTTCCAGATGATCCTTGCTCTGCCTTCTTTACATCTGTATTCCCTTTCTGGTTTCTGGTTTTGTAGACTTCAAATTCCAGTAGTAGACATAAAGACAGTCTTACAGGGGCACCTGGGTGGCTCAGTTGGTTAAGCGCCGGACTCTGGCTCAGGTCATGATCTCACTGTTCGTGGGTTCAAGCCCCATGTCGGGCTCTGTGCTGACATCTCAGAGCCTGGTGTCTGCTTCAGATTCTGTGTCTCCCTCTCTCTGTCTCTGCCCCTTTCCAGCTCACACTCTGTCTCTCTCTCTCTCTCTCTCTCTCTCTCTCTGTCAAAAATAAATGAACATTAAGAAAAAAAAATTTTTTTTAAGAGACAGTCTTACAGAGACCGTTCAACCAACTCACTTACGTATGGTTGGGAACCAGACCCCTCTAACATTTAGCATTGTGTGAGAGGCACTGACCAAAACAAGCAGAGAAAAAACTTAGATGCATATAATTTTTAAATTAATATTTTCAATATATAGGGAATCAAACTCTATTTGTAGATATATGATTATATGCTTAGAAAACACAAGAGAGGGTTATCTGGGTGGCTCAGTGGGTTAAGCATCCAACTTTGGCTTGGGTCATGATCTCACTGTTTGTGAGCTGGAGCCCCACATTGAGCTTTCTGCTGTCAGCACAGAGACCACTTCAAAAAAAAAAAATTAATGTTTATTTATTTTGAGAGAGAGAGAGAGAGAGAGAGAGTGAGTGAGCTGGGGAGGGGCAGAAAGATAGGAAGACATGGAATCCAAAGCAGGCTTCAGGCTCTGAGCTGTCAGCACAAAGCCTCAAACCCACGAATCTCAAACCTACAAATCGTGGGATCATGGCCTGAGCCAAAGTCGAATGCTTAACTGACTGAGCCACTGATGCACCCCACACAGAGCCCACTTCAGATCCTTTGTCTTCTCTCTCTCTCTCTCTGTCCCTCCCCCATCTTAAAAATAAATAAACACTAAAAAAAGAAAACACAAGAGATTATACCCGTTTATAAAAGCAGCACAAAAATTTAAAAAAAAATCTAAGAATAAACTTAACAAGAAATTCTTAACACCTACATGAAGCAAAATTTTAAAACACTAAAAAATCCTACAGCAGACTTAAGCAAAGAAAGATATGCTGTGTTTTTGCATAGTTTTTTACACCAGAAAGACATTGATTTTCCCAAATTTAATTTCTAAATTTAATATGATTCCAACAAAAATCAACATGGGGGGCAGGGTGTGAATAGACAAGATGATTTTGAAGTTTCCATCGAAAATTAGACAAACAAAAGTGGTGAGAAAAACTCTGAACACATAGCTGGGACTAGACTAAATAAATACTTAAATAGATTATAAAGATTTGACTTTTAAAACAATTTCAGAGTGACACATGGACAAAGAAACACTAATGAAACAAAATAGAAAATCCTGAAATAGACCCAAATGCAAATGGTAATTAATTATATAATAAACGTGGCAATTTACTACTAATAATACTGGGACGGACCTGTCCTACACATTAGGTTAAATCTCAGTGCTTCAGAATTTGAATGTGAAAAATATTAAATCCTGAGAATACTAGAAAAAAAAAAAAAAACATGGGGAAATGCCTCGATAATCCTAGAGAGGTAAAGGATCTTCTAATTGACTTGAAATAATCCATAAGTCATAAAAAGACACAATTATACATTTGATGTTACAAAATGAAAACTATTACATGGTGAAGGAGGAGGAGGAGGAGGAAAAGGAAAAGGAAAAGGAGGAGAAGAAAAAGCAGAAGCAGCAGCAGCAGCAGAAACAGCCACAAATCTGCCACTTTATCATAGACCAAGTGCCTGTCTCCCAAATTTATAAAGACCTTCTAAGAAAGGACAAAAGCAATAATGCAGTAGAAAAATGATCAGAATACAGTTCACAGCAAAGGAAATACAATGGCTCTTAAACATCAGAAGTTGTTCAACTTCCCCTGCGAAAAGAGACATAAAGGTTAAATCTACACCGTATTACCGTTTTTTACCTATCAAAATAGAAAGTATTTAAAAGTTTGAAGAGCACTATTGGAGATGCTATCGGCAAGCAAACATCCTCAAACATTATTGATGTGAGGACAAGTGGGCCATTAGTATCCACATTACAAATGTGGGCAGTCTTAGACACAGCAACATCATTTTCAAGAACTGTATTTGTGTGTATGGAAATGATGTGCATAGAAAATGACATTGCAGCATTGTCTGTGATAACCTAAGTTTAGCCACAACCCCCATGGCCATCTGGAGCAAACAGGTTGTACTAATCAGGTTACTTCTAATCAACTAAATACAGTTGTAAAATATAAGATGTGGCACCTTTCTGTCATGGTGTGGATATTAAATTAAAAAATTAAATTAAATTAAAAAAAAACGGGAGTTATAAGACAATGAATATCATGTGCTAAATTTGTACACATTTGAAGGGAAAAATAAGGACATATGAATGTTTTTTAGAATGTTAAGCATTAGGGATGCCTGGGTGGCTCAGTCAGTTAAGCGGCTTACCTCAGCTCAGGTCATGATCTCAGTTCGTGGCTTCGAGCCCCACATCAGGCTCTGTGTTGACAGACAGCACTGAGCCTGGAGCCTGCTTTGGATTCTGTGTCTCCCTCTCTCTGCCTCTCCCCCACCCCCCAAACTCACACTCTTTCTCTCTCTCTTTCAAAAAGAAATAAAACATTAAAAAAAAATTTTTTTTAATGGTAAGCATTGGGGCACCTGCGTGGCTCAGTCGGTTAAGTGTCTGACTCTTGGTTTCAGCTCAGGTCATGATCTCATGGTTTGTGGGTTCCAGCCCTGCATCAGGCTCTGCACTGAGAGCGCAGAGCCTGCTGGGGATTCTCTCTCTCTTTCCCTCTCTTCCTGCCCTCCCCCCACCCGTGCTGTCCCTGTCTCTCTCAAAATAAATAAAAATAAAATAACTAAATAAATAAAATGGTAAGCATTACATGTTATGGGTTTTCCTTTTTTGCTTACACATTTCACGTATGAATATATTTTGGAAATTTTTGTTTTTTAATATAAAGTACCTTAAATATTTTTATTTATTTTTTTATTAAAAATTTTTTTAATGTTTATTTATTTTTGAGACAGAAAGAGACAGAGCATGAACAGGGGAGGGTCAGAGAGAGAGGGAGACAGAATCTGAAGCAGGCTCCAGGCTCTGAGCTGTCAGCACAGAGCCCGACGCGGGGCTCGAACTCATGGACCGTGAGATCATGACCTGAGCCGAAGTCGGACGTTTAACCGACTGAGCCACCCAGGCCCCTAAATATTTTTTAAAATGCCCTATTTTAAAACACCCTATGACCCATTCAGTATATGTGAATGTTTATTTTATGTTTATGCAAAATAAATATTACATACGCCTTGTATATTTATGTAAAATATTGTTTACTTTATAACCCAAAACAGCAGCTCCTTGTGGTAAAGTTACCTATCTCGTACTCTTTTCTACTTTGATCCTGGAACACCTAGTAGAATGTCTGGAAAGTATAAAAAAATAACAGTATCAATAGTACTGATGTCAATGTTAATGATGGTTAAAAGTTGTAAAATGACTGCTATTCCTAATATGTTATATTTTACAAATGTAACTCAATGTAATCCTTAAAACAATCTTCTTATGAGTCAGGTGCCTGAAGGTTGATAGGTTAGTTTCAGCTTCACAGAGCCTGTGCCCTTCATCCCCACCACCCTTTATCTTGACCTCTTCTAAGCACTCAATAAACATGTGATTTGTTGGATGAGAAAACAAATAAATAATAATTTGCATTGCAAAGGAACAAAATTGAGATGGTGTCACTCAGCCTAGCCCAGTCCTGGGGAGCCATGCAAACGTAAACAATTAAAATGGAACCTTTCCTTAGAGAGCTTGTCAGTCAGAAATCCTTTGTTTGAAAGCAAACTGGCAGGAGAAACAAAAGGGGACAATGGGTTCACACTAACAAAAAAAATTCAAGGGGTAGGTCAGACACAGCTAGATGGAGGGTCACAAATGCTGTCGTCCTGGCTGGCTCCCTCGCTCCCCCTGTGCTGCCCACTATTTCACGTTCTCTCTGTTTCCATCTGTCTCAAGTCCGCCTTCTCTTAGGTTGACTTAATTCTCAGTCTGACTTAATTTAACCTAAGGGACCATAAATCACTCTATAAAATCTAACTTTTCTTTCCTCTGTTCACTGTTTGGAGGTGAATTAGACTTTCTTGTGACTTCATTTGACATTTTATTTTAGCTTTACAACTTGGGGCCACATGTTTGCAGAGGGAAAATAATATGTCAGTGAATTTCTACAGAACAGTGCCAGGGAGAGCTGTAAAAACAACAAAACCTTACATTCCATATCAGGAACAGAATATTTTAGGGTAACGCAAATTTTTTACCACAATAAAAGGGTGGGGAGAAGAGGTCAATTTAAAAGCAAAGCCTGTTTTTCTGAAGAAAACTTGCTGAAATCTTAACTTCTAAATGTCATACCAGCCTTTTCACCTTTCACTTCACCCACTGAGGCCACTGAAGAAGAATTGAACTATACCAGCTACCACCATCAAAAAGAAAGGGGAGAAGTTTGGATGGCATATGCTTTGGTGACCAGGTCAAAAGTTCTCTCTGTGTGTTACTTGTTTATCTTCTTTGTTGTTAAAAAAAAAAAAAAATTACTAGTTTCCAAGCCAAATTGGAATAAGTGGTGGAGAATAATTCCTTGTATTATCACAATTTAAAATCAAGGAAGAAACTCTTTAAGAAGAAAGTCCTGATCGTGAAAACTGGCTACTTCCTCCACTGAGCCTATTTACAGTGAATCATCTCTCCCAACATGAAAACTCCATTGCCCCAAACACATTTAGCATGAATCCATTTGGATAAAATTGCTTTGTTTTCTTTCCCTGGAGATGCCTAGGATACTACATCCCACTGTAGGACAGGGAGCGGGTCTGACATAAAAACACAAAGTCAGTTAGAAGGATAAATCTATATTTAAAGGAAGAACACTCATAGGGTGACTAACTTGTTTGCCTGGAACCTCCCCCAGTTTCAGTTTTGAGGGTCTTGTGTCCTAAGAAGCCCCTTAGGTCACAGGAAATTATTCTCTATTTTTTAGCCATTTTGGGGTTGAGATTTAAAGCAGAGATTAGAAATAGTTCACATAAACTCCACATTAATACTTAATAATTATTTACCTACTCTGGAGGAGGAACTGTCGACAATTGCACGTTAATCTATAAGTGCTAATTTTTCACTCAGCCTTCGGAGCTCCAAAGGGACAATGTAAAAAAGCCTGCTAAAATGACCAAAAGTTAAATATGTCCATAAAATACTAACGTGGCCAACTAGTGAGACCAAAAAAATTCCATGAAGTGCACGAAGAAGGGAATTAAGCTTTAGCAACTGTGTGGTCTATTGACCAAAATACGAAAGTGCCGTTATAGATCTCTCCAGTGCTCTTCTAGAATTCCTGACTTTAAATGCCAAGGAGCAAACATAATGAGAAATCTGATAGCCTTTTTGTTAGAGAAGGCTCTGCAAGCGGCTCAACAGGTACACTAACTGTTCTCCGCCAACCTGACTTCACATTGTATTGTCTAAATCTTGCCGTTAGGAAGAACTGACTTGTTCTTACTAAGTCATGCTTTGTTTCTTATGGTGTGTTTGGCAGACAAATCCACTTTGACTAGAGAGCAAAGTAAGAGTGGGTGGAATAAGAGAAAGCTTTTGTAGGCTACAGGGAACGTGGAGGGGATGGTCTCTGCTACCTATCACCCACGTGCATTTTGCGGTCTCCCCCATAGTTAGGTTGGAGCCATGTGAGTGAGAGCTCACAGATAAGAATGTGAATGAAAGCCCAGTGCAGGTAAGTTAAGACAGATGTGAATTATTCATTGACTCCTTGGCTGGAAGTAAAGAACTGTGAAATGGAGCCATTTGCAAATGGAAGCAGCTGGAACTCTGAGACATCGATGGAGGGCCACTGAGCTGCTCACACCTGACTTGCATCAGATTATGATGTGAGCAGAAATAAACTGTGCTCGCTCCATAGTGCTATATTGAGCCTCTGAGATTCTGCAGTCTGTGCTACAGACTTGTTGAAATGGTGACAACTAAGGTTCTCCATAACCGCATCTAAAATCTCCTTTATTCTGAGAGAGAGAGAAGGAGCCGGGGAGAGAGAATCCCAAGCAGGCTCCATGGTCTCAGCGCAGAGCCTAACACAGGGCTTGACCCCATGAGCCGTGGGATCATGAAGTGAGCCAAAATCAAGAGTCGGACGCTTCACCAACTGATCCACCCAAGCGCCCCTAAAATTTCCCTTTTGAAAGAAGTCCGAACTCTGTATTGCAAAGTATAGGTGGGCATCTCCTAGCATAATCAACTCAAGAATAGATGTCATCATCTCTTTCTCCCCTTAGTAAAGGTATCATTTGAAACAATATGTGTGCTCAGAATGGCTCAGTTTGCAGTGCAAAGACATTACAAATATTTTTCCTGCAAGAGACAGCTAGTCTGGATCACCATTTATTTTGTCCTTTGTCCCGTCCGCTTCTCTAACCCCCTCTTCTAGCTTTTACTTTAAAAAAAAAATTTGTTTAATGTTTATTCAGTTTTTGAGAGAGACAGAGAGTGAGGGGGGCGGGGAGAGGTAACAGAGAGAGAGGAAGAAGCAGAATCCAAAGCAGGCTCCACGATCTGAGTTGTCAGCACAGATCCAGACACGGGGCTCAAACTCACATACCGTGAGATCATGACCTGAGCCACGTCGGCCGCTTAACCAACTGAGCCATCCAGGCGCCCCAAGCTTTTACTTTTCCATTCAACATCACAGACTGTCATGTTACATTCAAACAATCATGTTGATTATTCATTCACATGAATATAGTAGTACTAAAATAGAAGAAGCATGGCTCAAATCCAATGCTTTCTCTTTTGGTTTGTTGTGTCGTTTTTACGATAACCCTGTCCTGGGCTATCCCCACAATCCACCACTGCAGCTGTAGCGTTGCGAAATGTCGATCCAGAAAACGCAGAATCAAGCCTGTGCCCCACCATTTAACCAGCTGTGCCACTTTAGGAGCGTACTGTCCTCTAAACCTCGGTTTTTTCTCTACAAACTGGGAATGCTGATATCTACCTTACAGCTATTTTTAGATCCGTAAATGAGAGAAGAGGGGTGGAAGGGAGTACTGCCGTATCTGGCACCGAGTGCTAAGTCAATACTTAGTAAGTGAACGTTTTTGAATGTATACAAATAGAAAGCATAAAATAACTTTCATCTTAAATGAAAAGAGCTGCGCACAGTGGTGTGCTGGTAAGTATTCACAAACGGCTTTCCTGGGGCGGGGTGCCGATCTACAGTGTTTGCTTATTTCCATCGTGCAAACACTCCTGTCTCGGGCAGTGTCAAGCTCCCAATGTGAACTCTGTGCAGCAGAGAAGACACGCGCAGTGGCACACCATCATCGAGGACCTCCACCTTACAGATCCGCTGACACAGAGCAGGGACAACGGTAAGCTGCAGACAAATAACCAAAAGGCGATAACGTGTCAGTTTTCATTACCTTTGCTTTTAATACAAGTCATCAGGTTTTAAGTTTATAGAATTTGATTTTTATCGTTGCCTACCTGCGACTGTCATTTACAAACGTAACACTCAGCTCTAGCGAACTGACACAAGCCATCGCCAGCACACGCTGTAGGTGTCTACTTAAGCTCGCTTAATTAACCCTTAGTAAACGACACATGGTGTATTCCATTGTGTGAAACTCAGTCTTCCTATGGTGAGGAATCATATGCTACAGCAGGGAAAATGAGCGGAATCCTAGCTCTGAGATGTATAAGCTCTGGGACCTTAGACAAATGACTTAACCTTTCTGAGCTTCATTGTCTTTGTCTTTACAATTGGGCACCAAGACCTAAAAATAATACTTAACTCATAATTGTTTTATAAATCAAAATAATTCATGTAAAGAACTTAACATGATGCTGAACACAACATATGAATTCAACGATGTTAATTCAATCCTTCCCTTTTTCTCCCTAGTCCTTTTTTTAGTCTTTATAATGTCTAGAGGACAGATGAATTAATCGAGGGACCAAACAACAATACCCCTTTGGGCCAGATAAAGGAAAGTCCTTGAACCAGGTAACCCTACCCAGATTGTGTCTTTTTGTGTCTTTGTTCTCTGGCCAAGATCAGGTAACTAGAATTACCTACACTTGGTGCCGGAACAGGAGCAATTACTATTTAAGTGAAGCAGTCCTTACATCCATGTGGAGATAAGAAACAACCTTCCCTGAATCTTTTGAAAAGACTGGGTCTTGAATGTGGGTCAAGTGGAGTGTTGTGTCTGGGTTGTAACTGTGTATGAGAAAAACAGAATTTTGAAAACGCTAACATGTTGAAAGAGAATTAAAGACTCCATCTGAAAACTTTTCATAAATCCATTCCTGACTTCTACTCACTTCAAGACAACAGGTTGATAGTTAACATACAAATATTCCTAAATAAAGAACGAATCATGTAAATGGATGCACTGAGTATATAAAAATCACTCAATAACATTAGCCATCTTTTCTCTTTCATTTACAAAAAGAATGGGAGAGGCTTGCTTTAAAGTTATCCATAAAAGATAATATGAAATCATGACATGTATTGACATCTACCGCATCAGATATTACTAAGAATTTCTAGTTTAAGAAAACCTCTGGGCATGGGTGAGCATCTGACTTCAGCTCAGGTCATGATCTCCTGGTTCATGAGTTCGAACCCCGCATCAGTCTCATTGCTGTCAGCGTAGAGCTCACTTCAGACCCTCTGTCTCTATCTCTCTCTCTCTCTCTCTGCCCCTCCCCCGCTCATATTTTCTCTCTATGAAAAATAAATAAACAAACAAACAAAGAAAACTTAGGGGCACCTGGGTGGCTCAGTTGGTTAAGCAATTGACTTTAGCTTGGGTCATGGTCTCACAGTTTGTGAGTTCGAGCCCTGCGTTGGGCTCTCTGCTGTCAGTGGGGAGCCTGCTTCAGATCCTCTGTCTCTCTCTCTCTCTCTTTCTCTGCACCTCCCCTGCTTACTCTCTCTCTCTCTCTCTCTCTCTCTCTCTCTCTCAAAAATAAATGAAGATTTAAAAAAATTATCCTCCAAAAATATAATTTCTATCACTGACTTGTGATACGGCTATGAGGCTGATTATTTCCTTGTGCCTGTGTGAGTTACCTCATACCTCATGTAAATATTAAATGACAACATGTTTATGTTACTGTGTGGAAGGGCACTGATTACTAACATGAATCATAAGAACAAACTCTCTAGGAGTTTCTGTAAAGAGTGAAAATAAAATGGGACAAAAGACATCTAGAATGGAAAGCATGGTAGATTTAGCGACTGGGCTCTGGAATTCCACTGCCTGCTCTCTGTGTAGCCCCCATGACCTTGGTAAACAATGACCCATCTGATCTTATTGTCCTCAACTGCAGACTAAGAACTAGACTAGCCCCATCCACTTTCTGTGACCCGAGGTTATAATTTCATGAATAGCATTTACCTAGAAGAAAGGGATGGGATTTTGTCAGTGGGGAGTGGGTGGGTATTTATGAAGGCACCAGCTCCACAGAGAGAAAAATTTTAGGGCCAATAATAAGTAGACCAGTTATCTTAAGGTAGACCCCTGAAGGAAAAACATTCAAAAAAGTCTGAAGGTAAACCATACAGAATTTCCAAAGCCAGCGTAAGAAAAGAGAACTTACACTCTAGGTCAATGGTTCTCAATGCTCCTGCTCCCCAAAAGCATTTGGAAATCTCTGGAGACAGTCTGTGACAAGTTTTCACAACTAGGAGAGGGAAGGTTGCGATTGGCAGCTAGTGGGTGGAGGCTAGAGACACTGCTAAACGTCCTAGCGTGCACAGCTCCCAGAGCAGAGAATTATGTGGCCCACAGTGTAGGTAGTGCCACAGTTAGGAAACCTGACTCCAGACAGCAGGGAGCAATTCCAGATTGATGATTCAGTTAGTGGATTGCCTCTCTTTCTGTTCTCAGCTATGCATAATATCGATGCACTTTAATCTAGAGAGCTGAACAATTTATACTCTGTCCTCTGATTTTGCATCATCTATGGTTATGCCTATTTAACTAAAGATAATCACTACAGTGCCAGGGAATTTGCATGACTGATAGCCTTCAAGTTGATGCTTTATAGAATTGTATTTAGCCTTGGAAAGAGAACGACAATTAGTGGGATGGACCAACCTGTTCTGATTAAATAGAATGTTAATCTAGAAGTGACCTGAAAGTGAACTCTTTTGGAAGCCAGGAATGTGTTTGTACTAATTTGGGATTTTATTTTCAATTTCTCTCTGACATAAGAGATGTTGAAATAGTAAGAGCCAGAAACTGTCTTCATTGAATATCCATCTGGAAGAATAAAATGATAGAAATATTGGAGTAACTCCAGCCTAATTTTGTAAATTCAAGAGTGGAGCTCTGGAATGAACTATTGTTTCTGAAACCCCTGGAACTGGGTAGGTTTTAACTGAATGTAACTTCCTCTCTTCTCTTCTTCACCTGTTCTGTGAAAAAGTATGCCTAGGACAAATCATCCTACCCTCTTGAAGCGGACACACATCTCGCAGGATTTGTGCTTTTCAAAATTGAGTCCAATGTATCATTTTTAAATCCCCAAATTTTCTCTTTCCCACTTCCTTTAAGCTTAAAATAGGATCAGGACCATGATTCAAATAGCTATCAAGAAATATGCAAGGATCATACTATGTGCACGACATAAAGCTTTGCCTGCCCTGCAAATATAGAGGCCTCTGGGCATTACTAGACAAAGTGAAATGGAGTAATAAATCTGAGGACGTGATGTCTTGTGATTTTGTTTTTTGTTTTGTCTCATGGCATTGAAACCTCAACTATACTCTGATCACTATGAGATTTCTAACCCCGGGCCAGATCTCTCAGCTGAATGCCAGGCTCATCTAGTCACCTGTTTCATTGGCGTGCCTACTTCAGTGGCTACGTGATATTGCACACCTCCTGTGGAAAAACAAAATTCCTCATTTTCATCCCCAAACCTACTCCTCTGGTGGCCTCTGTATTTCAGTTGATGGCAAATCCATCCTGCCAGTCGTTCAACCCCAAATCTCTCGCTGTGGTCATTTAAAAATATATACAGAAATCAATTTTATTCTTGTCACTTCATTCTTATCCTTGCTACCCTAGAGTGACCTTTTCTCTTCTAATGAAATCACTAACTGGTCCCTGTGCTTCCACTCTTACCCCAAGGTCTATGCTCAGCAGAGTCACCGAGATAATCTTCTAAAACATAAGCCAGATACTGCTACCCCACAAACCCCCCATTGGCATTCCATTTCACTCAGGATAAAAACAAAACAAAACAAAACAAAACAAAACAAAACAAAACAAAACAAAACTTTAAAATGGCCTTTACCAGGAGCCTCACATGTTTTCTATACAAGGTGAGAGAGTACTTTATACTTGGTGGGCCAGATGGTTTCTATCTTAACTAATTAACTCAAAGCAGCAGTGACAAATATAAATGAATGATCATGGCTGTGTTCCAACAAAATTTTATTTACGAAACTAGGCAGTGGGCCCGATTTGGCTAGTTGGCCATAGTTTGCCAACCCCTGCCTCATAGTCTCATTTCCTGCCTTGTTTGACTCCATAGCATTTGCCACACCTGACGGGCCACTTACTTACTTGTTTACTTTGTTGCCTCTAATTAGCATACAAGCTCCATGAGGGCAGGCACTTTGTCACTTTTCTTAATGCAGTATTTTCAGTATCTAGAATAATACCAGGGATACCTGCATAGCAGTTATTCAATAAATATGTGTTGGATCAATAAATAAGTGAAGATGAAGATACGGCGGTGCAGGTAACGTATCTGCGGGCTGATGTGTCTGTGTACGTGCACAGAAAGAACTAAAATACACAATCCGCTGCACATACGGTGATGCCCACCCTCACGACACTGGCAAATATTTCCCAACACGGCCGTCTTAATTTCCTGCTAATGAGTATAGCTAAAATCAGGATAACAGAAGGGTTTTTTTATGTTTCTGTAACACCACATTTTTCAAAACCAGTCTCCATATCTACGATTTCATTTCACCTCGACAACAGTCCTTAAAGGAGTCAGACAAAAATTTTATTATCCACATTTACCAATGAAACATACAAGGAGAAGAGGTTAAATAACTTTCAAGGGTTGAAGAATTAGTGAGTCCTTCACAGAACCAAGCGGTAAATGAGGTCTAAGCTGGTCTCCGCCGAACACTCACTTTGCCACGGGCATTTTTTTCTTCTTGTGCATCTGATTCTCGGTCATTAAGGTTTTATGTTTCATAATAAAAGGGGAATGTATTCAGGAAGGGAAAAATGAGAAGAACTTCGTCCCTTGAAATACTTTGCAAAGTTGTGGGAGAAAGCAAAGCCGTTAAATTCACCCATCCCTGAAAATAATAACTCTCTAGGCTTTAACAGGAGAATTATTGGGTGCTAAATGACAATTTGCTAGTAAGAATGAAGAATTAAGGCAATATTTACTGGGAAGGTAGTAAAAACTTTTCAAAAATAATCAAACTTTTCAACTTCTGTGACCTCTGTCTCCCTAGAGACTCTCCCACTGGGTTTTGGCAAGGGTACTCACAGTCTTGAAAACTCTTCTGCATGGTCTTCCAGCTTCTTTCTTAATCAGGGGGTTGGGGAACTAGTGTCTGTTTTCTTAGTGGCAAAGAGGCAGGCAGGGAGGTTTCTGAATTCCTATTCTGAGGTCAACCATATCCTAAGGGAGAAATGGCAATGTGGAACACTCCTTTTTTAGCATGACATTCTGATTTACGACATTTGGTGTTACAGCTTTGTTTCCTTGGGAGATAGTATCAGGGTAGACTCAATACAAACACTCCTTATGTCTTCCAAACTCACGGCTGAAACACATAGTCAAGATCTTAGCACCCGAAGTGTAATTTACGTATAAAAGAAAATTTCCATAGCCCTCTCAACAGATTTCCGTCTTTGAGGTCCTCCCTTCCATTCGTGATCTCCAACAGCCTGATCAGAAAAATCTTTCTAATTAACAAGCTACCAGTCAAAACCTCTTGCTGGCATCCTGAAGAATAAACTCTCATAAACTCTTCTCTATGAAGAGTGAACTCCAACTGTCTGTTGGCAAAGGTTCGCTAAGCCCTGGACTGAGCAAGAATCCGGAGCTGCTCTGAGCTCAGCAGGAAGTGGAGAGGTTGTGGAATGGGTAAGCAGGGGGCCACTGGCACTGGTTGGTCATCCCAGAACTCGGGCCTACACTTTCAACCTACGTTCTCATCGCTGCCCTTCAGCTCAACCTCCCTCACGCTGCCAAAAACATTCCAGGGCCATGCTTCCCCTTCCTAAAAGGTTGTCCATTCTATTCTGCTCTTTTCCTAAAATGTAGCCCCTCTCGCGCCCTAGAGCCCTGCTGGAGTTCTACTCTCTTCTTAGTTGCTATAATCTCTCCTGCCTTCAGAGCTCACTGCACATCTTGGTCTATAGATATTTCACACATGACATGGCAAGGCTAAGGATTTGAATTTATTTGAATCCTGCCATACTGCATTCTATACAGCGGAGGATTAAATATACTTGCCGTGCAGGGGCGTCTGGGTGGCTCAATCGATTAAGTGTCTGACTTTGGCTCGGGTCATGAACTCATGCTTCGTGAGTTCAAGTCCCGCGTCAGACTCTGTGCTGACAGCTCAGAGCCTGGAGCCTGTCTCTCTCTCTCTCTCTCTCTCTCTCTCTCTCTCTCTCTCTCACCCTCCCTCTCTCTCTCTCTCTCTCTGGAAAACAAATAAACATTAAAAAAAATTTTTTTTTAACTTTTTTTTTTTTAATTTTTTTTCAATGTTTATTTATTTTTGGGACAGAGAGAGACAGAGCATGAACGGGGGAGGGGCAGAGAGAGAGGGAGACACAGAATCGGAAACAGGCTCCAGGCTCTGAGCCATCAGCCCAGAGCCCGACGCGGGGCTCGAACTCCCGGACCGCGAGATCGTGACCTGGCTGAAGTCGGACGCTTAACCGACTGCGCCACCCAGGCGCCCCATTAAAAAATTTTTGAAAAAAAAATATACTTGCTGTGAAAAACTGATGATTCATTAACTTTTTCTTTGAAGTCTTCATATCCTTTGAGTCCCTTGAGCTTGTAGCTGCCCATGAAATAAAATTCAAACTTTTTAGCATGACACAAAGCCCTTCCTGATCTGGAGCTAGCCTGCTCAGCCAGCCTCATTTTGCACTATTCTCCATGCTGGCCCTTCATCTACTCCTAGTTCTGTCCCGCAAACACATGCATATACACATGCCTTAGGTTAGAACAGTGCTCACCTACCTTGACATTGCTCAAGTGTGCCTTGTTTTATATCATACATTCTTTTTTTTTAATGGTTTTATTTATTTTTGAGACAGAGAGAGACAGAGCACGAGCAGGGGAGGGGCAGAAAGAGAGGGAGACACAGAATCCGAAGCAGGCTTCAGGCTCTGAACTGTCAGCACAGAGCCCGACGTGGGGCTCCAACCCATGAACCGTGAGATTGTGACCTGAACCGAAGTCGGATGCTTAACCAACTGAGCCACCCAGGCGCCCCTCATATATTCTTTATATTTCATAACTGTATTCTTTTGTTCGCATGGCCCTCTTCTCCCTAATCTATGTGGACCGTCCGTCTGTTCATCCTTGAACACTCAGCTCAGTGACAATTGCTCTGTGAAGTTTATTGGACCCCTACTCCCGCCCCATCAAACCTCGAGGTGCCACCACTGTGCCTCGTCCAGTCTTCTACACCTGCATCTATCACAGTTTAATAATGAAAAGGACTCGTTTGTATGCCTTTCTCTCCTGCTAGAGGAGGAGATTCTTGACACCCGTGTCACATTTGTCATTGTTGGTCAGAAGTGTTTAATTGACATGGAACACCATTTGAAGTCCTGAAGGGAATTTTTTAAATTTCAAATACAGAAGGAAGGGTATTTAAAAATTATTTAGGTGGGTTAGGTATGCATACATTAAGAATACCTTTAGGGGAGCCTGGGTGGTTTAGTCGGTTAAGCGACAAACTCTTGCTTGATTTCAGCTCAGGTCATGAACTCATGTTCGGGAGTTCAAGGCACACGTTGGGCTCCTCCCACTGACATTGCAGAGCTTGCGTGAGATTCTCTCTCTCTCCCCCTCTCTCTCTCTGCCCCTCCTGAGCTCTCTCTGTCTCTCTCAAAATCAATAAATACACTTACCAAAAAAGGAATACTTTTAAACAACTTTGTATCAGTTAGGATCCTCTCAAGAGATAGAAACCATATCAGTACTTTGAGTAGGAAAAAGTGACATAAAGAAATTCGTAAAAGATGGTTAGTTACTAAGAGGAAGCTACTTAAAGAGAACTCCAAAAGTCCAGACCCTGCAGGTGCAAAAAAGCAGCTACTACCTCTTGGCTGAGGAAAAGTATGTAATAAAGGGACCTAAGACTTAGACGATGGCCTCCCCGAGACTCAGATTCAGATCTCTTCAAAGAGGATGTGGTCTGAGGGCTCAACCGAAGTTATCACAGAGGTGGCCCACAAGAGGTGCTCAGGAGGAGCCCCTGGTTGAAGAAAGTGTGTCCTGAGAATATGGCTGGAACTGCTAGATGCTCACGCTGGATTAACAAATGGAGGATCGGAACCAGAAGGAAAGGGTCTGCCTGCTGCTATCACCTTGCTGTGTCCCTCTAGTACCCTCTATTGGCAAAGCCTAGCTAGCATCATGCCAGCTGCAAAGGAAACTTTTTCCAAAAATGTTTGTATTTATTTTTGAGAGACAGAGAGAGGCAGAGCATGAGAGGGGGAGGGGCAGAGCTGGAGGGAGACACAGAATCTGAAAGCAGGCTCCAGGCTCTGAACTGTCAGCGGGGCTCGAACCCATGAAGTGCAAGATCATGACCTGAGCTGAAGTCGGATGCTTAACTGACTGAGCCACCCATGTGCCCCCCAGCTGCAAAGCAAAAATGCTTACAGAGACCATTTGCATTTTCACAAAGCATGGCAGGGAAGGGTGGATTTGGAGCTGAAGGACAATAATTTGATAACTGACATACGTTTCAAACCAAAACTGAATTAGAGAAATTAATATATAAAATAATTGAAAATAAATATAAACATAAATATTAATATAATATGGAAGTGCAACGGGCAGTTGAGTCCATCATATTTTATTCCTAAAAGAATTCCTTAGGTTAACTGATTACAGGTTTTTAAATTCCAAGAGTGAGACATATTCCTTTTTTTTTTTTAAGTCCTAGTGTCAAAAATAAAAAAGCAGCTTTATGTAACTTGAAATTATGAGTTTGATGAGTTTGGAGTATTTGAAATATCATCAAAATTATCTCAGCCTATTTTAACAGAACCTGCAATGGAAAATATTTTTCACAAAATTGAGTTCCTTCTTTCCTCTGCTTTAGAGAAGTAAGAAAAGACAGAAGGCTGAAAAACAAGAAAGGGAGGCAGAAACATTAATATGTTTAATTTTTGGCAGATAAGCAATGATAGTTTCACTTAATAGAATGAAAGAAGAAAATATATTTATGTCACAAAAAAAGACAAATCAAATTTACCTATCAGATATTGCATATAGGACAGAGGATATCAGAGGACCATCAAGTCACAATTTGAGCTGGTTCTCCTGAAACCTGGGAAGTATAAACTATGTCTGTTTTTCTCTAAATTGTTCCATTACCAACATGGATTCAGATATTGCCAATGTGGTTCTACATATTGTGTTTCATTTTCAGGATGGGTAATCTAAAAACATGAAATCAATTATGAAAACAAACATTGTACTCCAGGGTTCAGAAGATAAGAACACTTAGAAATCTATTGAAGTGACAAATTGACAAAGCTTTCTTAATGCAACTCGTACTGAGGACAAAGTTTCTTAAATAGAAGTGGAAAAATATTGTCAGACAGATATTTATTTCTAGTTGACACAACGGTGGTATTTGAGACCTGACAGACAATGAAGCCATGAATATTAGAGCATTGGCATGACGGATGTCAACTTTTGGTTACATTTTTCCCTACAGACGTTTGCAGCAAGGACCATAACAATCTGTGACGTGACTTAGCCTGGTTGGTTTCTCTTCAGTTTAAAATCAGCACTGTACATCCTTAGTGTGTTCTTTCTTCCTTATCTCCTCCGCATCTGAAGACTTCTTTCTTTGATTTGCCTTGGATGACCTCCAGATACAGACCACTGGTTTTTACTAAGGGATCGAGCACAACCCATTAGAAATGCTTATTTTTTTTCTGGCAGAAAGGCACCCATGATGCATTGCTTCCTCTCACAGAGCTCACGAATCACAGCACATTTGCCACAGGACTCATCTTGAAAGGACAGGTCACTGAAAGCAAGTTGTTCTTTCTCTTTGGGGAGCATCTGGGAGTAATATTCCTATATGTCAGATCTGTTAGCTCCTGTCACACCCACACCGAGGCACCTGGCCACCAGATTCACACAGCAGCTTGTCAAGTCCCGTCAGTTCACCAACAGTACAGAGGGTCTTTGGATTGGGGTGGCCCAAGAGTGGAATATCTCAGAGAAAATATCTCCTTTTATCCATTTTAACTGAGCAATGATCATCAAAGAAATTTAATCAGCCAACTCTGTTATTTTTCTTAGTGTCTGGTAAATATGCATCTCATCCCAAACCATTTTATTGAGCATCTATTGGAAACATGAACTAAATCATATTTCTTAAGACTTTCATGGGCACCCAGTGGTAGTTTTCTCAAAGTAAATACAGACAGCTTCCATTCATCCCTGAGCATGAATATTCTTGCTGTTTTTGGTAAGATTCATTACATGATCTAGGAAGGATTATTTATATGCTTCAAGTGCTAGAGATTTTTAAATGACGCTCAGGTACTTCAGCTATTTCTCGAGAATGCATTGTGGTTTAAATTCAAACCAAGCTGCGCTCATCAACACATGTTCCTTTGATGAATTATTATTTACGTGAACTGACAAAGCAGTGTGATTTTTCCATCAGTCATCAAATCTGCCCTTTCACAGTTGGCAATAAATGTTTATTCTCTTAAGTAAGAACGATGTAAATAAGCTTGCAACCTGCTGTCTGTTATGATTTTGTGTGTGTGTGTGTGTGTGTGTGTGTGTGTGTGTGATAATGGTAACTTCTTTTTTTTTTAATCTGATTCAAACATTAGGTAGCTCTTGAATTCAAAGCTAGGAAAGGTAGCTTTCTGCAATTTTACTCCAGTGATAAATACTCACCAAGTCACCAATGATGCCGGATTGCTTGATCTCAACAGCCACTCCAGACTCAAACACACCAATGGAAATTAAAGAAGATAAGAAAAGAATATCCTGGCCAATGATAGAAATAAGATATAATAGATCACCTCTTGATGAACATGACCAAATGGAATAATCAAGCAGATATGAATAAAAAGGCTTCTTAAAGGGGCAACAATTTAGAAAAGTTGAGGAACACTGCATTACACCTCACTCAAATTATGACTACTACAACACTGGCTCTTCTCAAGTCTTTTCCTGGTTTACAAACCTCAGTGTTTCCCTATTAAAGACAATTCCCTATGAATTTAAAGAACAAACTCACATTGGCCTAACAGCCAAGCCCCACTATGCTCTTGAAACAATTTACCATTTTAGCTTTCTCTTTCAGTTCCATTTTATCACTCTCCTGTTTAAGAAAACTAACCTTGTAGGGCACCTGGATGGCTCAGTCAGTTAAGCATTCGACTCTTGATTTCGACTCAGGTCACGATCTCATGTTTCTCAAGACTGAGCTTCACATTGAGCTCTGCACTGATAGCGAGGAGCCTGCTTGGAATTCTCTCTCTCCCCCTCCCCAACTTGCGTGCACACATGTGCGATCTCTCTCTCTCTCAAAAATAAACTTAAAAAAAAAAAAAGAAGAAAACTAACCTTGTCACTTTTAATCACACCCCAAGTGTCTTTGCCCTGTACCTTTGTTTTCACTGTTTCCTCCTACTGAGAAGTTGCTTATTTTTTTTTATTTTCTCCTTTGCCTCTTCCTCCAAATTGTATGATCTTTCAAGGCCTGGTTCAAATGTCACTTACTTCCTCAAGGATCTCCATATTCGCAAGAGTAAGCTAAGAAGTCATCCCCCTCGTCTGAACTTCTAACCAATAACTGATGCTTAGCCCACTTTATCTGGAATTAAAGTTATTTGGGATTCTGTCATATCTACCAATTAAATATAAGTTCCTAGAAAAAGGATTGAGCTTTTCCCTATTCTGTATACCACCCAGATGGCCTAACATAGTACTAACATATGAAATGCCCAGTTTTATCAACTGAAAAAAATATTTTTATCGTTCGTATCTTTTTTTTTAGGAGAAAATACTGTACTTTTTGTCACAGCTCAATTCATGGATCAATGTGGGGTTAGAGTCCTTGGTGAGCTCTTGCTTCTTGCTTCTTCACAAGTGGTGATGACCACAAACTATCAGTTTGGGGAAGATGCACAGATCCCTCTTCTGCATTGGCCCAGAACAATCCCTTTTATCTTTTTCATTAATATTAATTATTAGGTGTGTAGTTATGAGTATATAAAGTAATATACAAGTAGTTAGTTATATCTCAGGAAGTTAGGAAGGATTGTGTATAAATATGTGTTCATGCCCTCGGTTATTCAGGTGTTTTCTATTTTTTCCAGGACCAGCATAGCTTGTGTTAAAACTGGAAAGACAGATGCCTTAGCAAATGCTAATAGGCTCTTTAATGCATGGATGATGACAGTATGGATGATTTCTTGAGTTCCTTTAATGAGAGATATTTTCCTGAATAGTTTCAGTAAGGGGCTAGAATACCAGGGAAGCTTTTTCTGCAACAGACACAGTAAACACCAAGCATCCGGCATTCTGAATCAGCGTGGGATAGTTGGCCAATGACTCAGGAGATAAATAGATCTTTCTGCCATTTAAGAAGTCTAAAGCTTAGTTAGGGAAAAAATATCATTAAAGTCTTTTCAAAATCACGTATCTTGTAAATGGCAGAGTTGGAATATGCACGACATCGATCTGATTTTAGAGATGGAAAACTTAGGCCATGCTCTCAACACATAGCCCTCTCCTGCCAATGCCTTCACCATTCCTCCATGCTTTTCCTCCAAAAGGCTTCCCTTCTGGGCCAAGTATTAAAGTAGGTACCTTGTTGGTAGGAAAAGTACAAAGGATAAGGATGGGTCCCAACTTCTCAGTATAGTCATCAGCCATGAAAATCCTCCAAATGCCTATAACCATTTGTCCTAGCTATAAGAAAATATATATTTTTCATGTTCTTCATTGGTATAACTGTTCCATTAATCCGAGTTGTCAAACCAGGGAATGAATTTTTCAGAAAAGTGGGCCGAGCATCATCCCTGGATGCTGGACCAGTGTTCGTTGGTCCTTAATGGTCAGAATGGCTTCAGAATAGAACATCAAGATGAGACCTTCTGCCATCATATTTTGTCACTCATTTTTTTTTAATTTTTTTTTTTAACGTTTATTTATTTTTGAGACAGAGAGAGACAGAGCATGAACGGGGGAGGGTCAGAGAGAGGGAGACACAGAATCTAAAACAGGCTCCAGGCTCTGCACTGTCAGCACAGAGCCCGATGCAGGGCTCGAACTCACGGACTGCGAGATCATGACCTAAGCTGAAGTCGGCCGCTTAACTGACTGAGCCACCCAGGCGCCCCATTGTCACTCATTTTTAATTGGATTAATACCTTTCTTAAATAGGTGATCACACCTATATTTTTAAAGTTATTTGCATCCTCAGGTAATTTATTTCGGTTGTAATTTATTTATAGCATCCATAAAATTATTTCCAAAATTAAATTGTATCAAAATATATACTTAATGACACAAATGTGCTCATCCACTCCATTCACTGTGCTTTTGGTGTCTTGATCACAGCCTTCCAGGAGAAACAATGACAGCAACAACAACAACAACAACAACAACAACAACAAAGTACCTCTGTGGGGGCGATGTATATAGATCCCCCCAAAAGCATGCCTTTATTCTTTACTGGTGGAACAAGATCCCCTTCCCAGTTTCCAGTGATGGGGGGAAAAATGAGATCAAATGTGTAATGGTGTTTTTGTTAACAGTATAAGTCATCAGCCCCTCCCCTGTTTCTCAGATTCATATTTGGGAAAGAATGTGATTAATGCCTCCTTCAAGAAGCTCTTAGATATAATCTGAAACTTGAGACCTGAGGGAAATGGAAGAGCAAGAGGAACTTGACATGGGCCATGAGGAAGCATTCCTATTTCATGTCTAACTGATAGCAAAACAATGAGTGTAAAATTTTATATCTATGTAGACACACACAGTAGCTGTTTTATTTGCTTACTTTGTGTAGAACATAGCATATCATATGCATCTGTGCTTAATATATTGAACCTCAAATTATTTGGAATTGAAACCAGAATGTAAACGTTTAGAAGATTAGTTCTCTCCCTCCTATAACCGATGTCTTGATTACCCAAAGTAACTGTAAAAACCTGTATGGATCTTTATGAAAGATCTACTTCTATTATGTACATAGAGATACATCCATTAAATATACCCTCTATATACGCATATGTGTGTGATTTATGCCTACAGTTAAAGACAACTCTCAGTGAAGCAAAATAGTTACCACACTACTCCACTTCCTAACCATTCTAGAAAGCAGAATTTAACTTCTAATAATTTTATTCAAATTTAAATTATATTTTACCATAAAACTTGTGATATATCTCATTTTACCAACAGAAAATTTGTATAAGTGGGGATTTCTGGTTTTACTCCACAAAACATAGACAAACCCACATACCAAACAGAGGGGCTCGAAAAATGGCTGGTTTATTGGCATGTTTGCCTGGATGTTATATTCTTAGCCTAACCTCTGTCCACAAAGGATTGGAAAGGACTCACAAAAAAAAAAAAAAAAAGAGCAATAAAAAAGATGAAAGTAAAAATTGGGATTGTATTTCTAGAAATGTAACTAAGAACAGATATGTAAGACCAAATTGGGATAAATATCATGAATATGGAGGCTCTAAGGAACTGTGTAGTTCCATGGTCTAATCTTAATTCCTTAGAGTTTTTTATTTTCTTTTTGGCAGTGGAAGCAAAAAGAGATAAAATGACTTGCACAATGTTTTTGGTTGCAATGAGTAAAATATTGATGTAAACTTCCCAATGCTTCAATTTTGAAAGAGGTTTCCCCTCTGAGTGTTGCTAATAAAATCCGTAACAGTCAGTGTGATTTGTCAGCTGTGAAATATGTATTTATGTCCATATATATCTATGAAGGTTTTTATACACACAGAGAAGACTTTGGAATATCTAAAACTTCAATTAAAGTGAACTGAAGTTTCACATAATGAGGCAAATCTATGTTATCGGATATGGTAAAGGAGATGCTAAACGATTATGTTGTATTGACCTTGGAGGAGCACTGTCTAACTAAAAAGGCGGTGTTCCTCCCACACCAAGGTAAGAGAAGGCTAATTCCATAAAAGCTGGCACAGTTTTACCCACTACCATCCTGGAAAGAGAGAGAGAACATTTGGCCTTGAAATAAAAAGAGATCTGTGTTGTTTTGGCCACAATACTGCACCAGGCGCTCTAAGAAATTTTTCTTCATATTGTCCATCTCTCTTGGCTCTGCTTCTGATGTTTCCTTATCAAACTTAAGAATGGCAGAAAGAGCAGACTCCAGACGGAGGGTAGATTAGGAGTCAGGCTTTTAGAAGGTTGATCAGAGTACACTGGCCTCACTGAGTCTGATCAACTCCAGAACACGGACAGTCCTGTGAGAATTTTAGTAGAAAACCGTCTTGCTTTGGAGACACCCAACCTCATCTTTATTCTCCATAAATAACATTATCATTAGAGAGAAAGAAACAAGTTACTTCATCCCCCCCAAAAAAAAAAAATTCTTAGTGCTAATTCTGAAAATTTTCTCTGGCTAAGATTCTTCACTGTGTATTCTAGCCTAACTAGCAAACATCACCAGAAACAAAGATGACACCCAAGAACTGTGCAGGTAGTTTCATAGTATCTTTCAATTAAAAACTGAAGATGTGCTATTAGAGCTTGGGAAAAAATAATTCTGAATGGGGTGTAGATAAAGTGGACTGAGTAGAACCACTTTTCAGTTATCCTGCCTGATAAATGGGTGGAACTTTGAGTGGCTTTCAATGGTCCCCCAGATAGTCATTTCTTCACCAGCGCTTTGGGAAAAGGGACTGGAGGCAATTCGGGACTACATCCTCCATAGAGAGTCTGGAGTCTGGAGGCAGAATTTAGAGTCCACAGGGAGAGTTGGAAGTCTATATCCTTAGTTTATTGGTTGAGGGAGCATCCTTCACTTTTGGATTTGGGAGAAGGAGCAATTATTCAGTTTCTAATCCTTTATGGAAAGAAAAGAAGCCTAACCAAGACCCCTGCCTCAGAGGAGACTGTTCAGCTTTTACATACAGCGTGACTTAAAAGATAACTAATGGAAAAGTAAGTACCTATTTTCAAGCAACTCTCTTCAGTCTGTTGTAGGAAATAAGCAAATGGCTGACTGAGCTCCTGAAGATCTCCTCTAAGATGCATTTTACCCAGAAAACTTTCAAAGCAGAAGTTACCATGTAAATGACCTGGGTCTCTCTTTCATTGTGTCTGTAGAGACATAGCCAGGAAATATGGTAATGGCGGTACAATGCATAGATTAGAAGAGTAAAAGCTATTTAACTGAATAAATGTTAGGATTTTACATTAAAATCACCATGTGTTAGGATTGTATTTTATTCACTGATTTTATCAAGCTATGTCACTCTGTTACAGTGAACAATTCATATTTCGCTACAGTGACAGTGGTCATTATAAGTTAATTTCAACTTCTTCCAAATTTCTTGCTCACAGTCTTTATTTGATGCCCAAGGTCCAGTAGAAATGTGAGGATTTAACAATCTGATCACTTATTTCTTAGAAATGGGAAAATAATTTAAAATTATTATTCTTTTGGGGCACCTGTGTGTCTCAGTTGGTTAAGTGGCAGACTTTGGCTCAGGTCATGATCTCCTGGTTCGTGGGTTCACGCCCTACATCAGGCTCTGGGCTGACAGCTTAGAGCCTGGAGCCTGCTTCGGATTCTGTGTCTCCCTCTGTCTCTGTTCCTCCCCCACTCACATTCTGTCTGTCTGTCTCTCTCTCTCTCTCAAAACTAAATAAATATTTAAAAAATTTTTAATTATTATTCTTGTTATTACATAATTTATTATGTAATTACATAATAATAGGGCGTGTTTGTTGTAAATATACATAAAATGTAGATGAAGATAAAATTTTAAATCACCCATAATCACAGCATCCAGAGATAACATTTAGGTTACTTTACCCTCCATTACAAAAACTACGTTGTTTTTGTAATGTAACTCAGTGGTTAAGAGTCTGACTCTTGGTTTCGGCTCAGGTCATGATCTCACAGTCTGTGAGATTGAGCCCCACCTCTGGCTCTGTGTTGACGGTGCAGAGCCTTCTTGGGATTCTCTCTCTGACCCTCCCCTGCTCTCTCTCGAAGTAAATAAATAAACTTAAAACACTTTTAAGTTACTTAACTAAGCCTACTTTGTTCACAATAATCACTCTTAAAAATTTTTTTATGCCCAAACCCTTTGAGCATATAAACGTAAGTTTTAGACTCTCTTTTCAGAAATAATGGTTATAATCATAATTGCATATGGAGTCATATACACAGGTATCTACATAACCTTCCAGGCTGTTCGCCAGTCCACCCAGTTCCCCAAAGAATTTAGAACCTCTATTCAGGCATTCCTTTCTTCCTCTGCTCCAGTAATTTGATTTTCTTGTCTGACATTACTCCCAATAACACTTTGGAAGTGGATGTACTGGGGGGAATGGGGAGAGTACCTAGCAGCAGCAGCTTCCTATGACCTGCTGGTCCCAAAGATGATCAATTTAGTCACCTAAGTACAGTCAGTTTGAAACGTGACAAAAATATTTGTGGATCCCAGCCAGGCATGTGAGGAAAGAAAGAGAAGGAGTACTATAAAACAGTGAGAGAACAGCCCCCAAACCAGCAGAAGTTCTGCTCAATATGGGAAAAACTTTGTGTGGTTCTGGCTACCAGATGCTCGCTGTTCAAAGATCTAGTTACTGGGCAGCACTCAGAAGCCTGAAATCCTGGGAACTATACTAATAGCCTTTGCAGTCCATCTCAAACCAGGAAGCTTGCAAGAGAGCTCCTGGCCGTGCCACGTGAGCTCAGCCTTTTGCTTTGTTCATGCAGCAACCTGATCACTTGCTTAAGGGAGGAAATAGGGTGTTTTTCAACCTTGCCTTGAAATCGTGAAATTCCTGTCATAAAAATAAGAAATCGTATATGAAGCCTTGGGGTCAGATCACCCAGTGGTTTCAGGAGTTTTCAATAGAGTTATTATGTTTTGGAGCAACAAGGTAAGAGGAGATTATGGTTTCATACCAGTATTTGAATTTCCTGATATTTGTTTGCTTGTGAAAGACCCTTATCATCACTGAAATGCTTAAAGAATTGAAAGACCTGGTTTTTTTCCCCCAAATCCAATTTTTGAAATAGAAAACTCCAGGATGGAATGAAATAGCCACAGAATTGAAAAGTGTGTTTTATATGTTATTTTTTATCTGGTAAAAAACACTAATCCAAGGGTTCAGTTTTGATCATTCTTCTTTTCATACTCCAGTAACATACTTAAATACTGGAAAATACTCACTTTAGCAGGGAGAGAAAAAAAAAAAAAGATAAAAGATCCTCCGACACATGATAGCCCATGATATTTTCCTCCGTTGTTGGTCACATTGTATTTTTGGCTGGGCCCCAGAAACCGCAACCCTCAATTACAGTTGCTTTCAGACATGTGGAAGAAACACATGCTAAAACAATTAACAAAATTATGACATTTATATTTTTTCCCAGACTGTCAGACCCTGTGATTCTTCACCATGTGATTCTATATGCATCAAAACAATGATCATAAATCAAGCTGACCACATGTACCCTTACTTAGTGCTTTGAAAATGTCAGAAAGTAAGACAGAAGAAAACAGTGTTTCCATGGACTAAGCATGCTCCACTCCCTGTTGGTGGCCAGAGACCCATGTGACAACGGCAGGGAGGCAGAGCATCCAATCGTCTCATCCCAAGGCATCAACCTCAGTGAAAGGCCAACTGCAGTTTGATTACTGGTAGCTCTGAGCTGTCTTGTACATCCTGTGTTTATTGCTCTTTCTGTGACGTACTTTAGTGCTTATTGAATAGAATGTGTAGGATAACCTGAAATTGATAACCCTTAGGTAGGAAATGAAAAAGGAACAGCAGGTTCTCATAGCATAAGACTTATAGCAATGGTAAATGAAACTTCTATCAACCCATATGCAATAAAACATCTTAGAGGCGACCAGAATCGGTGCATTTGTTTACGCCCCAGTCCCCAAATTGATCTCTGGGACTTCGATAGTAGTTTCCCATTGACTTCATATATTTATAATTCCACGGGCACTTGTTAATCACCTACTATGGGTCAAGCACGTAGATACTATAGGTATAAAAATGAGTAAGACACAGCCCTTGCTCTCAGGAAGCTCACCATAGCAGAAAAGATAGACATACGTATTAATGATTGTGTTTAATGGGATGTAAGTTATAGGCAAGCTAGCAAAACATTCTATGAAGCACAGATGAGAAACTCTTCATCTGCAAGTCAGAACAGGGCCCATGACCCTGACCACAGTCAAGAAATATGTCTTTGGTAACTGTGCTACATATCTCTTGCTTTTCCCTCTAGATCTGCTCCCTACCTTTTTTCCACACTGTTCTTGCCCCAGAAAGTTGACCTCCGAGGACTGGACCAACAGACTTTTTTACCTTCTTGGCCAGCGATAGGCACATGGGAGAAGAACGAGGTCAAGCTATTCATTCTCCACTACTTCCCTACTCAGTTTCTGTGCATTGGTTGCGTCTTTCTTCCAGAGGCCACAGTTCCTGTCGGGTGCTCCTCTCCACACCCCTCCCCATTCCCAGTTCCCAGATCCACCCTCCCCTTCTCCCTTCTGCTATAAGAGAGGCACTACGCTATCCCTTGATTGATCCGTAAACTCTGCCCACACCGTTTTTTTTAAAAAAAAAAAAAAAAAAAAAAAAAAGAAAGAAAAAATCTGTCTTATTAAACTCTCCCCAATTACCTAGTTTGAGAACATTTTCTGTTTCTTACCAGAACGGACTACTGTAGTGGCCCTCTTAGCATTTAAGGGATTATGTTCTTAGAGAAACCAGCTCAGAAGCATAGAACCAGGGTTTTACTAGTCACTGCATGTCCTAAATTAGCTACCTGTCCAAATAATGCCAGTTCTTGCTCTCAGGAGAACCGTCTGACACAGGAACAGGCCCCATGTCATCAATTCTGCCATAGGCAAGCCATACCAACAGCCATCACTTCCGGTGGGGCCTCCTAGGCTCCCAGACTGTGGTATTTACACATCTTCCCCTCAAAATTCAATCAGATGTTAATCTAGTGACTGTTGCAAAGGACTTTTGCAGATGTAATTAAGATCCCAAATCAGCTCTCCTTAAAATTGAGATTTTCTGGGTGGGCCTGACCTAATCACATGAGCACTTTAAAGCTTATTTGTTCTCTTTATTTTGAGAGAGAGAGAGAGAGAGAGAGAGAGCGTAAGTAGGGGAGGGGAAAAGAGAGAGAGAGAGAGAGAATCTCAAGCAGGCTCCACACTATCAGCATGTGTGGGCACAGAGCCAAACATGGGGCTCAATCTCACAAACCACGAGATCGTGACCTAATCCGAAATCAAGAATCAGATGGTTAACCAGCTGAGGAACCCAGGCACCCCCACATGAACTCTTTAAAAGCAGAGTCTTTTCTCCAGCTGGTAGAAGAAAGTCAGAGCTCCATGCTTCAGCGGGCCTGGCAGATGGATATTGATTTCTTAGTTACCCTTCAAGGAATCACCATTGTATCAGTGAACATAGACTAGTTTATGTCACGGTACCAGAACACCTATTTTCTCAGTGTCTTAGAACGGGACAGATTTACTGATTGGGCATATGGCATGCCAGTCGTGGATGGGGGCTCCGCTCTGCAGCACCATGGGTCCTCATTCCAGGCAGAGCGGAGCGGTCCCTACCTGGAAAGGTGCTCGTGACCACCACAGAAGGAAAAGAGGGGGCAGTAAAGCACAAAATTACTCTTAAAAGTTTCTGCATGAGGAGAAGCTCCTACTCACGATTTCCTTTTGTAAATCACAAGCCTCATTTCAAAGGAGCAGGGAAGTATAACCTCTCCCAGTGAAGGAAAGCAGGCGCTGGTAACTGATCATGCAATCTATCAGAGCCCAGTAAACAATCGATGCTTATGAAGTTAAGCAATCTGAGTAACGAAGAAACAGTTAAATGTTTCCACATGTCCTTCATTCAACAAATATTTATTTGATTCTTTAAATATTAGGCAGTCTACTAAATACTGTTTAATAAGGCAGATAAATAGATAACATATATTCATCAAGTGCTTGCACTTCGAGGAATACGTTTTATCTGAGAAAAACACGTGGATGCGTTTTCAGAAACCGTAGGTCAGCATCTTGGCATGGAGTGACTGCCTTCTCTGCTCAGTCTTACCAGTCGGAAACAAGGGGTCAGCTCCATCTGTGATTCTCATCTGGAACGTGGGGTCCTTGCTGGCTGTTGGCAAAAGCCATTTCCTTGTGGCTGTAGGACAGAGGTCCTCGTTTTCCTGCTAGTTATTGGCCAGGAGCCACTTTCAGCTCCTAACGGAGCCCCTTTAGCCCTCTTAGCCCCTGGCTGCGGGGTCCCCAGGAAGGTTCCCAGCTTCTCCTCTGGAAAGCTCCACCTCTTGCACTGGCTACATTATCTCCATCTCTTTCTGTGCTGTCACCTCTAAAGGTATCCTTTGAAAGTATGGGCTTCTTGTAACTCCTGCCTTATTTCATACACAGCACCGGGCTTAGGATCCTGAAAGGGGGTCTGTACAAAACAAAAGCATACGTGGGTTTTGTCGAGAATTCTTTTCCACTTCTAGATTATTTTTATTTGCTTTCAAAGCCATGGTTATAGCTTTGATGGTTTCACCTTCATATGGGTGAAACGTTAATTATAACAACACATAAACTTGTATTTAAAAAAAAAAAACCTATGTACAAAATGTTAAACAAAGCTCTGGTTTAAAAATGGTGGACCCCAGAAAGTCATTACAAAGTAGCTATCTCTTATCAAGAAGCTCTAAAGGCCTGTGAGTATCACAGTGAGACTTGTTTCAAACACCGGACTTTCACCTTCACATCACACCTTATTGCTTGAACTCCCAATGTTGAATAGCAACTGGTGTCTACAATGCTTTCCCTGCCGCAATGATGGGGAGATCATTTTATGCTCAGTTAACCACTCTTATTGCTACATGCTGTAAGGATTCAAAGAGTTTAGTCTTTGCCCTTCACAAACTTCTAAAGTTTTCCAAGCTTCAACTTTCCAAATTGAATTTCTAAAATTCTCTTCTACAATAAACAAGAGGTTTAGAGTATGAGGAAAGGCAAAAGACATTGCTTAATGAGAATAACAGCTGTTGAAAATCCATTTCCATCATTGTTCTGAGTGCCAATGTCTACTGTTGAAACTAGTTCCCAGGGTTGAGGGAGATGAGCAATAATCATCCCTGCACAAGCAGTTTTGGACACTCTTCCTTACATAGTAGTCCCCCTCATCTTCGGTTTTGGGTTCTTCTGTTTCCGTTACCGTGGGCAACCTTGGCCCAGAAGCAGATGATTTTCCTTCTAGCTCCAGAAGGTCGGTAGCAGCCTAACGCTGCATCACAACGCCTGCATCATTGTCTCCACTCATCATGTAGGCATTTCATCATCTCACATCATCACAGAAGGGTACAGTATAATAAGATATAAGAGAGAGAGACCATATTCACGTGCCTTTTATTACAGTACCTTATTATAATTATTTTATTATGAGTTATTTTTGTTAAGTTCTTACCAATAAAATGAAACGTCATCACAGCTATGTATGCATAGAAAACAAACATAGCATATGTCGGGGTCAGTACTATCCACAGATTCAGGCATGCGCTGGGGGTCTTAGGCCACATCTCGCGCAGTTAAGGGGGCACTGCTGTCCTCAAGTAGCTGTTTCCCTGTAAGTCCTACTTTCCTTTTCTCCTCTTAGACCAAAAGGCTCTTATACTTATGAGGAGATATTTCCTATATTGTTTTCCTTGATCACCTTCACCCAGTTTAACTTTACCATATTTGTTCCTTCTCAGAGCCCCCTAAAGACTTCCAGTTTCCTCTCACATCAGATAAAAACTGGCCAGCAGCCATTACAAGGTTCTTTGTCCAATGACCACAGAGCTTCCCTGTCTAAGCAGAAGACAAGGTTCCACTGGGGCCTTCAATGTGGCACCAAGAATAGGGCCCTTGCCCTGTCGCCCCAGGTCGTGGTCCTTCACTTCTCTTATGAAACATGAACTGATTGACATCCCCCAGCCTGACATTAAGGATTCCATAATCTTGCCTTTCTACATCACACTTCTACTCTGTTTCAATCCAGATATCCTGGTCTCTTGCGTTCCCCTCAAAATTCCCATCTGAGTTCACGTGCTTGATTTGTTTCTCTCACCTGGAATACCTTTCATCTCTATCCTTTACTTTTTCCAAAGACCAATTTATCCTCCTTCAAGGCCTAGTTCAAATATCATATTCTCTGTAAAGACTTCCGGGTCTATTTTAACCCCCTGTGACTTCCCTTGCTCTGGACACCCTATAGTTTAATTGACAGCTTCAATCATTATGCAGAATGGAGTCATTTTTGTCTCCCACGAGGCAGGTACTGTGCAGGGAGGGTGAAGGGCTTTGAAGACCCGCAAGATAGTCCTTGCGAGGCTCGCCTTGGTGTTAGAGACAATGAGACCCACATTCAAGAAGATAAATATCAGTATATTCCCCCAGTAGATGCCACCTTCTGGCACACCACACAATATGCTCAGGCGATCTGTGTCACTCATTTGATGGTGTTTGCAAAAATACACACACGATGACTTCCGACAAATACTGAGCCGTTAGTTAAGACAGGAACCTCTCCTCAATAATCTGATTTGTGAGGCCAGGAAACCTAATACACGGCTTTGTGGCTCTACGATTTCCAAAGCCAACACAGCACATACAGCATAGGGGCGAGATGGGCAGTGCAGACTCTGGAAGCAGAAGGTCTGGGCCTGCATTACAGCTGAGCCACACTCACTGTGTGTTCCTTCTTCATCTGTCAAATGGGGGTCATAAATGTACATACCCCACAGAAGTTTTGAGAAAATTAAATGAGATAATGCAGGTAAAGCACTCTGCATAGTGCCCAGGACACAGTAAAAAGTCAATACATGTTAGATATTTGTATGTAGTACCTATTTTATGTACCTTCAGCACCACCGACACTCTTAGGGCAAACAAACAAACAAAAAACTCTTACACTTAAAACTTAGTCTTCAAGGGGCCCCTGGGTGCCTCAGTCAGTTAAGCGTCCGACCTTGGCTCAGGGCAGGATCTCAAGGGTGGTGAGTTTGAGCCCCACATGGAGCTCTGTGCCGACAGCTCGGAGCCTGCTCTGGATTCTGTGTCTCCTTCTCTCTGTTCCTGCTCACTCTGTCTCTCTCTCAAAAATAAAGATTTTCTTAAGTAAAAAAAAAATTTAAGTAAAAAAAATAAACCTAGTCTTCAAAAGATTTTTTTTGAATCTTTTTTAACGTTTATTTATTTTTGAGAGCGAGAGAGAGAGAGAGAGAGAGAGAGTGGGGGAGAGGCAAAGAGAGAGAGGAAGACACAGATTCTGAGGTAGGGAGGTTCCAGGATCTGAGCTGTCAGCACAGAGCCTGAAGCAGGGCTCGAGCTCACAAACTGCGAGATCATGACCTGAGCCCAAGTCGGACACTTAATGGACTGAGCTACCCAGGCATCCCCAAAAGAATTTTTTTTTAAACTCTATTTCTTACTGTGAGGGATCTAGGGCAGGATTCTGGTGTAAGCCATCCCCATGCTGAGCCACGGGCAGGGAGTTTTCTTCGGGGAACTCAACTCCACTCTTGATTCTGCTGGTGTGAACAAGGAAGAGTTCACACAAGCTGGCTACGTAAACCCTGGGTTGCCGGAGACCTGCCAAGCCACCCTTGTTGTCCTGGTGTTTTTATCATTGCATATCTGTGGCTCTCTCAGACTTGTTCTGGTTTAGACAATCAATTACTCCACCACCCCAGTGACAGAGATGGCTTTCCAGTCTCTCCTCCAAAGAACAGAATGTAGGGGCCAAAGCATGCAATGGGGTCAAACCTGGCTTTGCAGCTCATTAGCCACGTTTCCTTGGGCAGTCGCAGACTTGGCTGATGGTAAGTTTTGCTCACCAAAGTAGAAATAAGGATACCCATCCACCTCACCAGGCTGTTGTGACAATTGCATGAATCCACAGGACCTGGCACACAGTAGCTGTCCAAAGATGTGAGTTCTCTTTCCCTTCTTTTCTACCCTGGGTGTGTGTTGTGAACAGAAAACAATCCCAGCAGCGATTTTTTGAGATTACGTTGCATCTGCGGGGGGCCTGGGCCCCTGCTCCACGCACAGGGTTCAGAGGCCCTGGGGAGAGAAAAAGCCCTTGTGGGGTACGTCCCAGGGCTCTCTGGAAAGAGAGACCCTAGGTCTCCTGCTTATAGTCTTCAGCTGTAATCTTTCAATTACACCCTTTTATGTTCTATTTTACTGCACCTGAAAGGAGCAGGGATATCTGGATATCTAATAGCTGCATTTACAGGGAGGTGAGCTGCTAAAAATAGCCCCACACTCTGTGGGCAGGTTTCCAGGAAATGCTTGACTTGTTGGAGAACTGCAAAGAGAGTGTATTAATCAAGCCCTTCATCAGAGTCCTTTCCCATGCTGCTTTTAGAAGGTTGAGGGCTTAGGTCTTGTTTTTACCAAGTGAAATAGAATCTTAAAACAATATAAGCAATTACAAAGGGAGTCGAAGATTGGTACTGGGCCACTTGTGGGGATCCTACAGGAGTGACTTTAGCCAATTATATTTTATTTCCCTCCGCATGAGATTGTCTCTAGAATTCCAAGTCTTTGGTAGTGATACATGTTTTCCATTGTTGATCCTCTCATACTTAAGTTGCAGAGGCAGGGATCTATACTTTTTTTATTTTTTATGAGAAACAAATATGGTGAAACTACGACTTCACAGATGGGTGCTACTTGCTATAGTTCAGGTTATTTAATACAGAAGATGTCCCAGTTTCTTGCGATTCTTACAAAGGGCAGAGACAAAGGCTGATTAGGATAAATTTCCTTTGTCAGAATATTAAAGTCTGGCATTTCCCTTGAGTTTAAACGCTCTATTAATAAATGTTGAATATAGTTGAATGCCACTACTTTTTCTTATTTGAATGGAAGTCAGTTATTAAAAGGTCAAACATTACGAACGATTCTTAGGGAACAATATGATGGAAATGAAATGCAATGCACATATAGTAAACACTTTTAAAAAAAAGTTTATACGTGCCTTTAGTTAGCATTAAAGAATAAATGATAAAACTGCAAATTGAATTCGTCCTTGCTTTTGAACTTTAATACAATAAATAAAAATGCAATACTGCTTCCCTAGCACCGTGTGATACACACACACGCACACACACACACACTATAACACTGTCTGAAATTAAGAGTATAATTATTCATCTGCTGGAAACACAAAATTAAGGGTTTCCTTTTTGTATTTTTAACTAATTGAACTATTAATTTAGGATATGCTAAGACATTTTGTAAAAAAGTTCCTATTCTACTTTTGACAAAACAAACAGTGGATTTAAGGGGATGTTATGGAAGAGCTAACAAATGTTTTGTCACGAGGAAATAAACACCTTTACGTGTAGTAGACGTGACTATCTTGAAGTGGCAACTGATTCCATCTTACTAGTTCAATTCTGTTTCAGATTGTTTATTTCTGTAAAAGGCGGGAGGGGGTATTCTTGACAAAAATCTTTCAATCAGCTATTAATGAATAGCTGGTGGTCAGGTTCACAGACAAAAGCCTTTTTCTTGACTCAGATGGGTCAGGTTTCCAGATTTTATGCCCGCTCTCATCCCCTGAAGACAAAACAAGAGGAGAACTGTTGGGGGGGCCATACATCACTGCAAGTTTGCAAAGTAGGGGCAGCAATCCAGAGATTTGCTTCAAAGAGGGGATCTAGTTCCAAGTTTGCCGTGAACAATCTTTTTTCAATCTTTGTATATTTAAGGCACAGCATTCTCTTTCTGCCAGAGATGTCACTTTGGGGGCACAGCTGTAAGGGAGCAGTGCTGGGGTGCAGGGCTATTCTGGTCCCCATTTGACCCGAAGTGGCCAAGTGACATCTTCCAAAATTCTGAGCCATTCTTTCTGCCAAATGATGGGTAGACAGGCTTCTTCTGAGGTCCCTTTCTGCTAGTCCCACCTATATTTTATTTTCTGCCATGTATACATATTTATTTTTTTTTTAATTTTTAATGTTTATTTACTTTTGAGAGAGAGAGACAGAGACAGAGACATAGCGTGAGCGGGGGAGGGGCAGAGAGAGAGGGAGACACGGAGTCTGAAGCAGGCTCCAGGCTCTGAGCGGTCAGCACAAATCCCGATTCAGGCCTTGAACCCACAAACTGAGAGATCATGACCTGAGCTGAGGTTGGACGCTGAACCGACTGAACCATACAGGCGCCCCTATACATATTTATTGAAAATATTTAGATTTATTTGAAAAAAAAAATATATATATATATGTTCAGGTCCGATAATTATATATTAGTAAGAATTAAGAAAAAAAAAAAGAATTAAGAACCATATTATTTGTGATAATGAAGTTTCAGATTTCAAAACAAACTTCTTAGCTCCTTCTTGGTCTTCTTACAGTTTAATTAAGTCACCTTCTGACACCCTTTTCCTGAGGTTCCAACCTTAATTTTAATTACAAAGGAAGTGGCAATTTGCAGGACCAAACATCAGAAAGTAATATAAATGCTAAAAACAAAAAAAGAGGAGGGCGAGGAAGGAAACCCAGGGTCAAAAACGTGTGCAATTTCTTTTCTTAAGCAACACCATGATGTTTAGTAAATTAAGAAGCAGTTGATACACCCACTGTGCTGTGTGGAGTAGAGTCTTGAGAGAGGATTAAAGGTCAGATGTCAACCATTTGGCTGTGGTTTTTATGTGCCTTTCACATTCATGGCTCTCCCATAAAAGTAAAATGTTACAAGTTAAATAAGTGTTGCTAACACAGGATATTGACGTTGTAATGATATAGCAGCACATTGAAGAAGGGGGGGGCGGAATTCAGAACTTATTTCACACATTCCTTTCCTAAATAAAGATGGAGCTATTTATTTTATCCTTTTAAGAAAGGAGTTGCTTAGAAATGATTTGGGACATATTCTTTTTATTTAGGGAGACAGGTAGGTAGATACGATGAAACTAAGTTTTCATGAAATTGCTGAAACTACGTGTATGTTTGAAATAGAAAATTGTCTTCAATTTTGTTTGTTTGTTTGTTTGTTTGTTTGCAGAAGCGTTGCGTTGGGACGGCACTGTGTAGCTGAGCAGGCTGGGGTCTTAATTTCATGTTGTAAGTTATTGTAATAAGAGATGAGCTACTGATATTCACACAGGTAATGAAAAAACCTGCCTAAGACCTTTGCTCAGATAATTCCTCCACTGGGGAAAGGCAATGTGGCAGCGCAGTTTCAGCACCCAGAGAACTGGCTCCTGATGTATTGCTGCAAATGTGACTTCTTCATAGTCTCCCTGGCTTCTAAGCACCATGTCTACAAAGCAGGGATAAACAATTACTAAAAACAGAAGACCTGTTCAAAAGCTCCTTGATTTCCCGTGAACGTGTCAACTCATGGCTACAAGGCACTGGAAAATAACTCCGAAGCTCCTGAAAGGCAACAAAACAAAAGAAAGCCTCAAGGGAAAAACAAGCCAGGCCTTGGCACCCTCAGGAGGAGGAGTCATTGATTTCTCTCTCTCCCACTTCCAACCATGCTCTGGTCCCGGTATCTTTCCCATTCTCCCCCTCTCGCTGGCCAGTCCAGAGGCTTGTCAGCTCACACCAGGGGACTAATAGCTGTCCCTCCTGCCTCCAGGCTCTCCTCCCTCTCCACCTAGCACTCATTCTTCCTAAAAACAAACTGGCGTCCACATTTCCCCAGCTCGCAAGTCTGATGTGATAAAGCTCCGATTTGCTCTGGCACTTAAGACTCTCCCTAATCCAGCCTCATTTGTCCTTTTCAGAAATACGGCCCTCTATTTCCTGACCTACCGAAAGTCTTGGCTCCAAACAAATGATATTCTTCGCCAGCCCCGAATTAGGGCACGATGTTGCCATCTTTTTCAGGCAGGTCTCATTCTCCCTCACAGGGTATGGTGCATGGGGTCAGATAGGTCCTCTCCAACCCTTGCAATCTTCTGGAGCCTCATGTCAGATTCAAATCCCACAACTTCTGTGAAGTCCTCTGTCTCGCCTCTGAGCTCCCGTCAGTAAGCCAGGTCTTTATTAGTCATCTTGCCTTCTACATTTACTCTTTTTGTTAATAGTTTTACTTTCCACGGACTCCTGTTTCTTCCCTCAGCTAGACCATAAGGTCTTTGAAGAATGGACCCTACACCTCGCCTTTCTCTGTCTCTTGCTCACTTACTTATCCAAAGCCTGAGTTCAGGACTTCTTGAGTGATATAAAAGCAATTGTGAACTGTGTCCCTACTCCCTTATGTTATGCTTACATTTAAAATCAAATGGTCCATCAATTTGAGTATTCTGTATTCCTTGACCAGAGATGTCATCACCTGAAACATTCTCACTTGGTGAAGCGTGAAATGTGTGGAAACTCAAACATACTTGTATTATTCACTCTTAGATGTCAACAGCCTTTCAAGTCTTTACATTTAGAAAGATCAATGAAAACTGATAAGCAAGGGTATTAAAGTATTCTCTTAATTTCCATTAAAAATATTAGACAGCGATCTGATCTTCAGTCATAACATTTATCACAACTGTTTTCAGTACCAAAAACATCTCCAAAGATATTTGAGTATCTGTTTTCTTCCTTTGTTCCAGTTTTAGCCAGCACTAATTGTTTTTAAGTAATGATTCTACAATCATCAAACATTCTTCCTTGTGATTCAAAATTAAAATTTTATGTGACCTGCAATTTTTTATAGCACAAAACTCTGGCAAAATGTAAGACAAAGCCTAAGTGGCTCTAAGAGTGACATTGTGAGTATGGAAAATGGCCATAACTGTAGTTAATTACGAACTGTCTGTAAAACCTCGTTTTTGTCTTCCTTTTTTTCCCCCCTGTAATAAAGTGAAAGACCTATTTCTAGGAAGTCTAAAGGTCTGAAGTTTTAGGAATTAGTTACATACCTGGATCATCCTTTGCTATACTCTATCTGGTTTTTATATTACATTTCAACCTGGGAGGGGGAAAAAAATAGAAAACCATAATGAGGGAAAGGTTGATGATGTAAGTGGCTTTCCTGACTTCTCCTCTAGTGTATTTCTGATAGTGCACTCAGGGCCTTTAAAATGATGGGGAACGTTGTCTTTGGCGCTTCCTGGTGAAGTGCCCAGGAAGAAGGATCCATGGCCCCTGCTGGCGCTCCTACCTGGGATTGTCACACTTTCTCCAAGCTAAGCACTATTTATGCCTCTCAAGGTCCCAGCCTGAGAGCTGGGAGAAGAAGATGCCTGTAGAAGTCTCCCTCCTGTATTGTTTTTAGAGAGCACATTTGCCTGATTTTCTGAACGTTTCTTAATTATCTATCACTGCTTGAGTTAGAATATTTATTTATTTTTTTGAAAAAGGGTCATAAAGTCTGATCCTTTAAAAAAATTTTTTTTAAGTTTATTTATTTTTGAGACAGAGAGAGACAGAGCATGAACAGGGGAGAGGCAGAGAAAGAGGGAGACACAGAATCCAAAGCAGGCTCCAGGCTCTGAGCCATCAGCCCAGAGCCCGACGCGGGGCTCAAACTCACAGACCGCGAGATCATGACCTGAGCCGAAGTCGGACGCTTAACCAACTGAGCCACCCAGGCGCCCCTTTTTAAAATTTTTTTAATGTTGATTTATTTTTGAGAGAGAGAGAGAGAGTGTGTGTGTGTGTGCGCGCAAGCAGGGGAGGGGCAGAGAGAGAGGGAGACGCAGAATCCAAAGCAGGCTTCAGGCTCCCAGCTGTCGGCACAGAGCCCGACATGGAGCCCGAACCCACAAACCATGAGATCATGACCTGAGCTGAAGTTGGACGCTTAACTGACGGAACCACCCAGACGCCCCTGAGTTAGAATGTTTTAAATAATGGATTTTTAAAATAAATTTCCACTTCACCTGCCTCTTGACACCATCAAGTTTTTTCCTTAAAGCTTTGTTTGCAAATTCCCCGGTAGGTGAGTCTTGAGTCCCGCATGGCACACAGCACCTGGGACAAAGTCTTTTTGGCCAGGCCCCAAGAGGAACTTGGAAATCCATGTCAGCCCCAAGGGGTATGCCCCGAGAATGGGCAGCTGAAAATGTTAGCTTTCAAACAGAGAGACTGACTCCAATATAAAGAGAGCATGCCTAATTTATGTTATTTATCATCATGCTGTTTTGTCAATCTCAGCCTATTGATAACAGTGCTGTTAGCTAGAAGTGCCTAGGGGGTTCACCTGGACCAGACTATTCGGGGTGATCCCCCACCGGCCCTCCCCCAACTGAAGCCAACGTGGCTGGACCAGTCCCTGAGGTTACGGTGATCGCAGGATGCACCAAAGCGGAAACCTATCAGGGAATTTTGAAGGACAAGATTTATTACCCATGGTTCCTAGAGAGCATACAGCACACCTACAGTATACAGTATACACAGTGAGGTCACAGCAGAGAAAGATAGAGAGAGTGCCAGTCAGGGTCTCCACCTCTACTGGGGTTGAGGGCTTCGCAGATTCACTCTGGGAAAATTTTTAATGTTTATTTATTTTTGAGACAGAGAGAGACAGAGCATGAATGGGGGAGGGGCAGAGAGAGAGGGAGACACAGAATCGGAAGCAGGCTTCAGGCTCTGAGCCATCAGCCCAGAGCCTGACGCGGGGCTCGAACTCACGGACCGTGAGATCGGGACCTGAGCTAAAGTCGGATGCTCAACCGGCTGAGCCACCCAGGCGCCCCACTCTGGGAAAATTTTTAAACGTAGAAGCTGGAATTAGGGCATGGAAAGGAATAAGCGGGGTGACTCAGGCGGTCAGTTATCTGGGTTCATGAGAGCTTTCTAGAAGGGGAACCTAGGGGTCTGGTTCCTCATCTGGTTGTGTTGCCAGTGGCCCTGCCACACAGCTGGTAATCACTGATTCAAGATGGAAGTCTGTGAAACGGATGCCTCCGCAACCAAAAGCTTAATGTCAGGCACTTACATCACACATGCTAATTCTTCTCTTCTGCTATCATGGTGTGAAAAAAATCCTTACCCATCATCTGTGTTCCTGAAATCTCCTAAGGAGGGCACAGTAAGTTCTTCAAGCCGGTTGTACAGTTGTAGTTTCAAGCTTGACTCTCTAGAGCGCGGTTATGAGCACCAAAGCAGTACCTCATGTTTCAGGAACATTCGTTCTAGATAACTTGTTGGAAATGATTTTCTTCAGATGTAAATAACTTTGAGACTTCGCCATGAAGAATACTGTCAGTGTTGAATGTACCAACGGTTTCAGTGGGAACACATCGTTCTTCTGTTAGGTTTCTTGATCCTATAATTTCCTGGGATAAGTCTCATCTAATAAGTGGCTCTCCAGTGAGCCAACTCAAAGTGGTTTCACTAGCCCTAAAACTGACCTCACAGAAAAAGTCGAGTGCATGTGAGCTATATTCTCCATGGGGGGAGTCACAGAGTCTATTTGTTTATTAAACTCTTGAGAATTCCAGGGGTGCAGAAATGTGACTGTCCTTATGTAACAGTGTTTCCCAAACTTATTTGGCCAACAAACTTGTTTCTAGTCAGCATCTGGCAGAATTGATATTTCCCAGAACACACTTTGAGAAACAGTGGGTTAGGTGTCTTTCCTTCTTTCCTTAAAAGAGAGAGAGAGACTTGAATTTTTTTCCATCATGAAGTACAATGGAAATTAATAGCCATTTCACTTGTATCCTACAATAATTTACCATTGTCTAGCTAGCTATGGATTTCTCCCTCATATTTCTAAAGGCCTGGTCTCGGATACTCCAAGTATCCATATCTCCTTTTAGTCCTGTTTTCAGGGATATGTGTTCAAATGTGACTAACGGTTCCATGCTTTGCCTGGAACCGAGAAGGGAGACATACCGCATGGGTTCCCACACACACACATACTCTGTTGCATTTCAACTTTTTCTCTTCCTCCTTACTTGAGGTTTTCTATTGAATCTATAATTGCTGAATTCTTCACAGAGGTATTGTCTTTTTTTCTTAATGTTTATTTATTTTGAGAAAGAGAGAGAGAGAGAGAGAGAATGTGCACAAATGGGTGGGTGGGGGGCAGAGAGAGAGGGAGAGAGAGAATCCTAAGCAGGCTCTGCACTGTCAGCACAGAGCTCGACTTGGGGCTCCATCTCATGAACCATGAGATCATGACCTGAGCTGGAATCCAGAGTCAGATGCTTAACCGACTGAGCCACCCAGGCTTCCCGAGGTAGTAGGTGTCCTGATGCTGACTCAACAGGACACAGGCCAGATAAACTTCTCAAACATTCAACAGAATTTCCAATAAGATGATTGAAGCTACACTCTATTAAATATTTAAGGTCCAAAACAACAGATTAGGAAATAACTTTCCTACACAGAAACCACAGGGGAAGAATTTGGAATCAATGAGGATAAAAAGAAAAAAAAAAAAAAGCTTGAAAGCAAGAGCTGCAGATTTGAAGGTGTTTTCTTCATTAGCGCGCTCTGCCACTGTCATAATTTCTGGTTACATAAGCCATAGGGCAGAAAGCAGACAAAACTGTTGGTCTGGGTGTCTTAAAAATACTAACTTAACAGTGGAAACTCCTTCTCCTCTGAAAGGAATGTGGAAGACACAGGGGAAGCAGCAGCTGAGTAATGCTTTTAGAACAGAGTGCTAGAAATCCCATGAGCTGTGATTTCTTTATATCACCAATGCCAACTTGTAGCCAGAAAACGGTGGGTCCTCCTCTGCAACGCAGAAATCCATAATCCTCTGGCTTTACTTGAATTTTTTTCCTTCTTAATTTTTACTTTTTTATTTGAGAGAGTGAGAGAGACAGCACCAGTGGGGGAGAAAGGCAAAAGGAGACAGAGAGAGAGAGAGAGAGAAATTAAGAGAGCGAATCTTAAGCAGTCTTCATGTTCAGCACTTTTTTATTTGAGAGAGACAGAGAGAGCACCAGTGGGGCAGAAAAGGCAAAAGGAGACACAGAGAGAGAGAGAGAGAGACAGAGAAATAAAGAGAGCAAATCTTAAGCAGTCTCCACGTTCAGCACGGAGCCCAATGTGGGGCTCTATCCTGCGAGCCTAGGATGATGACCTGAGCCAAAATCAAGAGTTGGACTCTCAACCAACCGAGCCACCCAGGCATCTCTGGTTTACTTGAATTCTTAACAAACTTCCAGTCACTAATTTCTGCGACACCGAAGTTTTACTTTGAGAGGTGTAACAGTCTTCATAACTCATGATCCAAATACTCTGGTAGTTCAATGTATCATAGTTGCAGGTGTGGTCAGGTTAAGAATTAAAAGAAATAACCCAAATCTCTCACTCGCATACACACTCCAGTGGAGTCTCTTCGAAGTCTGTTCTGGATGTTTCTGGGAATCGGCGAAGCTGCCTTAAGTATGCCCATGTAATGGTCTGTAGGCTCTAGCGCATTCTTTCCTTATGCTCTTATACCCCTCACCAAAATGCTACTTTACCGCCATTGCTGATGGTGCCCTTGGTGCTCCTGGAAACAGGTCCAGTGCACCCAATGCAGCCGGCTGTAGTGTCACCAGGGAGTGCTGTCCTCCCCAGAGTGGAGAGATCATCCCATCACCGAACCACGTCACCCTTAGTCACTGCAAATCCCTTTATCCACTCCTCTCATGATCTCACAGAGACCTTCCCACTTCTTCAGTTTTACTCAAATACCCTGGATGAGGATGTTAAGGGACCTCTCTACCACACAAAGACTCTCGGAATACCTCCACCCTCCCCTTAGGCCAAATAAACCCACAGGGAAATCAACTTGTGGCCACCAACTCCTCACCTCCTCAGACAAATGCAAGTAAGTCTCAGTTTCCCTTAGACCCACCCTGGCCCCTTCTGGCTCCACGTATAGTTACAAATACAATAGCTCAAGCTAACACACCCACACTCCTTGGGCCACAGATGTGCCCAGTGGACCATCTGTTATCCTCCCTGCTCCACTTTAAGCCTGACCTGGATATTCATCTCAACCACATTTTGCTGAAAACGTAGGAAGTTGCTCCAGAAATGGACTTGCCCCTTAGTGGAGGGGTCCTCCCAGAGCTAGGCCCCACGCTCAACCAGGACTTGGAAACTTCAGAGCACATTCAGAGAGATGTCAAAGAATGATTAAATTTTTAAAGGACTGAGAATAATGGAAGAAAGCAAAAGGCTCTGGAGTCACTGGCAGCATCCCACAGGAGACACACCATGGGTTTTATAATCAGAGAGACCTACATTTAAATCCCAGCTTTGTTTCATAACCGTGACTGTGCGCATTTGTTTTGCTTTTCCGAGCCCCAGTTTCCTCGCCTCTGAAATAGAAATGATATGTAGCTTACAGACTGGCTATATTGTCTCATATCTAATAAAAATATGAAAGGCTTAACGGGAAGAAAAGCTTTGTGAAATAGAAGTTCTATTTCTTCTTGTTCACAGTTAAAGGAATGTTGGCCCCCCCAAATTTGGAAGACTTGGGAACTAAAACTGTTGAATTATAGAAACAATAGAAATGATACCACTGTCCTCAAACATAAGCTTGACACTACATAGGAACTCTTGAACCAAAATATCTCTTAGGGTCTTGAAATACAGAAATATTAAGACTGGTCACATCAGCTGTCCTCTATCAAAGAGTTCCTTCCCTCCACCTTCCAGTTCCTTGATGATGTAATTCCATGATTTTCATGAATTAAGAATACCTAATGATCCTGCATTTTAAGGTTAATACATGTCAATTTAAGATAAGCAAGCAAATTTAATTTAAGATTAGCAAGTAAGGTTTTACATAAACAAGTGTTCCTTTTTATACCTGGATTGAATTTTAACTTATATTCACCACTATAGGACAGAAGAAGACAAAAAAATATGTATATATATATATATATGTATATATATATGTATATGTATATAAAATATGTATATATATGTATATGTATATATGTATATGTATATGTATATATGTATATATATACACACACATATGTAATATTTATATTGTATTCTACATAATATGTAATATATCACAGTAATCCCATTGTAGTTAATTGATATTTTTCTTGAGCTTCTGTTTTAACTAAATGGGTTTGTTGTACCAAAGGTATTTTTGATTTGCAAGGTATACCTTGTATTTGGAGGACCACACAAAGGAAAAGAAACTCTCATAAAAATGAAGCAGTGTTCTTGTTATATAATTAAAGTTTTTGTCTGAAACATCTCTAGGAGGTAGTAATAAATAGGAATGTCATTATATTTTATGTAAATAAAGAAATTCCATGGAATGAATAATATTGGAAACGAGCAAATTGTGCTGAGCTATGGTAAGAGTTAATAGCACATATCTTAGTGGTTGTCTTAAGAGGTGGCGGCTGTCAGAATAGATCAGTTATACATGCAGCAGGGGCCCCAGGTACTTCTCATTTTACCCTGCGAGAATCAAATAATGCAATGTACCATAAGTAACATAAGCTCTGGATGCAATCCTATGCACTTTCTGTACGCTTAGTCCTTACAGATTAGAGATCATAAAAGAGATGTCTAAGCCAGGAAATATATGCCAGGTATAAATAAATATGATTTAGGATATAAATGGTCTCAATTCAACTGTAAGTCCTAGATTTTCTAAAATTGTCTCCCCATAAAGGGGAGTTTCATGAAGCTAACTCGTTTCAGACACAAGTTTTGAGAAACAAGTGAATTTTTTTCCCAAGGTCATCAAAAATTTCATGGTTATGATATAAATGTTAAATTTGCAAATTGAAAGAGTCCCCAATCCATAAAGTGCCCATGGCATTTCCAGAAACGCTTTCAAAATTTCTACAGTATAAGTTGAATATGTATTTATGCACTTCCCAATGGATTATTCTCCCTTGTTAACTAGACTGAGAAAGGGCAATAAAATATTCAGCTGCCTACTGCACTCTTTCTGATAGAGAATTCAGCTGTAACAGCTATTCAACCAGCAAATGTCTTATTCAGGGATGACCCTAGAAACTCTCATCCCACTAATCTGCGATAAAAATTTCCCTACTGGAGAACTGCAAATGAATGAAAACTGAAATGTATCAAATTTGTCTAGATAATCAAAGAGCAGATTTGCATTGTCTTTTTCAGAGGAGAACTTCTATTAACCAAATCACTTTGTTCTGCCTGTACTTTGCATTTTCTCAAGTCACAAGGATTTCCCTTTTGGAAGTTATATTAATTTAGAGCGATAGAGTCCTAAAGAGCGCTGTGTGAAGATGCTAGACGAATCTAGCAGTATTCTCTAATGATTTGAAAAAGCCCATGCAGCTGTGAAAGGGAACTCTTAGAAGAGGGCCAGCATCTTACAGAAAAGCTGCGGAGAGCCGCCCAAAGCACATTCCCAAAACTTGCCCGAGACACTGCGGCAAGTCAGGACCTCATTCCCAATTATGCACCCATAATTGTGTGCACTTATGCACATTATGATCTTGGGTGACACCGAGAGCACAGAGAATAAAAATCACCAGATAACCCTGCCATCTCGTTTAAAAAATTGGTTTCAAGTTTCTCTTTCCAAGATTTTCATTACAGCTGGTAAACTTAAAAGAAAAGAAATGTGACTGGGGTAAGCTTCTTTTTCCTACTGGTTGCTAAAGGGAAAAAGAAATGCAACATATGTGAAAAGAAGAAAGAAGGAAGTATTTAATCTGTGTCTGAAAATCAGGCTCGGAAACATCAAGAGACAGATATAAATCTGCAAATGGGCAAATAGAGCTGGGAGTCATTCTTTTTTCTTATAAAAACCGTAGTAAAGAATATAAAAACATTTTATCCTTTAGCCTATTATTTTAAAATTTAAATGATATGTTCGTTAATTGCTGCTAATTGAACGCGATTCAACTTTGGATCTCACAGTACCTTGCAAAAAAAGAAAAATTTGATGAATATTGAGTTCCAGTCTATTGGAAAAGCTATTTTCTCCCAGCCTCACTGCATCCCCTATGCTTGGTAAACTGTGGATGAAAACCTCTCTCATCATTTATACTCACAGTCATCTCTCCTTGCTTCTGAAGTCATTAGTGTCTTTAACCCTCACTTGTCATGTTTGCATATATTGTTACATTGCCTAATATTTCTTAAGTCTTTTCTTTAAATAATCTCAGGGGTGCCTGAGTGGCTCAGTTGGCTAAGCATCCGACTTCAGCTCAGGTCATGATCTCACAATTTGTGGGTTCGAACTCCACGTCAGGCTGTGTGCTGACAGCTGGGAGCGTGGAGCCTGCTTTGGATTCTGTGTCTCCCTCTCTCTCTGTCCTTCCCCTGCTCATGCTCTCTCTCTCTCTCTCTCTCTCTCTCAAAAATAAATAAAACATTACAATAAATAAAGAATCTCATTCTCCTTGTAGATACGTTGTCCCTTCCCAAATATATTTCAAGCTTTTCAATATCTGAGAGTCTTGGTATGTCCCAAAGCATATGCCAGGGTGGTGTGTATGTGTGTGTGTGTATGTGTGTGTGTGTGTGTGTGTGTGTGTGTGTGTGTGTGAGCACGTATCAGAGAAACATTTAAATGCACCCAGGCCATTTCCCAATTCCGCAGAGCTCCAGGAAAAAGGTCAGCCTACTAAGGCACCCTCAGTTTGATCTAAACCAATGCTAATGGTAAGCCCAGTTAAACAACTCCTGACCAGCTCTGGACAGGGACCTTTTTCATATTCAACTTCTAATGTCATTTATCAGGCCATGATACCAAGAAAAGTGGAATGAGGAAGGGGTGCTCCAACCTCCCAGCATTCCCATATAGGCCACTTCCCATATGCTCTGTGTCTGGTGGTGGGTGGGCAAGACAAGTAAGGGGACTGAGACCAACCGTATTTTCTACTTTTCATGTCTTCCCTCACCACCTTCATCCATTTCCATAACAACAGGGGTATTATATGCCTCTCACTAAAGGTGGAGTTCAGGAATGCACCTGGAAATGTAGATATGGGTTCCTTTATTCCATCATCAATTATTCGTGGAGAGCTGCTGTGCCCTGGTCCTTATTCTGGACTAGGACTGCGATGAAGAACAAAATGGGCAAGATTTTTGCTTACGCGGACCTTCCATTCTAACAAGGAGGGAATGACATGACAGAAAGCAAACGACAAACAAGTGTGTAAGGAAAATGAACACGCCATAATATTTACAAGGGAAAAAAATGCTCCAAATCACATCAAAACATGATGATATAGTAGAGATCAGGGGTGTTAGGGTGGGTGCAAATTTAGGTAGGAGGTCACGTAAGACCTCACTGAAAAACAGACATTTAGACTGATACCAGACTGACCCGAAGGAGCCAGGCCCCCTGGGGCAGAGCACTGGCTGCTCAGCAAGCACTGGCTTGCTCAGAAAGAGCAAGTGCATGACTGAATCTCGTGTTCAAAAATAGACAGCAACCCTGTGTGACTGAAGCATGGTGAGTGACGGGCAGAGTGGTACAAGAAGAAGTTTAAGATGTACGACATGCCAGGGCACGCAAGGCTTTGTAACCCCAGATAATTTGGGATTTTATTCTAAGTGCCGTAGGAATCCGGTGGAGGATTTAGCCCAGTTGTGATGTACCTGGAGACTGATTTGGGCTAGAACAGAAGTGTGGAAGCTGGGGACATGCAACCACCACGGCCAAGCCGGCTTGAATTAAAGTAACCATTAGAAATGGAGAAGAGGAGATGGCTTCAGGGTATGTTTTGCAGTAATGCTGAAGAATCGGAGGACGAGGAGTAAATGGCAAGGAGAATCAAGGACAGCTATTGGGGGCTGGGCTGAGCAACCAGGTGGACAGTTATGCCAACTACTGTAATGGAGAAGCAGCAGACCTGGGAGAGAGGTGGAGACTTCTGTGTTGCTGTGTGAAGTTTGAGACAATTACCGTACTTCTGAGTGAAAACTTCAAGTAGGCGGGCGAGACGGTTCGGAGGCATAAAGACACAAGTGGCTTCAATGATCAGCACGTCGATGTTTGCAACAGTAGGTATGGAGGGTACGGAAACATATGACCCTGTTCCCTTGTTTGAGGAGGCATCAGGGCATTGGGGAGATGCTCGTGTCCGTAGCTGAATGTATTATAGGTAATTGGTAACTGCTGTAACAGGCCAAGAAGAACTTGAGGGACATGGAAAGGGAATGGCTAACTCTGACTCGTGTCACCAATGATCCCCCACTGCTGTTATTCTGCTCTTCTGTCAAACTTCTCTCCCTCACACTTCACTTCCTTCGGGAGAGACTCCATTACTCTTCCTGGCCCTGGATCATTTTCTAAAGCTAGTGGGGGAACTTGCAATTATTTTTCCATGGTTAATTCCTTAATGCTGTCAACATTTTCCAGAGTTACAGACTGTCTGTGATGGTGTTGGTACATTGGGCTGCTTCCGTGGACCTCCACCTTTCATATTCTAAAGGCTTCAAAAAGCTTTTACAGGTTAACTATGAGAGAACGGGCTCGAATCAATTCTAGCACTTTTTAGCACAACATCTATGCTATTCCGTTTGAACTGGGTCAAGAACCATATGATCTGTGGTGGTTGAATTCTCAAAGCACCCTGCAGTTCCTGATGGAACATCTTCATACACAATTTCTTTATTGAATGGGTGGCTTACTAGTATTCAGAAAAGTAAGTGGGTGGTGAAACCAAGTAAGTTTATTTAACTTTAATAAAAGTTTATTTTGGTGCAAAACAATTTTCCATTCATCGTGCTTTTCTTAATGGGAGGTTTTAATGTGTCTTAATACGTATTTAACTAGTCATTATAGCTATGACTATAGCTTTATAGTCATAAAGTCAAGAATCTGTGAACTAACTAGTAAAAATTTACATTGTAAGTGGGATAGGCTTTAGAAGAGCCACAACAAGATAGTGACCAAATAACACAAGGACGCACACTCGTACCAAACTGTGCTGTGAATGGTGTTTCTCTGTAAATAATAAACCCTTGGGGCACCTGGATGGCTCAGTCAGTTAAACATCCGACTCTTGGTTTCGGCTCAGGTCGTGATCTCGGGGTTCGTGAGTTTGAGCCCCACATCGAGCTCTGCACTGACAGCGTGGAGTCAGCTTGTGATTTCTCTCTCCCTCTGCCTCCCTGTCCCTCCTCAGTTGTTTGCGTGCTTTCTGTCTCTCAAAAAAATAAATAAACATTAAAAAAAAAAGAAACACGTCTCACAGATAAATAAGTACAGATTCCAATCAAAAACACGCTTTTTAGAGAAATGTGGTACTTCTCAATAGAAAACCGCATATTTTAAACGCTCAGCACTACTCCATAGCTCCCTGCCCACATGACCTCTTGTGCCCTTCCCCAGTCTCAAAAAGCAGTACCCCATTAGAGCGTAGAATATCAGACCTAGAAAGAACTTTAGGGATCATCCAAGTTGGCCAACACCTTCATGTGTATACACATATTGTGAGCCCAGGAAGCTTGGTGATGTATGCATGGTCATATCACTGGGGCAAGAATTCTTCAAGTTCCCAGCCATAGGCTGCTGAAACAAATCCTCAATCGCCCGATCCATCAATACCTTACTTTCCTTTGTGCAGTTGGTATACAGGTAGAGAAAATAACTTTATTAAATGAATCTACCCTAAGATATGAGTCCCCTTCTTCCAACCCTCACCAGAATTATTTACTGAATTATTATTTCATTATTAAATTCATTATCATTAATTATTTAAATTATTATTAAGGAATTATTTACTACTGGGGTGCCTGGGTGGCTCAGTGGGTTGGGTGTCCAACTCTTGATTTCAGCTCAGGTCATGGGATTGAGCCCAGAGTTGGGTTCCTCACTGAGCTTCAAGACTATTTAAGATTCTCTCTCTCTCCCGCTGCCCCCTTTCCCTGCTTGTGCTCTCTCTCTAAAATAAAATAAAACAAAACAAAATGAAATGAAATAAAAATTTTGAAAAGAATTATTACTATAAATACATTTGTAAGGGTATTTCAACAATGAGACAGTTTAGAGACAAGGAGTCTTTCCCAGAACAATTTAGATCACATACTTAACACTGTATGTTTGAGACCATAGCAGCTGAAAGGAAAGGAGAATTTCCCTGCTCCCTTCATTCTCCATACAGATGGAGGGACTGGAGTAAAGTTTGTGCCTGGTCCTCTTCTCCGCCCCCCCCCCCTCCATTATTTGTTGTTGGTTGCTCAGGCCCAGATGCCTTAGCCTAATTCTTGCTCTTCAGTGATGGTGACAATAACCACCTTAGGGTAAATAAAGGGCTTTGCATACCAGGGGCTTGCCCTGTAACCCATCCCTACCTGACCTATCCCACAAAATTGCCAAGGATGCAAAGAATCTCGGATGCCTGTGCCCTAGGACACAGACCCAGGTATACCCAGGAGATTCCCAGGAGAGTTTACAGTTTCACTCAGTTCAGCACTGCCTCCCTATTTCTCTAGTTCAATTCTCTCATTAGGAAAAAAAAAATAACAATAGTAATATTGACAACTCTGTACTTTCCTATAAGAGGTACCCTCCAACCCCCTTTCTTTCTCTCTTGGAAAGAGTGTTGCTATGGTTCACTGAGTGAGCGTGGACCCAAGGCTGGCTTCCTCAGGGGACTCCTCCAAGTGAGTCCAAGGGAAATCCTGTCCAAGGGAAGCCACTCTCTGTCCCAGCCTCATCCTGTAGAGGAACATGGGCTCTGCCTCTGGGGAGCTTGGGAATAGTCTGCAATTTTGAAAGGCAAATATGGTGGACTATTGTCTAAGCCTCCAGCAGAACAGGGCTCCACTTTTCATTTATCCCTCTGAGTCTGGTGGCCAGCTCAGAAAACAGAGGCATCTGCTCCCATTAAAAAAAAAAAAAAAAAAAAAAAAAAAAAGCGTATTAGGTTCAGTTCTGAAAAGAAAACTTTAAATTTGGAGAAAAACCTTTGTTTAATCACATCAGGTCTATGTCACAAGCTGAAAAATGCCAGGAAATTCCAAGCTAAAGGTGGATACTTCATCTATAACTCATGGCATGGGGCTTATTTTTATTCTTTCATACGCCTGCAAACTGAGGGTGAAGGATTAGAAAAACTGAGTTGTGTGTGTCTTGTTTTGGGTTTGGCTTTGTTTTGGTTTTTTGGTCTTGTCAGTTCATGTCATAAACTTGGCACTACTCTGTGGTTTTTTTTTAATTTAATAAGAATATGAGATTATACTGATCCTGCTCTCCAATTTCTCGTTAGTGCTAAACAAGCACTTTTGGCACTCACAACTCAAATTGCTGCCATGTTGCTCTGTGCCTTAGTATGTTTGGCTATGAACTCAAGTGTCTTGACCTACCATCTATCTTAAAGGCCTGAGAAAGAAATCATTTTAGCATTCCTGCTCTTAGCTCATATATATAAATCTATGATCTATGACATGCCTGCGGCTCTGAAGTTAGCACAAAACTATGAAGAAAAAAAAGAGCAGAGGGGATGGGGTGGGGGGTGGGAGGGTGGAAAAAAAAAAAGCAAAAACAATGAAGACCCATAAGCAGAATAGTATAAAATCTCTTGTTTTGTGCCCAGCCATAGGTTCTGGATCTTACGAATGAGATAAAGAATGTATGTAACTTCAAAAACATGTAACTCTTTCTCTTTTAAATGTGGGAAATGTTCATTTTTCAATCTGAGTGCCTTGGATTTCTGTATTTGTTTAAGAGTTGTGGGGTACGTAACAAAAATACGGAGCCTGCCACAAATAGGCAGTTCACCTTTCCAAGGATTTGAAAGTTTGACCACTACAAATGTCTGGGAATAAGGAAGAAAAACTGAAACATTAACACCAAGCATATCCTGGTAGTATAATCATGATTTTGATTGTCAGTCATTATAACAGAAGAACGAAGCATGCCAGGGAACAGTGATAGAAATATTGCTTTAGTGAAACAGACAATGCTCTGTAATAGATTAAACTTTAGCATCAGTTCTCATTCAAATAGTAGTTATTGTGGGCCAACCAAGGAATGCTTCATTTACCAGAAATGTAAACTAATGGGACCTACTCTCAGTTAGCTTCTAATCTGGCTTCAGTATGCCAGTATAGGGTGTGGGATATAGGATGGTGCACATGTAACCACCAAGACTTAAAAATTCATGTGCAAGGATTGATCTTGGGAACCCAGAAACCACTTCTGCAGTGGGTGAATCCATGGCTCTAGACTTGTACAGACTTGAGATGAAATCTTACTCCAATTCATTCTTTCACCAGTGTTCACTGAGTGCTCACTCGGCAGCCATGTCTGTGGTAGGAACTGGCGGTGAAGCAGTGAAAGAGAAAGAGATACCATCCCTACCCTCACGGAGCATAATGAGTGCAGCACTTGGGACCGAAATGATCTTGTCCATGAATCAACCTGCCTGAAGTTCAATCTCCTCATCAGTAAAGCTGAAGACGTTAATATCTACCACAGATTTATATTAGAAAATAAATAACATATTTACAGAACATCTTTACAGAAGCATCACAATATCCTAGAAAAACCTACTGAGACTGTACCAAAGATCCGTCAATGCCTACTGAAGAGTCCTACAGACATAATGGAGAACAAACTGATCAAATACTTACAGCGCCATAACGAGGAAACAAATTCTGGAGAATAATGGGAAGACATGATGTCTGCAGTGGGAGATCATTGATGGTGGGGCCCTTAGGGGTCAACACTGCTTTTTTTAACTCCAGCAAAGCATTAGATTTATGAAGAAAGACATTTAGAAGTTCATATAACTAAATATACAAACTGGCTTGTTTGTTTTGGATCATTCAGTGTCTGAGAGTGAATTATTCATTCAAGCTTTAATAAATTAGAATTTTTCTATTTGGCAGTTGGCAAAATTTACCTAAGGGAAAAAAAGAGATATCCACCAAGTTTGGACTAGCTTATGCATTTTTTTTCAACTGGCTCAAATCTCAAATCTCCCAGCTTAGATGGTTCAAGTTATTTATTAGTGTGTATCTTTTACTCCACTGATTTATAGTCCATGTGAAAACAAATCTTGAGATTGGTTGGAACTCAAGTATGAAAAAAGCAAGAATTTACCTGCATAGTATCTGGCTCAATGATAGCACTGACTTTGGTAGGAAAGAGAATCTGCTGTGAGAATCAAAGCCAATGGAGTTTTTTCCTCCATCATGAAATAACTTTTCATGACACCCCATTCCCTTTCAAAATGTCACTGCTATATCTCCCCCCTGCCCCTGGCTTAAACATACTTTTTTTTTTTTTTTTTTTTTTTTTTTACATTCTCCACTGCAATACGTTTTTGGTGACTTCCCACTTCTGAAAACAATTACAGTTTTGGCCTATTCTTATCTGGATTCAATAGGAAAATGTCATTCTATCAACTACTCCACATAAAAAATAATAGCTCCCAAAAGATGATATGTAGTTGAAGATCCATTAGAATTCAACTTTTTCTTAGAAGAAAAACAGAAGACTATTTATTTGAGTCACCCTTCCCATAAAAAAAAAAAAAATCATGGCTTTTCACTTTCGTTCTGCTTTCTCATTATATTGTTCAAACATCTCTTCTCAAAAATGTCTTTGTAATTTGTTTTATTCTACTTACTTCGATGAGCTTGATAGAAAGTAAAAGAACCCAGCGTGATGTCTCTGTTTACTTATGACTTGCAGAGATCGTGCATGACCCTTGCAAATTTTACAGCAATTGTAGAAATATTTCCTGGTATCTGTCACTACCTAGTTTTTCAGCCTTCTTGGGCTATTTCAGTGAGCGTTGGCAAATATGCTTGTCCTCCATTTATAATTCCTAATATTGAAGGAGGAAAAAAAAAAAAGCACAAAATTTAAATCCCAGAATTGCCTCATCTGTCTTAATCCAAGAATCATCAGTAGAGTTGTTTGCACCCTGGTCCTATCTCTAGCTTAACAGAAAATGACATCCTTTCTCTTCAATTGGAGGTCATATAAAGCATTTTTCCAGACCCTGACACCTAACAGGCATGTGAAATAGTAGTTCATCTCTCATCCTTTTTACATATCTTACTGCGTTTTTGGTACTTTGTTGTTAGACCTCTGCTTACAATTGAAATTTAATAAAATTACACATTATCATTTCTTGGTTAAAAATCTCCTATTCAATACATTGCCTTGAATTTGACCTGGGGCTTTGAATTAATTTTCCATTGTTCTGTCATTCATCATTTCTCCATTTACTAGTTTTCTTCATTTACTTTTGCTCTTCTCTTGTCTTCCCATTGCCCCAACATTCCCTAGCTTCTCTTGCTGCCGGCAAAAGTTGCGTGCTGTGAGATTTCAAATTCGGCAACATCTCGTCATCAGCCAGTAAATGCGTGCTTACCACTACAGACTACCTACTGGGTGCCAAGTGCTCTGCTAGACTCTGTTAGGTATAAAATCATACGTCAGGTACAGCCTTTACCTTGGACACAACTCATTGGAGAAACAATTTGGACCTCAAGTTGCACGAAGTAAAGTAAAATGAATCCAGAGAGAAATGAGATAACTGAGGCTGAAACACACAAGGAAGAAAGACTTCGTGGGCTGGGCCAGATTTTGATATGCAAAGAAGATGGTAATCAGCTTGTGGACCAAACTGTTTCTGTTCAGTGGTGTGCAAACTCATGTAAACTTTCCATTTTACCACACGCTACAGATTTTTCAAAGCATTCCACACTTATGATCTCATTTGACTCTGTAAAGTAGACAGGAACCATATCGCTCATTTTAAAAATTTGAGTCTCAGTGTAAGGAAGGCACCCTGGTGCCTTCTGGTATTAGATGTAGAATGGTAATAAAATCACAGGCCTTGTGATCCAGGGTTCAGAGAATTTCCCACTATAGCAAATACAATAAAAAATTCCCAATTGCAAGAATTATAGGGAGCTCCTGGTGGCTTGGTTGGTTAAGTGTCCAACTTCTGCTTCCTCTCTCTGCCCCTCCCTGACTTGTGCTCTTTCTCTCCCTCTCAAAGTGAACACATAAATGAAAACTTAAAAAAAAAAAAAGAAATTTGGGGTGCCTGGGTGGCTCTGTCAGTTAAGTGTCCAGCTTTGACTTAGGTCGTGATCTCATGGATCGTGAGTTCGAGCCCCCCGTCAGGCTCTGTGCTGACAGTTCAGAGCCTGGAGCCTGCTTTGGATTCTGTGTCTCCTTCTCTTTCTGCCCCTCCCTGCCCTTCCCCTGCTCACACATTGTCTCTCTCTCAAAAATAAATAAACATTAAAAAAAAAAAAGAATTATATAGTAATGGCTTTCCATAGATATGTTCCACAGAAGTAAGGCTTATGGAAAAGAATAAGTATATTTATAAGATCTATCTATAAAATTTCTAGCTACTGATTACAGGGGGATAAAGCCCAAACTCAGCTAAAAGTAAGATCTACATAATTGTTTTAGTTTGCATAATCATTTTTAAACTATTTATATATTTATCTAAGAATAGTTTTTAAACTAAGTTTTTTATTTCAAATGTCTAGCTTATTTTTTTAGAGAATATTTTATTTTTTTTAATAGGAAATTTATTGTCAAATTAGTTTCCATGCAACACCCAGTGCTCATCCCAACAGGTGCCACCCTCAATGCCCATCACCCACTTTCCCCTCCCTCCCACCTCCCATAAACCCTCAGTTTATTCTCAGTTTTTAAGAGTCTCTTATGGTTTGGCTAGCTTATTTATGACCATTCATACATTACAAGTCCTAAAGATGAACAGAAATATTTTAATTGCCTACCAAAAGTAGAGTTCAGGTTCGGCTTCTGACCAGTGGATTTTAAGATGTGATTCCACCTGAAAGATGTTTGAATTCTGTACCTAGCCTTCCACTTTCCCAGTATGGCTGATGAGTAGTAATTAGACAGTACTTTCTTAAAATAACACAAATACCCATTTGTTCTATTCTTTGCTTAAAACGCAATTTAATTATCCACATATTTGAAAATCCTAAAACTTGTTCACAGAGAGAATCTGAAAGATGTTTCCTTCATTTATTGCCTAAACAACTCAATCAAGTATGGAATATGGACAATCACTATTGCTTTTGCTATTGTTTATTATTTACAGCCCACCTATGTCATAATCATAGTGACCATTAATTAAACCCTAAGCTTGAGCCAAAAACTATGTTACTATTACAGATATTACCTCACTGAATTACCTCAAGAATTTTATTAAGGAATATCATTACCCACATTTTATACCAAAAAAAATTGAGTTTGGGAAGTAACTGAATACAGAAAGATCAATTGCCCTGGTAATTCCATTATTGGGGTACTTCTTCCAAAAGGAAATGTAAACATAACTGTTGTTATGTTATTTCCCCTCTCTGTTACCCTAAACACAAATGTATTAAGTTAGCTCTTTTCCCTGTGCTATCAGAGAGATGTGGTGCTATAAATAAGTAAATAAGTGAAACAGCAAATATTCAAATGAGTGTAGAGTTTTGTTTCATGGATACCCACCCATCCCAGTTAATTCCGCTCACCTAGGGATGCTCCTAGAAGCCATGGAAGGACTATGAAAGTGTCTGTTGTGCATGTGGCATTTTTTCTATAGCTAATGGAAAGCCCACATTGACCTTATTCACTTATCTATATCCTTAACTGGGTAAATACTGCTAATTCTATGCCAACAGAAAAAGCTCTGAGAATAGCACACACCTCCTCTATGCCACCTTACTGAGTCTCTGCTCCACTCCCCCATCCTGAAACATCTACTCCATTAGGCTGCAGCGTGGAATCAAAAGAACTGAACAGGCTGTTGGATTTAATCTTTAGTCTTGTATAAACTGCATAATTTCAGTTGCCCTCAGCAAACATTAATTTACTTATTCATCATTTACTGATATATATTTATTACCTACCATTACTATTACCTACTATTGGTGAACTAACAGATATTTTGTTATTACTGGTGATACTAGTATGACGTAATATGTTCTCTTTCCCAAGACTATTTGGATTTTAACAAGGGAACTGCCTTAACTCACAGTAATGAATATTAGGCATTAACGAATATCTTAGAGTCTACACATGTGGATAGAAGGCCTCACCAGTTGCCTTCAAGTCCTACCTAGAAGCATTGATCTACAAGTTATTCCAGCCTCGGTCATCTATCTCAGCATTCATAGATATCTGCTCAGGTATGAATCCCTGTTTTAGAACTACCTTCCCAGACCACCAGCACGGGGGGTGTATTTAGCTCCACTCAATTTCAACATGAAGGGTATCTGACTTCTTGATACAAAGACATTCTGAGAGACAAGTTCTGGGAAGAGGTCTTCTTCATAGTACGTTGTTTATGAAATACTTGTACGTGAACAGTTCTGGGAGTGAGGGGAGAACGGTGAAGAACAAGTGAAAAAGTAAAACAGTTGCTTCCTTGAAAGGAGTCCATGGGTGTTGAGGGAGAGACAGATATGAACACACACTCACAAATACACATAGAACGTGAGAAATAAAGGAGGCAATGGGGAATGACGCTGGGTGTGAATTGGAAATGGAAGGGTCTCACCTCAAGGGTCAGAATGGAAATACTGGTATCATATTTGGAATTACTCCTCTGCACTCACCTCTCCACTCATTTTTCGTGGGGTTGTGGCAGGTGAGAAACATTAATATGCTCATTTTCTTGCATGTCTACATTTTACTACTCAGCCATCTTCCTCCTAGCCTTCATGACCTTCAGTGCTATCAACTGCGCGGAGGGGTTACGTAGGGTCCTGAAAAGTTTCTAAAAGTGAAGTTTATGGACCACATGCCCGAGAGTCACCTAGGACATCCATTGGAAATGTGTCTTTCTGCTATTCCACTCCAAACACATGAATCACTGTGACTCTAAATGAGCATTTTTTTTTAAATTTTTTTTTCAACGTTTATTTATTTTTGGGACAGAGAGACACAGAGCATGAACGGGGGAGGGGCAGAGAGAGAGGGAGACACAGAATCGGAAGCAGGCTCCAGGCTCTGAGCTGTCAGCCCAGAGCCCGACGCGGGGCTCGAACTCACGGACCGCGAGATCGTGACCTGGCTGAAGTCGACGCTTAACCGACTGCGCCACCCAGGCGCCCCTGTAAATGAGCATTTTAACATGCTCTCTAGATGTTTCTAATGAACATCGTTTACAAACAGTGCTAAGAGCACCAAACTAGAATCATTAAGCCCTCATTTAGCTCATATCTAAAATTAAGAGTTGGATTACATCACCTCCAACACGTCCATTTGTAACACCCATCACAAATATTTCATGATTCTAGCTTAAGCATTTCTGTCCTGTGTAATTCCTTTGAATATTTTGTTATTATTTTTCTTGTTTATTTTTCCCTCCAGTGTTCCATTCTTCAAAACTTTTATTCCCCCTCACTTAGGATTTCTCTTAATTTACGATTATGAAAACAACAGAATGATGTGGTTTGCTTTGGACATTTGGACCACCTTATGTGTAACCGATTTCAGGAATATAATGGGAGCACGCTAGATTCTGATGGAAGCCTTACTCCTGAAAAATTCATTTGGTTTACATTCAAAATCATAAATTTTTCAAATGTGGAACAGAAGGAATTTGTGCTTATGCTCTATTTATTACTAACCCACCCCTCTAGGACTTGTACTTTATTTGCCCTTTAACTAAAATACGGGTCTTGAGCACATAAGTCATAAACAAAGAGATGTTTGAAAACAGGTATCTTAAAATGTCTAATCAGAATTAGCTCTGTTCTTGTTAGGCTACAAGACTGCACATTCCTACCAGACAGGATCCTCAATTTCAACAATTAAAGGTGTTCCAAACGAGTGTTTATTAATTGAGCCATAGCATTACAGTGAAGTCCCTTTGCACTTCCTTTTGTCAAACCTATTGAGGATGCAATGCAGAGCTATTTGGCAGGTGGCCACACTGTAAAGCAGCAGGACGTATTTGGCAGATTTTTAAGTCGCCAGACTTTTGCCATTTGGCTTGCTGATATGTTTTCTAGTTCTTTTTGTTTGTTTATTTGTTTTTATCCTTTCCTTTTTTTGTCCTTCATATGAAAACATGGCTTTTCCTCAGCAGAGGATGTACTTAGCATCATGTTAATTATCAATAATTAAATCGAAACATGACTTCACAAAATTTTTGCAAAACACATAGAATTCTTGGAGGAGAATTTTCTCAAGACCACACAGGGTAATCTTCAACGATGCCCCATATTGATCTACAGATATTAATTACAAATGTCCGTGTTGTAGGCATAAAAGCCATTTGCCTTCAAAACATGTCAATTTTACTTTACATAAATGCAAGTCATATAATAGTGTCTATGAAAGGAACCAAAATTCCTTTTTCCCTACGAGAAAACCCAGTTTCAGTGAGTTTGACCTGTTCCGTCATTAATATATGTCTTGGCTGAATATGCCCTATGTTGGATTACCAAACTGATTTCTTTGTATATTTAATAACAAATGAAACAAACACAACAAAACAAAACTCTGGCCTGAAATCTGAGCAACCATGACCCCTGCCTTGGGCCCGATTTTAAAGGACTCTGAATATCACAAGCAGAAAATAAAAATGTATCAGGGAAAACATAAGCACCTACATCACTCAGGACGCAGAGCTCAGCTCCAAAACCAGAGCTACACCTGAAGCCCTAAATACGTGCTTTCCACTTAAGCCCCAGGGAAACCCGTCATCACATCGCTTGCCCTGTATCTTCAAAAGTCTGTGAAGTGTGCCGTTGGAGATACTGCTTCTAAGTGCAGAGAAGATTTGGAGGCGAGCACGTTAAGAAAAAAGGACAAAGGAATGAACTTACCAAATCCTTCTTCTCAGCATATATGCAATGAATTTTTTGCAGCCTGAAATATTAGTTCCCAGTAGGGCTGACAGCATCCTTTTGTATTTCCCTTTGTGTCCCAATTTGTGGTTCTAAGGTACTTGCAGATTAGATTACTATACACAGAAGTGGCCTGTGGTAACTTTTGCAATTATTTAGCAATATTAAACAGTTCCTATTACCCATAAGTTTGTATACATGTGCTCAGTCAAGTAACATGCCTAAGGCATAATATTGCCCCCTTACATCGGAAACCAGATGGGTACTGAGCGCTAGAATATTTTAACAAATTGGGGCGCCTGGGTGGCGCAGTCGGTTAAGCGTCCGACTTCAGCCAGGTCACGATCTTGCGGTCCGTGAGTTCGAGCCCCGCGTCGGGCTCTGGGCTGATGGCTCTGAGCCTGGAGCCTGTTTCCGATTCTGTGTCTCCCTCTCTCTCTGCCCCTCGCCCGTTCATGCTCTGTCTCTCTCTGTCCCAAAAATAAATAAACGTTGAAAAAAAAAATAGAATATTTTAACAAACAAATATTTAACAAGTTTCAATTAACTTTTTTAAATAAATGTTTAAAACAGAATTTAAAATATTTAAATAATTTATTAGTACATTTGATACATGTAAATTAAAATGTGCATTTGCATTTAATTTTAATGAGATACATTTAATATTTTAGAAAAAATATATACTTTCTTAAAATCATATATAAAAACTACTTTTAATACTTTACATTCACTTTAATTTACATCTTGACTGAGACGTATTCAATGAGTATACTTCTAATCCTTTATATCATTACTGTCAGCACACAAAAATAACTTAAAAATTTTGATTACAGCAATATAATTAGAGTAGAAATGTTATGAAATAAATAACATATGTATGTATATAATTATTTTTCAAAAAATCTGATTCATAAATAAAATATGTAAACATGGGCAAAAATGATTAAATTCAGTTGTCTTTCATATCTACTCAACTTTCAATATATAAAAATCATATCTTTGCACAAATTCTCTTTTGGTATGAAAGCATATTTGAAAAAGTAGGAGGGCTGAACAAATTTAATGAAAAGTTTGATACCTGAGTTTATATCTTTTAAATATTTAGACATATGGTGTATATATAATATATGATTCTATTCTTATCTTGTCTCTCCAGTGTTGGGGGAGGTCTGTTTAACAATGTAAATGTTTACCAACAATGGATATGGAGTCTCAGATTAAGACAATGCCTATCCACGTGTCATTCAAAATAAGTACACATACCACAGTAGCTTAAAAATTAAACCGTGGAGAAAAATCATGGTATATAGTAATAGTCCACTTTATTTCTTCAGTACATGTTTTATGGCAAACCCTCAAACAGTAGACTCAGATTATTCCCAATAGACACAGATGCTATTCAAAATCATGAAGTTAGCAGAAAGTCAGGGCATAAAAATTGTTTTCACAGTATTTGTATCTAAAATCCCAATCTCACTTAACTTCAGTTCCACTTTTGGGAATCTTGATAAAGGAAAAGTCAGTTAACTGGTGAATAAAACATCTCTTGGCATGTTCAAACTTCATAGGAGACATTTACTTCTCCATGCTATTATCTATCTTAATTATGCATAGTCATCTTTTCTTCTGTTGTATTTGTCATGGCAATTATAACCCCCAAGGCATTAAGTTATCAAGAATGGAGACTTTAAGGTCAGATTGGAAAACGAAGCAAAGGAAAACATCACCAAGCTTTGTCACCAAAGAATAGCATTCTTACAAAGATATCTCATCATTTCCTTAAAAATGATTGCATTGTCAATGACTTCAGAATCCAACAGTGGGTCCCAAAAGATATAAATTGATACAGGCATACAACCTGAGTTTGATAACTATAAACAAAAGCAATTCTTTTCAGAAATTAAGAATAAATCCTGAAAAACCCCAAAAGAACTTAAGTAGCTAAAGCAGTCTTAAAAAAGAAGAAAACTGGAGGTATCACAATTCTGGATTTTAAGATACGCTACAAAGGTGTAGTAATCAAGACAGTATGGTATGGGCATGAATATGGACACATAGATCAATGGAACAGAATAGAAAACCCAGAAATAAGCCCACACTTTTTTGGTCAGAATTTATCTTCAACAAAGGAGGCAAGAATATGCAATGGGGAAAAAGACAGTCTTTTCAACAAATAGTGTTGGGAAAGCTGGACAGCCACATGCAAAAGAATGAAACTGAACCTCTTTCTTTCACCATGCACAAAAATAAACTCACGATGGATTAAGGACTTAAATGTGAGATCTGAACCCGTAAAAATCCTAGACAAGAACACAGGCAGTAATTTCTCTGACATCAGCAGTAACAACATTTTTTCTACATATGTCTCCTGAGGCTAGGGAAATAAAAGCAAAATTAAACTGTTGGGACTTCAACAAAATAAAAAGCTTCTGCACAGTGAAGGAAACAATCAACAAAACTAAAAGGCAACCTCCTGAATGGGAGAAGATATTTGCAAATGACATATCTAATAAAAGGTTAGTATCCAAAATCTATAAAGGACTTCTACAACTCAACACCAAAATCCCCCAAATAATCTGATTAAAAGATGTGTGGAGGACATGAGCAGTCATTTCTCCAAAGAAGACATCCAGATGGCCAACAGACATATGAAAAGATGGTCAACATCCCTCATCATCAGAGAAATGCAAATCAAAACCATAATGAGATACCACCTCACACCTGTCAGAATAACTAAAATCAAAAACCCAAGAAACAACAAGTGAGGGCATGGATGTAGAGAAAAAGAAAACCCTGTGCACTACTGGTGGGAATGCAAACTAGTGCAGCCACTGTGGAAAACAGCATGGAAAATCCTCAAAAATTAAAAACAGAACTATCATGTTATCCAATAATTCCACTACTGGTTATTTACCCGAAGAATACAAAAACGCTAATTCAAAAAGATATATGGACCCCTATGTTTACTGCAGTGTTATTGACAATAGCCAAGTTATAGAAGTAGCCCAAGTGTCCACTGATAGATGAATGTGTAAAGAAGTGGTTTATATATGCAATGGAATATTACTCACCCACAAAACAGAATGAATTCTTGTCATTGATGGATGGATCCACAGGGCATGATGCTAAGTGAAATAAATCAGCCAATAAGAAAGACAAATATCACATGATTTCACTCATGTGTGAAATTTAAGAAACAAAACAAACAAAAAGAGACACCAACCAAAAAACAGATGCTTAAATGTAGACAGCAAACTGATGGTGAAGGGAGGAGAGGGGGGGAATGGGTGAAATAGGTGATGGGGATTAAGGGTACACTTATCATGTTGACCACTGAGTAATGTATAGAATTGTTGACTCACTATATTGTACACCTGAAACTATTATAACACCATACATTAACTATACTAGAATTTAAAAATTAAAAAAAAAAAGAATAAAATATGTGTGTAAAAACAATAAATCCTGATAAAAATAGAGATCTCATAAAGGCATATTTTAAAATTAAACCCTGAAAATATCTGTAGGCCACCTAAAAACAAGGGAGTTGATCACTCAGCTATGAGAAAGAACACACACACGCAAAGGCTGGTTATTTGAAAATAATCTATTATTATTATTCACTTAATCCAACAAATTATTCTTTTCTTCAGAGATTTTAAAATCCTAAACCAAAGGTAGCGTAATATTCCCGGACTTTATTTTGCTTTGTATATCATTTCAGGCGATCAGAAAGTAAAAGTTTTAAAAGATATTCTCTTCATCTGTTCACAAATGCAATTTTGTTCTGGCCTCTATTTCAAAACACCTATGAATATATCTGACATAGGCAAGAGATTGGTTGTTTTATTTTCTTTATTTGCAAACTCTTTTCTCTAAACCCACTAACAGTGGGTTGTCAGAAAATACTCTCCTTTTGCTAATAATCAGATTTTACTATCATTGGAAAGAATAGGAAATGATGTGAACTTTTTATCTTAACATTTCATCTTAAATATTTTGGAAAATAAAAGAAAACTTCAAATGACATCTTCACAGAGCTGGAAAAATAATGTCATGTGTTTATCTTGGAAATTCTGATAAGTGTTACATTGTTGAATGGGGACTCTTGATGTCCTTTATAGTTAACGGACAAATAAAGCTACTAGAATCTCTTTATCATTATCATTATTATTTTAAAAGTCCTCTTCAAATGACAGAATAAAAGTTCTATAAATCAAGTAAGCTTTTTTCAATACTTCTGCATACTTAAGTGAATTTTCATGCCATCATTTATTCTTAAATTTGCTTTGAGAGTTGGCAATTACTGTAATGTACCACAATTCATTCATAGGTGTATTTAAGTTTAGCTTCACCATATATACAAATGTGAAGAAAGCTCTTTGGGAAAGATGAGTCAAAAGAAAACCTTTTACTTCATGGTGTCAATATTTTTTCTTCAAATAGTCTAAATGAGATTAATTTTTTTTTTTAATGATGAGTGTTTTCCTGTATGTGTATAATATTTATCTTGAGTTTGCCATCTCAATTTTCTTTCTCAAAGAAACACTACTGGAAATCAGTATGAAGGTGGCATGGTAATGACATGTTTTAAAGAACAAGGTGACACACAAAAATTGGCGTGACACTGAGGAAGTCTATTTCTTTGGCAGAATCAGAATGATGCTTTGTTGGGATAACTTTAATATTTGCATTCATTTTTTTGGTTATATACAAAGCCATAATCTACTCACATAGCTCTGCTTATACTGTGTTTGCAATCAGTAAACACTAGTCTTTAAATGATCAATTTGCCGATTTTGTAGACTTCTGCTTTCATTTCGTTTCACCTCAAAGGTTCTTGGCTATATTTTTATATTTAACTGAACATACTTAATATAGACATCGAATGGCCTGCAACTATCTAGAACTGAAGAGACTTATTTATGTTAGTTCAACATCAGAGTCTCATCCATACTTACAAGATGGAATACTGTCATAAAGAACAAATTATGTTTCTGGCTTTTATCACACATTAGCCCCCCAAAACAGAAGCAACACATCAAAAAACAGGGTCTTAAATTCCCACATTTTATACTGATATTTATAATTTTAAAACCAATGAATCTACAGAAAAATATGACTCAGTTTACCTTCAGTGGAAATGCAGTGTGGAGGGACTCTTATCCCATGGACTTGAACCACATCAAAAAATCAGGGATAATGGTCTATTAAAAAGCCACGTATCTTCGCTTAAAAACATCATGACTTAAGTGCCCAGAGAACTATTGCTGACAAATTGCAAAGTGACACTGGCCTCCTTAGTCTCAAAGCAATCGCTGAGATTACTCACCACTCTGACCAACATCCACTCATCAGAACTCATCAGAAAGCACAGCTGCGTGTAGTTGCAGCAAATCCTGTCCACTAGGCACAATGGTCATTGCAGGGAGATTGCCTTGTCCTTGTGAGGTCCCTGGGTGCTTCTATGCACTCTAAGTTTATGTATTTATTTTTGAGAGAGAGGGAGAGAGAGAGAGAGAGACAATATGCGAGAGTGTGAATGGGGGAGGGGCAGAGACAGAGTTGGAGAGAGAGAATCCTAAGCAGACTCCATGCTATCAGCGCCGAGCTGGACACAGGGCTGGATCCCACGAACCGTGAGATCGTGACCCGAGCTGAAATCAAGAGCTGGTCGCTTAACCAACTCAGCCACACAGACGCCCTCCTATGTGCTCTTTAAATGATTTATCAGCAATTGAAAACCGTTTTCCCATGAAATAAGAGTGTAGTGACTTTAATTACTAAAAACGCTATCTAAAGGAAGACAGGAGCTGGTAACTGTAGACTTGCTATTCAAACTCGAGTCCCCAGGCTAGCAACGTTAGCATCACTCGGGAGCTGTTAGAAATACACAATCTCGGGCCCTGTCCTAGATCTGATGAATCAGAATCAAGATTTTAACAAGATCCCGAGATGACTCATATGCACGTTAAACTTTGAGAAGGACAGATCTAGAGCAGTTTTCTCAAACTCTGTGCTGAATGAACTGTTTTCATCAGTGATTTCTTTACAACCTATAGTATTGTAAAACACAATAAAAACAAATTACTTGAATGATGAAATAAAAGGTCCAAAGGCATACAAACCCCCACAAATATGGTTTTTTTTCTATTGTAAACACAGACAAAATAACATTCTATCAAATTATTATAAGGTGTTTGGTAGTAACGTCACAGATGTACAATATCAAGAGTGTCACCCACTTCATTGAAAATTGTTTCATTATGCAATATATAAGAACAGTCTTTCAAGCTTCTAACCTTTATTTTTGTCTCTCAATTTCATCTGCCCTTGGCAAACAGGTTGCATACTTGATTGTCACATGCATACAATTATTAAGATAATTCAACAAACAAAAACAAATATATTAGAAAGACAGCAAAGTCCAGATGACCAATTTCCATCTTTAAACAGTTGAGACCAAGCTGCTTCTTATTCTGCCGATGTGCAAAGAACGTATTTCATACCTTAAATCTTCTTGACAGAAATTGTCACCCTCTTGCCTCAGCATGTAATAATGGTAGTTGATAATCAGTTTCCATGTTATCTCATAATAAAGAGAATAATCTCTAATTTAATGCAGCAGGCACTACATAATTCATAATTTTTACCACATAGCTAGGGGCACTGCTTAGTGTTGCTGTCTTTTAATTTTAATAGTTTCTAACCCAAACTCCTCAACCTAGATAAGTACTCCAGAACATTCCTGTGTCGCAGCTGGCATCAGACTACATCACATACCATCAGACCATGCTCCTGCACAGGAGTCAAACCCCAAGCCAAATCTGTTGATAGGGTAATGCTTATAGTTTTCTTTTATAGAGTTTAGAGCTAGAATTCACTGTCAGCTAGGTCAAAAAGATAACTCTTCCAATGCATCATCATGTTCACTTTGCACATATATGAACAGAACTGCTATGTCAATAATATATGTGCATTTGTCAAGTCAAGTGACGTAAAAAATATATCCTGCTAGTTTTGTTTCTTCTTTGCATAGGTGTTCGGTAGAACCAACCAGCTCCTGAAAACATCCAACTATAACGCCACTGGAAACTGATGCGTAATCTTACTTCTCCTCTGCAGACTTTCCAGTGTTCCCAGCAAAATTTCTTTGATCCAGCTTTTCACTAGTGCTTCAGCAATTGGATGATTTCTTATTCTTCTCAGCCCAAAGTGCTACTTTACAAAAAGCCTGGAAATTACTAATATTTATATGTAAAATATGAAACATCTGCTTCTGTTGGCTTTTGAAGTTAATAGTCTTACCATTAGCATCTTTTTTTAAAAACCTGTGCTTTGTGATTTGTGTGTAAATGACTCTTAACTTTTAATGGTGCTTTCACTTCATTAGCTATTACCTCTTAGTTAATAACCAACTGTGATTTTCACACACCACCATCAATTATTGCTACAGAGTAGAACTTGGTATAAGAAGGATCATAATCCCAAGTACAAGCAGGACAAACCCCTTTCTTCTTCCTTTTTTTTTTTTTTTTTTTTGGAATCTTTGTCACCATCACCAGCATTTTGTTTACTTTTATACCCATAGCTATTAACCAAAAATAATTCAATGAACCTCATTTTACCACATGTTAGTTAGAAATACAAATAAATAATGTATTTTATGTCTGTTGTGTAACTAATAATATTAAATATAAATTTGATTTTATTAAAGGAAAATGATGGAAAAGTACAAGTTATTTTTTTTTTAATTTTTTTTAATGTTTATTTATTTTTGAGACAGAGAGAGACAGAGCATGAGCAGGGGAGGGGCAGAGAGAGAGGGAGACACAGAATCCGAAGCAGCTCCAGGCTCTGAGCTGTCAGCACAGAGCCCGACGCGGGGCTCGAACTCACAGACTGCGAGATCATGACCTGAGCCGAAGTTGGACACTCAACCGACTGAGCCACCCAGGCGCCCCGAAAAGTAAAAGTTATAAGAATAAACAAATGTTTATGTTTTTTTCTCACGTATACATTTCTGGGTTACAGTTCACTAATCTGAAAATATCTCACGTTGTGATGCATTCTTACTGTCCACGATTATTACGTACCTCATGCCACATGTGGCTCCTCGTGTAAGTTTGACAGTGGTCTAACTGGTCTGCACCCTGTTGATTAAGACAAGTCAGGAGCTTGACTATCACAACGATACATATTGCAGGAAAAGTTCCTAAAGGCTTACTCTCAGTTTCTGTACATGTCTCATTGCCGAGCATCGGCTATACCATTTGCAAGCTGGAACCACATTTGACCAGCACTGATCTAGTCTGGCTCGCAGTTTTGTTGGGTTTATTTCACCAGGGATATACTGAGCACTGTGCCCTGCTATCGGGTGGGGGTGGTTAAAGCACGTTCCTAGACTAGAGATGCTAAAAGTCTACTTAAGGAGTAAAACAAGGAAAGAGATAGTATTTTTATATACGTAATTGCATAGGATTTTCCTTAGAGTATCCAGAGATGCAACTACATTCAGATAGAGGATCAGGGAAGTCTTCCTAGAGGAGATAATCCCTGAACTATGTATGTTAAAAGATGAATGAGTAGCACTAAACTATGGGAATTTTTTCCATGGAGAGAGGATACCTTAAGGAATAGCATGGCACAAGCACGTGCTAGAGAAAGGGGTAGGAGGCGTGAGGGTACAATGAATACTTTGGTGCTTCCTAAGGGTCAATTACAAGTCAGGTCATGACACACTATGGAACTGCAGGGGAAGAAAGTCCCCTTTACGAACCCAGGAATTGGACCCATGATGTCCCCTGAGAGATAAAGCAGTTTGTTTCCTTATGTGTGCGTTGTTTCATTTCTGAACATATGGGAGTCAGGCACAAAACCACCTCATTTTCTTAACATCCAGTCTACTGTGGAATACTCAGCCACTTTGTATCAGTTTTTTCTTATGGTCTTTAGATGCTCCTGTTATTCCTGTCACTCGAAAGTCTCCTTTGTAACTATGATCATGAGTCCTTAATTTCTCAAAAATTGATCATCCAATCAGGTGTTATTCCAGAATGCTACATCTCTCCTTCAAACTAGGTCCTTCTCTGATCTATTGCTGTATTCATCAGGCCAAGAGGATGGAACGAACAGAAGTGTAATCTGTGACTTTAGACAATTTTATTTCGTGTAGGCAGACAGCATTTAAAAACAAGTAAATACAGGGGCTCCTGGGTGGCTCAATCAGTTAAGCATCCAACTTCGGCTCAGGTCACGATCTCACGGTTCGTGAGTTAAAGCCCCGCTTCGGGCTCTGTGCTGACAGCTCAGAGCCTGGAGCCTGCTTCGGATTCTGTGTCTCCCTCTCTCTCTCTCTCTCTGTCCCTCCCCTGCTCACACTCTGTCTCTCTCTCTCTGTGTGTCTCTCAAAAATCAAGAAACATTAAAAAAATTTAAAATAAATAAAAACAAATAAATACAGAGAACAAACTGAAGGATGCTGACCAGGGGGGAAGGGGAGGGGACGGGCAAAATGGGTGAAGGGGATGTAGGCTTCCAGTTTTGGAATGAATAAGTCATAGAGATGGAAAGGTAGGGAATATAGTCATGGTATTGAAATAGCGTTGTATAGTGACAAATGGTAGCTGTACTTGTGGTGAGCACCGCATGAGGTATAGAGTGTTAAATCACTATTTTGCACACCTGAAACTAATGGAACATTGTATGTCAACTGTACTCAAATAATTAAACAAACAAACAAACAAAATTAAAAATATAGTGTGGAGGTATAAGTTGAAAGTTACCAGATAAAGAAACACTGACCTTTTTAAAATATATTTTTCATCTAAATATGCTCTCCTTCATTCCCTTCTTCATAATCATCAATAATCAAAATCACTACGTTGTTAGGTTGAATTCCCCTTCTAACTTCTACCCATAATACTATGGACCTTAAATAACTGCTTCTCATGTTCTGACTCTTCTTTTAAAATTCACTTTGGGGGTGCCTGGGTGGCGCAGTCGGTTAAGCGTCTGACTTCAGCCAGGTCACCATCTCGCAGTCCGTGAGTTCCAGCCCCGCGTCAGGCTCTGGGCTGATGGCTCAGAGCCTGGAGCCTGTTTCCGATTCTGTCTCTCCCTCTCTCTCTGCCCCTCCCCCGTTCATGCTCTGTCTCTCTCTGTCCCAAAAATAAATAAACGTTTAAAAAATAAATAAATAAATAAATAAAATTCACTTTGTCCATGAATCCATCCACTCACGGTAAAAATAATTTGATCACCCTGAAGTGCTATTGATTTGCTTTTGCTTTGTGTCCTTTTCCATTTCATCAGAATAGGAAACTGGATGTTACCCTTCCCAGTTAATTAATGTGTTTACCCATGAAGTTACATCACTTAAAGGTGCAAACATACCTTTTAGTACAATGTGTTTCTGGAAGCTGTATCAAAAAAAAAAAAAAAAAACCCAAAAAACTGATTATTTCAAAATGGAACCTACTTTTTTTTTTTTAATGTTTTATTTATTTTCGAGACAGAGGGAGACAGAGCATGAGCAGAGGAGGGGAGAAAGGGAGGGAGACACAAGAATCTGAGGCTGGCTCCAGGCTCTGAGCGGTCAGCACAGAGCCCGACGCGGGGCTCAAACTCACGAACCGTGAGATCATGACCTGAGCGGAAGCTGGACGCTCCACTGACTGAACCACCCAGGCACCCCTGAACCTACTTTTTTTACATAAATAAATTTATACCAGGCGCCATGCTTTTAAAAAGTTTCTTTCATTTGTTTAGGTATCTCCACTTTTACTTCATCTATCTACTCAGAATAAGAGAAAAATAAATTTATCTTTCATTTTATGGTTATACTTTGGGCAAGTAAATCTTTAGCAGCAAACTTTACAATGAATTAACCTAAGGCAATGCTCTTCACTGAATAAAACTGATGTGATAAAAAGTTAATTAATTAATTAAAATAAAATAAAAATAAAACTGATGCCCACCATAAAAAGAAATTAACACACAAAAATACAACTTTATTGACTCATACAATAGGCTAGCTGTAATTTATATGTTACTTTAATATTTAAAAATCATTCATTTGTTTTCTGATTTAGAATCTGGAATAGCTTTTGGACTGGATTTGGGTGTCCCCACCATTTCAGATCATTGTCCAAGAAAGTTTGAGTGCAGTCTTTTTGGTTATGCAAAGGTCCTTATCAAAAAAGAGACTTTCGGGGGCGCCTGGGTGGCTCAGTCGGTTAAGCGGCCGACTTCGGCTCAGGTCATGATCTCGCGGTCTGTGAGTTCAAGCCCCGCGTCGAGCTCTGTGCTGACAGCTCAGAGCCTGGAGCCTGTTTCAGATTCTGTGTCTCCCTCTCTCTGACCCTCCCCTGTTCATCCTCTGTCTCTGTCTCAAAAATAAATAAACGTTAAAAAAAAAATTTAAAAAAAAAAAGAGACTTTCGCAATGGTTCCATAGACCTTAAAACATTTTAAAGGTCTTAAATAAGTAGTTAGTATTTTTTACAGTTGATCTAGTTGATGTTTCTTAAAATAAAAATCAAGTTTTGAATGTCAGGGCAAAGCCAATACTTTTCCCATATTCTCTCACTACCTCAGGTAAAATTTCTCACCTGAAGTTTCTTGATATCTGCTTCATAACTGTCAGAAAACAATTAAGGATTGTTACCTTACTCATTCTGTTACTGTAGGGCCATTTAAGACTTGGTTGACAGTTGTCATTGACCTTAACACTTCGTTAGAAAAATGAAAGCTTTATAAGCAAGTATGCAATAACCAGTCTGTCTTTCCAAAAGAAACCTTAAAATTGCACCCAAAGAACTATAAAAGCTGGCCTAAGCAGTGCTAATTTGTGAGTATTTACTTGGGGTGAGGAATGCCAAATAGCAAATGAAAGGCGTCGTGAGTTGTGGTGTGAATGTTAATCGGTCAGTAAGAAATGAGAGGTGTGGTGAAGTTGAAAGTTGTAGGAAATGACAAACCGTAGGCAGCAATCCAGCAAAGTCCTGAAAATCACATGCTCCAAATTCACTGCCTGTGGCCTCTACTACTTCTGCAGAGCCGCTTCAGACTCTCCAGCACAAGGGTAGAGTAAATCGCGAGAGTCAACAATTGCCGGTGTTGTTTCCAGATTGTTTAAATTCTTATGTAACAGCTAACCATGGCTCAGCTCCTTCTTTAACCATAAAAACGATTGAAACATTTTGAAAAGGCTATCAGTGGTTTGCATCAACGTTTATAATGGCTAATTTGATGCTCTATCCTGTCAAATTCTTTTATTTCTCTTATATTAATTTGGTCATTTGGATTTTTCCAAATTCTGTCTTTACTCTGTGCTTCCCAGAGTGGAGATCAAAGGTGTCGTATTTGCCTGTATCTTCAGCGTCCCCACCAGGGCCTATATAAATAAGGTGCTCAAAAATGCGTGTGGATTTGCTTTCTTTTAAATCCCATTCCGTTCCAAAGATGCAACTCTTTCTATTCTATACCTGCTTACTCCCTTCTTTATTTTATTTTATTTTATTTTATTTTATTTTTTTTGGTGCTATTTCCTTCTCTACTCAAAAGGTTGCATTGATGAAAGTTAAAAATAGCAAAAACCTACATGCTTTGTGTTTGCAAATAAGCTCACGAATGGAGTTCACATCTTTGATCTATTTCTTTTCTTTGTTCACATCTGTTGTCCATTTTAATAAAAATTCTCTTTCAGGGCTTGAACTGCAACTTTGATGTACCACCATGCTTTTGTCTACTGGTCCTCAGCATGAGGCATCAGGCACCAGAGACTTTCATGGGAGGAAAAGATGGAGAGAACATAAACCCCAAGTGCCCTTCTAAAGAATAGATTTACTATTTTGACCGTACTTTTCTTTGGAGTACAAGGATATTCCTTGTACTTAGATACTCAGAGCTGTGTTTTGAAGGACTACTTGCATTTTGTTTCACTCAAGGATAGGTAATGGCTAAACTTGATAGTCAATGCCTGCGTTTAAAAGCAAACTAACAAAAACCTCTAGATTAAGACATCAATGTGATTAGGATACAAAATAATTGCCCAAATAATTCACATTCAAGAGGGACATCAATACTATACCAGATTGTGTGGCCTGTATTTTCGTTTGTTTGCATGTGTGTAGGAAACCATGAGTTCTAAAAAAGGAGAGAAATCAGTCAATTGGACATTCAAGCAAAACAATCTGTTTGTGGTTTTATAAAGGACGTAGCCACCTAACCAGTTAAAACTTTTACTCTCCCAATAATTGTTAAAGCATTGTACAAATATATAGATTATAAAGAGACTCTGATTGTGTGCTTTGGAAAGTGACTTAGATTTGGTCCTCCAGCCGCCAAGCTTGCTGTTCACTTAGAAGATACGTTTTTGGTTGGATTTGTACCAGGTGCCTTGTGTTTTAATAGAATATATGGTTATATGATTCTCCTTGATAATTGTCCTTATTAATTTATTTCCAAAACAAGAGAAAGTGGACCCCGAGGTCTTCGTTAATCTCTGAGATTTTCTTTCTCATTTATCAAAGAATATTAATTCATTTGAATAATATCCCAATCCCTTCCTTCAGTAACAAGATACTGTTCTAGCAATGTACTATTTGTGAGAAATGGGACAGGGGCGGGAAGAAGAGATCTGTAGGTAAATTGAAGAAGCAGTTTCACAGGGGATTACTTTTTTTTGGAAGTTTTATGTCCAGGATTTATGTCTAGAGAAATCTAGGGAAGAAGAACCATCAGTTGCTATGGTCTCACTGCATTGCCCAATGTCTTTTAAAGGTACCCTAATGACATAAGAAACCGTATGTCTCTAACACAAAGCAGGATGGGAAGGGACCTCAATGCTGCTCAGTGGAAGAAGATAGATAACTGAAGTCGCCTTAGTGTCTTCTCCACTAACTCTCTTGACTCTTTGCCCTCCTAGAGAAGGATGAATTGACCCCATTAAGCATTCCCTATTGGCTCTAGTAGTTACTATTTCAAAGCAAAATTTCTGCGTATAAAATTGGGCTTTTCTGGATTTTTCTCGTCTCAAAAGAGGATCGTGAAAGACACAAGTAAGTGTAATTATTCTACATTCACATTTATTCATATGGTTGGGCATAACATGGGGATGGTGTGAACTTTTCATAGGCTCATTGTCATATGACCATGTTCCCTTTACATGAATACAAGTCCTCACCTTGACCAGCTGTCTCACCAACGTGTGCCATTAGTCATAGCATCACGAGACACATGTACTGAGGAAAATTCATCTCCATTATCAGCAAAGCAACTCAAAATATACATCTTATTTTTAAAATATACATAGTAAGTCACGTTCTTTTAGAAAATCAATTACACACACACACACACACACACACACACACACACACACAAAACCCACAAAAGCATCAGTTATACATCCTTCTTTTTTTTACTATCACCCTAGAAATTGCACAAGTACGTATAGTTGCATCCAGGAAATTGTGAACCTTAATATATCCAATTTAGCAGTAATATCATGCGGGACACGTGTTTAGGTTTAAGTGTAGCAATGTTATGTTTCTTCCAGCTGCTATGTATGAATACTTCAAAGTACTTGGCTCTTGACTGATGAAGATTCCATGTCTTATTGATTTGGTTTCTAGAAAAGTAGGGGATTTGTTATTCTCTATGAGCTAGTGGCATTTGAGAAACACATGTGTAAAAAGCCTTGCAAAATTTATATACACAATGCATGTGGGGGCACTTTTATTGATGTCATATGAAGAAGTGGAATCTCCAGGTTAGTTTTTTTTCTGTAGAAGAAGTCATATTGTATAACTCTTTCATTTGCTGCCTATAACATACATGGTGAAAACTAAAATAAAACCCTCGTTTTAAAAAACCAGATGGAAAATCATGCTGGCTAGATAATACGATGTCTTCTAGAGACACACAAAAGTATATAGCAAGATCCTTTCTATTTTTTTTGAAATCTTTTTTAGAAAGAAAGGAAATTTGAGAGATTAGGACTATTGAATCTTTTTTTTTTTCCTCTTTCTTCCTTTTTGCAAAGGAAAACGAAAAAGCTTGCCTGAGACAAAATTCTGCCAAATGCTAGTTGCTGAAGGCCCACAGTGAGGTCTAAGCAGAGTTCAAGACTGAAATAAATGTCTAAACACAAGGCAAGCATAGTTTCTTTCACCGCTGCAATGCTCCATGTATTAATCTGAGTGCTGGAGTTCTTTTCTGCATTTTTGGTTTCTGTTTTTATAAAAATAAAAACCCTCAATGTAATGAGAGGAATAATTCCTGAAGCCACTAATGTCTTTCTCGGAGTCAGCACAGATTAGTCTCATTGGCATTGTTTCCTTCATTGTGTGTTTCCACACTCTCTACCCTAAATCTGCAGACTTTAATTTTTTTTTTTAATCTTTCACCATACAGAGTAGAAGTTGCATCATTAAATATTTTGCTGCTTGTTTTTAGAAGGGAATATTTTACAATGCAGTCTCGATCCTCAACTATCTAAGGAGGTAAATATAGCTCCCTAGGAGGAAGGCTACCAGAATTCACAATGTCTTTTGGCATCTTTACCTTTTTGAGTTTATATTCTGACTCATGGTACGTTGGTAGACATACTCATTCATGCTTTCATAGGAAAACTTTCCAGTAGCATCCACTGGATCTTTTATTTGCAAATCATTTGTGTGTCTGTAGCATTGACGACAATAATAGCCAATAGTCACTGACAGTTTACTGTGTACCAGGTGCTCTCCAGTGCTTTATATAAATTTACCTACCTACTGTTACAGTTAGGTGCTCTCATCAGATCCACAAGGAAACTGAGGCACAAATACCTTGGTTAAATAACTTACTTAAGGTCATTGAGCTGGTAAATGATGGAGCCAGAATTCTAATCTAGAAAGTCTGGTTTTAGAGTCAGAACACTTAACCGACACCCATTGGGCTGGAATCCATCCACTACTCTTATTATTACCCCATCACTAGGTGCTCCTGGCCTTGACAAATGATGGAAGGACCCATTGAAGCCATTCTAGTATGGTGGTTGGTGAACAATGCTTTTGGGGAGGGTACTCTATACTGACCTACATTGTGTCACTTCTCACATAGGCTAAATACAGAGATCTAGAAACCAGGGAGTAGAAATACGAGTGGCACTTTTTGCACCTGGAAAAGTAGCTCCTGGGAAAATTTGACTGACAATCCCAAGACAATAG
>NW_024412394.1:71093105-71359513 GCF_014898765.1 Herpailurus yagouaroundi
AGAGAGAGAGAGAGAGAGAGAGAGAGAATCCCAAGCAGGCTCCACACTGTCAGCCTAGAGCCCAATGTGGGGCTGAAACTCACAAATCGTGGGATCATGACCCGAGGTGAAATCAAGAGTCAGACGCTTCACTGACTGAGCTACTCAGGTGCTCCTTAAATTCATTTTAATAAAAATTAAATAAGGGTAAAAATTCAGTTCTTCAGTTACATTTCAAATGCTCAATAGCCACATGTGGCTAGTGGCTACTTGTTGACAGTAAAGATACACTTTCATTGTTGTGGAAATTTCTATTACACAACACTAGTTTCGGGTCCAAAGGTAAAAGGAATAGAGAGTCTGGAAGTGACAGTTGACACAAGTGTCCAGAGGTGGCTCTGCCAGGGCCACCTTCTTGGCCGGATCCCAGCTGCGACTGGACGTGAGCTGTTCTTCAGCCTAACCACTACAGGTCGCTATCTGTCTTCCGAGCCTGAATTCGGGAGCCGTCTACACTCTTTCCAACACATTTCTCTTCTGTTTAAGTTAACCACAGTTGTTTTCTGTTAGTTCCTGCAAGAACCTTTCCTGATAGAAGGGCCTTTACTTAATATTTCCTGAAACTGGAAAACCCACACTTCAGGAAATTACCGACATTGGGTCGTTACATATTAACATAATTGCTCTTGAATCTCAAGGCTAATTACCCAGAAAAAAAGTAGGTTTGGGGATAGAGTTATGTAGACCTGAGATTGGTGTGAGGGTAAATGTCTTTCTCTTCCTTGGCCTAGTGAATCTTGGACCCTAAGACGCTTGGACCGTGAATCGTGCCTGCCGTAAGAAAACCAGGGACTATATAGGGTGTGTGTTTTGAGAGCTCCATGGTTTGCAGTCTTCAAGGACAAACAAATAGCAAATAATCCCAAGTCTTTGATAAATCTTAATGAAAGTTACAGCTGGTGCTATAGAGAATTACATAAAGATTTTGTTCTACGCCTGGGATGGATAACCAAAGGAAGAATTGTAGTCCCAAATTAGTAACCATCAGTGACAGCCAGCTGTGTCCAGCCGAGAGATGGCCACCTTATAAGGACCATCTGGGTTCAAGCCAGTAGCATGGCAGATTGATAACAGGACCAGAGTGTAAGAACTGGGCTGGAACTGAGGTCACATGTGAAACAACATCCTGGAGGAATCAAACAAACAAACAAACAAACAAATAAAAAACAAACAACAAAACAAAACAAAACCCTGGGAAGTGTTCTAAAACATAAACTCAATTTCTTACAAGGGCCCATAGGGACTCAAAGTCAGCACAATTTGGGTTTTAATGGAAACATAATTTTACAAATTTTCGGAGGCTGAAAAGGTGAATGGCATTTGAATTATATAAGGAAGAACATTTTTTTGCCATCTGAGGTCTTCAACAATAGAATGGACTGACTTGTGCCCTAACAAGGTACTTATCACTGGAAGGACTCAGCTAGGAAATTGGGTAAACAACCTTCAGCGGGAAAGATTTCCGTGCAGGTGGACTTTCAAAAGCTTCCTCTCACCTAAAGATTTTATGAACCTCTGTTTCTCACTAGACTAGCCTTTACAAACCAATGTGATTTCAATTGCAAAAGTAGCAAATTTTCCTTAAAGCCCAGGGAAAACCAAGAATATCTATTAAAATACTTGGAATTTTGTGGTTAGGCTTTTCCAGTTTAACTCTCTTAATGCCTCGTACTTTCCATTTTCTTTCTGTTTCCTTTGTGTGTAAAACAAACTGTAATTCTGTGCAAGTTGGGAGCTATTAAATTGCTTTAGTGGAGAGGTAAATGATTCTTAATATTATTAGAATTTTAATCAGAATATGGTGAACAAATCTTGGGGAATCCTAACCTTATTTGCTACAAAGATTAAAACATTTCTCTGTAAAAAAAACAATCACATAAGCCGTCCTGATTTCTTCTGCATATTTATGTTTCCAAGAACATTTCAGTCAGGGGCTGAGCAACTTGGGGAAATAGAATTATGGCTAGGTTTTCCAGGACATTCACATGTGCGACCAACTCTGTGGATATGCTTGGAATCTGTTCCTGGCCCAGGATCAGATACATACATAAACTCCTCATAAACTCATACCACATTTTCATTCTATCTGTTTCCAAGAGTAATTCTTCACAAATGCTAGAAGCCTGCTTTGTGTTTTACTCATTTATTAATGGCCCACATAATCTGTAATTTTTCATACCTTTGGAGACTTCAGGACTACCATGATCTCTGCCTATTCTGCTTTTCATATTTGCATTTTCTTTTCTTTTTTAAGTTTACTTATTTTGAGAGAGACAGAGAAAGAGAGAGAGAGAGAGAGTGGGGGAGGGGCAGGGGGAGGATCTGAAGCAGGCTCTGTACTGACAGCAGAGAGCCCAACGTGGGACTCGAACTCATGAACCGTGAGCTCATGACCTGAGCCGAAGTGAGGCACTTAACTGACTAAGCTACCCAGGCACCCTACATTTGCATTTTCTTTTAAGTTGCCCCCTCTCCCAGCGTATAGTATAAAGAAATATCAAAATAAAAAATGTTACCAACTTTTTTCACAAATTCATTCAGTAAACATGTATTTTTTAAACCTATTGTCCAACTGAGGAGGGCACCCGTTGGGATGAGCACGGGGTGTTGCATGGAAACCAATCTGACAATACAGTTCATATTTAAAAAAAGAGGAAGAAAAAATAAAACCTATTGTCCATATATATATGTGCATGATTTGCCAAATGGTAAGTTACCACCATGTGGTGTTATTTGCATTGTTGTACATGTTCCTACTCCTATTTGTACGTGTTCCTATTTCTCGTGAGTTCTGTACTTTGCCTCAGTAAGTAGATCATAAGGTCTTAGAGGGCAATGTTAATATTCCCTGTATAGGCTAGTAATATTTTGAGCATACTAGATATGTGACGATATTCTCATTTTATTCTTAACTATAAATATTTTTATATGAAACATGGCAAAAACCAACAGCAAGGAAGCATCAGTGAACAATAATAATATTAGCTAACATCTCTTGAGTACTATGTGGCAGTCACTTTTAACTGCTTTGCATGAATTATTTAATCCTTCCAACACCTCTTTGATGTAGGTAGTATTATTATTATTTCTCCTTTACTGATGAAAACACTGAGGCACAAATGGTTAAGTGGTGGGCCCAGTGCCACACGATACATAAGTGGTGCAGCCAAAAGTTGAACTCTGATCCTGGGGCTCCGGAGCCTAGGCTTTCAACCACAACTGTGTGCTGTCTCTAAAGATGGAGAACAAGTTGGAGGATGTGGAAATTGAAGGATTTGGAAAATGCAATTTTTTCTCACTTTTCATAAAATCGTCCCCCTGGAGGATCAGTAATCAAAGGTGACGAGGAAATTGGATGTGCGCCTTCCCCTCTAACACCGGCGCCAAATAAACATCCTCTACCCCCGTACTCAAGCAGACAGCTTGTTGGAGTTCAACAATGCAGTATGAAATAACAGTATGAAATAATAGTATGAAAGGCAGTGAAAGAATATAGGCTGCTGAGCCCTGTTTACTGCACCAGAGAGAAGGGAGTTCCATATGCCACGAGAATAAACACAAATGCCCTTTAACCATTTCTTCCCGGTGGTTTTTCCATGACAAATACCTTGCCTCAAAACTTTAAGATTATTGGGGCGCCTGGGTGGCGCAGTCGGTTAAGCATCCGACTTCAGCCAGGTCACGATCTCGCGGTCCGTGAGTTCGAGCCCCGCGTCGGGCGCTGGGCTGATGGCTCGGAGCCTGGAGCCTGTTTCCGATTCTGTGTCTCCCTCTCTCTCTGCCCCTCCCCCGTTCATGCTCTGTCTCTCTCTGTCCCAAAAATAAATAAATGTTAAAAAAAAATTTTTTTTTAAATAAAAAAAAACTTTAGGATTATTTTACGTCTCTGCCTTACCCTGAGATGAAACTATACTGAGATAAAATGATAGATCATCTCTCACATACACAGTTCTGTGTGTGAATCTGCGGTGTGCTTACTCAGTCATTTATTTCTTCAACAACCTATTATCTGACTGCCTTCCTATACCGGACATGATTGGGGCTACAAAGACAAACGAGACAAAATTCCTGCTCACACGGAACTCACAGTTTAACCCTAAAGGTAGACAACAGACATACAATTGCATGGAGAGGGAAAAAAATAAATAACAGTCTCTCTTACATGAGTGAAATATAACCCTGTCCCTACAAACGTTCATTCAAACATTTATTAATTCCGCAAGCATCTATAAAAAATATAGTATGCACAGGGTGCTTTGTAAATGATAATTTTCTTCGATAAAGTATGTCCCACAACTGAACATAGCTTCTCAGACATACTTGACCATCATAGAGTAGCATAGAACTGTTGGCCTACCCGGCTCCAAACCCAAAGGTCAGCTTATATTGAACTGTACTTGATACTGGGCCATCATCCCATACTGAAGAATATTATAATAAACACTTCTATAAAATCTGTCCCCAGATTTACAGTAAGTATATTTGCATGAAAGCCTTTCTGGGGAGGACTGGGAGAAACCCCCTGGTTGCATATAAGGAATAGTGGTGCTTCTTCTAGATATCTAGTCTACTTTGACTACATGGATATTATGTCCATCATAAGTGATTCTTATCGTAGCTAGCTGATAGAATGCATAAATCATTATTTACGAATCCCTCCTCACCATACCTTATTCAACTACTCCTACTGGTCTACCCAAGCATGTGTAGAGGACCTCACGTCAGGCACATTTTGTGCACGGTTCCTTGTATTTGTTCTGTGTTCACTTTCCCTTTGCTTCAATTTTTATTTATCTTGCACTTGTCTTTTATTGCAATGATGTACACTTCTTTGTGAATGACTTCTCTCCTGCTAAAAGTGAGATTTGGTGTAGAGATAAGTAACTTGATATCTAGCTAGCTAGATGACAGATAACAATGAAAGAAAGCGAGAGATGGCAGGTTGTTTAACAGTCTTTGAATTTGATACTTTGCATCTATCACGGCTGATGAAAATGTCACCTGTTTATGGCTTTTAGTCACCGCTGTCCTCTACTCACATGTGTCCTTTAATGCTAACCCACTAGACACCTGCACTGCAATAAGTCCCTTTGATTTTCCCTTGTGCACGCCTCTCAGAAACTCCCTTTTCTCTCCAACCCCATTTCCTCTGTCCTTGTCCAGATCCTATGGCTGAGTTAAGGCAGCCATTCTTCCAAATATCCTTGTAGCAAATTCAGATTGGGGCTTCTGCCCCACTTGCAGTGATTCCCACGGCGACTTTTCCATGATACACTCCCTTTCTCCATTGGAGTAAATGGGTCCCGTGCTGTTGTAGACGTGTTCTGAATAGTTGCTGCCAATTTCTTGCTTGACCTTACCTCCATGGCCACAGTATTTGACTAGAAGGACTGCGTAACACGTAGAAAGGTATCTGGCTGCAAGGAACCAAAATTGTTTAATAGTAGCTTAAGCAAATAGACTTTGTTTTTCTCACATAATAAGAATGCTGGAGGTAGGCGGTTGCTCACATTAGTAACGGTGCCTCAAAACATTAAGAACTATAGTCTTTGCAATTCCCCTGACATTTCCACATACATTGCAGTTCGTGGTCACTAGTTGGCTACTACGGCTCAAAGCATTATATCTATTCTAAGGGCAAGAAGAAAAGCAGAAGGAAAATGGATCCCTATCCTGCCCAATCCCTTTCATCAAGAGAGCCAATAGGTTTTTAGAAACTCTTACCGTACAGGAATCTCATTGGAATGGAGTAGGCTTTAAGAATACCTCCAGTGGCAAACAGAAAAAAGAAAAAAACACAGAATGAGATTGTAATGCTTGGCTTAAACTAATGATTGGTTGCATGATTTTGGGCTCACTATTTCCCTAACAGACTCAGGGTTCTGTCATCAAAAAAGAAGTTGAAACTAGGTATTGCATAGGCAGGTGAGCCCCAAAACTGTCAGCATCCCAACCTGTGGCCTCACTGATTTTTCCATGGGTAAGCACATGACCCAAACCCAACCCACAGAGACCTCACACAAGATTTTTGAAACTCTCTGGCAAGACAGCTATCTATAGTCACAGATTAAGCTGAATAAAGAATGCTCTGAGAAAAGGAAGCTAACATAAATAGAAATAAAACCATGAGATAGAACATTCAACCGACACTCAGGGCACTGATTCTTATAGAGTCATTGTTAAGGCCAGTTTACTTCTACCCTTGGGTATGGAATCCAATCAGTTCTCTATTATGTTCAAACTACATCAAGCTCGGTTTCTATGCCTTGCAACCAAAGAAAGACTCTCGACTAACCTATTTCTTGACGTGTTTCCCTACTTCAGTCAGTGCAGCACTGAGCCTGTACAGTTGTTTTTATCAAACATAAATCCAGTGATGCCACCAGTTTGAAATCTGTGATGATTTCCTCATCACCCACAAGATGAAGTTCAAACATTTGTTATGTTAAAAGCTTTTTGTAACCTGCCTTAGAGATAGCACACAAATCTGTGCTTTGACCATATAAAACTTTAAATACTCTAAAATGTGCCTTCACTTTCATGCCATTATCTCCTTTATCTGAGATGTCTTTCCCCATGTTGTCCAACTAGATAACGCCAATTAATTCCTCACGACCCAACTCAGCATAACCTGCCTCTATAGCTTCTATTGACCTACATAGGCACATTTACACCCAAACATACATATATCCATCTGCAAAAAGTCTCACTCATGTCCTTTTCTCAGCTCTAATAGTCCATTTTGCATATCTTTATTACAACATGGATAGCATTGTAGCATAATTCCTCCCAACTAAGTGTGAGTCCTGCAAGGTCAGGGACTGAGAAAATTCAGTGAGTGTTTGTTTAATTAAAATAAGTGAAATATTTGCACAAGTGGAGGAAGAAAGGAACGCCAAAAATCGTCTGAGTTTTTCTCTCATTTGGCTTATAGTCAATTAAATTCCTCCGTGTTTTTTTCTTGAACTGTTATTATAGTCACCTCCCATCTTGTAATAATGTTACTGATAATTTATATTTTTATGATCATGTCTGTGCATAATAATATGTTTACGCACAATAAACCTGGTATTGTGTTTTAGCTTAGTTTTACAGATGTAAAATATTTTGATGATTTGATTCTATAATTGGAAATTATCTTCCCATACTTATGTAAAGCATTTAGAATTATCACTTCTATATTTCCACAACATGTATTGATAATATGTGGAGAAGGGTAGAATTTAGAGTTGTGTGGGGCATCTAGTAGGACCTTTATACAAAGTTGACGTTGATCTATTGACCAACAGTCTTTGAGCCTAATTATTATAATTTTTTAATTGAGGCATAATTGACATAAGCCCAATTTTTTTTAATCTTACCATGAATCTATCTAAACAGAGTTTCATCCAAGTCATAGTTCTTTTTTTTTTTTTTTCCCAAGCCATGGTTCTTAACTTTGTTCTCAAGAAACCAGTAATTTTGGAATGAGATTGAAAATACGTACATAAATGTACTTATTTTAGAGATGAAGAAATGTAGCTTCAGAAAAGCTATGTGACTCATGAAAGTTTATAGAACTGATAAGTAGGAGAGTTGCATCAGTTTTCTGACAATCCAATGATTGTTTAATTATACAATAACCACCTCAATGCAAGCTCTATCAAATGTCCTACTAAAACAAAACACTGTACCTGTAGTATTTTTTTCTATCGACCACTCCACGAAGCTCATTTAAATAGGAAATGGTATTTCTTTGGTATGATTTGTTTTCAATGAACCCATGGAATTCCTGAACAATCACGGCTTCTTTTTCTACATGCTCACCAACCATCTGTTAATAATCTAGTTTAATCCTGAATGTCTCTTCTAGTTATCCAAGACGCCTCTAGTCAGAGTGTTTGCTCAGCTTCTTATAACCCTCAAAACTGTAAGACTTCTGTAGATTTTTTGTGCTTGGAAACACTTTTGTTCAGGAGCTACATGATCCAAGGAGGCTGAATATGACTAAGGAGATACCAGTGAACAAGCTTAACAACCGCAATTCTTTTTCCTTTTTTAATCTGGAAAATATTCCCTTCTCAGCTATTGTCCTGAGTGGCTTCAGAATTACTATATAAAAAGGGCTTATGGGCAAAAATCCATTTTGGAAGAGGAGGACTACATGTTTGTCGTGAATTTGCATGCAGAACAAGTTCACTGTTTTTGCATGCAAATGTTTTGATTTAGGTTGTTAAGCATTTGGTATGTTTGGAGGGTATGTTATGGAGATTGGGGTAGGGAACTAAAACACTGCCCCCAGCCACCTGTGGTGTTGTCACTGGATCCTGGCCAGTTACTTCACATGCCTGAATTCCTATCTCATCCAAGTGACATGCTTGCTTTGCAGTCAATAAGACCAAGGACTGAACAGAAGCCTGCTAATTGTCCAGACCACTCATGTCTGGTTGCCAATTGGCAGTTTCCCCTGGAACAGTAGTACGTTGCTCAGTGAGAGAAGTCATTGTAGACCAACCTGAGACGTTTCCATCCCCCAAGGGGAGCACAGCAGAGGGACTCAAAGACTTTGCCAACCAGAAGTCTGAAGACTTAATTTCTCCAGGGAGGAGCGGCCTGCTGTTCAAGCCAATAAAATCACAAACCAAGAAATCCAGACTATAAAATACCTCTTCATAAAATTCACACTGTGTTGGAGGTAAGGATTAGATCTATCTTGAAATCTCCTCATTTTGGTTGCCGATGAACGGAAGAAGAAGAAGAGGAAGAGGATGAGGAACGTGAACAAGAGCAAAAACAAGGGGAAAGAAGAGGAGAAGAAGTGGAATGAGGAGGGGGAGGAGGAAGGGAAGAAGAAGGAGGAAGGGGAGGAGGAGAAGGGAGAGAAGGAGGAAGGGAGGGGGAGGAGAAGGGACAGGGGAGGAGGGGGTAAGCCACATAGTTATTGTACATTGCATAGACACACACACCCTTACACATGTACCTACAACCTTGATTTAGCGAGGAAACCAACGTAAACATAGGACCCTCGTTTCTCAGCTGTCAGGGCAATGGGGCCAAAAATTATCGCTCAGTCTAAACCAATCTCCTAAACTTAAAAGCTTAAAGGCATTTCCTTCGTTTGTTATTGTCAGGGCCAACTCGGGGCGGGGCAAGGCCCTAGGCAAGTATTGTTCTGTGTGCACATTCATAATGAGATCAAGTTAACATAATATTTCGAATGCTGGAATTCCTTTCTTTTGGAAAGGAATATAAATAAAATGTCACCTCTAAGATGGGGACAGTGAAGACCTAGGAAGGGGAAAGACTCAAGGTCTGATTTCGTCTGATCTTGGTGATGTTAGGATGAGGTGGTTAGACTGCATTGTCTGCATGTGGATCAATGGTATTTGTCTCTTGGTAAACCAATTCCCTTCTGCTTTAGAAGCAGTCTCTCAAACACCAATGTTGGAGTGCCCCTAAAATGGTAATTTCATACTCTCTAGGGGCCATCCCAGACATGACCTTTAAAACACAATTAAAATAGCCAGCCATTTCCACATTTTTCCAGGACTCAGAAATTATGTTGTTTAATTAAATTTATCAGTAGCTAAAGGGAATGGTACCCCAGTCATCGTTTACTTGTTTCTAATAAAATTTATAGTTAATTATTTTAACTTTTTTCTTATTTTTTCTTTAATTTCTGAAACTGTTAATATAGTGGAAGGCTATCAAACTCAAGTTTGTGTAGGAATAGTTTAGAATATTCTATTGCCTGGATAATTACTAACAAGAATGTTATTAGCCTGCAGTGAAGGGAAGCTGTTTCCCCAGTGTTAAGTCAGGACTATTTTCAGAGCTTTCCTTAATGTGGAAACTAAAGAATTAGCAGTAAGACCTTAGAGAAGCCTTTCAATTCTCAAAACATCTTTTTAAATTTTTTTTTTTGTTTTTTGTCTACCCTGTAGGTTTGCCCACAGAGTTAAACATTTGGCAAAACATTTTGCAAAGAAAAATGTGAAATGCATGTTCATGGGAAATGGTACTTAAGAGCTACTCTTTAAGAGTGAGATGTTTATCGAAATAAGGGAGCCTAATTGTCAAAAATGATGGGAAACAAATGTGAAAAGTCCTGTGTTTGGAACGCAGGCTACACAGAACACTTAAAAAAATCAAATGCTGTGTTTCAAAAGAAGAGGCATAGTTTTAGAAGTTGCCATCTTTTGGAAAAAGTGTTCAGTTTAGGGATAAAAAAAAAAAAGAACATGGCTGACAAGGGACGTGGAATAAGAAACAAAGAACATAGGTGCCAAAGTTCTCTTCTCTGAAACATTGGGTCACCACTTGAATATCAGTCTACCTTTTCTATAATATTCAGTGACATCCCAGACCAGCCCTGCTGAAGACATATACTAAAGAGGCTGGTAAGTGAGAGCTGCTGGAGATACGACAAAATTCTCTGCGAAGATGAGATGTATAGCACTGCTTGTTTAAATTCTCCATATTTGCAGGGGTTTATTATTAGTTTCCAGAGCATCTAGACTAGAGTTTCTCAAACTAGTGCTATTGACACTTGAGGAAGCTAATTCTTCGTTGAGAGAAGACCATCCTGTGCATTGTAGGCTGTTTAGCAGCAACCAGCCACCCTGGCCTCTATCCACAAGATGCCAGTAGCAGCTCCCACCCTGCAGTGACAACCAGAAATGTCTCCAGGCATTTCCAAATGTCCCTGAGATGGACGAGGTGTAGGAAATTGCCCCTGATTAATATCTGCTGCTCTAGAGGATAAAACATTGATTAGGATTCTCAGTCTGTATTGTGTATTTGCGAGTGCATTCAGCAAAGATGTAAAATTCATGAGGACAGAATAACCCTGGTCCCCACCAAAAAGGTCAGTAAGTTGAGGATCCCTCTATTCTTGTCAGGTAATAAGGATTGCTTCTGGTCCTTCCACAGAGTTTGGTTCCAGCTGTATCCTTTGTCACCGGTATGACCAAGAACTTGTCATCTGACCTTTCAATAAGGCTTCGTTTTCCTCAGTGCAAAATGGGGTCCGTATCTGCCTCAAAGGATTGTTGGAAGGATCAAATAAAAAGCTTATCTTAACACTCACACTGGACGTCACCTAGCCAATCACCATCTATTATTGCCTGGCACAATTCATATTCAGGTTCAATGAAGCAGATCGGTCAACTTTTTATTATTTTAACCACTAACCCGATCAGCATTGACAGATCTCATTAACTGGAACATGTTTGAATAATCATACAGGAAGACCTACAAATAATTAGAACTCTTTCCAGCTTGTATTTTGACTTGCCTTTAGTTACCCTCATGATGGATGGGTATTAGTCACTTGCTGCTGTGCCATCAGCCCACAGTTTTTGTTTTCAGTGGGAGTGCCCAGTAAAATAGTTAACATCAACTTAACTGCAGTTTGACAAACCACAGAGTCGTTTCAATAAACACACAGTGTGCTGAGCTGTGTGCACTTAGGAATGGGTGAATGTTGACCAAGAAGATCCTATTTGGGGGTCCACCTCATCATAAGGCAGGCACAGTCTTCCCCTGAAATCATGGAGCAGTTGCAATTACTCAAAGCTTCACCTTAAATAGAAATACACCTGCCAGAGGCGAGAGGATGGGAAGGACTCACAGCAGGTAGGAGCAGACCACGATTCAAGCGACAGGAGGAAACAGGCCCTTCTGAGGTGGTCCTTGCTCATTTTTGCTGAAATTTTCCCAAAGACCGTGCTGCTCAGGATTGTGCAAGAGGACCAATGATTACTATGAGAAGCAAAATATTCTTCTTTACAAAAGCTTTCCAGAGGGATTAGAATGTTTATGACACTTGGAGACTAGCCAAGCCAGTGTAAATTCCAGCACAGCATGGAGAAGTGATCAAGTTTACAACCTGTGGTCTATACACTGGGCAAGCATGCCAGATAGCTCCCCGAGAGTGGCATTACCTGGAAAGCTCTTCGGAGGAGTCTACAAGGGACAGATGATTCCTTGTCTACAGTCACCTCTCTAGGGAAGAATCCCTGCTTTAACCAGCTGTGCAACCTCAGGAAACCTCCCCCAGAAAGACGTCTGAGGGCTTCACCTTGGAGTGCAGCTAACCCAAGAAGTAACTGCTATCCACCCCGCTCTTTCCAGCCTCATCTCCGGCTCCAGAAGTTGGTGCCTACTCACCTGGGTGGACAAGACCCTTATAGCAGCAAGAAACAGAAATACAGCTCCCATCAGCATAGGCCAAATACAAATTTATTGATTCAATGAAAGAAAAGAGTTGACTCGGGAAAAGAAGACTCTCAATCAAATGAGAGAATACAAGCCCAAGCTCCTCCCTCATGGTGTGAGTGCGCAGTGAGCATTTCTCTGAAGACGGAGACTGCTGTGCTGGGCATGCAGAACCATAGATGTCTACCCCTACATTCAGTAACTTCCCACAAGGAATCTTGATGCATAGCAGTATCGGTGCTTTGGATCAGGCCCACTGCCTGCTCTGGTAAATAAAGTTTTATTGCATACAGCCAAGTGCATTCATTTACGCATGATCTATGGCTGTTTTTGCCCGGCAATGGCAGACTTAAATAGTTTGCTATAAAGATCGTGGTGTCGACAAAGCCTGGGTCTACTGGCTGACTCTTCCCAGAAAAAATGTGCTCACTCCTGCTCTAACTAATTCTCTCAGAGATTATCTCGACTTAAAATCTGGCTTGAGTAAATCCAAAATGGTTACAGGTTTGACAAACCTTTCCAGTCCCTAAATGTTTTCTTTGAAAGAAAATTGGTTGTGTATTTATTCCTGTACGTTCCCTGAGACATCTACTTGTTTATACCCCCTATTTTGAACGGCTAAAACCATGAGGCTCCACATTTACATTTTTAAACTTGTTTTGTATTTGGTAGGTTTGATCATGTATGAACCCCAAATAAATAGGCTTCCCATCACCCTAAGTAGGTAAGAGTCATGCGTATTATTGTTAGAATTCCCCACTTCAACTCTTTTTTTTCCCTTTAAATAATCAACTAATCTCAAATGATAAACAGATTTAAAAAAAGGTCCTTTCATACATTTAAATCTCTTGCAAAATCCATAAAGTCTGGACAAGATTTGACTGAAACAAATGTTTTTATTCTTGCTGATTTAATTATTACTGATTAAAATAGATCTTATTTTTCCCTGGGACTTGTCTACAACTCAAGATTTCAAAAGGGACTGGTCCTAAAGATGCTGCAAGGGACTTCCTTTCAGTCTACGTTTTCTCTCTGTAATTGCTAAAATTGCCCGGCAATCAAACTGGACTATTAGTTCATGAGAATTCTTGTGGGTTTTGTAACGAGCCCGATAGTCCATGCCCCATTTCTTCTTACTTGTCCTCATATTCTATGACTTAACGAGAAAACAGAGGGAGGTAAAAAAAAAATAATAATAATAATACAAAATAAAATAATAAATTAAATTATATAGGAAGAACATTCTATCCTTTTTTGCCTGTAAAAATTTTCTTGATGCTATAGTTTAGGTGATTAATGATTTTTATACAATGGTAAAACTTAACTTGAAAAAGCTACTTCAAAAACAACCAAGTAATGAGCAAACACATTTGTTGAGGGCCTGCTATATTCAAGCAAAGCACTGTTTGGGATAGTGGTGGTTATAAGAATGTCTAACACAACATCATCCCTCAACGAGCTCCCAATCTACAAGGAAGATAAACAGACAGATACACCCCAAATCACACTTTGATGGAGGAATGGAAAAGTGCTATGGGAACGCAGTGACAAGAACAATGAATTCAAAGTAGGAAGGAGGAAGGTGCTTAGAAAATGTTCCCCGGGGAGCACGCGTTGGAATTCAATCTTACAACCTCTGATATGTGTGTGAAAGGGTGTGATGAGAGCTCTGGTTTACTGTACTTCGAGGAGAGATAATACCGTGAACAAAGGCAAAGAGGTGTGTGTTCCCCTTTTAATCGCCTACCGTATTGCATTGGAAATTACTTGTTCATGGGTCTGCCTCTGCCACCAAATTTTCAGTCCCTAAGAAGGGGCCACATCTTCTCTATCACCTGTGAGGCTAGACCTTCCCATGTAGGTGCCCCTTGAATTCAGCAATCCTGAATTGACCCTGTTATTCAATCTGTTTCTTATTTAACTCATTTCAGTTGTAATTCACGTTTTCCAAAATTCAAACTTAAAAAAAAAACACTGTAAATTCTAATCCTTGCTTAAATCTCATCAGTTTACAGGGACCCTATATTTATCCCCTCGGTTCCTCAGTTTCCTAATCTACCAATTGGGAAGGGGGGCAGGGTACACTGCGGAGGAAGAGTAATAACACATTACAAAGATCACGATAAATGAGACAGTACCTATCATGATAACATACCTAACTCCATGTTAGACGCAGTAGCTAATTAATTTGCCTTCATTTCTTTTCTCTTAAAATGAAGGGCAGTAAATTGGTTTTCCACATGCTCAATAGTAACATAGAATTTTCTAAAACTGTCCCAGGGACCTCTTTCCCCTGTGAGCCCTTTTGAAAGTATTCCATAGTTGAATGCATTTGGGGACGTTGGTACCATAGCCCCCTCCTGACCGGTTATAGGGCACATGAGCATATTAAAGGCTCAAGTAAATCTTAAAGTAAACAAGTCTGTTTAGCTTTATTTATTCCAATGTCCTTCAAACTTATTTGATCACAGACTTCTTCCCCATGATACTTGATACATGACAGCATTCATCAAGACATACTTTATGAACTCAGGTCTAAAGAGGACATTCTTGGCTCACCACCATCATTCTACCGCCCACGTCCCAAATATTCTTGCCCTTATTCACATGTTATTGCATAAGGAGACATCTCAGGAAGGTAATTTTTTTGATTGTTCGTTTGTTTTGTTTGTTTCCTGGCTCCGAATAGCTAGCTGTTTTCCTAAGTCATGTGTCCTGTTTTCTTAAGCATGACTTAAATAGTCCTCCTTCCACTAATATTGAGCGTTTTTTTAAACCAAAGCAAAGTAATTAAGGACCATGTAATTTTAAGGTTTATAGTTTTTCTCTCTCTCTCTCTTAAATCTGCACTATTTGGGTTTATGTATTTATTTTTAATGCAAAGATTTAAAAAAGCTCCAGGAAAATCTCCTTAATGACCCACACCACCCATGGCTATCTGGGCTTCTCATTTCGACCCCCTGCCACTGTCACTGAAACCGACCCAACACTGTTATCATTTGTCATTCAGCACTCGCTAATGTGTCTATGTGAGGTTCAGCCCTCTTTCACCAGTGTTTCCCTTTTTACTTATTTTACTTTCGCTATTATCCACTAGTCCCAGCCTGAGGATATTTTCATCTTGCAAAAAAAAAAATATGCATAATAATGATGCCTCTCCTCTTGCATTGTGAAATCAGAAAATTAGAAATATCTCTTTCATAAGCTCAAAACTCTAGGTAAAAACAATGCCAGAAAGCTTTAATGAAAAGTAGCAAAAAAAAAACAATAGTAAATTAGCCCAAAATGTACAAATGTATGTTTGAAAGTTTGGAAAATACTTTCACCTTCTCGTTTCCCTGCTAGTGTTCCACACAGGATTCTAAGTCCCCCAGCACTGAGGTAACATCCAACTTATCTTTTTACCCCCAGGACTTAGGGTAGTGTCTTGTGCACGGGGTATTTGTTCCCAAATATTATTTACTAACTGAACTTAATTTTTTCTTATTTTTCGTTAATGTTTATTTATTTTTGAAAGAGACAGCGAGAGAGTAGGGGAGGGGAAGAGAGAGAGGGAGACACAGAATCTGAAGCAGGTTCCAGGCTCGGAACTGTCAGCACAGAACCCAACGCGAGGCCCGAACTCACGGACCACGAGATCATGACCTGAGCCGAAGTCGGATGCCCCAACCGACTGAGCCACCCAGGCGCCCCTGAAGAGCAATGAATTCTAATTTTATATCAACTCTCTGAGTCTTTACATGAGCAGAATCTGACTAAATCAGTAGGGAAAAAAAAAACAAAACAAAACAAAAAAAACCAAAGTGGCCCATATGCCCTGAGACTCAAATCATTTTTAATACTTAAACACCCAAAGAAAAAGACAAAGAACGTTTACCTTTGTGTTAGAAATTCTCTCCGTTTGAGGAATAACATCTTGATTATCCAGAACTTACAACTGGGTGTTAGCTTGCTCTTCTGGGCTTCAGGACAAAAGGGTGGGAAAGCGGGAAAGAAAAGACAGGAGGAGAGAGGAAGATGGAGAGAGAGGGAAGAAGGGAGGGAAGTAGGGAGAGGGAATGAGGAAGCCAAGGACAAAAGAATGAAGGAAGGAAAGGAAGGGGCTGGGATCCAGGTTGCTTACTTACTTCAAACAACTTTGACAGTTTGTTCCCGAGCGAGTCTAAGTTAGGTTGAACTCCCATCGGTCTTCCTCAAGCTTCAGTATTGCATAGTCACCTTCAAAAGGGAAAATTTTGATGATGAACTTACCTTTACCCTTAATCCATTATCAACAAAATTCAACAGGGAATGCCAAAATAAAATAAGTAGAGGAAATAATATCAATGAAGTTTTCAATCTTGCACTTACATTTGCTTCTGCAGTTATTGCTACTGAACTTTTACAAGTTTCCTTGTCAAACACAAGCAAGAAAGATCCGCAGGGGACATTTCCTCACAGTCTGAGCCTCGTGAATACGGCGCTGACTGCCTCTGCGGCTCTTTTCACTTGAACGTCTGTCCTATTTGCCAAGGGAAGGCCCGAAACTCCCATTCCTTCTCTCTAATCAGTTATGGTAAAACCATCTTTTGCCTGGCATTCCATGATAATTTTGCCTCCACATAGCCAAAAGAGTTTATTTATGTAATAAGTCACCTCCTATTATTTTCTTCATTACTCTGTAACAAAGAGTGCTCAATTTCACTTTTATGGTGTCCAATCAAAATCTCAATTTCTTGACTAATTTAAGAACATTTCTGTCATTATGGCAGAATGCCATAGCTGGCAAAAGAGGGATGTCTTGGGGCGCCTGGGTGGCTCAGTCGGTTGAGTGTCGGACTTCGGCTCAGGTCACGATCTCACAGCTTGTGAGTTCGAGCCCCCCAATCAGGCTCTGTGCTGACAGCTCGGAGCCTGGCGCTTCTTCAGATTCTGTGCCTCCCTCTCTCTCTGCCCCTCCCCCACTCGCATTCTGTCTCTGTCTCTCTCAAAAATAAATAAACATTTAAATAATAATAATAATAATAATAAAGAGGGATGTCTTGGTGGGTCAATCGGTCTAAGTACCCAACTCTTGCTTTTGGCTCAGGTCATGATCTCAGGGTTTGTGGTTTCGAGCCCCACATCAGGCTCTGTGCTAACGGTGCAGAGCCTGCTTGGGATTCTCTCTCTCTCCCTCTCTCTCTGCCCCTCCCCTGCTCATTCTCTCTCTCTCTCTCTCTCTCTCTCTCTCTCTCTCTCAAAATAAATAAAAAATAATTTTAAAAGATTACTTAAAAAAACTAGCAAATGAAATTCATCTTAATGACTACTTTGACACAATGCTGTTTTGACATTAGACTGGACAAAGAACATTAAGAATTAAATATTGAGGCACCTGGGTGACTCAGTCGGTTGGGCATCCAACTTCAGCTGAGGTCATGATCTCACAGCTCATGAGTTCAAGCCCCACATCAGGCTCTGTGCTGACAGCTCAGAGCCTGGAGCCTGCTTTGGATTCTGTGTCTCCCTCTCTCTCTCTCTCTACCCTCCTCCGCTCATGTTTTGTCTCTGTCTCAAAAATAAATAAACATTAAAAAAAATTTTTTTTAAAAAGAATTAAATATTAAGTCCTTAGATGATCCTTCAGCATTGATACTAGGAACCCAAATGGAGACCCTGAATCTATACAGCAGTGTTTAGGTTATCTGGCCCACAATACATGTACGTTGTTTAATTCAGTGAAGTGAAAATACAAAATGAAAAAAAAAAAAGTTCTCATAGAATTTGTACACACTGAATAAAACAGAATATTCCAATTTGGAAAAAAAATACTTTTATAGATCTACTGTCTTGAACATTAAATTTATCTTTAAAATAATGATCCTTATATTTTTTGGACATTTCAATTATCAGAGCAACTCTTGATTAAACTGGCTTTATTTTCCAAGATAGAGTTTGGGGGTAAGAGGTTGGTTGATTTTTAAGTTTTTATCAAATAATTTAATTAAAGATGTGTTCCCCCTTAAACTGTTGCTTATTTTTTTTTTGATTCTTTAAGTTTATTTATTTATTTTGAGAGAGAGAGAGAGAGTGGGAGGAGCAGAGAGAGGAAGAGAGAGAGTCCTAAGTAGACCCTGCAGTGTCAGCGTAGATCCTAGATGCCAGGCTTGAACCATTAAACCATGAGATCATGACCTGAGCCAAAACCAAGAATTGGAGGCTTAACCCACTGAGCCACCCAGACTGTTCAAAATATTGTTTCATCTGAAATTTTAGTTTATCAACACTCTCCACTTGTCAAGAGTTTTGTTTTCTTTTTTCCCCTAGGGGTTTCCAGTTGCCAAGACTTGTAATTCAGTTTCTAAGTAGTAAAAGCATCCATCCAAGACCTGATAACAAGAGAGCTCATTGTAACATGTGTAACATTTTCTGTAATTATTTTGTTCTTCTTGTAATAGTTTTTTTTTTAAATCAGTTTGTAACTAATAGAATTTCTTTCTCTCCCTCTTTTTTTTTTTTTTTTTTTGATGACTAAAAATTTTCCTTTAAAAGTCATATTCCTTAAGGGTTTTATATTGCTGAACATTTCCTTTTTGTTTCCAACTTGGATGTTTCAGTTGGTGGTGTAATCATTCTTTAAGGAAACTATCACTTTATCTAAACATGTCATCATTCAAAATGTCCCTGTCGTTTCAATACACAAAGGACTGAGAGTAGAACAAAATATCAATATGCAGTGAAAGAACTATGTGAGTATTTGGAATCTGGTTTTCCGTTGCAGGAAAAGCAAGTCTGCTATCCAGAACACCACCCAGATAGTATCAAATCACATTAACTAACCATGTGGACCCATTCCAAAAAACCAATTTCAGAGTTACTGGGTTTTCTGACTTTGAACAAGATAATGTCATTTCTATTGAAACGATTCACTGAAATTCAAATTTAATGCAGCCTGGACTATGGTCATTACCCATAACTACCTACAGTTATCTTGCCTTATGAGATCTAGCATAATTTCTGTTTTTCTCTGATATGACCAACTTTCCTTTCTGGGATGTTAATTTATAGGAAATGGTATATTTAGAAATAAATATGAAAATATCCTTGAGGCATGAAAAACTTGCTCCTCTTGAAGGTTTTCTGGCTTGGTGGTACTGGGTTGGTTTGTTTTCTTCTTATTCCCAGAGTTAACACAAATCAGCAGTTTGTAACGCCCTAATTGCAACCAAGACCAAAAACTTAATGCCAATAATACCAATAAAGCAACTTGAAGAAAATCATTAAATACTAGGCTAGCTATTAATGATGATAATCATAATAATGGTATTTTATGCCTCTGTAGTGCCTTTACTCTGAGCATCTCAGAGGACTTTATGGATAAATGCTTTGATCTTACCCAAATAAATCTGACTTTTCATTTATATGCACTTCTGTAAAGTTGCTTCAAATCTCAACATTAATCAAAAACACGGAATCTCTCAATTTTAACATTTCAACACTTAGCTTATTTAAAGAATACCTGTGCCTTTTTGACGTTCTAGAAACAGCTTGCTTCCTGGGAATTGATTATAGGTGTTATCAGAGTTAAACATCTATTATTGCAAGAGGTACCAGAATAAATATAGATATTTGCATCTCTTCTAGGTCAGGAATAGAAATTCTAATGACTTAGAAAAGCAAATCTTGGATAAATTTGTCTGATCTCAGTAAAATGTGGGCATTTCATTGTTGCTGTTTTTCCAACGTGAATATCTGAGTAGGAGAATTCTTTGTATTTTTAAAAAAATACACACACACACACACACACACAAACTCCTTGGGTTTAATGGTGGTCTGCCATATTGTAAGATACTCCAGAAGTGAGAGTACTCTATGAATAATACTTCTTCCTTTGCTCTATGTGGATCTTTCCTGAGAGAAAAGGGCAGCTTCGACCAAAGGGTACATTTTGCTCTGTGGTAAAAGCATAAAGTAGCTAATGGTCTCCTGATAGAATCTATACTCAACTTCCCCAGGTTCACTCATGAGCAATCCCCAACATTTGGCTTGGTCATTTAGCCAATGTTACATAAACAACAACAAACCCCAGTACCCAGTAGGATTACTGAAAGCACTAAAAGAGTTAAAGACTGAGGAAGTTCCTAACATGACGCCAGGCATCTATGACTGCTTATGAAGCAGGGGCATGATCCCACTGAAAATTAAATTAAAACAAAACAAAACAGAACAGAAAACAGACTGAAATAATAACAGAAAATTCAATTGCTATCTTACAACCAGGTCTCTTAACCTGGGGTCCATGAATAGCCACCTCTCTAGATAGCTTATAAGCAAAATTGGAGATAAATCTGTACGTGGGAATTCTTCCAGAGTCTATCCCTGTCATCAGAGATTCCGAAGAGTCCCTGACCCAACAGAGTTCAGATACCACTGCCTTACAGTGATAATAGTGTTGTCAATAGCAGTGACAGCATGACAGGAAAACCTTCTCCCTCCTTCCCTACCCACCACACCCTCACACATTCACTACAGGGGAGAAAAAAAGTTTTATAAATTGGAATACTTGATAATTTCGTGACTGATGCTGATACTTTCCTGGTGTTTTTTATTTGTAAATGAAAGTGTGAAGTCCATGAACCCTGCACTACTGGTCTCCCATTATCTGGACACACTAGCTTGATTGATGTGTTCTCTTTCTCCTTTTCTTCCTCTTCTACTCTTCTTATCTGTATATCCCCTTCCACTAATTTTTGGATACACAGAAGTCAAAATGTGGACATGCAGCTAGATGGTGACGCACAGTGTATGTGAATCCCAGTGCCTGGGGTTTGTGGAGTAGCTTTTAGTTTTAAAGCATTCACTGTGAGGTAGGGTATGATTCATTTGCATTTTGCAGATCAGAAAATGGAGCTCTGAGTGGTTAAATGAGTTGTCCAATTGTAGTCATCTAGTACAAGACAGAGTCAGGGCCCAACCCTGCGAAGTCCGAATTCAAAATCTTATTCCTCCAACTGAGACCACTTTTCCCAAAGGGACACAGCCTGGCTGTCTTCCCCCACAATACTCCATAAAAAAGCATTTCAAAATCAAATGCATCCTAATTAACATGGCTCTGAATTGGAAGATATAGAAGGTCTGAAAGACAACAACAACAACAACAACAAAACAATCGTTCAACTTTCTTACCCCACACGTGACCGGAAGACCCCACATAAAACAAAAGTACCAAATGATGCCGAACTACACCAGTCTGTGTCTTTGAAAGTAACCCCTCACAATGGAGAGTTGGGGCAGGCAATAACTTTTTACCCCATTTCCCCTAACCACCAACCCAAAACGTGTGTATTCTGAGTGAATTAGCCGCCACATGGAGGAGTTTTCTCTCATCTACCTGCTTTAGCTTATCAAAGTGTTTAGACCACATCGCTCTGGACCCAAATCCCCTCCTTAGCGTCAGTCCTCTCCTTGATGCTGATCTCCCCAAGGCTATTTTTCTACTACAGCCAAACCTACTATATTTTTTGCCAAATCCGTCTGTCTAAAATACAGGCCAGGTGACATTAGCCCCCTGCTCAAAAACGCTTTATTGATGGTGACCCTACTACAGAATACTATCGAAGGCTTCTATAATCTGGCCTCAAGCCACCTTTTTTTTTTTTTTTAATTTTTTTTTTCAACGTTTATTTATTTTTGGGACAGAGAGAGATAGAGCATGAACGGGGGAGGGGCAGAGAGAGAGGGAGACACAGAATTGGAAACAGGCTCCAGGCTCTGAGCCATCAGCCCAGAGCCCGACGCGGGGCTCGAACTCACGGACCGCGAGATCGTGACCTGGCTGAAGTCGGACGCTTAACCGACTGCGCCACCCAGGCGCCCCTCAAGCCACCTTTTCAATTTTGTCTTTCTATCCTGCCACACTGAAGATGGCAATTCATCATCATGTACCCCCCAGGCACATGTGTTCATTCAACGACTAGTTGTTGAATACCTACCGTGTACATGGACTCTGTTAAGCTCCAGGAATATCACAGGCAGTGGTTCCTGACCTCATAGAGCTCATGGCTAAGTGGAGAAGACAGGCAATAAACAAGAAAATAACTGAACTGTGGGAAGGATTTCTAAGGAAAAAACATGATTCCTGAATACAGAAATGGGGATGGGACTTGTGGAAGAGAGAAAAGGATCTAGTCAAATAAGATAGTTGGGGACTACAATAGCTGAAGGTACAACATTCAAATAAGAGGAAGTCATCCTTGCAAACGAGCCTTCCAGATTGAGGGACCAGCATGTATGAAGAGCCTAAGATGGGAAAGAGCTTGCAGAATGGGCAAGAGGCCTGTCTGAATGGAGAGCAAGGGACCGGATTATAGCCTCCAATGAGGCAAAGTCTACATCATGGAGGTCCTTAGACCCATGGAGAGAATTCGTTTTTTTACCCAGTGTAATAGTTTTAAGCAGAGAAGTGCCACAATCGGATTAATATTTTTTTAAAAATCAAAGAGACATTGATAACCAAGATAAGCCTCTGTCTTCAAAGGGAACTATTCTATTTTCATAGAATAGTAATCATGCTGAAAAGCAGGAATTCTGAAGTATAGGGGAAAAAATGATACAGGCTGTTGTACGAGTATGTGTTTACTTCAGGTTTTCTGCTAATACTTAAAAAATGAGACTAGAAAATTTTCGAAGATCCATTTCAGGCTTGAAACAATCCAAAGCCTATCCAGCCTCGAAGTATGATCTTGCATATTCTGTATGGAGACAAGGTGAAAGTCAGAGCTTTTAGGCACAACTTCAACTCTTTGGGCCCAAATCTATTGTAGGGGTCTGGGGGTAGGGGCAGGAATAGATTGTAAATACATTATACAGAATACATTACAAACCAAGCTCAGCCTGAATTTCAGAGCATGCAAACTCATGGTATTCCTAAGTAAATTCCATATATAAAATTAGCTAACACCTAAGGACATCTACCGTCTAAGAAAAGTCAGCAGAACCCCCTTAAATATCAAAAAGAGGAAGCCCACAGCATTCCCACCAATTTTGAGTAAAATCTGCCCGAGCTAGGATCAAATCCTTTATATGTTTACAGCCTGTCTCACATTAGAGATGCTTTTTTCTCTTTTTCAAGTCTGATGTAATCTTTCTTTCTTTCTTTCTTTCTTTTTTTTTTTTTTTTTTTGACAAAACTGTGGAGTAAACCCTAGGAAAAACGTGCTATAGAAGCACGTTAACACCTAAGCAGGCGGTAGCATTGCCCCCTGAAGAATCTGGCCTTGTTTGCAGACCATTGAGGCCCTTTGAGGTTGTACATCGGCTTGCTCGCAGTTGGGCCTGAATTGTCACACCGCTGAAGACACAGCACGAGGTGTCTAACCCTTCTCTGGGACTGCTGTGTGGGCCGATGTCAACACCGCTGGCCTTGCTGCCTGGATTCTACATGATTTTCACTATTGACCCTCCAGTTCCTGTGGCTCTGAATCAATAACTTTTTGTTACTGAAGCTTCCCTTAAAAACACATGAGCAAGGTTAGAACGAGAGAGTGTGCTTTTTCTGTGTCTCAGAATGTCCTTGTTCCCCCGGTAGACCATGGATCCGGGACGTGGCTGTGAATGTTGGCGTGTGTGGAAACGGAAAAAGCAAACCTTCCCCACAACAGCTTAACGTGAATTACAAAATGCACGAATCCAGAGCCCCGGCTTATCATTTGTGGTCTCTCTCGTGGCCAGTTCCAAATCTGCCTGAGGGGGGTCCCAGCAGCAGGCCCCCCAGCACCGTCCCCAAGGGAGTCACCTGCGATATAGTGATTAAGCGGTGTTTCTGGGGCTTTCTTCATGATGCTGACAGAGGATGTGACCCCCACTTAACTTCCTAACCTTTTCTTTTGATCAGATTCCCAGGTAGCTATAGCAATTCCAAACTGCAGCCCGTTGAGTTTGAAGATAGTACGAATAAGCCTCCGCAGCTGTGGCAGTATTGAAAGAAATTATTTCTTACCAGGCACGATGGGCTGCTTGGAACAGCCTCATAAGGCTTGACTAACAGTCTGGAGGCTGTGTTGGTGCAATACAGCTCTCGGTATAAAATAACACCCACCCAGCACAATTTGCTTAGAATCTTGCTCAATGATTACTTGCGGCAGAAGTCATTAAAGTGACTCTGAGGACGGGGCGCCTGGGTGGCTCAGTCGGCTCAGCGTCCAACCTCAACTCAGGTCATGATCTGGCAGTCCGTGAGTTTGAGCCCCGCGTCAGGCTCTGTGCTGACAGTTCAGAGCCTGGAGCCTGTTTCTGATTCTGTGTCTCCCTCTCTCTCTCTGACCGTCCCCCGTTCATGCTCTGTCTCTCTCTGTCTCAAAAGTAAATAAACGGTTAAAAAAAAAAAAAATTAAAAGAAAAAAGCGACTCTTGAGGAAATCCATTTAAAAACTGATGCCACCTTGGGGCGCCTGGGTGGCGCAGTCGGTTAAGCGTCCAACTTCAGCCAGGTCACGATCTCGCGGTCCGTGAGTTCGAGCCCCGCGTCAGGCTCTGGGCTGATGGCTCAGAGCCTGGAGCCTGTTTCCGATTCTGTGTCTCCCTCTCTCTCTGCCCCTCCCCCGTTCATGCTCTGTCTCTCTCTGTCCCAAAAATAAATAAACGTTGAAAAAAAAATTAAAAAAAAAAAACTGATGCCACCTTTTTAGGCCATGGTAAAGAATTTTCTCTAGCTTTGAAAGAGCTGGACTCCTTTCAAGTGCTATCGTCTCTGCCTGATACACCAAGCGGCTTGTGGTCGGTCAGGGAGCTCCAGGCGGCACCTGCTATATGCGCTGCTTAGGAGCAATCCATCCGAGGAGACCATACTTCCCAGAGCAGTGATGTTGCTGCTTCTACATATAAAAACCACAAAGCAACATCAGAGGCTTATCTTCCTTAGGAAACCACATAAAGATGGGCTGTGCTGTTTTCTAAGTGGAAAAAACAAACAGAACTATGGAAACGCAAGTTATCGAGAGCTAATGGGATTAGGAAAACAGATACCTTAAGTAATCAAGATGAATTCATTAATTTCAAAAATGTCCTTTGTTGAACATTGGTGAGCCTGTGTTTTAAGAATGTAATACTTCGGTTCTTTCATACAGATACTTGGCAGAAGATAAGGCTTTATATTTCCAACATTCTTTCTCTGGAGCCTGGCTGCTTAGGCGGAATCCTGGCTCTGTCACTTTTTAGTTGTTAAATTTAAGTCCCAAAGTTCACTATATCTGAGTTTCTTCTATGAGCTTGGGGGCAATTTTAAGAATCTCATAGTACTGATGGGAAGGTTAAATAAGTTAATGTACATAGAAAGTTAGAATGCTATGTGGCCCACCACAGGAAGAGCCGAATAATTTTAAAGTTCCTCTTGCTGCTATCCATTGCCTTCTTCTTCTTCTTCTTCTTCTTCTTCTTCTTCTTCTTCTTTTTCTTCTTCTTCATCTTCATCATCATCATCATCATCATCTCTGTCTTCTTGGTGAATTCCCACAACAAAACAGTAAGGAGCTATGGGCAACGTGTTCTAATATAAAAATAAAAGAAACTAAGGCCCTTGAGGGAATGAATAACTGTATGAATAAATATTTAAATATTTAATTTTTTTTTATTTTTAAAAAGTGCTTTTTTATTGATTTATTTTTTAAGTATAATTTTTTTTCAACGTTTTTATTTATTTTTGGGACAGAGAGACAGAGCATGAATGGGGGAGGGGCAGAGAGAGAGGGAGACACAGAATCGGAAACAGGCTCCAGGCTCCGAGCCATCAGCCTAGAGCCTGACGCGGAGCTCGAACTCACGGACCGCGAGATCGTGACCTGGCTGAAGTCGGACGCTTAACCGACTGCGCCACCCAGGCGCCCCTATTTTTTAAGTATAATTTATTGTCAAGTTAGCTGACATGCAGTGTATACAGTGTGCTCTTGGTTTTTGGAATAGATTCCCAGGATTCGTCGCTTACATACAATATCCAGTGCTCATCCCAACAACTGCCCTCCTCCATGCCCATCATCCATTTCCCCCTCTCCCCCGCCCCTCCCACCAACCCTCAGTTTGCTCTCTGTATTTAAGAGAGGTTTGCCTCCCTCTCTGTTTGAAACTACTTTTTCCCCTTCCCTTCCCGCATGGTCTTCCGTTAAGTTTCTCAAATTCCACATGAGTGAAAACATATGATATCTGTCTTTCTCTGAATGATTTAGTTCACTCAGCCTAATACCTTCCAGTTCCATCCATGCTGTTGCAAATGGCAAGATTTCATTCTTTTTCATTGCCAAGTAGTATTCCGTTCTATGTATAAACCATGTCTTCTTTATCCATTCTTCAGTTGGTGGACATTTGGGCTCTTTCCAAAATCTGGCTATTGTTGAAACATTGGGGTACCTGTGCTCTATGAAACAGCACTCCTGTGTCCTTTGGATAAATTTCTAGTAGTGCTATTGCTGGGTCATAGGGTAGTTCTATTTTTAATTTTTTGAGGAACCTCCATACTGTTTTCCAGAGCAGCTGCACTAGTTTGCATTCCTACCAACAGTGCAAGAGGGTTCCCATTTCTCCACATCCTCGCCAACATTGATTGCTTCCTGAGTTGTTACTTTTAGCCACTCTGACCAGTGTGAGGTGGTATCTCAATGAGGTTTTGATGATGATGTGATGTTGAGCATGTGTCTGTTAACCATCTGTATGTCTTCTTTGGAAAAGTGTCTGTTCATGTCTTCTGCTCATTTCTCCACTGGATTACTTGTTTTGGGGGTGTCGAGTTTGATTAAGTTCTTTATAGATTTTGTATATACTAATCCTTTATCTGATATGTCACTTGCAAATATCTTCTCCCATTCCATCAGTTGCCTTTTAGTTTTGTTGATTGTTTCCTCTGCAGTGCAGAAGTTTTTATCTTGATGGGGTCCCAATAGTTCATTTTTCCTTCTATTTCCCTTGCCTTCGGAGATGTGTCGAGTCAGAAGCTGCTGCGGCTGAGATCAAAGAGGTTGTTGCCTGTTTTCTCCTCTAGAGTTTTGATGGTTTCCTGTCTCACATTTAGGCCTTTCATCCATTTTGAGTTTATGTTTCTGTATGGTGTAAGAAAGTGGTCCAGGTTCATTCTTCTGCATGTTCTGTCCAGTTCTCCCAGCACTATTTGCTAAAGAGACTGTCTTTTTTTTTTCCATTGGATACTCTTTCTTGCTTTGTCAAAGATTAGTTGGCCTTACATTTGTGGGTCTATTTCTGGGTTCTCTATTCTATTCCATTGGTCTGTGTGTCTTTTTGTGTCAATACCATACTGTCTTGATGATTACAGCTTTGTAGTAGGGGCTAAAGTCTGGGATCATGATGCCTCCTGCCTTGGTTTTCTTTTTCAACATTTCTTTGTCTATTTGGGGTCTTTTGTGGTTCCATACAAATTTTAGGATTGTTTGTTCTAGCTCTGAGAAGATAAATATTTTTTTTTAAATAAGACTTTCCAGGGGTGCCTGGGTGGCTCAGTCGGTTGAGCATCCAACTTCAGCTCAGGTCATGATCTCATGGTCCATGAGTTCGAGCCCTGCGTTGGACTCCATGCTGACAGCTCAGAGCCTGGAACCTGCTTCAGATTCTGTGTCTCCCTCTCTCTCTGCCCCTCCCCCCACTCATGCTCTGTCTCTGTCTCTGTCTCTCTCTCTCTCAAAAATAAACATTAAAAAAAATCAGACTTTCCAGGGGTGCCTGAGTGGTTGAGTCGGTTAAGTGTCTGACTCTTGATTTTGGCTCAGGTCCTGATCTCATGGTTCATGAGCTGGAGCCCTGCATCGGGCTCCAAGCTGGCAGTGGGAGCCTGCTTGAGATTCACTATCTCTTGCTCTCTGTCTCTGCCCCTCTGGTTCTCTCTCTCTCTCTCTCTCTCTCTCTCTCTCTCTTTCTCACTCACTCAAAATACATAAACTTTAAAAAGTAAAAAATAAAAATTAAATTAAATTAAATTAAATTAAATTAAATTAAATACTTTCCAACTAATAACAGCAGAGCCATGACTAGAATTCTCAGCCCTTTCCAATGACAGCACCACTCAGAACCTGCTCCAGAGAGTGGACACCAACCACCTCAGTGTGCGTTTACTATAGCCCTGTACCATTTTCTTGAATCATTGGTTGCAAATTCCACACCCCCTGCAAGGTGTCTCTTTTCTTCTCACCGTCTCGTGAAGGCATTAGGTGTTGTAGGATAAAGTCATAGCCAGTAATTTCTCTTGATCCCTGGATATGTATCCCTAGGTCTTATACTCATATTCACCTCTTTTAAATTACAAAGCAGTTGATACACAAATTGCTTCCATTCCCTCTCTCAAAAAGTAAATTTCTTCCTATTTGCTGGGGATGACTCCTCCTCCTCTTCTTCTGTCTCTCTTCCTCCTTCCCTCCCTCCCTCTAAATTTCTATAGATTTCTGTTTCATCAGTTAATCTCCTTTTCTAAAGTATCCTCAGATTATTTCTGCTCCCTCCTGCATCTTTTTTACTTTAAAGAAGAAAAGATCTTCCCTCTCATGTCAAATCTTTACTTTCCATTGTGACTTTTCATTAAGGGTCCGTAGTCTCTCTCTGCTCACTCCCATATCCTATAATCTAGTGCATATGTTTGTCAAGCTTATTGGGATTTCTTGCTCGAAAGTCACCGGGAAGCCACTTACTATTGTATCTAGCGCCCTTTTCTCAGCCCTCACTCCCTTCCTCACTCAAGAAGTGACACCCAGGTAGGGTGGGGGTATCTCTCTCTGCACACTCTCCCTTGGAGCTCATTGCCTCAATGCCATTCTCATTGTCCTCACAACCTTCCCTCAGGCTTCTCTGTTGTCTTTGTTTTCTTACCTGACTTTTAACTTTTTTTCAATTAAAAAATGTCTGTCTTCAAGCCCTAGTCACCATCCCTCCTTTATTTACTTACCTGTATTATGGATCTATTAAATTCCATCCTCTCACTAAAAGCTCTTCACCTTCTAATGATGTCCCTATTTCATGTATTGGTCATGGGTGACTCTCAAGAGATTGGAAGTAAAAATGGCCTGCGATTCGATCTGAGCTTTGCCATTTACTATATCATTCGGGGAGAAGCTTCCTAACTTCTTGGAACTTCAGCACATCCTCCATAACATGGGCTTGAGATGAGGAAATTATAAGTGCATACAGTGCCATCCTGTAAAGGGGATCATGGGAAGTGACCCGCTGCCCACTCCGGAGTCCCACCCCACCACACACATCCCTTCCCCGCTTGAGGATTCCAGCACTGAAATCAGTACCAGACTTGAATCCTTCCCAAGCCCCATCTCCCAGACCCAGTTTGTCAAGTCCACCTGCTTAACCCTCCTTCCTGTGGGTTTTCTTTCCACCTCCAGAACACAGCCTCATGGTTCACTGCTGGCTTGTCAACACAGTCTTCTCTCTAGTTCCACCACCTCCAGTTTCTCCCAACTTTCAATCCACCCTGGACAATGGCACCGGATAATAAATATTCCAACACACTGCTCAAAACAATTACTTTCCTAGGGTGCCTGGGTGGCTCAGTCAGTTGAGTGACTGACTCTTGATTTTGGCTCAGGTCATGATCTCACGGTTTGTGAGTTTGAGCCCCACATTGGGCTCCACGCTGACAGCAAGGAGCCTGATTGGGATTCTCTCTCTCCCCCTCTCTCTGTGTTCCTCTGCTGATTGTGCTCACTCTGTCTCTGTCTCTCTCTCAAAAACAAATAAATACTAAAAAATTATTACTTTCCCAAGGCAACCCACCTAATGAGTAGGACACAGATTTGAGCCCAATCTACTCCTGAGTCTATATTCATAACCACAAGCCTGTGCTATCTCCGTATCAATGCTTGGACTTGAAATTCAAAATCCTTCATGATCTGACCCCCTCTACCTATTCAAGCTTTCCTTCTGCCAGACCTATATATCAGTATTTGATTTACTTGCACTTCCTAACATAAGCTTTCTTTATCCTTCAGGATTCTTTCAGCTATGAGTAACAAAACACTAACTCAAGTGGCTTAAACAGTAAGGGGATTTATTATCTCATGTAACAAGTCCAGAGCTGGAATAGTTCCAGAAGCATTTGATATCACATTTGAACAATAATCCTAAGACCCAGATTTCCTCCATCTTCCCTCCACTTTGCTCTATTCAACATGATCTCATGTGAACTCTCTTTGTGGTTCCAAGATGGTACCTCAGTTCTAGAAAGCACGGATACAACCATATCCAATAAAAGTAAAGACAGCAGCTATACGGTGCACCATGATTTGAGTGAAGAATCTTTTCCCATACCCCACACCTGTACCCCAGCCTTTCCCACCAGACTTCCCTTGACATTTCATTGGCCAGAGCTTTATCACCATCACCGAATAATTTGTAAACAAACCACCATGAAGCCAGATACATTTAGAGGCCTCCAACACTTGTGAGATATGTCCACAGTGAAAATTACATTGTACATCCCAACTCACTACATGCATAAACACATTTCATAATTCATATATAAAATGCAAATGAAAGTTTTACAAAATAAAATACATCCTTACTATGTGATGCGTTCAGATATTTTCTATTTTATTTTATTCTCTAAACTACTCTACTCCTTTAATCAAAAACAAACAAAAAACCCACTAAATTGGTTTTGCAGCTCCCTAGTAGACTGACTGTTACCTGCACTTCAAAAAACACTGGCTTCTACTAATGAGAATTTACTCAAGTATTGTCAGAGAGAGGTGAACTCAAGAATATCATCGAGTCAGTATGGTGAAAGGGGAAATGACTCTTTTAAAGACAGCCAATCCTTTCTCATTTTTGTGTGTCTTAGATTATATATTTATCATTTGCCCACACATACGACACCCCTCACGCAACATTCATTTGCTAACATTGGGATGTTTCAAACTTGGGCTGCTTCAACGCACTGCTGAAAAGGCTGGGGTTTTTATTTAGAATTTTGAAAAACTGACATCCCGCGGTAGTTTGTAAGTCACAGAAAATAAATCAAGCATTTTTTTTTTAATTTCAAGATCTAGTTTCTTTTGATGATACAAGTAGGGTAAAAGGTCATGGGAGTTCAATTAATTTACTTTAAAATGTTCCTTTTAAATGATGCCCAAGGAATAAATCACCAAAGATTAATCTGGAAAAACCGAGTCTCTCCCTCTTGTTTGGGATGTCTTAAGATCTGAGAACAGCTGGCCCCATCTCTGTTCTCTCTTCTCCTGATTCATCTTGCCCGTGATCCCAGGGAGAGGTCACCCTGGGGCCCTAAATAATATGAGCCTGCACACAGAGACTGCCACTTTCTCCCTGCAACTACCTTACCCTTAAGAACCCTGCCAAGCTCAGCAAAGGCTTTAAAGGAACTGGGCTTTGTACCCAGATCTGCTTTTCACCCACTGTGCCTGGCTCTTCACACATCCATGATCATTTATATTTTTACAGTAACACCTTGGTGTGTCCAAGGTTCCTGAGCATCTGTTAGGAATAAAACATGGTGCAAGGCTACAGGGAACCCCACATGGATAAGCCATGATGCCTATTCTTAAGTGACTTGGAATCGAACACAGGGCCTAATCCTGCAAACAGCTATCTAAACAGAAATTTAATAGTGGAAGTTTCCAAGAAGGGATGTTCGCTAACATTTGGGGAGTGCCAAGAGCCAGATACGGAGTTAGGCCATTTATTTAAACTACCCTCATCAAAAAGCTATACCTCTTTTGCAGTATTATCATCTCTGTTTTGCAGATGAGGAAACTGAGGCTCAGAGAATCCTAGTAACTTTTCCAGTGGCACATGATTAGTAAGCAGTGAAGCCCAAGGGCAGAGATCCTTTAGATTCCAACGTTTAGTGTTTTCTCTGGCATTTTCTCTGAGTCCACAGGCAAAAGAGAATTTTACCCAGAGGAAAGGAAGGCATATTTGAAATGTGCTTTGAAAAAGAAAGATGTGTTTCCCAGTGATAGGGGGCAGTGCGGGGTGCTGGGTACAGAAGGCAAGGCTTCAATGAGTTTTGCAGGCTGGCAAGGGCAGGTTGGGTTCAGGGGATGCTAAACAGTGCAGGTTGGTTGCTATGTGAGGTGTGAGAGACCTCACAAAAGAAAGCAAATCTAGAAAAGTTGCTAAATTCAATTCCCCCAGTTTTTATACTCCAGTAGACATTGCCAAAGGAGGAAGGGCCTTCTGCAGCTTAACTGTTTAGATTGTAAGTCAGGGGGCTGGGGGGCATACTGGAAGGGCCATACAGAACAGGAACCTGATGTTGTATTCCTTCACAATGCTCAGAACAAGAGCTCGGTGCTTTGCAGCTAGGAGGTAAACTGTACTTTACCTCACATGAATGAACGACAGACAAACAAAGGAGGTTTTCCTGCTCTCTCTTGCCATGTTGTTTAAGAGGTGGGTCAGGGTGGGGTGCCTGAGTGGCTCAATCGGCTAAGCATTGGACTTCAGCTCAGGTCATGATCTCATGGTTTGTGAGTTCGAGCCCCACGTTGGGCTCTGTGCTGACAGCTCAGAGCCTGGAGCCTGCCTCAGATTCTGTGTCTCCGTCTCTCTCTGCCTCTCCCCCGCTCACACTCTGTCTCTGAAAAATAAAGAAACATTTAAAAAAAAAAAAAAAGAAAGAGAAGAAATGGGTCAGGGTGTGCTGTTGGACAATGGGGACAGGGACAGGGACTGACAGAGCAGAACTCAGGGCAAGCTTGACTCGTCCCTCTATACCAGCCTCCAGGTGAGTGAGCTAAACAATATGGCCTTTCACTGCTTCTCTGGTTTGGCAGAAGTGATGTGCTGGAGGGCAGAAAGTATTCAAGAGAGAACAGACAGAAGGTAGAAGAGGCAAACGTCCTACAGGATTGGCAGTAGGATCTCCATAGCCAATAACCCCCTGGCTCATGCTACCATACCTCTGAGCCACATTTTTTTTACACAACAGCCTGGTATTTTCCTTTGGATGAAGGAAGAAAGAAACCTAAAATTCTGGCTGTGGGTTACTTTCTGCCTTGTGGGTTAGGTGACAAGGAGGTGACACTGGTGTGGAAATTTAGCCGCATGGTGCACCACAGTTGGGAAGCAGCTTTGTGCCAAAGCTCGGTTTCAAAGACTTTGCAAGTTGTTAATATATAAATTCCAAGCAGGAAGAGGCTCCAATGTGTGGCAGAACAGTTTTGCAAGTTTAGTTGGCTCGGCTTTACAGCCAGATAAAAATGGGCCCCCTTGAAGCCACAGTCACAACCTGAGCAAGTGAAGCCCAAACTGTGAGGGCAGTGAGGCGAAAAGGGACACAAAGGGGACACAAGAGATGGAGGGAACGTCAAACTTAGAGATACACCTGCTTCTGATACGGTGAAGGCCCTGAATGCTTAATAAATGGTCATGGTAATGGCAGTAGCAGGAGTTACAGTCACATTAAACAGGAAGTTGCTGGTGCCAGTTTCTGTTAATAATGCTCAGTGACACCTTCCATTGGCCTTTATCTGCCAATCACGATGCAGGATGAAGGCATGCTGGCTACATTTAAGGTAGCAGAGGTTAGGGGGAAAATCTCAGAGATTTTCACGCTAGTGTTACCCAATAATTAGAAACACAGATATCGGATGCCGTGGCCTTGGACGAGTGTCACAAGGTTTGTGACTCTGATCTCATGAATAGGATGACTCCAGGTGCACCACAGTAAGTATTCTGGGTTTAATCCTGCAGCGATGTCCTTTTAAGAAGTATTACAATCTGGGGGCACCTGGGTGGCTCAGTCAGTTAAGCATCTGACTTCAGCCCAAGTCATGATCTTGTGGTTTGTGAGCTGGTGCCCTGCCTCGGGTGAACTGAGCCCAGCTTGGGGTGATCCCGGCTTCTCTCTCTCTCTCTCTCTCTCTCTCTCTCTCTCTCTGCCTTTTGCTCACTTGTGCCCTCTCTCTCTCTCTCAAAAAAGAAAAGGCACAGTAAATCTGGAAGAGCATGGTAATAGCCAGTATAGGACCCTTGTGTTGAGTTACCATGTAGCCGAAACTGTCACATGCTCACCTGCAGAGAAGTAAAATGTCAATTTCAACTTGCAGTGAGGGAAAACGTTCAGTTCGTAAAAGTCACATAGGGTCTTCCAAGGTTGTTAAGGTGAACGTATATTACTTTATTAAGATACAGCGCCGTATTAATTGACACATTTGTTCATAAAGCAGGAGATATTTTCATTTACATCAAAACAATGAAACTAACATTAAAAACTGTTTTGAAATCAAAAGAATCCAGTGTCAGAGGCTAAGTGCACCCATGTGGTCCATAAACACTTATGCCCTTTCTATCTTCTCCTTTTCTCATGTCATCTTCAAGATGATGTTGATCTTTAAGCTGTAGACCTACACTAAACTCTGGGGAACACAGCACAACAGTCTCCCCCTTCCCCCCCTCCCCGCCCCCCCCTTTGTCTGTCTCTTTCTCCCTCTACCTGACATCATAACTACACACACAAATGCATTCCCAGGCGTAGTCAAATTAAACATAACAAGAAAGCAGATTTCTCGAAAAGTCTAAATTCTAAGATGAAGAATTTGATATGCTTCCAACTTAGGTCCATAGGAAAAGGTTTGAGTTCTTTCAATTTTGTTTTGCTTCTGGACAGGGAAAGTTCAGGATATTTATTATATGTTGGATGAAACTCACTGTTACTCACTTGCAAATCTAGTAACACTAGATTGAGGCATTTGCTGAAACTCTTTCTGCCATCAGTAACCTGCCACCAGTAACAAAATCTTCACCAGTCTGTCCTAGGCTATATTTAAGTGAAGAAATGTTACAGCTACAAAGGGATGATCTTGTGACTTCTGTAAAAATAAAATGAGGTGACGGACCCCTGGGTGGCTCAGTGGGTGAAGCATCCGACTCTTGACCTCGGCTCAGGTCGTGAACTTCCAGTTCATGGGATTGAGCCCTGCCTCAGGCCCTGTGCTGACAGTGCGGAGCCTGCTTGGGATTCTCTCTCTCCCCCTCTCTCTGCCCCTCCCCTGCTCTCTCTCTCTCTCACACATTAAATAAACATTTAAAAATAAATAAAACGAGATGGAATTTTTCTCTCGTAAGCTGAGCTGATGCCAAGCTGCAATGCCTGGTTTCTGGACTGTGGTTTGTAGGACATGTTATCTTAACAGAAGGCCAGTAAATGTAGACACAGAGGATGCTATTTGAAGTCTTTGTAGTGTCTAAACTTTGAAAGGGATGCTCTTCTGGATGAATTGGTTGATCTGCCTTGCTTCACAGGTAAGGAAACTCCAGCCTCAAATACTATTTTTTTTTGAGACAGAGAGAAAGAGAGAGCATACACTCGAGTTGGGGAAAGGCAGAAGGAGAGAGAGAGACAGAATCTTAAGCAGACTCGACACTCAGCGAGGAGCCTGATGCGGGGCTCGATCCCACAACCCTGGGAACATGACCTTATGTCACCATGATGCAGAAAAACAAAGTAAAATTTGTCACTGTGAAATAATGGAACTCTCGTCTGAAAAAGGTAAAGACGTTTGCAATAGAGTAGATACACTTTGCTGTGTCAGGCATCAGGCACCATGCTTGTGGGAGCTTCTCCGATTGTGTCAGAGTCCCTTCTGCACCCATTCCCACCTCTGCCCTCAGGTGCTTCTCGTCCTCTCCTCTGCAGTGGCGTCTCCTAGTTCTTTATTTACTCATGCGTGGTTTCGTAGGCTATATTTGTAAGCTTATTTTCTTTACCACCTGTTAAAGTCATCAAGAACATAATAGTTTAAAAAATAAATTTGTTAAATGAATAGTGAATAAAGAATATATATATATATAAATTTATTTTTCTATGTCAAAACAACAAGGATAATAGTCCAGTCTAAATACTATGCTATAATATGTGTTAAATGCTTCATATAGGGCACTTAACCTTGTCAAGTTATATAGTAGTAGCTCGATGATATCTATTGAATGCCTACTCAGTCTTCTGTCGAAAAGTGTTATCTTTCCACATGCTAATGATTTCACTTTTAGTATTCATTGATTAAGAAGACATAAATGGATGGATGGATTTTCAGATGCTGACCTTACAACTCCACAATCTCCCAAGGGTCCCTAGCCCATGGGTTGGAGATCTCACGAACTTTAGATTGTTCCAACATCTAGAATGAGACTTACGATCCGTTGTGAGAGTCACTACAATGGAGCAAAGCACTCGCAAACATGAGCAAAGGCAAAGGTCTGAGAGCTAGAGAGAAAGAGACAGGAGAGGAACAAACAGCAGATCTCCATTCCTTTTTTGTCTTACTGAAAAGTTTAAGGGCAGAGTAGCTTCACGCAAGGCTGGATCCAGGAACTAAAAAAATACAAAATAAAAAGTCACCAAGACTCAGTTTTTCCCTACCTCTGGTTTTCTCTGAAGAACTATTGTCAATCAGGCTCTCTCCTCATGATGTAAAGAAGGTTAGCTGAAGCTCAATATAATAACTACTGCAGAAAGTGAGGGTCTTTTCCCCAGTGGTTCCCACAAAATCTCATGAGTGGCAGCAGGTGTATATGTTCTAAATCTGATCCACTCACTGCGGCCAAGAGGATACAATGTGTGGATGGACAGGCATGGTTTACACGTGGGATGACGAGCCATTCGGTTTTGCTTGAGACTGTGTTGGCTTTACAGTTGCAAGTCCTGTGTCCCAGAAAACCCTTGGGTAAATCAGGATGGTTGGTCACCCAGCTTTCATACAGGGGACTGAGGATGGGATTATTTCTGAGCTACAGGGGTTGAGAACGTGCATAATGGCAGGGAAAACGTTGCCTACACCCACATGTGAACTCTAGCTCTGTGCTAAATACAGCGGTTACAAGTGCACATTGTTGGCCTGAAATGCAGTAATCTACATCATAGTCAAAAGTAGGTCTGAAATGGGGCGCCTGGGGGGGCTCATTCGGTTAAGTGTCCGACTTCGGCTCAGGTCATGATCTCACTGCTTGCGGGTTCTAGCCCTGTGTCAGGCTCTGTGCTGACAGCTCAGAGCCTGGAGCCTGCTTCAGAGTCTGTGTCTCCCTCTTTCCCTGCCCCTCCCCAGCTTGTGCTCTTTCTCTCTCAAAAATAAATAAACATTAAAAAAAGTTAAAAAAAACAAGTAGGTCTGAACTGAGATGCCCATTAAGTTAAAATGCACACTGGATTTTAGAAACCTGCTATGAAAAAAATAACGTAAGTTATCTCATTAGTAATTCCGCTAATTAATAATATTAATTGACTTGCTGAAATGGCAAGGCTTTAGATATGTTGAGTTAAATGAACTATACTATTCTTTTCACTTTTTTAATGTGCCTATTAGAAAATTTAAAACTCACATTGTGTTTCTGCTGCACAGCACAGCTATAAGATTTTTAACAAGGTAATAATGTAATTATGTCGTGTGTAGGTGGGGACATGTTTAAAAAGATGCCTTGAATGTATGGGCATCTTAAATAGCAAATGATAAATTAGAGAACATCAGGCCCACAAACAATGGGAGATAAAAATACCAAAGTCAAGACCAAATTTATTCACTCACCTCTTCCTGTCCTCATCTGTGCCAGGATCAGCCTTAAGTCCTGGGACTTCCAAATGTCCTTCAAGAGCGCAGAGACCAGAAGGGAAAAGACTGGCAAAAAAAGAAAATTGTAATGCAAATAATGTTGTCAGTAATATGATAAACTCTCATGCCCCTGGTCTGTATTGATTTAATTAATTCTATCATCCAAGTAAGTTTTGTTTATTCAATACATACTGAGCCTTTCCTCTTTTTATTTCATGCCAAGTTCCTTGAGACTAGGAATCGTGTACTACTAAGCTGCATTGCTTACTAACCAATTGCTGTGGTTTCAGAGCTCCCTTTTTACATCATGATCAAATGTTTCTTCATCCCTTAGTCACTCTGACCAGAAGCAGGTGAACCCCAGGAAAGCTGATGGGCTTAGGTTCTAAATATCACCAATGTTCCTCACCAGCTCCCTTACCTAAGGAAAGTGGTTAACCACTCTGTGCCTCATTTTCCACCAACAGCACTGAGAAACAAGATCCTAGGTGACTCTTCCAACACACACACACACACACACACACACACACACACACACACGTCTTTGCTCGCAATTTAGCTTATTATTGTCAATCATCTGAAAAAAGCAAATGCTTACAAACCCTCCAACTTACTGTCATTGGATTCCTTCGATATAACTATTTTCAGTCACGGGGAGGGTTCTGCATACTAGCGACTGGGTTCCCTCTAAACATCCTTGAGAATGTTTATTTGAAAAGATTACCTTGTTTTCCTTCAGGATTAAGTCATGGTCACCGCAGAGAGAGATGATTTGGAAAAATGACAAACAGTTTTTGATCGTTCCTCAAAGGCTGCCCTTGTTAAATGAATATGCCCACAGAAAAACAAAATGTATTCTAGCCCACACACGTTAGAGGCATTTTTCAAACACCTAGATTAGAGCAGATAGGTATTACAAATAACATATTTGTTGCATAGAGTGAAGAAATCACAAACTTGCTTGGATAAACACTATTAAATGCATACTTACCCAGTGGATTGCGACAGTTCCCCTCTGGCCCTCACTGACGAGCTTGACTCCAGCTGTAAATTTGCTTGCAAAACTTCCTTGTCAGAGAACTCGCCCTGTTAGGAGGACTCAACCCTGGCTTCGAATCTGCAAGGACAGAAAAATCGAAGTGACAGAAAAGCGGTTGCTTGTGTCAGGCCTAACTAAGGAGAGAAAAGGCTTTAAATTAATCATGATTTAGGGATGCTAGTGAGGCGGTACAAAGGAGCATTCCTCTGGAGTCTCTGAGAAAAGGGGGGGAAAAAAAGAGCCTGGAGCGCTCTGGTTATGCTACCCGCGGATCCTGCCCTTCTGTTATAAACAGAATTCAGTGTTTATGGTGGGAGTTGATCTTGTGTAAGCAGATAAAAATGCATCAAAATCTACCAGCTGTTGGTTTAAGCGGTTATGCACAGAATCTCTCCACGTATAGGGCAAAGGTAAATGAAAAGTTTCATCTTCTCTCCTAGAACCTGTGAACTGTGTTCCGTAAGCTGGGAGGATTTTAGATTATATATTAAATTTTGATTCCCCACAAAAGCAAAAGCTGGTCTGAGCTTCCTTTCTGGAGAGAGGTTGAGCATCACCCTCTGGATGTGCCTTTGTTCATTCCTCACCTACCTTGTACAATCAGAGCATCTAAATATGAAGAAGAGGGGCACCTGGGTGGCTCAGTAGGTTACACGTACGGCTTCGGCTCAGGTCACGATCTCACAGTTTGTGGGTAGGAGCAGCACGTTGGGCTCCGTGCTGACAGCTCAGAGCCTGGAGCCTGAGTGGGATTCTGTGTCTCCCTGTCTCTCTGCTCCTCCCCCGCTCATGCTCTGTCTCTGTCTCTCTCTCTCTCGCTCTCTGAAAACTGAAGATTAAAAAATGTTTAAATATGAAAAAGTAATTTGTGTGTGGCTTATAGTCAGTGTCTTACAAAGCTGTCACGAAAGACCTACTAAGGTTCTGCTCAACTGCCACCATCAGATGGCACCTGTGAGGCAGCAAACCTAATGCCACCTCGTCCGTCAATCTCTGTTGGCTAAACAAGGCCGCTTCAATTAAGAGATGTCTGCCTCCATTACAGTTTGGGTAGTTGAGTCTGCATCGGAGAGAAAGACATCCTGGTCAACTGACTTCAGACTGACTTTGTTCCTGCACCAGGCATCACACCCTGTTAGCCCAACAAACATCAGCCATTCCAGGCTAAATTAGGAAAAATGCACCCCCCTCTAATGAGCTGCTAACCACGGGGGTGGGTGAACATGGGATTCAGTGATGGAGAAGGACAACATCCAGGGTTGAGACATGTCCAGAGATAGAAGGGAACTTGGTCTTTCATCCTTAGGCTAAACCTTCGTCTGGCATCAGAGGCCAGGTCAGTGAACCAGATTCATTTGTTTCCACGGCCATCTCCAACAGGACCAGGATTTTGCAGGCCTTTAGAAAATCACTGGCCTGGGCCATTTGGCCACAGTTGCTTGTCATGATGATACAGCGCTTCTTCCTCAGTTCTTTACTCTGTAAATAGAGAGACACCCCCTAAAGACGCAACAGCAAAAGACCCTACTTAAAAAAAAAAATAGTCCTTTGAGGGGTGTCTGGGTGGCTCAGTCAGTTAAGCGTCTGACTCCATCACGGTTCATGGGATCGAGCCCTGCGTCGTGCACTGCACAGACAACGTGGAGCCTTCTCAGAATTCTACCTTCCTCTCTCTCTGCCCCTACCCCACTCATTCTCATATTCTATCTCTCTCTCTCTCTCTCTCTCTCTGTCTCTCAAAATAAATAAGCTAAAAAAAAATTAATGTTCTTTGAAAATAAATAAATAAATAAATAAATATTAAAATAAAAGTAAACAATGTTCCTTTAGCTTCATTTTATAGTGACATCTCTGTCATCATAAAACAGCCCTGGGGCACAAGAAGTTCCACCAAACGCTATACAACAGAAAGGTGTAGAAGCTGTTCCTGCCCCTCAAGGGCTCACAGTAGAAAGCACAGAGCACTTCATCTATGCAGATGTAACCAGTACCTATAAACAACAGAATACAAATGCCGAATCCACGAAGCGAAAAATAGAAAATACAAGAGTCTACAGAAAACAAAGTTGTAGGGATGAATAATGTAAGTAAATAGATTTATTATACGTTTTCTTTTTCATTCGTGACATTTTGAAGTGTAATCCAGGATAAGGAAAAGAAAATCTCTGTGCAACTCTGCTGCCTCTTACCTTCAGTGGTCCTGAAACCAAAACGGAGACACGGCCAGGTAACTAACACGTGGCCACTTTCACAACAGACTCTTTTGAGCCGCACTGTGTATTAAGCCGTTCTCAAAAACAAAACCGTTCTATTTCTTTCCACAGAGGAGACTTACAGATATCAGTTCAGTCTTCTTTGAAAATCAAGAACAGTCTTCATCTGCACCAAGGGACCTTACTAGGAAAGGTTGTGGGCACTCCCTCGGTAGAGATCTTTACAAACAGGATAACCTTTCACCTGTTTTGTGTGACTTTCCCTAAACGCAGATAATAGGCAAAGAAATCCCTTCAAGACCCTCTTTAGTTCTCTCATTCAGGGGTTATTTTCCAGTCATTCCATCCATTTGCCTTTTCTGTATCTTGCAGTCAACTCTTGAGAAAAGACGATCAGAGAAGGTGAAGCCAATAGGGTCAGAGTGCCTGATAGGATAGTGACATTCGAACAGTTAATAAATATGCAACCCTTTCTGTATTCCAAGAGCTACTTAGTACTCTACTTGAGTTAGTCCAAAGGAGGCAAAAAATGTTTCAATCTTCCTGTCTAGACCAAATCAGTAGCCAACTTTATAAAGAACCTTCCACGAGCCAAGTCCTATCCTGAGCATTTTACATGAATGATCATAATCTAACAGCAACTCTGTGAAATAGGTATTTTATTATTCCCATTTTACAGAGGACACAACAGAGTCTTGGAAAGATGGTCTCGCACAAACTAACAAGACGGGGAGACGGATTGGTACACAAATTGATTCTTTTAGAGTTCTGGAGGTCAGAAATGTGAAATCAGTCTCAGTGAGCTAAAATCAAAGGGTCATCTGGGCTGGCTCCTTCTGGAGGCTCCAGGGGAGAATCTGTTTCTTTGTCTTTTCCAGGAAGGATGTTGTCCTCATTCCTTGGCTCATGGCCCTGCATCACATAATCTTTTCTCTTCTTATCCTGCATCACATTGCCTTCTCCTTTTCTTTATCAAATTGCTCTCTGCTTCCCACCTAAGAGGACAGTTGTGATTACATTTAGATTCTATTCTACCCAGAAAATCCAGGATCATCTCCCGATCTCAAGATCCTCAACTTAATTACATCTGAAAAATCACTTTTACCATATAAAGTGGCACGTGTAGATTCCAGGAATTAGGACCTGGATATCTCTGGGGGCCGTTATCTAGCCTGCCACGAATCAAACTATCTTCCACTTCCTTAAACACTATGGTACCTTCTTCCCAGATGAGTAATTCTTAACAAGCTGAGTGACTGATGTTCAGCAAGTGAATGGGTATCTCCTGAAAACTAAAAAGGTTAAATTAAGTCATTTTTATGGACGGTAGCACAATATAGTGGCAAAGACCTGGACTTGCAATCAGGAAATGGAGTTCTTCTCATTAATTACACACGCAAACTTGGACGAAGCCCCGCATCTCTTAGAATCAGGGATCGTCAAGGGGTCTCAACATGTGCCAGCTCTGATCAAATCTCTTCAGGCTTCATGGGAAAGGGTGAACCCAGCTATCACAGTGCCTGCCTTGCTTAATCACTGGAGTCCCTTTTAACTCTGACTTTACATGATCAGTGATGTATGAATTATCAATTGCTGCCTAAAGAATCATCTTAAAGTTCAGTGGCTTACAACCACAAACACTTATTATCTAAAACTTTTTATGGGTCTGGTATTCGGGAGCGGCTTAGCTAGTGGCTCTGACTCAGAAGTCCCTCGGGATTCCTGCTTGGGGCTGCAGCCATCAGAAAAGGCTTAACAGAAGCTGAAGAGTCTGCCTCCAAGACGGCTCACTCACATGGCAGTCACCAGGGGAGGCCTCAGTTCCTTCCCACACGGGGTAATCCACAGGCTCCTGGAATGTCCTTATGACATAGCGACTGGCTTTCCCCAGCGCACGTAAATGAAGAGAGAACGAAACAGGCGATGCCCCAGTATATGTTAGGACCTAGCCTTAGAAGTGGCAAACCATCCCTTCCTCTGTGTTCTGTTTGATACATAGACCTGCACTAACTCAGTGTTAGTGAGGATTATACCAGGGCATGGATACCAGGAAGTAGGGCTAAGGCCACGAAGGTTCAGTGACTTATGGGGACTAGTGCTTCCACAATTAGACTTTCGTGTGCATGTCTATCTAGAGGCCTCATCAGCCTGTGGAAACCCATATTACATAATTCTTCGTGATGGATGAGTGGCTTTGTGGCTTTGAGAAGGGTATTAACATCACAAAACATATTTTTAAAAAGATAGCCCTGACGGCACAGCGGGTGAACTAACGTGTGCCCCTACTGCCCGCCGGATGCCCCAGACGGTCATCCAGTTGGCTAGCCTGGCCTTGTAAATTTCACATGTCCTCGGTCTCTTCTGTCCTCGTGTTTTCTCTCTAGCCACTGTGACATTCCCATTGTATCCTGAACCGGCCAGTCACTCCAGACCATGCCCTAAGTAACCTTCCCAGCTCCAATGTCAGACGCTCCACGAAGCTTTCCCCAATCCTGAGACAGCACAAGTATCTCTTTCTAGCATTTTCATAGCACTTTATTCACCTCTCTGTTACAGTATTTATCATACTTTCCTTTCAATAATTCAATTTTGTTTCTTTCCCTAAATATCGTGTGTATCCCTTGAAGGCAGGGACCAACACCTCACACTATGGTTAGGATCCCAGAGCGATCAACAAATGTTTTTTTTTTAATTTAATGAATAGACTTATTTCAATAAATCATATTTCTTTTTTTTTTTGTTAAATTTTTTTTTCAACATTTATTTATTTTTTGGGACAGAGAGAGACAGAGCATGAACGGGGGAGGGGCAGAGAGAGAGGGAGACACAGAATCGGAAACAGGCTCCAGGCTCTGAGCCATCAGCCCAGAGCCCGACGCGGGGCTCGAACTCACGGACCGCGAGATCGTGACCTGACTGAAGTCGGACGCTCAACCGACTGCGCCACCCAGGCGCCCCAATAAATCATATTTCTAATACACTTAGTGAACACTAACCAAGGGAGAGGCCTTGTGCTAGGTCCCAAGTCATATAATAATTACCAGCACGGGCAGGGCCCTACCCTCAGGATACAGAGAGAAGACCCACAGACGTTGGTCTTGACAATGATTATGTCCTTGTTCTCTCTCTTCCCCACTGCATTTTCAATTTTCCTACCTCCTTCCCACCTTTTCCAATTATCCTTTCTCTTCTGACTCTTTCCTAAACACAGCACTGCATACATAGGCATTGCCTGGTCTCTCTGACAGATATCAGACAAATAGTTGGCCATTCCAGGGCCAGGGGCAGAGCCAGGGACAGGTTATGATGTTTATGTTGCTGGCAAACCCCTGTGTATATGAAAATCCATTCATTTCTCAACTCCCACTTAGAAAAGAAAAATGAGGGATGAAACAAGCATTCTCATGTCTGTATGACTCAAATTTTTTATCGTTTTCTGTCTTTACTATCTCAAGTGAATTGAAAGCTCAGTTTTTCTCTCTTAACATGTTGTTTAGAGTAGCATCCATTGTTTTAGTGGAAATGGCATGACCACCTAGATCATAAACTCCATGACTGCAAAAAAAAATGTTGTTTCCTCTTTTCCTTTTAAATTCATAGCTCCTAGAATATTCTTTGACACATAGTGTGTGTTCACTGAACATTTATTAAGTGCATTCCTCGAAGCCATGATTTCTTATCATGCTAAGTTTATAAATGACCTGTTCTCTTTCCCATTACAAATGGCTAGATGGCCTCAGTCAAGACACTTACTCTGAGTTTTCTTTCCTATAAAACAGGGACATCAACAGTTACCTCTCTTACACGAGGGTGTTGTGAGTATTAGAGAAAACTCTTGTAAAGCAGATAGTTCTTTATAGAATAAAACAGTGTCTTTATAGAATAAAACTGAACAAACGGTTTGATGCTGAATCCAGAATCTTTCTGATAATCTTATTTCTCTGAACATGTAGGTTTGGTGAATGCTTATCTCTGATTGGTTATAATCCACTGAATAGATTTGCTTTCCTAAAAGTCAGGCTCTTCATGACTTTTTGAAACACAGCATGTATTCAGTCGATATTAATTAAGTACTTATAATAAAACTGCAGTTATGCTAGGCACTAGAAATACAAAGAAAAACTAACCCATTACCTAAAAACTAGCCCTTTATCTAAACAACTTTATTCTTGGATAAGGAAGACAATATAACAAAAATTACAGAATACTGTGAGATATGCTAAGACTGAAATAGGCAAAGACTGAAATAGACATTTAGGAAGAGCACCCAACCCAGCCTGGGAGGGAGGAATAGCAGAGGTTTTCCAGAGGATCTTAGTTATAAAGGAGTTAGAAAGAGAAGAATTTAGCCAGAGAGGGAAAGGGATGTGCGACATTGGTCCGAGTAGAAAGACGAACCAGAGCAAAAGCATAGGGAGCAGAAATGACATGGTCAATTAAGAGGGTGCAGGAGATAACATTCTGATTAAAACATGGAATGAGAGACAAAATCCGGTCAAGGGCTAAAGTCGTGCAGAGATGCATGGAAGTCAGATCTGACTTTGTATGTGTTTCTGTGATTTTGTATGTGGTGCCATGGATTCTTGACTATGCCCTTGTGGTTTATAGAGAGTCCATGAATAATTTTAAGCTGCTAACCTGGTAAATTGGACTCCATTAAAATTTAGAATATTTTTACCTCATCAAAGTTAAAAACATTTGCACCTCATTTTTTTTAAATAAAAAGGCAAGTCACAGACCAGAAGAAAATATTTGCAAATCATGTGTTTGATAAAGGACTTGTACCCAAATACGTAACACACACTTATGACTCAGTGATAAGACAAACATCCCAATTTAAAAAGGGGCAAAATGGGGCACCTGGGTGGCTCAGTCGGTTAAGTGTCCAATTTCCACTCAGGTTATGATCTCACAGTTCATTGGTTCAAGCCTTGCGTCGGGCTCTGTGCTGAGAGCTCAGAGCCTGCAGCCTGTTTCAGATTCTGTGTCTCCCTCTCTCGGCCCCTCCCCTGCTCATGCTCTGTCTCTCTCTGTCTCTCAACAAAAAAATAAATGTAAAAAAAAAAAAAATGGGCAAAATATTTTTAGTCATGTCACCAAAGAAGATATGCACATAGTTGATTAAGCACATGAGAAGATGCTAAACATCATTTGTCATTAGGAAAATGCACATTGAAACCATAATGACATGCCACTTTACATCTACTAATATCACTATAATCAAAAAGACAGAGAATGCAATACCAAGTATTGATAATGGTGTGGAGGAATGGGAACTCTCATATATTGTTGGTGGAAATGTAAAATGGCATGGATGCTTTGGAAAACATTTAACACTGTCTTAAAAATTTAAACAGAAACCTCCTATATAATAAAGCAATTCAATTCTCAGGAATCTATGTAAGACAAATGAAAGCATATGTCTACACAAAGACATGTCAATGCATGTTCGTAGCAGCATTAGACATAATGGCCCCAAACTGGAAACAATTTAAATGTCCATCAACTGGTAAATGGATTTTTTTTTAAATGTGACATATCCATAAAACGGAATATTATTCAGCAATCAAAGGATAGTACAACCGATGCATGCTGCAACCTAGACCGATCCCCAAAACAAAGTAAGACACAAGAGGCATAATTACCATTTAATTCACTTACATGAAATGTCCAGAAAAAAAAAAAAAATGTGTAGAGAGAAAATGCAAATCGATGGTTGCTGGGAGCTGAAAGTAGAAGCAGGAAGGCCTATATAAAGTGCACAAGAGAAATTTCAGGGGTGATGGAAATGTTCTAAAACTGAAATAAGGTAAAGGTTACATTGCTATATACATTCACAAAAATTTTTGAATTATCTACTTACAATGGGTGAATGCTATGGGACATAAATTATACTCCCATAAAGCTGTTTTTTTTTTAATTTTTTTAATTTTTTTTATTTATTTTTGAGACAGAGAGAGACAGAGCATGAATGGGGGAGGGGCAGAGAGAGAGGGAGACACAGAATCTGAAGCAGGCTCCAGGCTCTGAGCCATCAGCCCAGAGCCCGACGTGGGGCTCGAACTCACGGACCGCGAGATAGTGACCTGAGCCGAAGTCGGACGCTTAACCTACTGAGCCACCCAGGTGCCCCAAAGCTGTTTTTTTAAATAATTACACTACATCAGAAGGTATATGGTCATAAACTAGTTAGTAAGCAAGAGGTCTGCTTATTTTAAAGATATCCTCAGGATTTAAAAACTCTGACCTATTTTCGAATTACTTTTCATCTGGACCCAATCAAAGTAATAGAAAGTTGATTTAGTTAGATTCCCCTAAACATGAACACATCTTCAGTGTGCAGGGAAAAAAAAAAAAAAAAAACAAGTCAGCTCTCACATAACCCAAATTTGTTGGCCCATCTCTAAACATGAGTCATAAAGGCAGTTTCTTCCTTGCTTATGAAAATGTTTGAGGAAAAACTATGTGCTTGCTATAGCATAATTGACCACAGTAATTATAGTTCATGCAAATTTACGTTGTATTTATAAGACTGCTGGATTTGGTAGTGGGAGATTGGGGTGGGGGGGGCAGTCGCTGCTTGAAATCTAAGTCTTTAATCCACAAAAAGCCATACTTTTTTTTTTTTTTTTTTTTGGTCCAAACTGGCAATTATGGGTTGTAGAAGTATTTGTGCTTGTTCAGATGTTCCGTAGCCAAGAATTTGAAGATGTCCCTTTTCTTTTTTTTTTTATTTTTTTTTCAACGTTTATTTATTTTTGGGACAGAGAGAGACAGAGCATGAACGGGGGAGGGGCAGAGAGAGAGGGAGACACAGAATCGGAAACAGGCTCCAGGCTCTGAGCCATCAGCCCAGAGCCTGACGCGGGGCTCGAACTCCCGGACCGCGAGATCGTGACCTGGCTGAAGTCGGACGCTTAACCGACTGCGCCACCCAGGCGCCCCAAGATGTCCCTTTTCTAAGTAAATCCAGTACTGAAGAAAAGTATTAAACTGTCAGATCTGAGAGCTGTAACTATTTTTATGATTCACCATTTCACTGGTAAGGAGGTAAAGACAAGCTCATCTTTTAAGAGAAACCAATTGTGTCCGGCAGTTATTTAGGAAAAACAGTATGATTCCGATTCTTGGAGAAAAGAAGACATTGATTCCACTTATAATTTGGACTCCATCACTTAATTATTAATGATGGTTTCAGAGCTTCTGTTGGCTTACCTAGGGTCACCAATTTGATTTCAAACCAATAATAATAGCACAAAGATCCCTTGGGTTTCTCCGGAGCAACAGAGTGATCACATCTCTTAGGCAATTGCTACTTCAACTATCAATTGTGCCATTTGTTCAAAATCAACATGTCACCGGGGCACTTGCGTGGCTCAGTTGGTTGAGCGACCGACTTCAGCTCAGGTCATGATCTCACGGTTTGTGGGTTCGAGACCCACATCGGGCTTGTTGTTGTCAGTGCAGAGCCCACTTTGCTTCGTATCTTCTCTCCTCCCCTCTCTCTCGGCCCCTTCTCTTGTGCGCTCTCTCTCAAAAATAAAGAAATCTTAAAAAATCAATCAATCAATCAATCAATACGTCACCAAAGCCTTTATTTCAACCCAGATTGGGATCACAAGGTCATAAAGGCATTTACTCTTCTGGGCCTCATCTATACATTACAATATCAAAGTTATAAAGACCAGCTTTCAAGTTTGATATCCTACAACCATTCTGAGACAAGATCATTTCAACTAAGCTCATTTGGTAGACTATGACAGTGAAGGCAGATTACCCTTACATACGATAACTTCCTATGTGCCAAACATTTAATTTTGTTTCTGTTTCTCCAAGTAGGCAAAGAAAACAAAGAAAAGGAGGGTGTTGGGGCAACTGGGTGGCTCAGTCAGTTAAGTGTCCTACTTCAGGATCAGGTCATGATCTCGTGGTTCACGTGTTCGAGCCCCGCAGCAGGCTCTATGCGGACAGCTCGGAGCCTGGAGCCTGCTTTGGATTCTGTGTCTCCCTCTCTCTCTGCCCCTCCCCTGCTTGTGCTCTGTCTCTCACAAAAATAAATAAACATTGAAAAAAACTTAGAAAGAAATGGGGGGGGGGTGTTTAACTGTACATCTAGATCATTTAGTAGCTTATGCCTAGTAATGTTGGAAAAGGAGAGTTTTGCTTTCTTTTTTTTAATGTTTATTTATTTTTGAGAGAGAGAGAGAGAGAGAGTGTGTGCGAGAGGGGGAGGGACAGAGAGAAAGGAAGACACAGAATCCAAAGCAGGCTCCAGGCTCTGAGCTATCAGCAAAGAGCCCGACGCGGGGCTCGAACTCACAAGCCATGAGATCATGACCTGAGCCGAAGTCAAATGCGTAACTGACTCAGCCACCCAGGCACCTGAGTTTTTCTTTCTTAATCAGTGGTGAAAAGAGCCAGGAGAGTATCAAAGCCCCTCATTTCTGGCCCTTTTCCTCCCATCAGAGCAACTAAAGGAGCTTGGCTCACATTTTAAAGGGCAAAATTCCAAACCCTTAAAAAGTTTCCCGGAACCTACATTCAGCTACTCAATCATCCCATCTGCAATCAGGTGACATTAGCCCTGATTGGCACTGAAACATTCGGACCTACATATGACCTGGAACCAGTCACTGCTCCGGCAGGAAGTAGATCAGAGGCACTTGGCTGAGCCAAGTTTTTCTTTGCAGGGCTTAACCCATAGCTCCATTACCCACTCTTCTGTCAGGTTCAATATTGTATCTACACTGACCTCTGGGTGCAGTTCTCTCACTAATCTGAAGCTCATCTGCTGGAAACACTTTGAATTCTTGTCACAACATGCATTTTTAATGTTTTCCTGATGTATGGCGACCTCTGACCCCTCACCCTTTCTAGCCTCTCAGAACTTTACGTCTCTGTACTGTTTTCAGACTCTGCACGCCTGCCATTCGCCCAGGGACCCCATACTCTGTGCTGGCACTAGACCCAGCCTCACCATGCCACAGAGGGACAGGAATGACTGGCCTTGCAACAAGGTGTTGAACTGCCATGTCGCACCACGGCGTTCCAGCCAGCCAGATGCAATTTGGCAACATGAGGCTTTTAATCCAAATTCATGAGTCCCCTGTTGTCAACGTAACGAACGCTTCTTAAAAACCTACTCTCTGCCAGGTATTCCTGTGAAAATTACTACCTACACGTCACTGCCCAAATCCACACCACTCCCCACTCCCACCCCAAGATTTTTCTGGTTTCAGCTGGACCTGAGAAAGAGTTACGAGTGAGGGAAACAGCTGACCCCGAATGCTTTATTCTCTGAAGCATGAACTCAAAGTTTTTGCTTACTTATGAATCATAGTCATGATGACAATATCCTTTGAAGTTATTTTCCTTGAAATGCTAGTAAGAGGCATTTTTCCATCCATCTCACAGGGGTTTTGTGTAAATGAATGCTGTTTCTGGAGTACTTCAAAGGAAGTATAAATGCACAAAGTATTCCTGAGTCTCCTTCCATGATGTTCGCTTCCAAGGCATCTAGATAAGCACCGTCTAATAGAAATGGAATGTGAGCTCCGTATGTAATTTTTAATTTTCTAGTGGCACCATTTAAGAAAGTAATAAGAAACAGGTGAAGTAAATGTTGATAATACATATTTATCTAGTCCTTTGTATTCAAAATAGTATCATTTCTCCTGTCTTTAAAATCTCATGCGTATTTTAGACTTGCAGTACATCTCAGTTCAGAGGACTAGTCATTGAAAGTGCTCAGTAGTCACCTGTGGCTAATGGCTACCACATTAAAATGCTCAGTTAGTGAAAGCCATCCAGAACAAAGCTAGAGACTTGGGAAAATTCTTTTAAACTATTAAGTTTTTGTAATTGACTGAAATGTGCCCAACGGCCATGACAGTAGATCTTCCTTAAAGGTAAGCTATAAATCAGAAGTGATGTTTTCGATTTGTCAGAGCTTACAAAATTACGAAATTGATGAACTTGGTCCAAGGACTTGCTTACGTCTTGTGTAAATGTAAAAGGCTTTCTCTTACAGGTCTGGCTGGGAGAATTTAAGATGTCATAGTTAATTGGGTAAGGATTTTGATGCTAGACTATTCCACTTTTTGAACTGAGCTCTCTCAAAGGCACCCAAATGCGTTCTGATGAGAATCTCTGTATCAGCATCAGAAGACAAGTTAACAAGGCTATTCAAGTTAGACTCCATCCTTTGCCTATGTAGTGGTATGCCTAGAGGCACTGTGCCCTTGGAAAGGTCAGAGACACAGACACGTAGCCTGGAGGACCGGTCTACAATCTCCCGATAATTAAATTTGAAGACATAAAGTTCCTGACCCTGAAAAGAGAAGCCTTCTTCCAGTGAGAAAGAGTTATCTAGTCTCTTCCTGTGTGAGAATGTTTTGCCTCAATGTAAACAAACTAAAGAGTTGAAAAATGAGGTGCAAAAATGCCCTCTTCAGGGTAAACAACAAACCGGTTAGGATATGATTTTCTTGGAATGTGTTGCGAATTCCAGAGGCAGGCTCACACTTGTCAAAGAACAGGCAATCCTTCTGATGGACATAATAACCTCAAGACTTAGTTGGATACATTCATGCATTAAGCTTCCCAAATCCAAATCTGTGCTTACATTTTTCATATTTCTTATGTAACCAGATATTTTCTGCATCTTAATGGAAGAGAAAACAAGGCACAGCAAGTATTTGCTTCGAGAACAACTGGATTCTGAAGACCATTAGAACCAACTTTATTTCGTTGCTTCACTGAACATTACAATCACTTTCTAGCACCTCTGATGCTAGTTTTGTTTTTCCTTTTATGATAACAGAAATCCAACATACTGACTAAAGAAATAAAAGTTTCTGAGACTATTTGAGTAACTTCACACAGTCACGGTAGGGTATGGGTGATTCAGCTACTAAATATCCAGTCACGTAGAAATGTATCCCGTGTTCCTTATATTTCTATCTGGAAAGGCCTTTGTTAATGTTATCCTGCAAGCTTCTTGCACGGCTGGGACTAGGGTGATGCTAGTGACTCACTCACCTCAGGTACAAAATCTAGGAAGGTGCCAAAAACACTCAATTAAAACAAAAAAGTTTTAATGCGACATCTTTAAAAAAAAATTGAAATGAATGTAAAAAAAAAAATAACCCTATAATGAACAAAATATCAAAATCTTACTTACATCAAGACAGACTCTGACCCTGCGCTGGCTTTGCCCCAATTCTGGCCCTGTTCAGGCCCCTGCTTGGGAGGAAGAGGGAGTGTTCTGTCGGTGAGCTTAAGAGAAAAAACAGAGCATGCCCTTCCTTCAAAATCTGCCAGCCTGCCCTGCTTGTCTGTGAGGTCAGTGTGAACCAGGTGGGCCCCCACAAACGAGGGCCTGCAGTTGGCCAGAGTGGCCAGGAACGCCAAAGTACTGGCAGGATTCATGTTCTTGCTACTTCATCACTGAGGCCTCAGATCCTTTAAGCTGCCCACTGTGCCAAACCACGCGGTCGTCTCTCAACTGTTCACGTGGTAGCAGCTTACTCCTTCAAGGTCAGCGGAAGAGTCTCTCTCCAGTCTGCGAAGACAAAGGATGTGTCTGCGCCTGAGGAAGCAGGATCAGGAGAGCAACGACCCATCACCTTTGCCATTTTCTATTGGTTAGACGCCGGTCACATTCAAGAGGAGGAGATCATACGAGGGCGTAGATCACCAAGGGTCACCCTAAGGCATCTCTGTATAGTAACCAACCGTGTTACAGAGAAATCAAAAAGAGCTTCAGTGAAGCTTGAAAGCACCCTCAGGTCATATGACAAGTAAGGAGGCAGTTCTAGGATGAAGCTCAGTTCTGTCTGAGGACTCCACAGATATCCTGCTAGGCCAGCGTTTTCTAAAATGTCTTCTGTAGAACTCCACTTCTGCAAGATGATATCTGAGATACTTGCAGAGGGGAACTTTGGTATTTATTTATTTTTTTAAACTTATTTTTTTTTTTTTATAAGAGACTTTGGTATTTAAATAGATTTAGAGAACGCTGGGATAACTGAAGTTAAGCAGGGTTTTTATTATTTTTTTTCATTTTTATTTAAAAAAAATTTTTTTAATGTTTATTTATTTCTGAGACAGAGAGAGACAGAGCATGAGTGGGAGAGGGGCAGAGAGAGAGGGAGACACAGAATCTGAAGCAGGCTCCAGGCTCTGAGATGTCAGCACAGAGCCCGACGCGGGGCTCGAACTCACAGACCGCGAGATCACGACCTGAGCCGAAGCTGGATGCTCAACCGACTGAGCCACCCAGGCGCCCCAAAAAGCAGGGTTTCGTCTAGCACTTTTGTTGTAAATCCCCCACTTCCAAACTTCCGATTTCCCATCAATGTCTGAAGAGGATAAAGAAGGGTGAGCTTAACCTTGAAAGAGAACAGACTATCCCACACATCTTCAGGCAGAGGTACTATTACTGAAACAACTACTGAACGGTTCAGATCCAAATCTCTTGATTCCAGATCCAAATCTCTTGATTCCACGTGCTAGACGTCACGTGGCATCGTGTGTTAAAGAAAAGGAGTGGCTGATTTGCTAATCAGTCATTCTCTAGCAATATTCGTATCTGAAAATGTATCTGGTAATAAATGGGAGAGATCAGAACCTGCAGCTTTGATGGTATTCTTCCTGAAGTTACCAAAATTGCTTTATTTTATTTATTTTATTATTTTTTTTTTTCCATTTTGCTACAGTCTCTTCCTTTCTTCCTGACTTCCTTCGCCTGGCTATCCATTCCCTGAGATTTGCTTTCTTGAAGGGACGAGGATGCTGCTAGCTGATGGCCAGGAAGTAGATGTCACCCTCCATCGAAGGTCAGCACAGAACTATAGCCAGCACCACGGGAAGGGGCCCTTTAGCAAGGAAACGAGACCGTGCATTTCTCCAAGGCCATGGGACAACCAAAAATCTTTCAAAGCTGAACAAGAGGAAATATTCCAGGAATGGCTTTGTGGTTGATTGTACCATTCCCACAAAGTCTGAAGGGAATTTCAAGGAACCTGCCCAAATTCTGTCTGTCCATGTAAAAACTGTTAACCTAATCCTTTGTTTCTTCATTTCTGCATTAAGACCAGCGTCAAAAGGAGAACATAATTGGGCAGTGAGAACTGCAAAAGGAATGAACTGAGTTTTAACCAATAACTGAATAAAACTTAATAGTACACATACATAAAATGATTTTTAGGTTCTTATTTTTTAAACAAACATGGACATTTTTGGAGAACTTCCAGAAATAATCTTTCGCAGAAGTGATGGGGGTCGATAACAGTTTACAATATTAATCTGACCCTTTTATTATTATTGTTATTTGTGTCAAAATCTCCTTGCTCTAGACTGTATTCTCTTTAGTTACTGCTTTTGATCTGCACTGGATTGTTTGCCTTTTTTTCAGTTAATGGAAGGAATTCTATGCATGAAATGGTACAAACTAAGGTCAGATATCTGTGGCCAGAATGTCAGCAGGAACCCATGTCCTGGACTGTGAGGGGTAAATCACCACTGGTCACAAAAGAGAGAGAGAGAGAGCTTAATTGAGAATTGGTTTTCTGTTTTCCTGAAGGAAGAGAATGGTGTTTTTCACATGTATATTTCCACTTAAGAAAAAAGCAATACAAGTAGCAGTTTACGATCTCCCTAAACATTGGATTGTCTTTCTTTACCTCCATTTTAAAAGCAAAAACACTTTTTCTTCACCTGGTTAACCCCTGAGTTTCTGTCTTCCTTCTCCTTAAAAAGAGGATTTTTTTTTACACCCTGTGTTTATATAATTTGAAGACTAGTTAGTATTCCGAACTTCCGTCTTGTTGCTGTCCTTTACCACCTACTAATGAGAATTATTCTTGAATAATTGCGGCCAGAAAACAAGATTCTACTTAAGACCGGGGAAGGTTAATTCCAGTTAGCGTAAAGGTCAGGAATTGAATTTATGGTGTTACTGTATTCAGCTACGAAATAATCAGGAAAAGCCACAGCTTTTTCTATGGGAACTCAGATTCCATGTGTATTAACTCTAGCCATACTCCTTGAAGAGGCTGGACAATCAAACAACAGTGAGTCCTGGAAAGGACTAGGACAGCATTAATAGGAGTTAGAAACAATATATCATGTAATCCTTTAGACTGGGGGTCAGCAAACTTTTGTAAAAAGCCAGATAATAAATACTCTGGGCTTTGTAGACCACATCCAGTGTCTGTAGCATATTGTCCTTTGTTTTTCTTACCACACTTTAAAATTTAAAAGCCATTTTTAACTCTTATACTGTACTCAAACAAGCCACATTTGGCCTAAAGGCTATAGTTTGCTAATTCCTGCTTTAGTCCATTTATATTCATTAAAATAAATTCTTTTTTTTTATATAGATTTAAAACTCAAGGCTCCTAGTTGTTTAAAAATAGCTCAATAAAGTAATGGGTCCAATGTGATAAAAAATTTCACGTTGTACAAATATAATCCAAGGTGTCAAGTCAAAGGGGCTGACTTACTTGCCAGTTTTTATTTTCTTTTACTACCTCAAAAACAAAATTAAACTTAAGAAAACTATTGTAGAGTCTAATTAAAATTGTGTAGCTTTTCAAATAGGAAATTTTCTTCTTTAATATATCTGTCTAAAATTCATGAATTGTACGTTCAAAGGCCAAAGCTGCCTAATATCGCCTTAGCTGCCAAATTATGTTTCCCATAAATACCAAGATAATGTTAATTCTTGGGTTAGTTATCAAAAAGGAGGAGGAGGAGGGGGAAGAGAATGAGAAAACTATATATGTAATGTTGTAACCGCTAAGTTAGAAACATAACACCAGTAATTAATAACAATTCAGTTGACCAGGTTAGCTTTCAAAACACAATTGATAAAAAGCAAAAACTTACTTTTCCTATGGAAAAGTAGTCAAAGACTAGTTACTTAAGGTGACTCTCCCAAGAGGCTGATCAAGCTAAGATTAGTCTTATATTGTGGAGTGGGGGGTGCAGCTGATCTTGGGAATACAGAACCAACTGTCTTTCTCTGTAATTTCTTTGCAGTACCTTAATGTCAGGGAGGAATACTTCTACATTTTACATTTTATATTATGCCCACCTCAAACACCTGATTACTTTAAAGTCTTTAGGTGAATTGTGAATTCTACCCTATAATATAGCCACATCATTTTTATATCAGAGAATAGGAGATTGGTTAAATTTCTCCAGGCGCTACTCAAGTTCCCAAATGCCTACCCACGTCTACCTTATAGGTTCATCTGCACCTCCTGTGGAGTAACTCTGTTCCCATGTGGGCTTCCCAGGAGCCAACGGAAATGAACTAAAGAACTTCCCTTTCCAAAGCTCACCTTTCTGCCACAGTGACTGAGTCTCCTGTTAGGGACTCCCAGCTCTGAGCTAAGGCTTTTGGATAGGACAAGAGAGAGGACAAAAGCCAGACACCAGGCTTTCTGGAATGTGCCTAAGTCAAGATTTGCATATATCAGAGAATATTTTAAATGTGCCAGAAAACTGCTACTTAAAAGACAGAAACTAGAAGTCTCTTGGTAAAAATTACTTTTTAAAAAATGTTTATGTTTTGACTTGTTGATTTTACGGATTTTGAGAAAGAGAGACGGGGGAAGGGCAGAGAGAAGGAGAGAGAGAATCCCAAGTAGGCTCCACACGGTCAGCACAGAGCCCGACTTGGGGCTCGAACTCACACACCATGAGATCATGACCTGAGCCCAGGTCAAGAGCCCAAGGCTTAACCGACTGAGCCATCCAGGCGCCCTGCCAGAAGTTCATTTTTTTACCACAGATTTTTATGTTGCTTACAGTACAAAATTACCTACTTAAGATTATACTATAACAATGACAGGAATACTGTATTACCACCCACTTTACAGATAACGGAGTTGCAGAGAGGGCAAGTGACTAACTTCCGGGTAGTCCCGGGGCTGGGATATACCAGAGACCAACTTGAACCCAGGCTGTTTGACCCCGTAGCCTGTTTTAACTCTGTGCTCTTCGTGATGCTATTCTGACACAGAACGACATTAAAAGGAAAACACTTCTTAGCATTTTAGCAACTTCTTACGGTTCTGCTTTATGCTGAAATTAGCCCTACTTCTATTTAATAACCCCATCACTGATTACTATCGTAATGCCAGCTGAAATATTATACTATAAAGAGGAAAGAAAATGAGTACTCCTAGCTCTTCGCTTCCTATGGATCATTTATGCTGGTAGAATCTAAAGCATCACTCCATTAGCTTGTACTTAATAGCAAATCGTTTGGGGCCTGCACAGCCCCTAGCGATTTCACCAGCCACCCTCTGTGCTTCCATTTGTTAATGTTCACCTGCTCCCCCTCATTAATATGCAAACATGCAGTGACTTCGGTTTATTCCCAAAGCCTCGTCTTGACATGAAGTCATCTTTTCTCTCCGTGTGCTTCTTGGAGAGGCCATTATCTGAACTCAGAAATGTCCTGTAGCAAAATAGCTTTTTCTGAGGAATAGAAACATCTCATAACCCTGACGACAGAAACAAAAGGCATCATTGCCTGATAAAATGGCAGTCTAACCATGAATCCCCATAATCAGCTATTTAAATCCCCATCTCACCGTGAGGTTTTGCTCTAGCATAAGCTATCATGCCCACAAATACTGACGAGCACATGATCGTCGTGGACTCTGGCTATAGAAAACGTCTGGCTGATGTGTTTCATGCTACTCTAATTGTGTTCCTTATATTTAACTCGGGTCACCTTTGTTAGAGGTGCCCCCAATCAGACCAGCAGTCATTTTTTCTTGCTGCATAAGCATGACAAAGTTCAAGTGCTGCCCCATTGTGACCTTACAGCTCTCCTAACAAAAACTTCTCTCTGCAACTACCGGGATGTGGCAAAAAGGCAATCTGAGCTTCCTGCTTCTGCGTGCTTTGGATACGTGACCTTTCCTGTCCAAAGTTCAGTGGGGGTCGAGGATAAAGTTCTGATTCCGGTATGCATCATTTCTGGTGTGTAGATACGAGGCACGTAAGCAAGCTTTAAACAAGAGGGTGTGTGATTTTTAAACTTGGCTGAAAATATTTTCATTGACCTTTTTCAGGAGTGTGAAAAACTTTCTGCCCTCGAGTGAACTCTGTCAATCTTTGATTGCGCTTCTGGTCTCCTTGGTATGGTTATAAGAAACAATATTGAAGTGTCTAATTCTTCTGTTTGCAAGCATCATGCACACAAGTGTATAATAGTTTACCATTTGTTCTAGCACAGAATTAGGACCGTATAGTCCTAATTGTCCATATAGTTGAAGCAGAAGCCCTTTAATGACGATTTTCTACATTTATCGAAAGGTAATGTTGTGGTGTTGGCCTGATATATGGGTGAGTTGCCTCCAATTCTTTGTTTCCTTTTGTATCAGACTAGAAGAAATTTCTATCCCAAACCTAGAAGTACCACCCGAACACCATCCTTTTAACACATCCTTTTAACTCCATCCCTTTAACATCATTTACCTTGGGTTTTACGAAGTGTTCCCCTAAAGTCTTACTTGTGAATGTCACTCTAAATAAACCACACTGTAGTTAATACGGAGAGGCAGCCCCAGACATGTGTATAACAATCAAGAGATCCAAAAAGAAGAGTTTTTAAAATCAAGATTTGAGTCAAGTTAATTACTTCCTACTGGTAAATTGCACCCATTATAAAACAGAAACATTAAGATCGTGTTGTGAGGATTAATGAGATCACGTTGGTTAAGCACTTTAAGCCCTTTGGAGATAGATTCCATCATTTTGCCACCTGGGTGCATGATAAAAAAGAAAATACCCCAGTTTTCTTTGAGGCACAATGTATAGAGTTAGCAACAGCCAGCAGGCTTTATCAATCTTTTTTTCTTTTATCTTTTTAATAACTAATATTGTTGGAGGAGGGAATGTTGCAAACCAAGGCTAAAAGTGAGATAAAGGCAGATAGCTGATTCCTGTAACTTCTACCCAATACATTAGACTTATAGCCAAATTTTACCAAATTCACTTGTCAGTCTACATGACAGAGCAAAATGAGCAAGAGGTTTAAGATGAGAACAAACTGGATTGAAATTCTGGTTCTACTGGATGGGTAAGTCTCTTTACACGTCAATTTCTGCAACTATAAAATGCAATGACAAGCTTCCTTCTAATAATTACAATTGAAATAATTCAGACCTACACTTTTATGGAGAACAAATGAAACTTGCTGAACAAAATATTTATGATAATAATAAAAACAATAATTGCTTCTTAAAAACATCAAAGAGATAATAAGATGCTGAGGAATTACTGGACCAAAATCTAAAAGACAAGATCCCTGAGAAGGAAAGCCAACATGTAAAGCCACTTTTGCGCCAAAGTCATCTGCCGATCTAGAAAAAAATAAAACAGTAGCAAAACGAGCTGAGCTTTTGGTAGCCTTAGAGACTGAGAGGGAGGAGGCAAAGCCCAGAGTCTACCAAAGCTGGGGACTCTGATAAACTGATGCCAGTCTAACCTGGAGCCCTAGGATGAGGGGGCTCAAAAGTCATCCAGCCCTCACAGACCTGCAGGGCTCTGGGTATCCTAGAGAACCTCAGCTTTGGACTGGGATCAGGAGATTTTCTAAGACTCCCGGGAGCATGATGTGTCTGGGACAATGGTGGCCAATAAACTTTCATTCATAATGCAAGCTTTTAGATTTAACATAGATTTTCGTAAGTGCCTTAGATTTTACTTATACAGGGCTTGTTAATGCCTATTTTTCAAGCTTATGATTGGAGTCTGATGATACCGCTGATATCAATGGTTACGCATAATGGTGAATTAGTCTCCTATGTTATTCTTACTTATGTTACCTTCATTTCTTTCTCTCAATTTAGTATCTTTTCTTTTGCCCTTTGCCCCTTTCTCCCTTCAACTCCCAGGTTCAACATCCTCTCTCAGTCACCTTCACCTAAGAGCCTTCCCATAGCTTCTTCACCATATTATGAATTATTCTCAAGTTCAGTCATGTCACAAGGGAAATAGTATAAAGAAAGGGCACAGCGGGATCACAACAACATCAAGGCGACTTTAGGACATGTGTTCCCTCCACAATTGTTCCTAGTATAGTAATTTTGAAGAGTTCGTTGTATTATGATATTTGCGAATTCATCTATCTCAATACCTTCATTACTAGACGCTGAGCAGATGATATGTGACCAACAGTAGCCAGGTGCTGAAGAGAGTAGAAAAAAAAAAAAGCCCATTAATGATTCCTGTCCCTCAGGAAGCACTTCGTCTGCAGCTGAAGAAAATAAATGAAAACATATTGGGCAATGAGAGAAACAAAGGGAATTCAGAGAAGACTGTACGAGGAAACACTGTATGACTACCACTGGGAATATAAGGGGAGGCACTGACCAAGGAAGTAAGAGAGCAGATGCTGGGCTACCTGGGGGGCTCAGTCAGTTAAGTGTCCGGCTTTGGCTCAGGTCATGATCTCACTGTCCATGGGTTCGAGCCCCGTATCAAGATCTGTGCTGATGGGGCGCCTGGGTGGCGCAGTTGGTTAAGCGTCCGACTTCAGCCAGGTCACGATCTCGCGGTCCGTGAGTTCGAGCCCGCGTCGGGCTCTGGGCTGATGGCTCAGAGCCTGGAGCCTGTTTCCGATTCTGTGTCTCCCTCTCTCTCTGCCCCTCCCCCATTCATGCTCTGTCTCTCTCTGTCCCAAAAATAAAAACGTTGAAAAAAAAAATTAAAAAAAAAAAAAGATCTGTGCTGACAGCTCAGAGCCTGGAGCCTACTTTGGGTTCTGTGTCTCCCTCTCTCTCTCTGCCATTCCCCGGATCACTCTCTGTCTCTCAAAAATAAATAAAGCATTTTAAAAAATAGAAAATAATGAAAAATAAAAAGAGAGAGCAGATACTGTGCGTGAAAGCAAGGACTATAACACAGAGGACAGGGGCAGAGGGAGCATGACCAGACAATAAAAATAAATAAATGAATCAAAAGCCCACTGTGTGTTGTATGCTATTCCACACGTCTTACAGCTATCTTAGACACCTCAGAAAGCCTTACCAGGAGGTATTACCATCAGTTACAGATAGTCAATTGAGGCTTAATCCATTGAGGCCAAACCACAGAGTCTATAAGTAGTGAAGCTAGAATTTGAAACCGGTTTATAAGGACACCGAAACCTGTGCTCTTAGCTACTACCCCAGAATGATTTTACCAGGGTCATTTCATGGAAGGCCTAGCAAGAAGGTAAACAGGGGTTATTGGCAATAGGCAAATGCAGTCAACCCTTCTGGGTTCTTGAGGAAGGAAGTGAAATGCTAAAAGCACCTTTTAGAGCAATTCCTCGGATCTTGACACGGAAGAATCAACAGAAATTAGTTATGACTAAATCAATTAGACCCAGTAGAAGATTGTGGGCTATATCCAAGGTTTGACGTGTTCTGGTCTGAAACCCAGTGGTGGGTGTGAGAACAGAGAGCAATTGATGAGTCTAAAAACTAGTCTAAAGGAAGAAAAGAAAGACATGTTGACATTGGCTAAACAAATGAAGAAGGAAGAAAAGCCAAAGAAAATCTTAGAGAGAAATGGCAAAAAAAAAAAAAAAAAAAAAAAATTGACAAGATAACAGTAGAAAGGGAAGCAATCTCTATGAGAAGAAAGGGAGTTCAAGTTCCAATGTGTTCAGCTTGGGGCAATGGCAGGACGTAGGAGGAATGGTGTATCATGAGTATTGAGAAACCCTTGGATAAGAGACCATAGTAAGATGCCTGTGAAGGAACAGGAAATGTAAAACACCAGAGTGTCAGTAAGATAACTTATTTTGTTAAGTCTCAGAAGCTTCTTACAGGGAAAAATACAACAGAAGTACTTAATAAATAATGAGAACACTTCCCCTAGCTGCCACTTTGCCTGAATTTCTCTTCACTTCATGCTTTCCTTTTAGTAGGCACTAACTGCCAGCCATTCGTGTTGCAATATTACCTCCCACTTCTTAATTTCTGCCCGTGTTTGTTTGTTTAGATGTGCCTATGCCTTTAATCCTGCTTTTCTTCTGTGCTGTCTCAAATAATAAGAACAACAATGACTGGAATCTACCTCTTTCGGCCTATCCAGCAGTGATTGGAGTGATATCCTCCTATACCATGTTATTTCATAGTAAACATGACATTAAACTCAATTACATCGAAGATTAAGTTCTTGAAAGTCAGCCTTTCTAATGAGACTGACCTCATAACTCTTTGCATGACCTTTGTTGAATCACTTTGGGTCAAGGCTGAGCTACTATTAAAACAAACAAACAAACAAACAAACAAACACAACCTCAAAATATAGGGGCTCAACTACATGGAATTTTTTTTTCACCCATGTCATAGCTCAATAGCAGTTAAGGTCTGGTGGGATCGGTCTGATATCGTCACTGCATAGCTTCTATGTTAGAGATTAAGGAGGCTGTTCCAGTCACTGGAAAGGGGGCAAAAGAAAGTAGAGGGCAATAAGCTTCTTTTTCCCAAAGAAGTGACACAAAATGTACATACATCACTTCTGCTCATACTTTATTGCGCTGGACTGAGTCATGTGACTCTGGGCTAGCTCAAATAAAGCTGGGAAATATAGCTTCTAGCTGGGTGGTCTTGTACCAGCTACATGATTGTAGAGGAGAGCAGGCAGTTCAGGGCTTTATTATTAAAAAGAAAAAAGGGAGGATGAATTTGAGGGAACAATTAGCAGGCCCTACTACATCTGGGTTTAGAGCCCCACTCCTCATTATGCTGTTCTCTTCATTTAACGAGACCTCCCTCTCCAGGTGTCCAAATAATTTTTAAAACAGCTAATCTATTCCGTAGTACTGTTTTCAAATGGAACATATTACTATTTAGAAGAGCTGAGGGGAGTGGCTCAGTCGGTAGAGCGTCCGACTTCGGCTCAGGTCACGATCTCACAGCTCCTGAGTTCCAGCCCCACGTCGGGCTCTGTGCTGACAGCTCGGAGCCTGGAGCCTGCTTCAGATCCTGTGTCTCTCTCTCTCTCTCTCAAAAATAAACATTTAAAAAAAAAAAAAAGTGAAGGGAGAACTGCTTCAATTAGCAGTTGGAAGTGAGGGGCCAGAATTGGCATCCGAGTCTCCTCTTTTCCCTCTGCATCTCACTACACAGGAGACCCTTGATTCTAAGAAATAAAATTTGGAAACTGCCCTCACAGAGTTGTTTTAATCAAAAAGGAATGTGTTATGCTTCCTAAGCAGTCAGACCCAACCAGTGAAAATTACTCTCTCCCATTTAAATAATGGAAAGTCCTCTTCAAGTCCTGATTTACATCCATCTTGTCAGCTAAGTGAACAAGCGAGCTCAGAGCCATTTTTCCAGTCTGCTCTGCTAAGCTTCTGACCTTGCAGAACACCCTGCCAAGTGTGAATTAATAATCACTTTGATGCAAAGGGTAAAAGGGGAGGATATTTCTGTGATTCTCCCCACAAATCTAATCTTGACAAATGGAATCGCATTATGTCTCATTAGCTAATAAACTATCTAGATTGAAATTGCATGTAGGGCAAGAAATGAACTCAAATTATGCCTAACACTCCTGGAAACAACTTCTCATCTTCATTTCAAGAATAGAGGAGATAAAAAAAAAAAATCCCTGAGGAAAAGTCAACAGAACTGAAAACAAAACACGAAGAAGTTTTCATTTTAGCCACTAATCCCATAGCCTTCCATTACTGAAATCTAAGAAAACATGGCAAACACCTTGGCTGGGGGGGGGGGGGGCCCGCCTGGGTTGATTATTTCAAGTCCTCTGAGCCAAAACCAGGCCATGAAGATCATCAGGGCTTTCTATCAAAATCAGAATATTTAACAGCTTTCTTTCTTCCTTTCTTTCTTTCTTGTTTTTGTTAGCATTGTACTATAGTTTCTCATTTATTCACCCGTTTTCTGATGAAAGTTCCCAGTGAGAGAATCTCTTTCTTGAAATGCCCATGTTTGGGGTGCAAATCATTTACATTTCAAATTTCTGAATGTGGGGGTAAGTTATATCCAGCTACTTATTAATAATATTCCTAGGATTAGTTCAAAATGGGTCATATCAATACTTGTGAAAGGAAATTCTTTGCAGGACAATCTCATGGTCTGAATTAACAAAATGCACATGCTTTATCACAGAGTGACTTTGTCATGGCCTAAAAGCACTCGTATTTAGGGTATTAATACTGTATAGAATTCAAACAGAAAACTCAAAATACTGATGCACTTTATATTTGGAAGAGTAAAGCTGCTCCGTAAAACAAGAGGTCTCTTGTTTTATAAAGAAATAACTTCCAAGATATACTGACATTTTTATTGTCTTACTAGTGATTACTTTGCTCAAAAGAATTACAGAAGAATAATATTTAGGATTCATAATGAAACACACATTAGAGCATCTATAATTTAAGTTTTGTTTCAGTTTCAATTCTTTTCATTTGCACAGGACCTGATGGCAAACTCATTCCAGAAAATTTTAGAGTTTCAGAGATTGCTTTACATGTTCTATCAGATGATATTTAGATTATCAAAATACTGTTTTGCAAATCCTAGTCCTTGAAGAGTTATGAATAACCACTTGTATTCAGGAGAGAGAATCCGTGAAAACAAACCTGACGATACGAATGCAAAGTGTTATTTTTCCAGCAATTCATATTCTAGGTGCCGGATCAAACCAGTAATTAAACTATCTGAGTCTTACAGAGACAAAATCAGATTAAAATCAAATTATGGCACCTGGTCAAATACTTTCCCAAATAAAAACAAAAAGAGAGTCGATAATCCCTTTTTAAAGAGGCCAGATGCTTCAACTCACAAGATAAACAGCATTTAGCAAGTCCCAGCTCAGAGGCAGTACCTGTTCCAGCGGTGCGATGGCCCTCACAGTAAACTTCCCTTAGCCTGTATCTTTCTTGTTGTCTTTAGTCTTTTAAGTGTGTGTATGTATATGCGCGCACACACGTATAATAAGAGTCTGTTTTTAAGTTTATCTCTGCATGAAATTATAGCTTGTCATTCCAGTAGAATACTCTAAACTTCTACAGGATAAGGGCAATGTCTTCCTTATTGACCTCAAATCCCCAGTGATTGGCACAAAGCAGGTGCTCAACGAGTATTTTAAAATGAATAAGTGAATGAATAAACTAGTGCCAGGATTTTCACTCCCACACCCTATAAAAACAACTTTTGTCAGGGTCACCAATTACCTTTATGTTGCTGACGTCAGCCGTCCATTCAGCGTCCATGCGGTTTTGACACAGCAGCCCATCTGACAAAGTTGGTCGTCTCTTCTCTGAGATCTTCCTCCTACAACACTGATCCCTCTTTTTCAATCTGTTTTTGTCAGTTTCTCTTCTCCTCCCCGAGTTTTCATGTCAGACAGCTTGGATTCGGGGGTGGTCCTCTTTTTCTCTATTCCTCAGTGAGCTCACCTAATCTCATGGCTTTCAAACGACATCACTAACTTTCAGATTTATATCTACAGCCAGCTCCAAACTATCTAGTCACTTATTGATCTCCCCATTTGGATAGCTACTAGGCATCTCAAACTTCCTATATCCAAAATTGAACTCCTCCTCTCTTCCCTATTCATCCACTTACTTCTGCCCCAAACATGTCCCATTTGCACCCATCTTCCCACCGGTTCATGGCTTTTCTGTTCTCCAGGTGCTCAGTCACCCACTGCCCCTACCACCATGCGACTAGAAGTGCCATCAGAAGCAGAAAAACTGGCTTGTCTCTTCCTCCTACACTCCTCCTCCCACCATGCTTTCCATTGGCAGATTTTACGTGAAAGCCAGCTGGCAAGAGAGCCTAGGAATAATGGTCTGCAAGCTTCCAGACTCATGGTACACAGAGGAGAGTTTAGAAGCCTGAGAGTGGAGCTGAGCATCTGTGGACGCTATCTGCCACAGCCTACTAACTCATCTCCCTGCTTCCCCCTTATCCCCTTGATTATTCTCACCATTGCACCCAGAGGCACTTTTTAAAAATGAAAATTAGATGTCACTCCTCTGCTAGAATAGAGAAAAATAAAACAAACCCTATTTGCTCTCTGTTTCACTGAATAAAAGCCAAAACGCTCACAGATGGCTACAAATAGAATGTGATCTAACCTCTGTGGTCTTTCTGACTTAGCCCTGTAGCAGCTAACCTGGCCTCCTGCTCCTGGGACACCTGTCCGCTCCCTTTTGCCCTTGGCACTGGTTGTTCTAAAAGCCTAAAACACTCTTTCCCCACGTGGTCACCCTCACCACTGTCTTTTCTGAGTTGTTACTTTTCTAATGAAATTTTATTTTAAATTTTAATTTTAATTTTAAATCCCATCCCCAGCATTTCTAGTACCCATGCAATATTGTGATTCAGAAGAAATACATATTTTGGTCACTCAGTTGACTAGATGTGTTTGGTCTTTGTCCATAGTTCTTCACTCACTGCTCCTAAAACTCTTGGAATTTCCTGTGATGACAGCAAATAAGGTGTCCTTTATTATGTTAATGGAGTGACTTTTGGACCCCACCTAAGGGTAGGGGCTGGCTGCCAGAAGAAGGAGTTGTGTGATTTAAAGGGTTTGGAACTTTCAGTTCCACTAACCTCACCCCCAACCTAGAACCGGAGAGGGGCTACAGGATGAATTAGCCAATAGTTGATGAGTTCATCAATTGGGCCGATACAGCAAAGCTTCCATAAAAGTCCAAAAGGACAGAGTTTGGAGAGCTTCCAGGTTGGTGAACACTTGCAGATCCAGGGAGAGTGGTGTGCCTAGAGAGGTCAGGAAAGTTCTGTGCCCTTTCCATATCCTTCACCCTCTACATCTCTTCATCTGGTTGTTGATTCATCTCCTTTATCATATCCTTTAATGAACTGGTAAACAGAGGTGTTTCCCTGAGTCCAGTGAGTTGCTTTAGCAAATTAAAGGAACCTAAGGAGGAGATCATTGGAACCACCAATCTATAGCTGGTTGCCTAGACTCGCAGGTAACAGCCTGGGGCTTGTGCCTGGTCTCTGAAGTGGGGAGGTGGGATTGGGGAATGAGGCAGTCCTACAATACTGAACCCTTAACCTGTGGAATCTGATGCTATCTCCTAGTAAATAGTATCAGGGGGCGCCTGGGTGGCGCAGTCGGTTAAGGGTCCGACTTCAGCCAGGTCACGATCTCGCGGTCCGGGAGTTCGAGCCCCGCGTCAGGCTCTGGGCTGATGGCTCGGAGCCTGGAGCCTGTTTCCGATTCTGTGTCTCCCTCTCTCTCTGCCCCTCCCCCGTTCATGCTCTGTCTCTCTTTGTCCCAAAAATAAATAATAAAAACGTTGAAAAAAAAAAATAGTATCAGAATTGAGTTGACACCAGCAGGGTGTCCAAGAATTGCTTAGTGTTTTGTTGGGGGGAATCGCCCCCTACACTGGAAGGAAGTCCTAAAACTCTAAAAGAACCCCCTTCTCTGATTTCTTTGCTGTTGGTCGTGTTTTTAACACAACACTTATCACTTACTAGCCACAGAATAATTTACGTTTAGTTTTTCATGTTTTTTAAAAAAATTATCTCTCCCTGCATAAAAAGATAAACCCCACAAAAGCATGAATCTTTGTCCAATGACATTTCATAGGCCTAGGCCAGTGTTGTAAAAGTAATGAAATCAGTTCCCCACATGCTTGCCCCAATGGACATCAAGTCAAGGCTATTAACCAGGCAGTTGGTTTGTGCCGAGAATAGAACACCTGCAGGACACTCTTTCATGACTTTTCTTGTTTATTCTTAACAGTTAAACTTGACTTTCATGCCTTCTCAAATAAATAACTTTGTAGGAGGAAAAATAGAAAATGGATATTACAAGGAAATGGTAGGATAGCTGCACAGTAACAAAAACCCAGTCAAACCGGCCGAAGCCGAAAGGTGATTTATTGGCTGCATAAGTGGAAAATCCAGGAACCGACATGGAAATGGCGTGACTGGATCCATATACTCTAGGTGGAACACCAAGAATCAGTCTCTCTTTTTCCACATGACTTTTGTGTTGACCTTATTCTCAGGCACGGACTCCCTAACTGCTGTCAAACCAGGCCATCAGCTGCAATAGTTTCCTTCCTGCTCATGAGGACCACAGTGGAGAAAGCGGCTCTTTCCTAATGCTTCCAAAAAATTTATCTGACTGACTCTCGTTGGCCTGGATGAATCCCTGTCCTTCTTGAACCAATCGCTCGGCCTGCAGTTGCCCTGGTTTAAGTCATATCCTGTTCCCCAAGCCAGGGGCTGGGGTGAACCCACTCAAATCAGACGAGAATGATGGATAAGTGGTTTCACAATGACAAGTCAAGAACTTTTACCAAAATAAGGAAGAAGGGACACTGAGCTGGCATTACAACTGATGTCTACTATATTATGAAATACCCAGAGTTCTGAGAAAAAGTGAACAGAGTGTTGAGAGTGAAGTGATAGGAAATGAGGATGAGAAATTAGATTGAAGTCTAATTGGAAATAGCTTTTTCCCCCCCCTCCTTTTTTTAAAATTAGAAAAGCATGTGGTCTCAGAAGATCTGAGTTCTCGTCTCAAATCTTTCTGGAACTATCTATGTGATCTTCCAAGTAACTTAATATCTATATAAATGCATCCTCAACTACAAAATGTAATTCATCTAAAGTAATCTCTGCGTTTCCCACCAGCTCTGTCAACTGATGATTCCAGCGGGGCAAGGGAGGTGTTGCGGCCAGCTAGTGTACCTACCATAGACGTCCTTGCTATCACAGAAGGGAAAGAAGAGGCAAGCACCTGTTCCCTTTCCCTTGCCACCAGCTAGAGACACTGTTTCATACCCACATCTAGTTCAGGAGAGCATTCTGACAGATGTGAAAATTAATCCAGGCGGAGAGAACTGGGTTCTTGCTAGTGCTTCCCAAACCTGGCCATGCTTCAGCACTACCTAGAGAACTCAAAAAACAATAGAGACCCAGGTCCATGCCTATGGTACTGACCTAGGCTCATGAATTTGTATTTTTAGAATTCCCCTTGTTTTTGCTTCCTCCTACTCTTCAGTCTCGGATATGGCAGTTTTCTTTCGGTCAAGATTACCAAATACTAATCAAAAACCTTATATATCTACACGCGAAGAGAGATCTTGATTTGGAAGATGTATCCGCAAAACATCGTCAGTTTTGCTTGACAGTAAAATATGGGAGGAAAGAGGAAACACCGCATTCACTAACACACTTGAGTGTTTTATGCAGAAGAGATGCATTTCGTTTGACAAGAATTACGGTTTTCATAATATATACAAGATGCATTCTCTTTATTCTGCCAGTTTCAGAGAACTAGTCATAACTTTTCAATTTTCACATAACATCCAAGTCATAATAAGAATGAAGGCATCCTTCACAAAGCTTCAGTCACTGATTGTTTTCAATAAATCTCCAGAAGTGATGGCAAAATCAATTATATCCAGCACATCTTCCACTTTTTGTGATGAATTTTTGAATAGTTCATGACACTACATCTCATCAAATTCTTAAGTTTACGGATCAATAAGCTGATTTTGTCCTAATTTTTCTCAGAGCACTTTTCTTAGATTAGTTTAGCCAATATTTGAATGTTTTCAAGTCCACCATGGAGATGTGACAAAATTAGCCACAAAAGACGCCTGAATTCTGAGGAAATAATAGCTCAGTGCAGACGTGTTTACCTTCAATAGTGTTGTCATTCTGACTTCCTTGTCTGTGCGAACATATGCTCTGGGTTTGTCAAGAAATAGTTAAGTTCGGCGTGATGCAGGTTCCTGGGACTAAAGGAAGGGAGTGCTGAGAAAGCCGAAGCGCGATGTAAATACAGTATTTCCTTTCCACAAACCTAAGAAAACAACCAAGCAGCAGACGTGCATGGGCGCGCAAGCGCACACACCCGCACCTCCCCCATCCCCCCCCACCCCCCATCTCCCACCCCCACCCCCACACACGCTACATTTAGGATCTGTATGTAAGGTGTCCTGAGAAAAGTTTAAACAAACAGTTGTTTCGGGTTCAGTGGGAATAATCTCCAAACATCAAATAAATTCTGACTTTGCTATAAGAACTTGAAAACAATCAACTCCGCCTTTACCCTAGACAATAAAGGTGACATTTCATTCTTTAATAAGGTAATCTCCTTGCCAGGGCTATTTTGGAACAGAAAGAATTAATATTTGAGTCACCAATTTGTTCAATCATTAATGTATCAAATATTTACTTGACCTCTTCTGTGTCTAGAGGAATCACTTGGTACCAGGGAGATTTTTAGTATCTTCTCATGTAAACCATGACTGATACTACAATAGTTGTTTGAGTACATTTCCTGAGACCACGGAGTTGTCACAGCCCTCCAAATCAGAGGAGGGCTCAGAAGCACCTCAGGGTCCCTCCAGCCCAGATGAATCACCTATCAGGACCCACGATAGAGATGCACCTCTTTCCCATGTTGGTAGAGCGCATGCCCAGCGCTGCCCTCATCCTAATTCTGAGAATAGAGAGGCAAGTCAGACTCAGACCCTACCTGCTGGAGCTCCCATACCAATGAGGGAACTGAGTGTGTAAGATATACCATGCGTGACAGAAGCTCTGATCCTTGCAGGTGCACAGGGCTAGAGCACAGGGCAGGCAGCCAGCTCCATCTCTCAGACAGGAGAGGCGTTGACAGAGATGTAAAAAAAGCAGGCAAGAAAGACCAGGTGTACGTGGCAGAGAGAAACATGGGTGCAAATGCAAAAACAAGCATGGCACGTTTGGTGCGGGGGCAGGTAGCTCTGAATGGTTTGAGAGAAAGCAAACAGGAGGGATTACAGAGAGAGGAAATGTGAAGACAGGAGAAACGGGTGGTAAGAAATAAGGCTGGGCCAGATAAGGAGGGCGTTACTTACTTTGCAAAGACTTTTCCGCATGTTACTTGAAAGCTAGAGTGGCACAGGCAGACCATGGCAGAACCATCCCTCCAGTGTTACTGTGGGAATGAATGCAGGTGAGGAAATCTGAAGTCAAGGAAAAGGTTAGAAGACTATCTGTATCATATAGACAGCCCTGATAAGGCTCCACAAAGGGTGGGGTGGGGGGGCTTCCAGGAGGAAAAAGGAGGGGTGGAGGATGCAAGGGAGGAATCAGGGATGACTGGCAATTTTCCGTTGGAGAAACAACATGAATGATGGCGGCTTTGCTAAATGTAACAGGAAGACGTAAAGACGTGGGGAAGGTAGGGAGAAGGGTTAGATGCTGAGCTCATATTTTTTCATCTTAAGTTGGAGGTGCTTGTGGATCCTCCAACAGAGGTTTCCCCTGGGTGAGGGGATGTGAGTCTGGACTGGAAAGACAGCTGAGGGCTGGAGATGTAGATTCGGGAAACCTCCGCGTGCAGGTGGCAGGTGAAGATGTGAGGGAGAAAGAGATCAATCTGGAAAGTTGCCCAGGGAGCGCAGAGGTAGCCTGAGAACAGAACTCTGAGGAAGGCCAACATTCAGGGGAAGAGTAGAGGAAATCCACCTACAGAGGAGAATAAATTGGGTTAGTCTGGGGGAGAAGCAAGGACTGAACAGGGATCCTTTAAAATAGCAACAAGGAGTTCATTAGTGACTTCAGAAGAGAATTTCAGTGCTGCATATGGACAGCAGCTAGATTAAGAGTCTAGGGGTGCCCGGGTGGCTCGATCAGTTAAGCGTCCAGCTTCGGCTCAGGTCATGATCTTGGGTTCGAGCCCTGTGTCAGGCTCTGTGCTGACAGCTCAGAGCCTGGAGCCTGCTTCGTATTCTGTGTTTTGCCCTCTCTCTGTACCCCTCCCCCACTCACATGTGCTCGCTCTCTCTCTCTTGCTTTCTCTCTCTCTCTCTCAAGAATAAATAAACATCAAACAAATAAATAAATAAGATTAGAGCCTAGAACAGTGAATCAAAGGCAGAGGCAGAGAATGTGGACAATGAAGCTAGACCAAGAGGGAAAGGAGAAAGAACGAATGCCACCGGAAGAGAAATGAGGCTATGCCACAGTGATTTTATTGTACTGTTTTATGATAGAAGATGTTTATCTTCCAAGAGGAAAGAGGCACTAAAATAACGACTGGACAGTATACGTTAGAGGAAATCATAAATGGGTGAGGTCTCTGAGAAAACTGTACAGAATGGGTGAAGAGGGTGGAGGGAACAGATTTGGAGTTAAATAGAGAGAAGGCCACCCCTTGTCCTGAGAGGGGAGGGGGAAGCACTGAGTGGCTGCAAAGGTAAATGTAATTGGGGTGAGGGGCCAGAAGTTGAGGGCCTTCATCCTGCATCACCATTTTTCTCTGTATACGGTCTGACTCATCTTAGGAGGGGGAGCATCTTGAAGGCTCCACTGTTGCAATCTCTTCCTTGGGTGACACGAGGAATGTGACCATCTTGTCACCAGAGGCTGACAGTTAAAATGCACAACTTCGTGGGGCCGGAGCTGCGAAAGGATCCCTCTTGTTAACTTCAGGGGTGAGCTTCACTGGGTGGGGATGAGATTCCACTGGGAAGTATCAGATGATTTGGCTGGAAGGTGGCAAATCTGGCAGTCAGAAGGCAGGGTGGAAGAGACAAAAGAAGGTCATGTCCCAGAAACATTGGGCCCTGAAGAATGTCAGGGTTCCGAGCAATCTCCAGAAAAGATGGATCCTGATTTAACGAATCAGGTGAAGAAGAAGGCTGTTGAAAAGCTAACCTTTAGGTATGATTTTCTGCTTTCATTTTGGCAGAAATTCTATTTACCTGAGATATTGTTAAGAAATGCTATCACATTATCAAAACTCGTTAGCCGTACATCGAAGGCCATCCTAAGCCCTCCAGGGTTACTTCCCTTTTATGCAACCTTCTCTCCACAAGTCCTTGTCTGGTCAAACTGCTGTATTCAAATATAATTTTATTTCCCTCTATATTCAAGGCTACCCTACTGTTTGCCTAAAATCCCTTCCCGGCTCCTATTTTTCTGGATTGTGTTCACCCTCAAGATACAGGTGGCATTTCTTCTTCTCCACCGTGAAGTCCATGGGTAGTTCTTCCTTATGATGATGTCATATTTGAACCTCCAGAGCAGGCATTGCGGATATCACTCTTTCAGTGCTGGCAAACGCCACCTTTATTCTATTTCTTATTTGTCTTTGTATTTAGCCTCCAATTCGAATTGTGAACTCAATGTAGCTAAAATCCTTTCCTCCGCTTTTCTGTACCTCCTCCCTCTCCATCACTACTCTGTAACACGATCTCCAAAACCTTCCTCTCTGACAACAATCCTCTCTATGCCCCTCGTTTCTCTTCCCCTTCTTCCCACCATGAATGTTCTCCTGCTTCACCTTTGTTGCCTCATCCTTCCCTCCATTTTCTCTCAATTTATCAGTCACTTCTTTTTATTTCCTTTTTTAGCCAGTCTGGATCTTATGGAGGTCCACCTCTTAGACCCTAATGCTGTTAACACCAGCTTCTTTCTAGTTCAAAATGGCCACCCAGTAAAACGTCCAGCCTCAATTCATCCAACCATCCAACCCTGACTACTGTGTCCAGATTGCTGACGTCCCTTGAACACCAGCACCACAGTCTCCTGTCACAACAAGGCTCTGCCATCTTTCCATTTAACCCCAGTCACCTGCTTCTCCCACTTTGCCCTGCAATCTTTCCAAAATGTTTCCACTCTCTTCTAGGAACTCCACCAATACTCCTCGCACTCACAACAGAGATTTACCTTCTAATTCACAGAGAAAATAGAAGCTATTTTGCCTCATCTCTCATAACATCAGGCCTCCCTTCTCCCAATACATTTCCTATATTATTGCTTTTCTTCAATCCCAATGAATGAATTTCTTTTTCTAATGAAATATAATCATGTTATATACATCATATTATATATTACCCTCCTCTGATTCCTCAAAAACCTTGTTCGTTTTCCCTTTCCTTCCTATGCTTTCAGTTTCTCACTCTCTACCACTCTTTTCTCTAAGCTTATGAACATGCTGTAAGATACCCATATTTTTTTGATGAAGCTCTCCTTGATTCTATGTCTCATTCATCTATGGCCACATATTTGTATCCACTTACAGCCATGCTAATACTCTGTTCAATTTCTTTATTCCCATACGTATTGTCTCTCACTGCAAACCTACTTCAGAACCCTTGGCTTCATTGGAGTGGCTCATGCAAAAGACACAAATGACATCCAGAAGAATATTTAGTCCTTGTCTTTGCTGATTTCAGTACCTAACACTGTTGGCTATTTCTGTATCTCTCCCAGTTTCTGAAAACCCACCCCTTCTGGTTTTTTGTCTGTCTCTCCAGCCATCCTGTTTTTTTTTTTTGGCCCTGTCTTGTTCCCTCTTCTTAGGTATTTCCCAGGACCATGTCCTCAATTCTCTTCCTTTTATATTATGTAGTTTCCAACCTTAATTGCACATTGGAATTACCTCCAAGACTTACTTGTAATTATTGATGCCTCGTTCCCATTCCCAGAGATTTTGATTTATTTGATCTGGGGTAAGTTTGTACATCAATATTAAAATAAGATAAAGTAAAATAAAATAAAATAAATCTCACTGGTGATTCTGGTGCACCACTAGGTCTAAGAACCACTGCTCTATAGAGTTGCCTTGTGTAATTCTATCCATTTCCATAACTGCTTACTATCCATTATCAACTTGAGGTTAGCCAGCACAACAGGAGAAGAAAACCTTGGACAATTATGTCATGGAGAGAATATAAATAGATGAAATATACTGCAAAATACTTTGAAAGCCAACTTATTTATAAAGACTTATTTTACATATTCAGGGACATATTACCCTTCTAGAGACATCATTCAAAAGTCCAGTGGTTTAAAATTACATTATTTAAAGAAAATTGGTCAAAGCCATCTTTCTCATGTTGCTGTCTGTCAGAGCTCAGCTCTTCCTTTGTTCAGATATGAAAACAAAGACTACACACCATCCGTTTCATTCTGAGAAACTTCTCCTCTTCACCTTTTAAATGGTCCAGCTGAACGCTGGCCTCGTAAAGCCCACCTCCACGGGTAAACTCATTTTTGCTGGTTGACCCCTACCCTTCACTGTCACTGCCATTTTCCTTCTCTCCAAATCATGTTTTCTTCTTTCAGAGCCCCATACCCAAGTTCACGTATAGTATAGTCAAAATACTCATTAAAAACAAAAACAAAAACAGGATGTCCGGGTGGCTCAGTCAGTTAAGAGTCAGGCTGTTGGTTTAGGCTCAGGTCGCGATCTCGAGGTTCATGGGATGGAGCCCCGCATCAAGCTCTGCATTGACAGCACAGAGCCTGCCTGGGATTCTCTCTCTCCCTCTCTCTCTCTGCCCCTCCCCCATTCTCTTTCTCTCTCAATGAATAAATAAACTTAAAAAAATTAATTTAAAAAAAACACAACTTTCTGGCCTCAAAAAAACATGATTTGCAAGTTGTGTTCACACCCACAGAATGACAGTTCTCCCAGGCCTGCCCCATAGCCTCACGTCTGTTTGGTAAGAAAGCGGGGTTCCCAAACTGTTATAACCACTATGTAAGCTATTGTAGCATCCAGATGATAAATACCTTCTAAATGCTGCCTCATGGACATTTTATTTTTTCAGTTAATAAACTGTGTAATATTTTTTAAACCACATGTAATCCACAACCTGCAAAAAGTCTATGCCGATCACTACGTATGGTTGGGGCTCCCACATCTACAGCTCTACAATTCCAACTCAAATTCTCCATAACAGTTTCAGACTGTCTTGCCAGAGGTCTGCTGAAGAATCCACCTGGGTATTTACTCCACAGACATCTCACGCCTAAAATGTCCAAAATGAATCTGCAATCTCCATCACCCTTTCTCAGGAGCCTGTTCCTTCTCCAGACTGCCTCTTTTGGTGATTGGCACAACCAACCCCTTGTTAGCCACCTGGCCAAACCCGGCCGGTGCTCGGGGCCCTACACCAGTCTCTGCCTCTTTGCTGTTATCTTCTGTCCCTGGCCCTCTAATCTCTTTATCTCGTATGAAAGAGGGTGAGGGATGTGGAGAAAAGATAGAAATCATTTTTCATCATTTTTTCACGTCTGCTGTTGTCGCCAATTATTATTAGGTTTAGACAGACACATTCATTTAGCATTCTAATATCTCCCTACTAAAACTGATACAAAATCGAAACGTACCATAGCCTACCTGACCCCCAGGAGCTAATCCTTTTCTGTTTTTAAGATCCTCTTTTCCCTTTCTCTCTCACACTCACAGCTACACAGGCTTCTTACCATTTCTTGAACATGGCACGCTTGTTCCTGATTTGGAGCCTTTGCCACTGATATTCCTTCTGTACAGAATACTCTACCCCAGTCTTCATAAGGCTGGTGCCTTCTTGCCCTTCTGGTCGTAACTCAAAGACCTTGCCTTAATGAGTATCTCCCTGTCCATTACCCTAAGTAAAGCCAAGGCCCCATAACTATCAAAACATCACATTTTACTTTCTTTATAACATATATTACCCTCTGAAATTACTGTGCCACTTAACTTTTTTAGTGTTGTCTGTCTCTCCTCATTAAAATGTAAATGCCCTCTGAAGAGCCATATCTTTATTGTTCACATCTTTACCTCCAGGAGCTAGAACAGTACGCGTGCAGAGTAATGCTCAATCATTTTTAAACTAATAATAATAAATACTAAGCTGTCCACTACACAGGGTATGTCCAAAACATTTGTTGGAGGTCAGGGGAAAGGGAACATCAAGAGAAATACTAATTTGGAACATATAACAGTCTGTTAAAATCCCCACATGGACGATTTGGATCAGAATTAAAATTAACAGAAATAAAACAACAACAACAACAACAATTTGTAGGAAGTCATGGAAACTAAGACAGAACACATTTTCAGCAATTGTTTTGAAATCCACCTGACCCAACCCTGAGTCCCTGGATAGAGAATGACTGCCTCAGGAAGCACGTGTTTATGGTGTCCATTTTGTCATTTAATTGCACCATACCCGGTGTAGTAATCTGACTCTTTAACGTATGCCTTTTCTTGAGAGGCAGGGTGGTGCATTGCAAAACGTACTCACCGTGAGATCAAAGACCCATATCCTACATCATTAACTAGCTCTGTGACCTTGGGGAAGAGCTAAACCTGTCTAACTCTGCTGACTAGTCTGTCTCCTGCCCTCCAAACCATCTAGGACACAAAACCCTTCTTTTGGGGTAGGATTTTCAAATGCTACTGCTTTTCCCACTTAGTACTTTCATGTGGCTGCTCTTAGATTTAGCCCACACTCAATTAATTTTTTGCACATTCCCATATACATATATGTATATATATATATATATATATATATATATATATGGTCTTATTCAGGTTCACATCCCATCTTCCAACCCAACTCCTTATCCCCACCTATTCCCAATCCCACCCCTCCACAATTATGCATGCAGTTAAAAAATAAAAAAGGTTTAGGGCGTCTGGTTGGCTCAGTCGTTTAAACATCCAACTCTGGGTTTTGGCTCAGGTCGTGATCTCATGGTTTGTGAGTTTGAGCTCATGGCTCATGAGTTCAAGCCCTGCGTGGGGCTTTGTGCTAAGGGCGCAGGACCTACTCGGGATCCTCTTTCCCTCTGTCACTGCTCCCCCACCCCGCTCACTCGCTCGCACACTCTGTCTCTGAAAATAAGTAAATAAACTTAAAAATAAAATAAAGAATGTTTGTTAAAATGTTCACCAAAAATTTCTGGAAAACAAAGTAACAATACGTATCAAGTGCTTTAAAAAGAAAATATTCTTTGACAGAATTATTCTTTTAGAACCCTAATCTTAATAAATAATTTCAAACGCACACAAGAATATATGTGCAAAGATGTTTAATCCAGAGTTTTCTTAATTGCAAAACAAAACAAACAAAACAAAACAAAACAAAAGACACAATCCAAATAGTCATCAAGAGCAGAGGGTTGAGTAATTCATGAAGTATCCAATGATAGAAGCTATATGTATATGAAAATATCATATGATATATGATAGATGGATATTAAGCATTCTTGCAAAATGGTGTTTTTGTGGACAGGAAAGTAAAACATACTATTAAGTGAATAAATCAAGTTTTAAAAAGTTCTATGCATTATCATTCCAGTTGTACAATATTATAAACACACACACAAAAAGACTGAAAATATGATAAAATGTTAACCATGAATATTCTTGGAGTGAGATTATGCATGATTATTTTTCTTGCAAGTCCTTTTCTGTATTTTAAGTTTCTATAACATACATTCATTTCTGCTTAATAGCCAGAAGAAAAAAAGTCTCAAATCTTTGCTAATAAGTGAACTGATGAATTTTTTAAAAATTGTTATTGAACTCGTTTAACTATAAAATGCCACTAACAATACTATTTCCCCTCTCAGATCCTCATGTGTGAAGCTTAATGAAAACACTCTTCTACTTTGCACTCCGATTGTTAGTATTAGTTTCCTTCCGTAGGCTAGTGAAATTTTAAAGAAAAAAATGATGATGTCTTCTATTTCTTCCCATTCAGTGAATTCCAGTGCACACAGTGAAACATGGCCAACACATAGTTGTTAAGAAATTATGATTTAGAAGCATTGATTAATTTTTGAACTCTGAAATTCACAGTAATGCAAATCAGTGCTCATTCATAGACATTAGAAAAGAAGAAAGAAAAGAGCTGTTCGTTCAGACCATACTGCATGTCAGATAATTCACATTTGTTTACTAGGAACTATTGTATAAGACAGGGATTGTTAACCTTGCTTTCCAGTTTGAGGGGACTGAGATTTGGAGAAGTAACTTCACTAAAATCACTGAAGGAAATTATATTCCAAGTACTCTCCAAATGTTTTACTTCCAGTGGGCCCTTCCCTACACAGAGTTCTACAATCCAGCTTGGCCTTGGGCCTTGTTTAGGTCAATGAGCAGAAATATCACATTGTTCACCATGAGCCTTCTCTTCTCCCTCTCCCATGAGGCCAACAAGGTCCTCAATAACAAGATACAGGCTGTGTCTTTATTTTAGTTTCTGGAATAAAGACACCAGGGAGCAAAAACACAGCCAACCCAATAAAACATGTAATGCGAGTGAACAATAAATCTTTATTGTAAACTACCGAGACCTGGCAGCTGTATATCCTAACCTAACCTCTGCTAAGACTCTCTAGCAACTGCTGAGGACAAAATTCAAACCCAAGTTTGTCTGGCTCCAGTGTCCATGTTCTTTCCACTACATCACTCTACTTTATGTGTTCAGTTTTTGGATGAAATTTATTTGTATGCTGAGAAAGAATGCATAATAAAACAATAGCTTCTGTGGACCAAGGATGTTTTGTAAATGCAAAACTGAAATAACCAGTGTTTTGTTTCCCCGTGATGTCTATATCTTCTATTATACCACAAGTAATTTTGAAGATCTAATCTAATACCCTGGCAATTGTCACTCATGCCTCCTGACTGACGTCTCGCTAAGATTTCATGTGTTGGGTTCACTTTATCACCAAGTGGATCCCTTGCCTTTTTGCTTTGGGAAGATTCATGGAGTTCACGGGTGTGTGTTACTTCTTGTTTGTGAACCATTTCTGTGGGTGAGGAGAAAGGCTCTTTTAAAGTCTCTGTATTTGTCTTGGCAAGGTATTATTAAGCCACTCCATGGGTGGGGACCTCTCAGTCCTAGCATTGAGATGGCTCAGACCTATCAGGAAGCCTTTCCTAAAGAAATGGGGATCCTCTCCTACTGGGCGTAGCTATTTGCTACCATGGAGACTCAAACTCTTGGCAGCTGCTACTGGACTTTCTATAGGATCATAGAAAATTCCTGGCAAGCTCACCTGTACTATTTTGAAAGTCTGGAAACTGAAAGTTAGTTCCTAATGGCTCACGGTTATAGCAGTAAGATTGATGATCAAACCTAGTCAAGCTCATTAAGTTTTGACCTTGGGGCCCCAGAGCACACACATGAATATAACATATACTATTTCCTTTTTAAGGCAGCGTAGAGCCCCTGAATTAGCCCTTGGCTGCTCACCGGTCCCGAGTATACCTGAAGTCGCAGTAATTTTTACACCCGGTGTCTCTGGCTCATCTCTCACTTCTTCGTGTAAAATTTCAGCCTTCTTTAACCTGACATCTCTTCTCCCAAGATGTATTTGGGAAGTATCCCCAGCAAGGACCTCCTGTGCATTCTGGAACAGGTCTAATCTACTGGACATAGTATAACTTTTCCCAGGTTCTCTGATGGAAAACCAGCATGATCGGGAGCATCCGTCTCTACCACTATTTCCACTATTTCTAAATGACCCAGTCTTGCTAAAGGTGCTGTCTCCTGATACATTGACGTTACATGGCCCTCAACACACTGAAATACAGCTGTGTTCACACCCTCTGTAAGCTAGAGACCTGAATCACTGTGCCACCGTCACTTGTCTTTATTTCTATCCTCCATCCCCTCCTAGGAACGATGAACAAGCTGTCTCCCCACAAAAACCATAAAGTAGGTTAAACTGATATCTCAACACGGCCCAAACCACGTCTTCAGGTTGTCCTCACTGAGGACCAACACGAATTTACCTTACAACTTTATGTATGTCTCTACCGCATCTTATGACTTTAATTTATGCTCACGGTGTTCTCCTGAAGTATATTTTCCTTGCAGTCTAATCAAAACCTAAGGTGTGCAGCTTGATGAAATTTTGTATACTTCAAGGTGGCCTATTCAAAATAGAAAATATTTCCATAACTCCAGAAAGTTTCTTCAGTCTTTTCACAGTCAATAACCCTCATATTCCTCTTACCTCTACAGGTAACCACTATTCAAAATTCTATAACCATAGATGACTTTGACCTCTTCTTGAATTTTATGTAGCTAGAATCATACTTTTACATTTTGTGTCAGGATTCCTTTGCTCAAAAAATTTTTGAATGCTTTAGTAGTTTATTCTTTTTTATTGCTGAGTAATAATTAAATATATGTGTGCCATAGTTGGTTTTACCATTCTTCTTCTGTCAATGGATTTTTGGGTTGTTTTCATTCGAGGCCTATTATGAACAATGCCACCATGAATATTCTTGTCTTTTTTGGATGTATGCCTAAAAATGAAATGGGTTGGCTGTACGGTAAATGTCTTCTTATTAGAACCTTCAAACAGTTCTATAAGGTAAGATGCCATTTTATATTCTCACCAACAAAAAACAAGAGTTGCGGGGCGCCTGGGTGGCTCAGTCGGTTGAGCATCCGACTCCAGCTCGGGTCATGATCTCACAGCTCATGGGTTCAAGCCCTGCGTCAGGCTCTGTACTGACAGCTCAGAGCCTGGAGACTGCTTCGGATTCGGTGTTTCCCTCCCTCTCTGTCCCTCCCCCGCTCATGCTCTGTGTCTCTCTGTCAAAAATAAATAAACATTAAAAAAAATTTAAAAAAAAAAAAAGACAAGAGTTCCAGTGGTTCCACATTACAGAAAGGTATGTGGTGGTATTTCCTTGTCTTTCCATTGAGTTCCTGAAAATCCGTGAGCCAATGAATCCAGTCATATGGCGATCATAACATAATTTCTGTGTTCAGGTTAAACAATATTTTTTTTTAATTGAGACATAACTGACATAACATTACGTCAGTACAACTATGATTCTTACAGGCTTATAGGCTTCTAAACACTAGAAGCTCTACATAGGTTTTCCTTTTCAAATATCAGAAAAAGAAAGTACAATAAAAGCCTGGAACTTTCGGGGCGCCTGGGTGGCGCAGTCGGTTAAGCGTCTGACTTCAGCCAGGTCACGATCTCGCCGTCCGTGAGTTCGAGCCCCGCGTCAGGCTCTGGGCTGATGGCTCCGAGCCTGGAGCCTGTTTCCGATTCTGTGTCTCCCTCTCTCTCTGCCCCTCCCCCGTTCATGCTCTGTCTCTCTCTGTCCCAAAAATAAATAAACGTTGAAAAAAAAATTAAAAAAAAAAAAAAAGCCTGGAACTTTCATCCTAATGGCGTTTCTCTACGTGGGCTGTTACTGCTGTGCACGCCTGAAGGACAAGTTTTTCCTTTTGTCTTGACGTTTTTATTGCTTGATTGCTCATTTTCAGAATCCCTCACGTTGAAGGATAGTTTGTGATTTCACACATTCACTGACTCTCCCGTTGCAGCCTTTGAAAGTTAGGGAGATAAAAGTGTTATCACTCTGCCTGGAACTTCATGGTTGGCGACGGGGGCCGGGCGGAGCCAAACCAGTGGCCGAGATACCGAGGTTTCCCAGAGGCGGAGCCTGCGCGGAGAAGCTCCCTGCTGGCCCGGAGCTGAAATAGGTTCCGGAGCAGCCCCAGAGCTAGAGCCAGAGAAATGCCACATCAGGAGATAGAGTCACTTGAGCCCCCTCTGCCCCTGAACACACCTCAAACATGCAACAGTGCGGATGACACAGCAACGATGCTCTTTACCTCAACTGAATATTTCGTAACCAGCTCGACCCCGGCCCGAATCACCAGTTGGAAGGTGGTGAGATTCAAGGAGATGATTATTTCTTGAGAATTTGTTTCCTCATTGATTAAACAGACACCATCCCTTCATTGGAATCTTCCCATACCAACAAAATACATCTTAGGTTTCCCTTTACTCTGCCATATGTATGTATGTATATGTATATATGTATGCGTATATATGTATATATATATGTATATGTATACTCTGCCATATGTATGTATGCCATGTGTATATATGTGTGCGTATATATATGTATGTGTACATATGGATATATGTATGCATATATATTTATATATAAATTTATTTATATATACACATATTTATATATGTGTGTGTGTGTATATATATGTATGCATATATACGTATGTGTATACTCTGCCATATGTATGTATGTATATGTATATATGTGTGCATATATATGTATATGTATATATGTATATGTATACTCTGCCATATGTATGTATGCCATGTGTATATATGTGTGCGTATATATATATGTATGTGTACATATGGATATATGTATGCATATATATTTATATACAAATTTATATATACACATATTTATATATGTGTGTGTATGTGTGTATATATATATGTATGTATATATATATGTATATGTATATATGTATGCATATGTATTTATATATGTGTGTATGTGTGTATATATACATATATATGTATATATATGTGTATATATATGTCACGTTCAAAGCTAATAAATGCATGATTTGACCATCATATTCCCTGGATTAGTCTTCTATTTTCTCTGGGTTCTATACCTTGCAGTCAACAAGCATCTGCCTTGGGAGCTTGTTGGCAGCCCAAGATGCAGCTGTGACTAGTGCTGCTGCTGCTTTTTATTCTTCCTGAAGTCACTTGCTTTCCAGTTATCCCAAACTAATTATGGGAATTTCTTAAAGCCACTTGAGGGAATGGCCCAAGTGATTCCCTAAGAGAATATCCAAGGCACATATGGTTCTTGGTCCACCCACTCTAAGTGGCTTGACCTTTCAAAGCATCAGTTTTCTTCTCTGAAAAACAAAATTCATAATATTTCCTCATGGGATAGTTGTGAAAGGTAAATAGACTAGTGAATGTGAAAGTCCTTTATTAATTTTAAGCATGGCAAAATATTTTTTGTTATTCTTAAAAACAGAAAAATCAAAATGAGTGCATAGAACAGGATATCACCAAATGTCTGCATCTGAATGTATGAATAAGATGTGTAGCATTTCTCTCAAAGCGCTCTATACCTCATGTCGAGGGGGAAAAATAAGAAAAACCTTGTCCAAAAGAGAGTGAGTTGACAAAACATATGTCAAGATGATATCTGACAGAAGATGTTGTTAAAGCCAGGGATAAAAGAAAGGGAGACTAGAAAACCTGAGAAAACAAAGGAGTTGGTACAGAGATGATAATGAATGAAATATAACTGTGCTCATAAAATCTAGCCATAAAGCTGTTAGGGTATATGGTATCTGACTTCTCCAAGATACATAGTAAGAGTGACATTCAGGAGTTGTATAAATCAAAGAACTGTGTCAATTCTCTTTTCAGATCTACCTGATGTTTGCAGAACCTGTCCCTACTTACTACACATGCCTTGGGGTTGTGGGATCACTTTGAACCTTTGGCCCAAGATCCATTCTAATGATTATATTTTAAATACTCGGTGTGCTAGTTTATGGTCTACATCCAGGAGAGGCTCTTCTGTGCTCTGGACTATATTTGTCCTAGTTCAGTTCATCTTACTAACATTCCACAGGCATCTTGCTTTCTATATCCTCCGATAGCTCAGTAGAATTACACTTGGATAAAAAAGACCTGAGTCCTGACTTTCAGGATCTATTACTGCTGATCAGGGCTTCATTTGCTGAAGTGAATTTGGAGGTGACTCTGATTAAAGTTCTCTGGCTTTGTCTCTGGTAGGATTTCGCCTACTGTAGATACTGTTACACTCCCACCTGACAAAGCCTGATTCACACACATACCAACCTTTTAAATGGATCCATTTAAAAATGCTCTTTGGATACATGAAAATATTTGCTATAGGATTTCTTTAAATAGCTCTTTTACCACATTTGAATGAGATTTTACTTACCAATTTTCAGGAACACATCTATCACCGGTAAAATATGGTATCTCTGCAGAAGAATAGCACAGGAAGAATATCCTTAAAAGTCTAAAGGCCTGCTTGGAAAGCATAAGAAAAAATGCCAAATATTAATCTTGCTCACAAAGAAGAAAATGGCCTCATTTTTTCCCAAGTTCTGTTAAAGTTCTATCTAAACATGTGACACCCAATATCCAGTGTCTTTTGCATTCTAGTTGCTGGAACTTGACAACTAGAGGTATACAGAATCATTTCTTGTTTGTTTTTGTTTTTAAGATAAACTGTCTTTCTTACACGTAAAAGAAAGAAAGCAGTGCTGAGAGGGAGTTGTAAGGTCAAATATTTATTTGGAAAATAGGGCGAAAGTAGAGTAGAAGCAGCCCTCAGTAATCCATGTTAATAAGGGGCAAGATTAGTTTACTTAATCCAGACAGTTTTATTTTATTTATTTTTTATTTTTTTTCAACGTTTTTTATTTATTTTTGGGACAGAGAGAGACAGAGCATGAACGGGGGAGGGGCAGAGAGAGAGGGAGACACAGAATCGGAAACAGGCTCCAGGCTCTGAGCCATCAGCCCAGAGCCTGACGCGGGGCTCGAACTCACGGACCGCGAGATCGTGACCTGAGCTGAAGTCGGACGCTTAACCGACTGCGCCACCCAGGCGCCCCAAGACACTTTTATTTTAGATACCACATTCTACTTTTTAATTCATTGGTTCATGGTAAATATCGGTTTTCATTCCTTGTTAATAACTTCACCAATTCTTCTTCCTAAATTTTCATCCAATTTTTGTTTTCTAAGACCTCCGTGGTATTCTGCAGACATGAAGGAGTTAGATCACACCTCTTTAACTAACCCATCGAATTACCCAACTCCCCCCCGCCCCCCCAAGCAATGTGCTAACCAGAAAGACAACCTATTTCAGTAGTGAGTAACTGCAGTTTGCAGAACTGGATCAACCAGACTCTGCTCTGCCAACGTCCAGGTTTCTGAATTTCTGTCCTCAGCGAAGCTCTGTAGGTTAGGGAAATATATTGGAGACACTGGAAGCTTGGGTTCATTTCTGACTTTTTCTGCTGTCCCTGCTCTCTTCCAATAGTCTTCAAACATGTACAAGACTCTCCCATAATCATTAAAAACAAAACAAAACAAAACAAAAAACAAAACAAAACCTTCTTCTTTGATCCCATTCTATCTCTTGGACTACCATTAAAATTTTTTTATTCCCTTCTTCAAATTCGTCGGAAGTGCAACCTACATTCCCATTTGCTTGACAAACAAGTGAAATCTGGCATCTGCTTCAGTACTCGATTGAAATTGCTCTTATTGTTCCTTCTAAAGTCACAAGAACTCCTAAGTTACCACCTCCAAAGGATATTTTCCAGTCTTTACCCGGGGAAGTCAGCTTGGTTTTAATACTCTTGATTACCTCCTGCTTCTTAAGGCTCCACTCCCTTGGCCTCCACGCTACCAGGGTTTTCCTTATATTTATGTCAGTCTTCCTTTTGCCTGTTTTCTCTGCACAGCCAGTCAATATTGCCCAGGCATATAGAACTTTATCTCACCGTTTCCCATCTATGTTCCATCCCGCTGTGGTTCGATCTACCCTTGTAGTTCAAGAGCTGTATGTTTGCTAAGAGCTTCCAAGTTCGAATCCTTGGTCCAGATCTCCTGCTGGAGACTGAGATTCTCATGCTGAACAATAGGCAGAATAACTCCACGAGAATAAACAATAACACTTCAAATTCAATATTTCCAAAGCTGAAATTATCAAATTCTCCCGTAAATTTGCCCGTATTCCTGTATTTTCTATTTAGTTTATGGTACTGTCATTCAAACAAATGTTTAATCTAGAAACCTGGGTGTCATTCTCCATTGCTACCTCCCTCAACCCTTAGATATAATCAATGAAATCACAAACTCTAGGTTATTTTACTTCTAAAATGTTTTGTTTATTACCCCAACTACTAGTATTGTAACTAAGGCTCTTGTCTCTGCTTACACAGTGTAACATCCTCAATTATCTAATTTACATTCTTTTCATCTTCCACTACCCGCTAAAGTTCGATCTAAAGTGTCTGTCTCTTTAATGGCTCCCTATCTCCCCAGAATGAAAACCAAGCTCCTTTACAGGGAACACAGCCCCTTGCCCACCTCCATGCCCTCATTTCTTGCCACTCAATCTCACTCTTTTAATTTTTTAGCACACAGTCCCACACTTCATACTTCAGAAAATTCAAATGCCCATAGTTTCCCACACAGCATTCAATTTCTTGCTTTCATACTTTGCTCATCTCCCTTCCTATCTCTTCTTATCTTCCACTCACCATGGCCAACACCCCCCACCTGCCTAGCTTCTACTCATCCTTTGAGAATGAGCTAAATATAATCTCCTAAAGCTTTTCTGACAGCAACACCCTCTTTTCCACCCCAGGGTAGTTGAACTTCTCTCCTCCAAGACCTCAGATGTCTTGTATATCTCCCTCTGCATACTCATCCTCAGTATTCAGTATAATGCCTGACAAGAACTGGCTCTCATGAATGTTTTTTGAATGAATGAATGTGGAATAACAGGTTGGCTTCCTGCTGACTGGGCTTTTAGCATTGTATCAGTCTAATATATGACGTCATTTCTTTCCATTGTAGAGGAGACAGAGCAGAATATGACAAATGATTTTATCACACTTCCTTTTAACAGTTCAGCTTTATGATTTTGTTTGAAATATTATAGGCTAGTGGAAGATCAAACACATCCAGATCTAAATGTGGCCATCAACTTACGTTTCAAAAGTAATAATTTTAAAATAGCTTCCATTGTGGAAAGTGTGACAAGTTTCCTCCAAGAGAGGACATGGTCAAAGATTGCCTATAGGTTTCATGTCCTTCTATTACAAATTTTTCATAGGAGACACCAACAAGTAGGACTAAGTTTCACCTGTGTGTCTACTTTCTATCCAGCCACCAGTGCAGGGGTGGTAATTTAACTTGGTTAAAGTTGGTCACCAAAAAGAAGAGAAGGAAAATCTAAAAGCATGGGAACCACCCTTCCAATAACCAAGAGATAACATAGTGCATTTTTACACTATTTTAGCATTTTCGACTCCAGCAAAAAAGAACAATGCTTCCTGTAACTCATAAGTCAGCGCCTGGGCTTTGTCTCACAGGAAGCATCTGGGTGCTGCAGGTCAGAGGCGAGGAAGGTTACAACGGGCAGGTTTCACAGGGAGTGATTAAGCATGTGGAAACTGGAAGTTTCAGGGAATAGGACGTGAATACTTTTTAAGACAAGAGCAAAGAAGCGAAGGCAACAGAAGAACTATCAGAAGATACCTGAAAAAGAAACCAAGAGGCTTCAAGACATAACAAAATATGTCAGTGTTAAAAATGACAGAAAGGGAAAAATTAAGAGACAGAGTTTTTAAACTTAAAAAAAAAATGTCAGAAGATATGCAGCAGTGACTGTGGATGATGCATCGAACATCCTTTGGGGGATGATGGGGAACAAGGAAATACTGGGAAGGAGAATAATAGTCCTTTTGGTCAAAAAGTTTTCCAGTTGTATCGACGAGAAAGTATTTAGTTCTTTCCCTCAAAGTGTTTCTTTAGTTAAATCTTACGTTACATTTCACTAATTTTCATTAAAACCTTAAAATAAAGATTTTAAAAATTGTCTTAAATATTTGATTCTAGATAAGATACAACTCATTAGATTATTCCACCGACACTGGTTTATTTTCTGATATTGCAGTATCAGCCATTTGGAGATTTATATTCCACTGTCATCCATTGGGTATCCTCCATTCAAAGTATCCAAAAACTCTCCGGGCTCATGTATCCCTTCAACTGACAGAAAGACTCAACCTTGCTTTTAATTTTCCGGTACCCTTTCCCCAAAGGCATTTGACTCCCAGCTCAGCCATTAAGAATGCCCTAAGTTTCCTAAATGATAGTTTCTAAAGATTCAAGTTTTCATAACAGAATAAAGTTTATTTAAAGAGTTTAGTTTTGGGGCGCCTGGGTGGCGCAGTCGGTTAAGTGTCTGACTTCAGCCAGGTCACGATCTCGCGGTCCGTGGGTTCGAGCCCCGCGTCAGGCTCTGGGCTGATGGCTCAGAGCCTGGAGCCTGGTTCCAATTTTGTGTCTCCCTCTCTCTCTGCCCCTCCCCCGTTCATGCTCTGTCTCTCTCTGTCCCAAAAATAAATAAACGTTGAAAAAAAAAATTAAAAAAAAAAAAAAGAGTTTAGTTTTGTCCCTCTGGTAAATGAAATAATAGAAAAAGACATATACATATTATTTTAAATTAAATGCAAATGTGTTTGGTCTGATCTTGTAAAGCCTGTTCTATGGGGTTGGATTAATAATTTGGAATAACACAATATATGTGTACCATTAATAAAAGCTATATCTTTAGAACATTTAGACAACATCTTTAAAATTTAGTATCGCCAAGTCATTTTATATACTGGAAGCCAAAGCCTTACATATAATAACCTATAATCCACAAATTTTATATACTGGAAGCCAAAGCCTTACATATAATAACCTATAATCCACAAATCTAAATTCATCTGCTTATTATGCAAAACAGTGATTTTTTTTTTATTTCTAAACTATAAACACACCTGTAAATGTTATAAATATAACATCCTCTTGATACCTAAATCAGCTGACTCTATCATGGAACCCTTACTCCAGACTGTTCTCTGTGAGCTATAGAGACAAAAAAGCACAAGATAGAAGAAAAGGCATCAGTACTTTATATTTTATTTGGTTTAAGCAGTTCTTTTTGTTTTCGGATATTTCCAGGCAATAATTTCATTAATTTTCATGTAGGGCATTCTTACTAATCCAGTGAGAAAATCTTCTAATAATATTTCTCCATAGCAGTTGAAAGAAAAATTAAGGTACCAGGAAAAAAAAAACAAAACATTCTCTGCCAGGTCCAGGAAAGTAGGACCTGGAAAATTCTAAGCTGAAGTATAGAAAATTACAGCCTATTCCCTTGTATTTTCCTTGTTCAACATCCTTTTTGGTAGGGACACAACCTGGCTTCTTGGTACAATATGATATGTTATATGCATTACTTACTCATTGCTGGTTACAAATTACCCCCACATACAGTTTCTGGAAAGTCAGGAACCTGACAGGGGCTTTGCTGAATAGTTCTAGCTCAGAGGGTCTCATGAGGTTCCAGTCAAGTTAGAGCGACCAATAGTCCCAGTTTGCCCACGGCAGAGGAGTTTCCCAGGAAACAGAATGTCAGTGCTAACACTGAAAAAGTCCCTGAAAAACCTAGACAGTTGGTTCCCATAAATCAAGTGTCATTTGGGCCTGTAATCTCTAAAAATGACTGGGGTTAGAGGATCCACTTCCAATTTTACTCACACGGTTGTTGGCAGGAAGCTTTAGTTCTTTTCTATGTATTCCTCTCCACAGAGCAAGCTTATAACTCAGCTTCCCTCAGAGAAAATGATGCTACACTGCATTTTATGGCCTAATCTCCAACACAAACAACCTAACTCCTGCTTTAGTCTATTTGTTAGAAGCAAGACAGTAAGCTTAGCTTACACTATAAAGTAAGGGATTATGGAAGGGCATGCGTACCAGGAGACAAGGGTCATTTTAGCTATCTTGGAAACTGGCTATGGTATGGTATGGTATCGTATGGATACTCAAGGAACATGTTGAAAACACCACAAGTCGTTCCCAGATGAGACATCAGTTTTTCATTCAACGAGCATTTGTTATGGACCAGATATCATGTTAAATACTCCTGTTTGAGTTTATGCCAGGAGAATGATGAAAGCCGAGGTCCCCAAAGCAGTGGGCTCTCTAAAAAAATCACTCCTATGGGAATTTTCATAGAAAAAAAATGGACTTAAAAGAATTTCAAGGCTAACCTTGAAAGGGACAATCAATTTAAAAAGCAAAAAGTCGGATAAAGAAAACATCCCATTTTGTAGCTTCTTTGGAAACTTTTTAGGCCAAATTCTTGGTATAATGTAATGTAATGCATGAGCTCTGGAGCAGACTGCCTGGGTCCAAATCCCACTTTTACTGTCTTCTAACTGCATGACTCTTGTGAAGCTACAGCTATAAAATGGAGATAAAATGGCTATAAAATGGCACCTACCTCATGGAGTTGTTGTGAGACCCAAATAAGAATTGTCTAAAGTGTAGAGGCACCTGGGTGGCTCAGCTATTTAAGTGTCTGACTCTTGATTTCAGTTCAGGTCATGATCTCATGGGCTTGTGAGACTGAGCTTGCCATCAGGCTCTTCTCTGACAACATGGAGACTTCTTGGGACTCTCTCTCTCTCTCTCTCTCTCTCCCTACCCCACTCATGCATGTGCATGCATGCACTCTCTCTCTCTCAAAATAAATAAATAAACATTTCTTAAAAAGAAGAATTGTATAAAGTGTCTAGAACAAGGCTTAGCATACAATGTGCACCCATAAGCCTATGTTAACCATCACCATTCTTGAACCCAATGTCCCTTACTTCTTTACCACGGGATACTTTTAGTCCCCTGTCCACTTTGCAGATCATCTCTTCATTAACTCGTCATTGGCTGCCTTTCCTCTTCCCGCCCATGTTTCATAGGATCCTAGCTTCAGATCAGTTTTTTTCCCGACACATTCTTCCTGGGAAATGCCATTCTCCACACAACTTCAACCACCACCTGTATGCCAAGGATTTCCACAACATATTTGCCGGTTCACACTCCTCTCCTGTGGGCTCCAAATATCAACTAGACGCATAAGCAATAGCAGCATGGAGATCTAAAGTTGTGATTACTACCATGCCTGCTCTGTTTCCTATTTGCTGTTTCCCCTTCCTTGGTAAATGGTGTCACTATCTCTCTAGTTGTCCAAGCCAGGGTTCCACCCAAGGGTCATCTAGGCATGTTCCCCTAAGTCACATTCAATATTCAATCAGTCCCCCATCTTATCCCTTAAAATTTTTCAATTTGTCTCTGTCCCACTGCTTCCATCTAATCCTCAGCAAGACCTTGCTACCCTCAGAGAAGTTGGCATAGTATGCAGAAAGGACATGGGCTTCAAGTCCCAGCTCTGTCACTTTTTGATTATATGGCCTCGCTAAGCCTCAATATTCTTTCTTTCTAAAAGAAAACAACAACAACAGCAGCAATTTGAAGAAAAACAAAAACCTTCTCCCCACCACCCTAGGAACCTTGGAGCTCCCTACTCAAGGCTCCCGCAGTACCGTCTACCAGGATTTTTATATCTATCCGACCTCTGCCCTGTTCTGGGAGCTCCTCAAAAATACAGATGTGCCTCGATGATTTTGTAGACCCAATAAAGTGTGGTGCCTGGCTCAGAGAGCCCAAAAGATGTTTGTGGAATGAATTGCATCGTGATCCATGGGCCTCAAGCTTTTCCAGTACCCAGGGTTAGAACCATCACTGTTCTCTTACCAACCGCATCCCTGAGCCCAAGTCCATGGATGTTCACCACATTACCCACCTTCGACCACCATGAACCACTAACTGATCACCTGCTGGCCATTTTACCTGAAACTGCCACAAGCATTCTTTCCAACCACAAGCATATTTGCACTCAATGGAATGAATTTTCCTCTTCTTCTTATTTTAATTGACTAATCAAATCCATCATAAAATCACTTTAAGCTGGTAAGAGTCATACTGTTTATACAAAATTTTTCTTCAAAGATAGGGAATTGGGAAGTAAATGGTATTCATCTCATTTTATTTTCCTTTAAAAAATAATAATAATCTCCTATGTAATTTTTTTTTCCACTGTAGGCCTGACAGTTGTGATAATGATTTGAATCAAGTTTGAAAAATATATAATAATTTTTGCTGATATAAGTCCTTGAAATATAACTGGGTTTCATATTGGAAAGAAGCATGAGCTCTTATCAGGCCTTCTCAGGTCTCAAACTACAAATATAAGTTCTGAGTGATTCAGGTGTCCAGTAGTAAGAATAGGTAGAAATATTCCAGTTACTGGCAAAAACCACAACTATAATATTGTGTCTCCAGAATCTACAACTCTGCCAAGGCTTCCCCATCCCCAGAAAGTCCCCTCAACATTCTGAAGTACTCTGTGACTCTGGCTGCTGAACTGGTTTGCCCCTAAGAAAATGTTCTTGTTAAACTCAGGTTATTTTTATATTTGTGATTTCAGAGCAATTGACATTTGACATGCGGTACGAAACAGCAAGATGTTTTATACAAAGCAACCCTCCATTTATCACAGGCTTAGTAACAGTGGAAAACTCCAATATGATTTCATCTCCTGTCTAGTTTGGATTTCTTCCCATAATCACTCAGACATGGTAAATGACATCATCGATGACAGGATAAATACTCTTAGAATGGACAAGCCTATTGACGTGCAGGTTAACCTGGATAAAATGAAACTAAATTTGTAAAACTTCATATCCTAAGATGGTAAACATGTGTAATATTTAACTTTGGAACATCAGGACGGTTCCTAAGATTTTTTTAAGAGGATTTTTTTTCTCTAGGAAAGATGTTTATTATCTTCTCTCATTATTGTGGTTGTCCTTTATTTCTAAATTTAAACTTTATCCTTTGTCCTTTTAAAAATTGATTAAGATAGTGGGATATCATTGATCAAGCTAGCTGTGGCAAGCAACAAAAATAGTAATATAACTGATTCATGACATATCATTCAGGTTCTGTTACCATATTACAAATATATGAGAAACATCTCCCTTTATAACTTTTTTGAAAGACTGTTAAGCACTGGTCTGGTCTCTTACTCTCTATCCCCTGATGCATAACTCAAAGTTCTACCAACAAGGGGAACCAAGGAATGATTATTGTTAATGATGATGATCAGAATTAACCACTTTTCAAAATTTAAAAAAAAAAATTGATGTCCTTTTCCTCACTCCCAAATGATCTAAACTTCATGTGAAAACTGTTAGAAAATGTCAGTAAACACAAAGAAGAAAATGTAAAATATGCATGCTCTCACTTCCCTAGAAAACCACCGTAACATTTAGAGATGGTCCATATCTCTATCTCCCTAACTCCTGAAACTTAAAAATAAAATATCATGCTCCATCTATATTTTCATAAGCATCGAAAATATTTCACGTCAATATCTTCAAGAATACCTCCATGCCATTATGAAGAAGGAAGCAGTCGACACGCTCCAATGCCTCATGCAGAGCATTTACACAAGTGTTCCATAAAAAATGAATGAAAGAATGAAGGAGCGAACCAATGAATCTATAAAAGACCTTATGAATAATCATCTTTGTAGAAAGCTCAATGATTGCTTTAACAAGGCGCCTTTGGCAAAATGAGAATAGATAATAGTGCCCACTTATTGGCATTTTTTTCGCACACTGCTAACCTTCACAACAACCTGAGAAGGTAAGTTTTGTCATTTATGACCACCATTCCAATGATCTCTGAGAGAAGGAAAAAACTTCCCCAGTTTTGAAGTTGAGTCAAACCCAGACCTGATGAATTGAAAACCTTGCAGCTCTTTCCACCATCACACGTTGCCTTTCAAATATGGCTAATAGACTCGAGTGAAGTTTTGTTGAAAGGACATCCCTACCACCTACAATACAGGGAATTACATAGTGACAAGAAGCCTTTCAGAGCTGTGCACTGCGTGGACAATCGCCATCTTCCCCGGTGGTATAGTACAGCTGTTACCATCCATTTGTGCGGTGGCTGTTTCATACTGGTACCGTCAGGGTCATTGAAATCACAGACACATTCACTCGGAATAAAATGACTGGATTTTCTTTCTCTTTTTGAGAAAGCTTTTTACAATAATCCACTTAATCCCATGACTGATTTGCCATTGAAATCAGAAGCAGAGCGTCGTTTACCAGGAATTTCCTAACTTTGAAAAAAAAAAATTAAATTAGCCAATAAGATTTTCTTTTTGCTCCTTCCTTAACGTTCAAAAAAAAAGTGTGTGTGTGAGTGTGTGTGTGTGTCTGTGTGTGTGTGTCTGTGTGTCTGTGTCTGTGTGTCTGTGTGTCTGGGAGAGTGAGGATGGAGGGGTGAAGCAGATGGATTCTTCCAGCAAAATGAATATTATTTTACCTCTGAGAAGAACTACAGTACATCCCATAAAAGCAAAGAAATTTTGATTACTTAACAGTAGCTAAAAATAATTTATTTTTTTTTAAGACAGGATTTTGTATACAAGCGTTATATAGTTGTCAAAATCTAAAGAATGCACACCACCAAGAGTAAGTCCTAATGTAAACTATGGACTGTGGCTGATAATGATACATCAATATAGTTCATCAGACGTAACAAATGTGTTATTCTGATGGGGGATGTAGATAGAGGCAGATGCTGTGTGCATTTGGGGGCAAGGGGTAATGCGAACTCTGTACATTCTACTCAATTTTGCCACGAAGTTAAAATTGCTTTTAAAAAAGTCTTTCTTTTTTTTTTTTTTAACATACTGGCATGATGAAAATAAATGTACTCCTAGGTTGACCAAGAAGTAAACAATGTTTTCCTCATTCCAGTGGAATAAACAGAACAATGTATATATATCACTAGTCTTGCAACATACTCATTTACATGAGAAGTGATCCCATAGCCATAGACTTCTGCCTTAGTTCTCCCTGGTTTTGAATGACATCACAATCCCCCATTACTGGGCTGAGCCCAATGCGGTAAAAGCATCTCCTGGGAACTTAAAAGAAATGCAAATTCTTAAGGCACCACCCAGACCCACTGAAACAGCAACTCTGGCAGTGGGGCCAGGCAATCTTTTAACAAGCCCTCTAAGTGATTCTGATGCAAACCAAAGTTTAAGGACCACTGATTTAGAGTACAGTGCCACTGTATTCTCTGGCCAGATCATTCTGAGTTGAGAGGCCCTCTCATTTCACAAACACGGAGCCCAACTTCAGGAATCAAGAGTTCAGTCATCTAAAAATGGGATAGCAATACCTACTTTACAAGAGTGCTATGACAACTAATATAAAATACTGAAAACAAAGCCTGGCACATATGTGGCTACTAAATATTAGTTTATTATCACTCCCATTGCTACCATTATAGATATTCAGCTTTTTGAAATGGTTCATGAGCATAATTTAAAAACTATGTTGGGACCACTGAACTTTGATGCCGTTAACTGCTCTTAAATTCTTTTTTGTGGGGAAGTTTTTGTACTTGTCGCAATGATAGTAACCTCTCAACCCCAAAGTAGGCTCTACACACGGTTCTTCATTGTCTAGCCTAATAGAGCCACTGATAACAGCCTCTCCTCACAGGTGCAGTGTGAAAAAGATGTCGTGAACCAGCCTTGCTGGACACGATGCTGAGAACAGGAGACTTATTCAAACAGACGTTCAGTTATTGGGGAAGTGGGAGATGGATGATGGATGACAAACAGCTAAGGGAAAAGTTGTGAAGACACATTGAAGAAATAAGCTGTGTAGGAAAACAAAAGTAAGCCGCTCAGTCTAGCTTTGGAGACCTAAACAGGATATTTTCTACAAATGAAAGAGTAATAAAGAAGGAGGGAGGATCAGGGATGACCAGATGAATGTCAGGAATCAAAGATGGCACCATCACTTCAGTACATTTAAAAAGTAGGGAAGTTCAATGATTTGTTTTAGTCTGTGACCAAACTGCCTTGTCAAAAGGGCCTCATCAAATACTCTTGCCATGCTAAGATATTATAGACTCAACGAGGACAAAGTAAGGAAGAATCTGAACTAGAACAATCACAATGGCCACTGCCATTACCTGGTCTCTTAAGATTCAGATGAGATTGGTTAGCTCAGTTGGTTAAATGACTGACTCAGTTTTGGCCCAGGTCATGATCTCATGGTGTCTGAGTTCGAGTCCCACATCGGACTCTGTGCTGACAGTGCAGAGCCTGCTGGGGATTCTCTCTCTCTCTCTTCCTCTCTCTGTCCCTCCTGTGCTCTCTCTCTCTCTCTCTCTTTTCCTCCAAATAAGTAAAATAAACTTTAAAAAAATTATTAAAATAAAAGATCTAGATGAGAGTGATATAAACTAAATTCTCATGGCTCAATGCCCTGTTAAGATTTCCATGTCTTTCCAGTAGATTTATGTCGCTATGGTCCTCATCAAATTAATGGAGTTTATGGATTCATAATAATAGCTAACACACATACTACTTACTTTGAGCTAGGTACTCTTCTCTGAGCTTTACAAACTAATTCATTTACTGTTCATAACAACCTTGGTGGGGGGTGGGGGTGGTATTACGATTACCAGAGGAAACGGAAACACAGAGAAGGTAATAGCCTCCTGAGAAAGCAGTGCTGGTGAGTGCTGGTGTGAGGTTCAAACCCAGACAGCTTGGTTCTAGAGCCCGCGTTCTCATCCACGGAGTTTTGCTGACGTAATGTTGCCCTGTCTTGCATGCGTTGCATCTATTGTCTACTTCACGGACTTGGAAATGGAACAACCCCTTTATTTGATAGACCTAAAAAAGAAAAGATTATGACATGAGATATGTATGTGTCTAACTGACTTTATTAGAGGTTCAAAAAGATGAATGGAGCAAGTCTGACTTATAGCCATTAAAACAACTCAAAATTGAATTGTAAATGCCCGTGTACATTAAAGACCTTTTTTTTTCTGTCCTGATCTTCAGACTGAAACCAGGTCTCTGTTTTTTCACATCCTAATGACCCATTTAACTTTGTTCAGAAAGAAAGAAGAAAGAAAGAAAGAGAGAAAGAGAGAAAGAAAGAAAGAAAGAAAGAAAGAAAGAAAGAAAGAAAAACAGTCTGTTCCCTAAAACTCATTTTTATCTTGCCACCAAGATAATCATTTTTATTTATCCTTGTTGCCCTGGCATTCAGATAGCAGAGAAAGATAAAAGCCAAAAGCTCTCTAAAGGGCTAAGAAGCTGGAATGATGTTAACGATAGGCTCTAAAGTGGACCTGACTTCATGGGAACTCAATGTGTAAATGACTGCTGATTATGTTTTTTTTGGTTTTTGTGTTTGTTTAATTTTTACGTCGTGCGCATGTATTAAGGGACCACTCTGTCAGCAACAGCACCTTTGAGTTTATATACCACATGGGGCCCAGTAGACACCAGGATCAGCTGCACCAGGATGCCTCTTAGAGCATCTGCAGGGCAGGTACCTGACGTCTTACTAAGGTGTCAAGTTCAGTGACAGCAGTTTAAGGACCCTCTTCAGGGACAGCATCGTAGGTATGTGGCCTGAAGGCCCTGCCTTCAGAACAGCTCCGCACTTAGTTTAATGCTCTGTTGTCACTATCTTGAAATTCTTAATAATTTTGAATAAGGAGTCAAAATAAGGAGTATTTTCATTTCGCACTGAGCCCCACACATTATGTAGCCATTGCTGGCCCCAGTAGCTGCCTTATATCCATCGTCTTATGTGCTAGTCAGCATAATACCTTCTAAATGGACAGGAAGGTGAGTTAAAACTGTCATAAGATATTAAGCCAAACAGCATCTCAGCTTGATCACACGCCAACTAGAATTTGACTTTGAACAGTATAGGTACCTTGGAGCCATGGTCCTCCAAATATAGAGCCCAGACATGTCAAGCCCATCTGCAAACTGTTAATCCTCCAAGAAGCAAATACAGAAACTGAGAGTAAGCATTTAGAATTTTTTTTTTTTTTTTTTTACAATTTGCTGTTGCCATGATGATGTCCAACTACATGATCATTTTTCTAGTCATTCATTTTCATTGGATTTTATAAAAATATGAGTTCATGACGGACAGGGGGAAGGGGGAAATACTCTGATCCCGGCCACAGATGTTTTGAAAAACACTGCCCAAATCAGAATCTCTTTTCCAATCAAGACTAAGAAACAGATCAAGAATACCAAGGAAAAAGACACCACAAATAAAATGTCGTATTGAGACGTTGAACTTGGGAATTTGAGGCTCTGGTAACGAGACATCCTAAAGAGATTTAAAAAATAAACAAAACACCTAAAATGTTTTAGAAACTCTTTCCTGCCTAACAGCTGCCATCAAAAACATAACTTTATTTCTTGGAAAGTTTTCTTGATGTTATTGAATTAAAAGTATATTCTTTGGGGTGCCTGGGTGGCTCAGTCGGCTAAGCATCCGACTTCGGCTCAGGTCATCATCTCACAGTGTGTGAGTTCAAGCCCCGCGTCAGGCTCTGTGCTGACAGCTCAGAGCCTGGAACCTGCTCCGGATTCTGTGTCTCCTGCTCTCTCTGCCCCTCCCCCACTTGTGCTCTGTCTCTCAAAAAAAATGTAAAAAAAAAAAAAAATTTTTAAGTATATGCTTTGAACTTAAACGTAGGACTACTCCAGGCTGGACCTGGCCTTTCCACATCTCAGAAGGGTCCAGCTACACTCAGGGCATTATTTATCACCTGGGGTGCTGGTCTTGAGTAAAGATGGCACATAAAGACATCACATGCCGATTTATCTTCTCTGGAGCTCAATTTTCCAGACCTGCTTTCTTCCTCTCTGGGTCGAGTATGACTGTTAGCTCACATTTCATGTAGGTGAGGAGCTATAGGTGTTTGCCTCTCGTCCAACTAGGATGCCTAAACCATCCGCTTTCATTTCATCCAACTAGGATGCCTAAACCATCCGCTCTCCTGTGCTTTTTGAGTCACACCCTTGTCTACCCAGCAGATAAGAAAAGGCAGAGCAGTGACTATGGCTCACCAACTCGTTACTAAACTGAGTTTTGGCAAGATGCCATCCACTCACATGGAGGGTTGCCCTCTGAAAACAGCCCCACAAAACCCACTCTTATGCCCACTAAGAGGTAGTTTGTTGGGTTTGTTGTTTGTCACATTATTCCCTCGGGAGAAATTCCTGCCTGTCCTTATTACAATACTTTGGTTTTTCCTGTCCAATTAGTCTCTCTTTATGCCATGGCTGCTATAAGTTGTGTAAGTGATCAAGCAGCTTTCTCTTTCTTCCTGGCTGCTAGGATGCCAATTAGTACCAGATTCACAGTCCTTTTGTACAAACTGTGTAGGCTTTTATGGGATGTGTTTTTTGTTTTTTTTTAACAAACAATGGTTTGTTCTTAGTTCCATGCTATCCACCTTCCTAGATTGCTTTTTCTTTTCTCGACTACTTATAATTTATGTTATATCTCATTGTAAAATACCTCAGTTGTTACCAAAAGGAGATATCAGGTAAAGAGAGAATGGAGAAGGAAGAGATGGGAAACAGATGGGGGAGAAAGAAGGATGGGAAGGATGGAGGGAACGAGGGAGGAAGGAAAAAAATTAAGAAAAAAAGAGAAACTGTAAGGCAAGGAAGGGATAGGCCATACTTTTTTGTGGTAATAAACTGAAATGAGAGTCTTGCAGGATTCAAATAGTGAAAGGGTCATAGAAAAGGAAGTACAGATTATTATAGTCATGAAATACATAAAAATCATTTCAAAACTAAAAATCGGGAACTCTCTAAATGCATTGTTCATTATTTGTTGCTATTTAATTATGTCCAAGACTTGAAATATGTAGCCAGAGATGGAATGAAGCCTTCCTATTGTTTCAGAAGTTTGGCTTCAAATCTAAGAACCAAAGGTGACTGTTATCTCCCACATTCGAAAAAGATGTTCTAGACACATTCCTATAGAACTTACTACGAGGTAGCTAAACTGATTTCTTCAACTACCAAGTCAACCAGCCAACGCCAGCCTGGAGGAGTTGAAGATGCAATAGAGGAGATTTTTCCTGAAAGACATTAGTAGGAATGGAAAGCAATTGATGTTTTCCCTTGACTCCTCCTGGGGTGCATCCTCTCCTACACACACACACACACACACACACACACACACACACCTCTGAAACTAAAAGTGAGGGACTTGAGGGAAGCTCTGATAGAGACTGAAATCATCTTCTCTAAGATCCGATGGGCACCTCAGCCTCCAGGTGGATATTTGCTGAGCTGCAGACTCTTGGGTACCTGCCCCTTTAGAGAAGGCTGGGGAGTGTCTTTGCCTGTTGAGTGTCTTCAGGAAATGGGAGCCTTGCATGGAGATAGACAGTGAGGCGGCTAGAGAAGTCTAAGGATGGGAGGCTGGCTGGAGGAAACTATAACAGACGATGAGGAGAGAGCACAGCAGTGGGGGAGATCTGCACTTCCAGAGTTTTCCTTCAGGCCAAGTGAAAGTTGCAGAAGGTAGCCAGACTCTAGACAGCTTGAAAGGGTCCCAATGGAGAGGATTACCAGCCAGCTGGAGGAAACCCCTGGAGTGGGCATCTGTAGTAAGACAGAAGGAAAGTTCTGAGAGGCGAACCAGAGGAACTCTCACCCGTATCAAGAAGTTGCAGTGTGGACATCCCCAGAAGGGCCTTCCCAAAGAACCCAACCAACACACCTGGCAAAGGAGGAATCATTGGGCACCTACCCCAAAGAAGGCTGACACCTGGCCTTGGCACAACAGGCCTTTACTCCTTTTCTTCTCATGGCTGGGGGAGTAGAAGCCATTCCTGGGTCAGGCCACAGTTGAATTGAGTGCCGGCCTAATTTTGGTTTTGATTTTAATTAAATATTTTTTTATAGCTAGGAAAAACAAATACTGACGTAATTCCTAAAAGTAACTTCAAAAGCAATGGGATCTCTCATCCTGGGATGGAAAGCCGGAAAGATGATGGGCAAAAAGGTTTTCATGATTTATATGCTCTCAGGTCTAGCCCATTCAATAACTCACTTACATAGCTACATGACTTTAAGTATTCCAATTCAAAATAAAAGACAAAACAATTGAAATGCTACCAAAAAAAAAAAAAAAAGACTGGGATACCTAGTAATATAAACTACCTGTATTCGGGTGCCTGGACAGTTCAGTTGGTTGAGTGTCCTACTCCTGATCTCAGCTCAGGTTGTGATCTCCTGATTCATGTGTTTGAGCCCCGCATTGGGCTCTACACTATCAGTGCACTGCTTGGGATCCTCTCTCTCCCTCTTTCTGCCCCTCCCAGCTTGTGTGCTCTCTCTCAAAATAAATACACTTTGAAAGAAAATAAACTACCTGTATTCTCCTCAGAGCACTTACAAGATGTGTCAATTAAAAATTATATTGATGGTATTACCCCACACCCTTAATTTTTCTCTTTCTCAGATAAATGATTGGCCTCCCATCTTCCTTCTCCTTTCCCAGATTATCCTTTTTTTTTTTTTTTTTTTACTTTTTTCTATTTAGCTTAATTAGAGTAAAAGGGGGAAAAAAAGGAAAGGCAGGAGTTTGTAAGTTTCAGAAAATCAGTACAACTTCTAAATTCATCAGGAACAGAACTTATAATAACATGGTCAGAGAGACATTTTCATACAACAGTGAATTCACTCAATTTTGTACGCAACACTCTATCCCGTGCCTTGCTCGGAGGACATACTCCCTGACAACAGAAGACTTATATGCCTGATAGTGACTTACTCAGACTACATCCCTCTCAACAATGCAGCTTCATGAAATCGGTGTTCACCAGGCTTCCTTCTCAACACAGCCCCGCATTCTTCCTGCGGTCAGCCATGCCAAATGTTTTATCGTTTGGATATAAAATTCCCCACTAAGTAATCCTAAATCATTTGCAAATTGCTTTCATAACTGTACCCTAAATTGAGCCTTCAATTTTTTCTCTCTCTCTATAAAATTGAGTTTTCTAAATGAGTATGGTTCATCTTCTTTCCTAATGACTACTTTCAAAATGTCTGCATACAGGCTATTTTAGCTTACTCGAAACAGGTGGCCAGGGCCAGAAAAACGGGGGGCCTGAGTCTCCAGCCCATTGAAACGCATTTCCTCCCTAGCAGCAGCTGCCCTTCTGGGCATTTTTTGAACTGTGAGTCCTCCCACTAGCAATACAATTAATCAGCGACTGCTTTTACGTTTGGGTTTTTTTGTTTTGTTTTTTTTTTTCAACGTTTATTTATTTATTTGGGACAGAGAGAGAGACAGAGCATGAACGGGGGAGGGGCAGAGAGAGAGAGGGAGACACAGAATCGGAAACAGGCTCCAAGCCGTCAGCCCAGAGCCCGACGCGGGGCTCGAACTCACGGACCGCGAGATCGTGACCTGGCTGAAGTCGACGCTTAACCGACTGCGCCACCCAGGCGCCCCCAGAGACTGCTTGTAGAGAAATGCATGTGAAATCGAGAATACACAATTAAATGAGACAAAAATTGGTCTGTACAGTAAGCCAGTTTTGGTGGACTGTATGTGATCCTTCAATCCACAAATTGTTCCAGAAATACATAAAATGAATGGTTTCCTACGTATTTTCTGATATCTGGTTACGCTTGCTGCATTACAAATCCTTACAAAACTTGGGGCTTTATAGCACCTATTTTATTTGGGACAGTACTCTGTGGATCGGGAACGTAGGAAAGGCTTGGCTGGGTAGTTTTCGGCTGGGGACTCTCAAAAGGTTGCAGCAAGAGTTGGGCTAGGAGTTGGAGCCAACTTAAGGGTCTCCTAGGCTGGTCATTCCGGGTGTCTGTCTCCACAGTGCTGGCGGTTGATATCGCCTATAGCTGGGCACTTGGCTGGGGCTGACCAGAGTGCCAGCACACTCCATTCTGGAAGCCTCGGGTTAAGACTGTAGGGCAGTTACTTCCCCTGGAGCGAGCATCTCAAGAAAAACTAGAGGAAGTTGCATGGCTTTTTAGGAACAAGCTCCCAAAGTTACCCAGTGTTGCTTACCCTGCATTCTGTTGCTTACGAACTAGTTAGTATGGTTAGCCCAGATTCCATAGGACAGGACACAGACCCCATCTCTCCATGGGAGGAATGTCAAAGAACTTGAGTACAAGTTGTAAAACTGCCATATTTCAATTCATTTATTGTAACAACAATCCTTCTCCCACCTCATACACTAACAAGTCCCCTCGCACACAAAAGAAAGCTTCTGTAATTACATTCGCCTTAAAAAAAAAAAAATACTGGCTGAAATGTAAAGCATTTGAAAGTACAGGATTTAATTATTTAGTTTAAAATGAACATTTTTGGTTGTGGGGGGGGGGGGGGAAGTTGAAAGATATTTTGTCTTTTTTCACCTGGACGGTAAGGATGGAATTTAAACATTTTTAAATGGGTCTGACATTGCTTCACTGAGACTGAGAAGTCTCTATGAACAATTCAACTAAGATTTTGGTTCTAAGCCACAGTTTGATTAGCATTTTGACACCACATGCTTAAATAAATTTTCCAAAAAGATCCCGTTCTATTAACTACAAAATAATGCATCTCAAGGCTCCTGACAATGCCAAAGTCATTGAGAAGCATCTCTATTCCTTTTTCAATGCATAAGGTCCTTAAATGTTATTGTTTTTTCATGGCTCTGGAGTTATCTTGCTTTGCATTATCTTCTTCCCAGGCAGACCAGATGCACGTGAGTAACTCTTAGTAAGGTGATTGAATTCATGATCTTTCCGGTAGAACTTCTGAGAGTTGGGACATTTCTTTTTTCTTTCTTTCTTTTTTTTAAGTTTATTTATTTATTTTGAGAGAGAGAGAGAAAGCACAGGTGGGGGAGAGGCAGAGAGAGAGAATCCCAAGCAGGCTCTGCACTGTCAGCACAGAACCTGATGCAGGGCTCAAACCCAAAAACCTTGAGATCAGGACCTGAGCTCCTGAGCTGAAGTCAGATACTTAACCACCTGAGCCACCCAGCTGCCCCTGAGAGTTGGGGCATTTCGGAAACTCATTTCTACCTGGAAGGTAGAATCACCTACCCTATCTTCCCTGTCCCACATGTCCTGTATGAGGTTCAAAAATAACAGGTTGTACACTTCATTGTTCACTTGTCTATCTCTTCTGATAAACTATACACTCAGTCAATGGCAGGAATGGAGGTTTCAGTCACCTTTTCATCCCCAATGGCTGGAACATAGAAGATGATTAACAAACATTAGATCATTCTATTTTCTTGTTTTTCTTTCAAAGGCATTGTTACTGAAGCTTTAAAAAAAAACGTACGAGTACATCTTGCTTATTTAAAAGCATGTTGAATACCGTGGGTGGGTTTTCAAACCTTTCAGGAACAACAGTTTTGGTTATCTAAATCAGTGGTTCTCAATCCTGAGTCACACTGAAGGTCTTGCAACGTTCCAGCTCAAACTACAGCTTAGTTTTGCAGGGATGTGCTTTTGCTGGTCCAGGATCCAATCCAAGATCCTACACTGCATTTAGTTGTCATATCTCCTTAGTCTGCTTCAATCTGCGACATTTCCCATTCCTTCCTGGTCTTCCATGACCTTAGCACTTTAGAAGGGTATTGACCAGTTGACTTGTAGAAGGTGCCCCAACTTGGAAGCATTTCATTTGCTGATTATTACATTGAGGCTTTTCATTTTTGCCAGAATACCATAAAAGTGGTTTGCCCTTCTCAGTACATAATGTCAGCAGGTGCATTATGTCAATATATCTTATTTCTGGTGATGTTAATCTTGATCACTTGGTTGAGATTGTATCTGCTGGGCTTCTCCACTGCAATGTTGCTAGTTTCACTGATGTAATTGATGAATTTCCTGGGGAAAATACTTTGAGACTATGCAAATATCCTCTTTCTTCTCAGACTTCTTCCCCAAACATTGAAACTAACTTTAGCATGTGTCCATGGATCTTGCCTGCAAAAATTCTTACCATGGGGGGTTCTAATGGCAATTTTCTATTTCCCTCATTTCTTCCACAGTTATTGAATTCATCTGTAAGGAAACACTATCCCTTCTTCTCCCATTTGTTTAACTATTCATTTATTTAATTATGTTAGTATGAACATATGGATCAAATTTTTGTAAGCTCCCAGGTGATTCTAATTCGTTCTCAGGCTTGAAAACCACCACTAGGTGATCTTTGAACCTGGCTCATAATGTGCTTCCCCTAGTTTGCCTGCTAATATAATGGTCTTTGTCCTTTCAATATGTGTATTGTTGATATGATCTGTTCAACAGGCTTGTTGATTCTCTAAAATTTCTAGAGAAATTCAAAGGACCCAAAATAGCCAAAAATTTTTGAAAAAGAAGAAACGTAAGAACTAGCACTACCAGCTTTAGACTTATTGTGAAGCTACAAGAGTCAAGGCAGTGCAGCATTGGTATAAAAATAGGCAAAAGATCAATGCAATGGAATAGAAGCCACACATGTGTACAGACATATCTCTGAGATGTTGTGGGTTCACTCCCAGACCACTGCAATAAAGCAAATATCACAATAAAGAGAGTTAAATGAATTCTTCGGTTTCCCCATGCATATAAAGATATGTTTACACTATACTATAGTCTTTTATGTGTGTAATAGCATTATGTCTAAAAAAAACAATGTACATACCTTGATTAAAAAGTACTTTATGGCTAAAAGATGCTAACCATCGTCTGAGCTTTCAGCAAGTCATAATCACTGATCACAAATCACCATAACCAATATACTAATAGTGAAAATACTTGAAATGTTATGAGAATTACCAAAATGTGACACAGAGACACGAAGTGAGCAAAAATGCTGCTAGAAAAGTGGTGCAAATAGACTTGTTTGCTACAGGGTTGTCACAAAACTTCCGTCTGTAAAAAAACATAATAACTGCAAAGCACAATAAAGCAGACCTGCAATAAAATAAAGCATGCCTGTAATCAATGTATTTTCAACAAAATTACTAAGACAATTCAGTGGGGTGAAGGATAATCCTTCTGGCAAGTGGCTCTGGAACAATTAGACATTCATACGGAAAAATATAAATAAATCTTGACCTTTTCCCTATAACTAATTCAAAAGGATCATAGACCTAGATATTAGGGCAAAAAGTAGACAACTTCTATGAGAAAATTTCAAGGAAAATCTTAGTGACCTGGAGTTTGGCAAAAGCACAAGCCACAAAAGGAAAAGTCAATAAATAGACTTAATCAAAATCACAAATTTTGCTCTTCAAAAGATAGTGTTAAGAAAATGAGAAGGCAAATTCACAGAGTAGACTTTTAGCTCTAATATATGAAAAATCCTTACAACTGAATAATAAAAGGACAAATGACCCAATTTTTAAAAAGTTGAACAGACACTCCACGAAAAAATACATATGGTTAGTAAATAAGCAGTGTGCTTAACATCATTAGTCACTAGGTAAGTACAAGTTGAAGCCATAAGGAGACATCACTATGGGCCTATTAAAAATAAGTAAAAATTTAAAAAGTGATCGTATCAAACGCTGGCAAAGACGTGAAGGAACTAGAACTCTAAAACACTGTTGATAAAAATGGTACACTCACTTTGGAAAACAGTGTGACAGATTTTTAAAATTTACACATGCATTTACCACATGACCAAGCCATTCGACTCTTAGGTATTTATGCAAGACAAATGGAAATATACACCTATACAAAGACTTGTCCATGAATGTTCATAGTGGCTTTATTTATAATAGCCACAATTCAAATACCTATCAATAAATGAGCTGTTAAGAAAATTATGGTTTTTCCATACAATGGAATGTTACTTAGAAAAAAAAATTTTTTTTATTAAATGAGCCATTAATACATGCAACCTCTTTCTGGTAAAGCACATGGGAACAAAAGAGTACATATACAATTCCGTTTATATGCAATTATGGAAAATACAGACAAAACAGTAGTGACAGAAATCAGGTTGGAGGTTGCCTGGGGATGGCAGGGAGGGACAGAAGGAAGAGTTTACAAAGGGACATGAAAAAACATGGATACGCTTGATCGTGAGCTTATCGTCTATTAATCACACTTCAAGAAAGCTGTTTTTAAAGAAAGACATTACAAGAAAACAAAAGTACTGGCCCCACACTTTAACCCATGTTCCCTCATGAACACAGATTAAACGACAGCAATGGGGAATCTGATCCTGGATCCCTTACCTAGAAATTTGGATTTAATTGATAAGCAATATGACATAGATTTCAAAATTTATATCACGGTTCCTCACATGATTCTGATATACAGCAAAATTTAAGAAATGTAGGGTCTGTTCCATGACCCTAGACTATACTGCTAGCCCTGAAAAATCCTCACTTAAATTAATGACCTTAATTACCGGGGCTCAGTGTTGGAAAAATATGAGTGGGTCATGTAAATCCATCATCACTTCCAGAAAACAACCTGAAGCCCTGAATATTGATGGCTAATCAGTAGTGCCATCTCAGTAAAATAAAGGATAACTTGTTTGTGGAAAAGGAGTGAGCTGTTGAGGGTTCAGTGCGAGTGCTAATAACCGAAAAACACGCAACCATACCTGCAATGTGTAGGGAATAAGTAACTCAGAAAATAAACTTTTCTGAAATGCCCTGATGAACAGGAACAGATAAAAGGTACAAGAGAAGTTTTTTGTTGTTTGTTTCTTGTTTTTTAAAAAAAAGAAAAAATTCAGAAGTTCTGGGCAATGGGTCAGGAAGTCAAGGAAGTCAACAACTTGACTCATCACTCTGAAAGGCATTATCTGTCAATAGAAGCTTATGTTCGCTTTCATTTGGCATCCTCTATATGTTTTCTATTGTATAGCATTCAGTGTTGTTTTCGTTTTTAATATACTTGTTTTATTGTTCCTTTCTTCAAAAAGATATCTGAAATTCTTTTCCTTCTTCTTATCAGCCATGTAAATAGTTGTGCAGTTTAATGTTTTGGTTTATTGGTTTATTAATTTTAAGGATTTAGGGCCTCTTTTTGAACTTCTTTTACCATAAGAATGTTTACATTCCTTTTCACCAACTACAGCTTATTACAGGGTGTGAGGAAATGAGTTCACTGTGCTCAATCCTCAGCTGTTTTCTTCCAGCAATGCTGATAAGGCCCCGTAGAATTCCTTTAGGAGCAAGGAAAGAGACAGAAATTGTAGATTTCAGTCATCTGTCCCTCCCTAACGCTGACTAACATTTGTCCTGAATTCCACTGAAACACTTTGTAGATAATGACAAATCTGTATGATCCTAACTGAAAACTTGGCAACCTCACTATTTTATAAAGGCAAGAACCCAAGAGGGAAGCAAGAGCACTTCCAGATCATGTTTGACCTTCAACCGGTGTGCAAAACTAAAGACGCTAAAATCCCTGAGTTTTGTATAAGGAAAAACTCCAGTTCCCGGTATTTATTAGAAATAGCAAAAATAAATGTTTGTTTTATAATTCTTTAGAGCTGGGATACTACTTAACTAGGAAAGGTACAGGACTCTTTTACAGAAAAAAAAATGAAATAAAAGAGCTCAGATCTACATCATTTCACACAGAAATATACCAGGTAACATTACATGTTGCTTACAACATGGATCAAAAATGGCTTCTGAATATTTGTAGCATTAAGTCACAAGTGGATTAAATAAGATCGAAATCTTTTTTTTTTTTGGTTTGTTTTCAACTTATTTCTGTTCATAATTTTTAATTTTGTAAGAATTTTACAAGTAGTGATTTAATAATGAGTCATACACAGGAAGTGACTCTAGCCCCAATTTAAAAAAATGGACACTGGTTCCACATGGCCACATTAAGAGAAATTACAACTTCCAGGTTCTCACTGTTGTTTGGGGCACAGTCTTAATGAATTAAGCCATAGAAGATGAAATATACTGGGGTTTCTGGAAAGAATCTTTGACTAAAGGAGAGAATGACCACATGTGATCTTGAACACAGTTTAATAGACATGAAAGTCATGATAAGGAGAGCATGAGAAAAAAAATCAAAACAAATGGCATATATTATTACTGACAAGCATGAGGGCAACTCAAATACAGAGAATTGCAACGTAAATTTGTATGGCATGCACAGTCATGACCCAAGTCCCATATAGATAGAATGAGCCTATAATTTAATACCCAAACAGGATACTTTTGAGAGTAAAAGGGCACAATTAACAGCTGCTCTGCGGCAACAGGCATAAACCAGGACTATCTTGGGTGAACCAAGAAAGATATGTAACTCCTTACAGAGAGCAGAGGGTAATGAGATTTGAAGGAAGAGGGCAAGAGGAAGACCAGAATCTCTTGACAAGCTGCTTAAATATGAAGTGACAGGTCACTAGAAACTACTACAAAAGAGATCGCGTACGATAAAGAAAATGATATTTTTGGCGTTCATGCAGCTAATCAGATGAAGACAGACTAAAGGCAAGCAGATTGGCAAGGAAGTTGCTGGAGGCGGCAAGCTCGAGGCTGGGTGGCTGTAGGATGAAAATATGCCGAGAGTGAATTTAGGAAGCACCTGAGGGGAAGACATCCAGGATGGACAGCACGTTCATTGCAGGCCAGTCAGGCAAAACAGTACAGTGATAAGACCAGCAATGTAGGGATGGGGGAAAAGATCAAAAAGAAACCTGGAGAAACGTCAGCACGGACACAAATGCTCAGGAAGGACATGCAAAAAATGTGGTGTGTAGATAGAATGCAAGATGAGAAATTAGGAGAGTCCAGGAAAAGGGTAAAGGAAAGAAAAATAATAGTGTGAGGATGATGAAAAGAAAAGAGTAAGTTTGAAAGGAAGAGCATCCAAGATGAGAAGGGGTTCAGTGATGTTAGTACAGTGTCAAGACTGAGAAGGAAAGAAAAGTTAGTGTATTTGACTTGAGGGACAGCATGAAAAGTTTTCATTTTGAGCAACTGTGCAGTTGCAACCAGAGTTCAATTTTTTGTAAATGTGGTTATGAAAAAGGAGAGATATTTCAGTCTTTAGAGAAATAGCTGTAATCCTTGGCACATGATACAAGGAATCAATTGGAAATATAATCAGAAAATGGGAATTTTATTTGCACAGCAAAGGAAACCATCAACAAAACAAAAAAGCGACCACTGAATGGGAGAAAATATTTGCAAACGATATATTTGATAAGGGGTTAATATCCAAAATATGTGAAGAACTTCTATAATTCAACACCAAAAAAAGAACCCCTTTGAAAACTCCATTTAAAAATAGGCAGAGGACTTGAATAGACATTTTTCCAAAGAAGATGCAGATGGCCAACAGACACAGGAACAGATGCTCAACATCACTCATCATCAGGGAAGCAAATCAAAACCACAATGAGATATGACCTCACACCTGTCAGAATGGCTAGTATCAAAACGACAACAAATAGCAAGTTGGCAAAGCACGTGGAGAAAAAGGAGCCTTCCTGCACTGTTGGTGGGACTATAATTTGGTGCAACTACTGTGGAAAACAGTATGGAAGTTCTCCAAAAATTTTTAAATAGAAATAGCGTAATAATCCAGTAATTCCAGTACTGGGTATTTACCCAAAGAAAACAAAAACACTCATTCAAAAAGATATATGCACCCCTATGTTTATTGCAGCATTATTTATAGTAGCCGAGATATGGAAGCAACCAAGTGTCCACTGATAGATGAACGGATAAAAAAGATGTGGTATATGTACGCAATGGAATATTATTCAGCCATAAAAAAAATTAGATCTTGCCATTTGGAACATGGATGGACCTAGAAGGTATTATGCTAAGTGAAATAAGACAGAGATAGACAATTACCATATGGTTTCGCTTATATGTGGAATCTAAACAAAGAAACTAACAAACAGAAACATACAGAGAGCAAACATGGTTACCAGATGGGCGGAAGTTCCTGGGGGTGCGGGAAATAGGTTAAAGGGTTTAAGAGGTACAAACTTCCACTTACAGGTGATGGGGTTTGAGAGGTGCAAAATTCCAGTTACAAAATAAATAAGTCATGGGGATGAAAAGTACAGCATAGGGAATATAGTCCATAACATTGTGATAGTGTTATATGGTGATAGACGATAACTATATATGGTGGTGAGATAGCGTAATATAAAGAATTGTTGTGTCACAACATTGTACACTTGAAACTAATGTGACATTAAATGCCAACTATATACCAATTTAAAAAAGAAAGAAAACAGAAATTTTATAGAATTTTGGACACATGTGCTTGATGGCTGCTTTTTTGCTGCATTTATTTATTATTGAATTCACCATGCAAAACTCATTGTTTCACCTCTCTTTTTTTTTTTTTAATTTTTTTTTTTCAACGTTTATTTATTTGGGACAGAGAGAGACAGAGCATGAACGGGGGAGGGGCAGAGAGAGGGAGACACAGAATCGGAAACAGGCTCCAGGCTCTGAGCCATCAGCCCAGAGCCCGACGCGGGGCTCGAACTCACAGACCGCGAGATCGTGACCTGGCTGAAGTCAGACGCTTAACCGACTGCGCCACCCAGGCGCCCCATGTTTCACCTGTCTTAATACTCTCATTCTTGGTAACTCTGGGCTCTCCTTGGTTTACTGTTCATAACGTTACACTCAGTTTTGACTCCAAACTCCTATTTGTCAAGCTCAGTTCAATCAAATCCCATCCAAGCTAACCAAACAATTTTAAACTATTACTCTTTAATAAATAGATTCATTTTTTTACTGTGACATAATTTGAGGAAGTGTTGGGTATGAGAGAAGTCTCTCTTAATGGGATTACAGAAATGGGGGAAAAAATGGAAATATCCTTCAGACAGTTTCCTCCAATGACCTAGGAAATGTAGAACTAGGCCTGTCAGTCACCTGTGAAATTGAAGTAGGAAAGAATTCCTCTTTTCCTAAATTTCTTGACACCTTAAGCCAGGTTGACTCATTTTCTAATTAATTCTAAATTTTTTTGAAAATTAAATGTGACACATGAAATTTTGGTATTTACAGTCTTGTCCGATGGGACACAAAAGATGGCCGAATTTGCTGATTATCTTTTTGTCCTCAAATAAAAATTGGATTGTACTCCCATTTATTGCCTTCTAGATGAATTGACCATTACATAAGAGTCCTAATAACTTTTCTTTTTGGCTTAATTCTCACCTTTTCTTGATAACTTTGTTCTGATTCAGGCCCTACTTGCTTTGAGCTTTTGTATATATTAGGAAAAGCAACTCTTCAACACTTTGCTTCGATCTGTTGGAAAATATCATAATAAATGTGAACATCTATAACATCTTTGATGTAAATGGTGCCCCTAGCGTTGTGCAGTATACAACCTACACAACCACACACAGCAGCCATGGGAAGTTGTTCTTTGTGCCTTTCTCTCTCTGCTCCAGTGCAGACTCACCTAGATGAGGTAAGACATAGACCTGAGGCCCAGAGGAATGAGGCAGCTCTTCCATAAAACCTCATAACACACCATGATAAAAAAGAGAGAGAGAGAGAGAGAGAGAAATAGAACTTCCTGGCACTTATGACCAGGATAACCTGAATTCTCAGTAATCCGCCCGGAGCTGCCAACCTCCCACTCAGTGGTGATGCCCTAGCATGCCCTAGGAAGGATGACATCAATGTTACCTCTGCTCAGGGCTGAACCTTAGGGAAGCAGCCTTGTTCTGGAAAGGAATTTCATTTTCTGACATTGTATAGCTAATAATTGTCTGTGCTTATACATATAAAGAGGGTGGTGATACTCACCTGCATACCTTACAGACTTTGAGGTTCTCAAAAGAGATAATCTATGTGAACATTTTATTAACTATAAGATGCTGAGACCAGATACACTGTTATAATCTTGAAACATAAAGATATTTAATAAAAGGCAAAGAAGAAGAAGAAGAAGAAGAAGAAGAAGAAGAAGAAGAAGGGGGAGGAGGAAGAGGAGGAAGAAGAAAGAAAAACTTACTTATAATTAGTGGGAGGAGAACTTTGGGTCGGGCTTACCCCCGGGCTTTGTTCTAAGAAGACTGAGTGCCAGTGCCGCCCTCTCTCTGTTCGCGCTTTTGCAACGGGTAGACACAATCTCCAAAAATAACCTGGCTGCCAGTTTAACCAGGTGACGCGCATCCAATCCAAACACATACCCGGCTCCATGCGCTACTCTGGAATGAGACTGCTTTAATTTTATGCAGCACCTTTCATCTAAGGATTTCTAAATATATTCTAGTCAGTAATTAAGTCTCATAGCATCGTCAGCCTCCTAAATTTTAGAGGAGTTGCAGAACTTTAAGACCAAAGATCAATGCCTGGATGGGAGTGACATATCATTCACTGAAGTTCATTCCTCTTCCCAGGTACATGAGCTCATCTCATTTTTACTTCATTGTGAAGTCAATGTGCACAAACTGAATTGGGAACTAAGAGTCTCGACACGGTGGGCAAACTGTTAAAGACCCGGGCACCAGTTGTGGCTTTGCAGCCACCTGGACCTATGGCCAAGCCACTTTACTTTCCTGGGCCTCAGATTGTGCACATGTGAAGGGCTTGAGGTCACTGGACTCATTGGGTAGAGCATCGACAGGAGGATAAATACGAACCGACCCACACTGAAAGGAAGATTGAATAGCAGACACCTGCCCTGTGATTCAGATGTGAGTTCTCTCTCTCAGCCTTTCATCTTCTGTTCTGTATCTGGTCTTTGCCACCAAACCTCTCAACCTATTGATCTAGTGCAAATGAACAGTAATGAGACAGTGATTAATTGGTTCAAACCAGTGAAGATACAATCATGTCATTGTTTTGAATAACAAACATTTTACAGCAGAGCTTTCAGAAAATCTATCAACCTGATTTGGTTATTACTAAGATAACCTGAACCTCTTTTGTGAGTCGATTCTGGTAGTACCTATTTTCCCCCAAGGTTTCTTCTTGCTTCGTTAGATGCTCCTGACACTTAAAAATGCTACATACCCAAGCAAACTGTCATAAGATAGCTCAAAGCCTCCTTCCTGCCTGCTGAGTCCTCACAAATGTCCTTCATGCTTGGATTCCTTTGAAGTTAGCAGACAAGAATGCTTGATTAGATTTTTTAAGCTTCTCCCCTGACCCTCATTCCATGTTGCTTTCAAAAGCCTGCCGTTGGATTTGTAATGAAGAGGTGGAGGGATGGAATAGAAAAAGGGCTAAGAGAGGATATGCTTTTTATATATCCTTTCTTTCCAGAGATATGGAGCTGCTGCTATTAAAGCACGGCTTTCACAGCATTAGTTTATATCTTATATTACTTTATATCCTAATCTCCCAAGCAGAAGAGGTCTGAAGAAGTTCTTCAGCTACTCAGTTCCTTTCAACTACGTGGGATGCCACTTCTTTAGAAACCGCAAGAGATAATCAATGCTCTTCTGAGGACCCTCCTTCCATAGAATAAGACTCCAAAGAAGTTTCAGGGTGGTACTTTGTGTTTTGTTTTATTTTAACTTGGGTACTGGCTATGCCAGACAGCTCACTCTTTTCATGGTTTGGGGCTGACACGTGACTCCTGTGACCCTCTCAGCATTATAACCCGAACATCGAGAAGGTAGGACTGAATGACCTTCAAGATCCCCCTCTCACTGAGAACCTGGATACCTTGGAGGACCTATGTGATTAAGAGTGCAAGTTCTGGGGTCAAACTGCTTGGCTTTGACTCTTGGATCCAACACTGCCCTACTGTAATTTCTGTAATATGTTCTTTATTCTCTCCCCAAATATGGCCCCTGTGTCCATCAAACTCTGCTCAGATGCATATGGAGTGAATCCTTTCCCAGATGGTCTTGCTCCTTTCATCACCAGATTCTCTCCAGATACATCACAATCCTTCCTCTCCATATGGCCCAACATCCCATGGCTGCATGACATACAACCTAACAGGGAGGGCCCGAAATACTGCAGCACTACCTGTCAAATTGCCTAAGTAGGGTTGGACAGGATCTGTTCATAAATTCAAGGTACTCTTGCTAACCTGTAAATCTCAGTGATAAGTTCAAGTTGGAATTAGTATGAGGTAAGATATTGGACGCTTTTGCGCTCCAAGTGAAGATAATCATTTACGTTTACCCATTTATCCTTTGCAAATGACCCTTATTTATTTCTTGGCATTTTTCTGTTTGATCGTTGTGGTGGACAGACCCTAACGTGACCCTCTTGATCATTGCCCCAAGGTGTTTACATACCCTTCTGCAGTCCCCTGCCCTTGAGTGTGGGTGAGATCTGTAACTTGTTTCTTACCAATAGAACAGAGCAAAGGTGATGGGATACACATGATTACATGTTTGTGGTTACGTTACATAAAACTGTAATGCCCTTCTTACTAGGAGACTATCCCTTTAGTCTTGGTTTGAGGAAGCTGGCAGCCATGTTTAGAAGGTCCCCATGGCAAGGAGTTGAGGAATGACCAACAGCCCACAAAGCAATGGAATCTGACAGCCCACAAGGAGTGAAATCACCACTGCCAGCAACCACTGGAGCTTAGAATTGGGTCCTCTCCCTGTCAAGCATCAGACGAGTCCTCAGACTCCGCCAATAGTGATCGCAGCCTTGTGATACACTCAGGAAGAGATATTAGCTAACCCGTGCCCCAAATTGGGATGTCAGAAGCTGAAGACAATAAATGCTTTCTTCAACTACTCTGTTTGTGCTAATTTTGTTATACAGCAATAGACAAGCAATACAATCCTCAAACTTTCTACTTGAGTCAAATTTGTTTCTTCCTTCTTGTTTCAGTCACCTTGAGTTGCTATGACAAAATACCATAGACTGGGTTTCGTAAACAATAGACATATATATCTCACAGTTCTGGAGCCTGGGAAGTCCGAGATCAAGGTGTAGACACATTTAATTCTTGGTGAAGGCCTTCTTTCTGACTTGCAAACAGCTGCATTCTTGTTGTGTCCTCCATGGTGGAGAGAGGAAGTTCTGGAGTCTCATTCTCTTCTTCTAAGGGCACTAATCCCATCATGAGGCTCCATTTTCATGACCTAATCTAAACCTAATTACCTCCCAAAGTCTCACCTCCTAATACCATAGAATTAGGAGTTAGGGATTCAACATATGAATGGGGGGGGGCGGATATAAACATTCAGTCCATAACACCTCTCTTCCTATTTCTTGTCTCCATACTTTTGCCCACTTTATTACCACTTCCTGAAATATGTTTCCTCTTTTTACTTCAATTCTTTCCATTTTTCAAGGCCAAACACAATTGGCTCTTACTTCTCTGGACTTTTATGATATCAGACTAGAACATCAGTTCTTTAAGAGCTGGAACCTTATTTATTTAAAAATGCCACTACATGGATAGTGGTATTTGCTTTTTGAAACCCAAATGAATAACATAATGCCTTGCATGTAACAGAAACTCAGAAATGGTTATCTTTAAGTTATAATAGAAGAAAATATTTGTGTTGATGAAAAAGTGCAATGATACATATTTTTTAATGAAAAATTTAATTACTGTTAGAAATAAGTGTTAATAGCCCCTAAACCAAATACATATTTTAGGGACACCCTAAACTTAAAATTCAGTTTAATACTCCATTCGTAAAAGGTACAAATACTCTGGAAGGAATTCTTGACAAACAGGTGAATAAAAAATAGCTTTAGAAATAACACTTCTTATTTTGCTTATTATTTTTTTCCTTTTGGAAATAAGTATTTCTTCCAAAATGCTACTTATTATAGAATTCAAAAAGTTAAAATGTACATTAAAATGTCTGTCTTTGGAAATTATCTTTAGAAAAAAAGATAATTTCTTGCTTTAAAGACAGAGTACATTTTAAATAATTCATCCATAAATACAAAAGACTCTTTAATATCCTAGTCTGTTAAAACTAACCCTCATTAAATTGCTCATAGTAGTGAAAAAGAATAGTCAGACACTAAAATGCTGAAGTTTAAAATTACCCCCGGCGCTAATGTTGTTTGCAGAGTTCACAGTGAGCTCAGGCAAGGCAAGATTTGGCCTCTCTCCTTGACCAGGGCTCTGAAACTACATGTGTTTGCACAGGGGTCTGTGGGAGGTGGGGTGACTCACCCAAGGATGCTCTTATTCATACAAATATATTACAGCACTGCTCTGAGACGCAGACCAAATTGCTCTTGGGCAAATCAGAAGAGTAGGAGCTTTGTCTGTATTTGTGGACTAAGAAAATATGCAATGTTCATTCTAAAAGAGCCGTTGAAACCAGATAAGGCCAAGGAGGAAGGAACTATGAGTCTAATATGAAAAGAATTATAGATAAGCATTCATTTTTACTTTGTTTAAGGAAAACTAAAATGGATTTGCCTTAGAAGAAAAGAGGTTGACAATTTCTGATGAGAAAAGAAGGGATAGTTTGCATTTCTACTCCTTGACCTTGTAGGTTCCCAGCATTGTTCCTCTTTTTGCATTTTATCAAACATACATAATGTAAGACACATAGAGGGAATGGACACGTACACATATGTTTGTGTGTATATGTATATATAGAAGGTAGAAGAAAGTGAGAGAAGAAGAGGGGAAAATAATAATTTTCCACCAATTTAAAATATCTTTCTAGGGGCGCCTGGGTGGCGCAGTCGGTTAAGCGTCCGACTTCAGCCAGGTCACGATCTCGCGGTCCGTGAGTTCGAGCCCCGCGTCAGGCTCTGGGCTGATGGCTCAGAGCCTGGAGCCTGCTTCCGATTCTGTGTCTCCCTCTCTCTCTGCCCCTCCCCCGTTCATGCTCTGTCTCTCTCTGTCCCCAAAAAAATAAACGTTGAAAAAAAAATTTAAAAAAAAAAAAAAATAAATAAATAAAATAAAATATCTTTCTACCAGTTCCTTTAGGGCTGAAATCCACTCACTCCCCAACACCCTACCCCCACCATTTAAGTATATATACATTCATTTATGTTATAGAAGGCATAGGAGTGTGTTAAAAAGCTTGGCCATATTATTAATAATATGTTTAAAGTAACTGGGAAAAAAAAGTTATTTGTAACCTTAAGGCTTATATATTGGTATTAGAATATACAATGTCATTGAACTTGAAACAGACATGGAAAGTCTAAAGATTAAGGAAAAATGAATTTAAACCAAAGGACACATACCTCTATAGTAAATATGACAAATGCCCTTCATCTCATTGTTATTACTTAGCTCTAATGACACACATCACTAGGAGGCGAATGCCCATACTACTAGGAGAAGAAATCTGACTGGTGATGTAGGGTAGCCTGTGGGTATTAAGAAAATGAAGACTGGAACATATTATTGGTTTTTCTTAGATGATGTAATCTTAGAAGACTCTAGATATGTTGTATCACAAACCCAAGAGAAAACCAAAATACATTATCACACAAATATTTTAATTTTCCCCAACTAAGTGTATCCACTTAATGGTTTGTCATGAGTATAAAAAAAGTGTTTAGGGGCGCCTGGGTGGCTCAGTCATTAAGCAGCTGACTTTGGCTCAGGTCATGATTTCATGGGTCATGAGTTCGAGTCCCATATCAGGTGAGTTCTGCTTCTCTCTCTCTCTCTCTCTTCCTCTCTCTCTCTCTCTCTCTCTCTCTGTGCCCCTCTCTCACTTGCACCTTCTCTCTCAAAAAAAATAAAAGTGTTTAAAGAAAATCAAGTTTGGTAGAATGTTAACTCTTTAAAACTAAATTGTCACATGATTGGGTGCAACCTAGCTTCCAACGAAAAAATTCAAGATAGTCATGAATTAAATAATGTCACATGATTGTTTGGTTTCCTTAATTCTTTTTTTTTTTAATTTTTTTTTAACGTTTATTTATTTTTGAGACAGAGAGAGACAGAACACGAACAGGGGAGGAGCAGAGAGAGAGGGAGACACAGAATCCGAAACAGGCTCCAGGCTCCGAGCTGTCAGCACAGAGCCCGACGCGGGGCTCAAACTCACGGACCGTGAGATCATGACCTGAGCCCAAGTCGGACGCTTAACTGACCAAGCCACCCAGGCGCCCCTGGTTTCCTTAACTCTTAAGGGCCATGAGAAGTCCTAACTGAGATCTCTCGTTCCCAACTGAAGCCGACCAGAATAAATCTCGACTGTTCAGCTGGTAAAACGCCTTGCTATATTTTTTCTTTGCTGACCAAGTTGGGAGAATTTGGTTGTGGTAAGTACCCTAGCCATATTGCCCTTAGCAGCCCTTTAACTTTCAGTAATTTATGATTTATTAATAATTTATTAATAATTAATAAAAATTAATAATTTATTACTTTCAGTAATTTATTATTTCATTTATGAAATGGAGCAAAGCTCCAACCTATTCGGAATTCCACCATGAAGAACCAAAGATAAAAAGAAGTGGTAAGAGCATTTTTAAATGCACCAAATCGGTCTTTCTTAGAACATTTGCCTTGGGGGGCCAACCTAAACTTCTGCTTCTCTCTCAGAGGGGCAAATGGCCTTAGGTAAAATCCCAGAGTATTCAGTTTCAGCTCCCAAAGCCATCAACAATGGGGGCCCCTCTAGTCCAGAACAAATGATTTGCAAACGAGCTATCACATTCTCCATTGTGGATAAGAATCTAAGTCAAAAACAATGGTATGTTTTTCTTTTTACTTTCCTATTATCACAAATATAAAGAAATTTCAAAGAGCTCCGCCGTTTAGGGCTATCGGTCAAAACACAAGGCTGCAAAGTTTCATATGTTTGTGCTCCAAACTCTCCCTCCAGTGTCTCCCCTCAAATTCTTCTCCTCCTACTCCATCCTCAAAACCAAGCCCACACATAAACATACTCCAAATCTGTCCTTTGAATCTCTATGAAGATTTTCAATGTCAATGGCTAATAATCATGTTGAATTATTCTTCCCGTAGTTCTTTGCATTTTGCCAGAATCAAAGCCATACACTTAAGGGCAAAGAGCCCTTACACTTAAGGCCAGAGCAAAGACTAGGTCTTGGAACATGAGAGACAGAAAGACATTTAATTCTTAATTTTACTAATTGGGTGGACTGTTTAGCCCCTGGCCAGTAATCGGAGAGCCTGTCGGGAAAATGAATAAAGTCTTACACCATAAGATGGCGTATGGGACTAAAACAAGCTCTGGTCTCTACGTTAGAGACCTTTCTCCCCAGTTCTTCTTGCCCTGTTTGTCACCGGTGTGAAGACCCGCCACAGGTGTGAAGACCCGCCACAGATAGGGAAGCTGGCAACTATAAATTACCCTTCCTCCTTCATTCGGAGCTCAGATCTTTGGAGAAACGGTCTCCTCTGAGCCCGCCCGTGTTAAATAAATGTCCAACCTACCAAGACCTCCGAGTGTCAATTGGTTTTTCCGCCAGCGTTCCGGCCTGGTTCTCTAACACATTTGGTTCCCTGACCCGGAAACACAACCATGCTGGCCCATTGTTGCCACCGGTTTGGGAGAACTGCGAGGCAGTGACAGAACGAGGAATTGCAAGGAAGAAGGCGCGCCCTGCCTGAGTTTTGGCAGTCTCCTGCTTGGTCACCTCCCGCTGGCCCCCTCTCCGCCGTTCCTGCCAGACTCAAGGGGACTTGGCAGGTGAGGACCTGGACCGACGTCGGAACCGGTAGGGCTGGGGCCCAATCTAGTCAGGCCCACTGGCAAGAGTGGAAGGGGGACCTGATCACTCCCTAGAGACCTCAGAAGTCTCACAGGTAGGAATTCTGTGGGAGGGAATGTAATAACCTCTGGTGTGTATATGAGTGTGAATGTGCGACTCAGTCTAGCTTGCCTGCCGAGTTCGATTCTGTGGCTCCACGGGTGGGCCCCCTTAAGGTCCCCAAAAGCCCACGGAGTCTGAGTGGGCCCATCTGTGATTCCGTGATGAATGGCACACGGTCTGTGGAGGCATCAGAATAGTTTCTGATCATAAGTCACAAAGCTGAGCTTTGTCATGTAAGAGTCACCTAAGTTCCTTCAGGACATGGCCAGAGGGGAATCTGACTGGTCTCCTCATTAGAGGGGGCACCCCAATCCCTCTGTCTTTGTGACTCCACCTCAAGGGAATATTATGGGGTTGGGACAGAACAAAGAAGGGGGTTTGGGGAGACTATGGAATTAACCCTATGTGAGTTAGAATGGCCCACTTTTGGTACAGGAGGGCCCTCTAAGGGAACCTTGGATGTCCCAATGGTCTGTTGCATCTGGCATGTTGTCTCCAGAGATCCAGGTCACCCTGATCGATTTCCACACATAGACTTCTGGCTTGAAATTGCCCAAAATCCTCAGCCTTGGGCGCGATTCATCTATAGCAATCAGAGTCAGGCAAAGGTGTTAGCCACCTTATCCCAAGACTCACCCAGGAAACCAAAGAAGCAACCCACCGCACCCCTAGTGTTTGCAAGAGACCCAGAGGAAGATCCCATCTTTCCGCCACCTTATGACTCACTGGACTCCCTCCCCCCTGCCCCTGAGCTTGAAACTCCTCCCCCATCTCTCTCTCCTCCATCCCTGGATGGCGCCCATCCTCCCCCCCCCCCCCCCCCCCAAACTCGGAGAACCCTCCCCCCACAAGGACCAGCGGCCAGATTGCACCCTTGGCCAGGCACAGGTGCTCTCCAGATGCCGGTCCACATCCTCCAGTACCAACAGGCTCTCCTCCGGGGGATCAGAGAAGGGGCTGAAAAGCCCATGAATATGCCCAGCAGCAAAGGGATTCCCCTGGGGATTATCATAAGAGACTATGTGAGGCTTACACCCTGTTTGCTCCAGAGGCACAAGAGAGCCATGACAAAAGGATGGGGAAGGTCTAGCCACCAAAAGGGGGGATGCCCTGAACCTCCTTAGCAAGGGGTCAGTGAGCCTACTGCAAGGAGAAAGGACATTAAAAGAATAAATGTCCCAACCAGGGAAAGTCCCAGAAACCCAGCCGATATCAGGAGGACCCTCAAGAAGGGGACCTTATTGGTCTTGCCAAAATAGAATCAGACTGAAAGAGACACCGACTCTCTCCCTGTTCCTCTGCCTAATAGATGTGAGGGATTCTCCCTCACTTCCCAGGTTAACAGCTATAATTGGAGCCAACTGTGGTTAGTCTACCTTGGGATGGGGACTTTAAGGAATGTTCCCAAGCAGTTGCTGAAACTCCATTTGTTTTGGGGAAATTTCCAGACTTCTCTGGCCTGCTATGGACTCCATATTTCCACTTTGGTGGAAAAAACATGGCGTCTGCGCCTCTGAGTTAAGGTTTTGAATTAGGTTTTCCTTCTCTGCCTTCTACTGGCACCTTGCCTCTTCTGCCTTCCCCTCCCCACCCCTGTTTCTGCCCCAACTTGGGTGTGGTCTACAGAACTGATTCCTATACCCCCCTCAGTGCCTCAGGCACCCTTGGCTCCTCCTTCCATCCTCACGGTCAAGGAGCAAAGTGCACCCCCTTGGATATCTAGGTCTTTTCCAAATAGAATGAATTGCTGAAGCTTTGATTACTGAACATAGGTTTGTGTTTTTAACTTCTTATTGAAGAGAAATTAAGGCTATTTGGGCCTATTGAAAAACATGCTTTGTACTTAATTGGCTCATGAATTTACCATCTAAAAAATTCTGGTGTTAACACCTCTCAGTTGGTTACTGAGTCCTCAATTGGAGACTAAGTTTTCCTAAGAGTGAAATTGTGCTAAGTGTACTTGACTGATGGAAATAAGGAAAGCAACCCTGTATGTAGGAAAGTAGGGGTATGTAAGAAAGATGTAAGGAATGGAAATACATTTTTGCTGAGGGTAGAAGAAAGTAATGTTGCCCTAAATGAGACTGGTTATTTGGAGAGAAATGGCTTTGGGACAAAGTTTGAAGACCAAAAAAAAAAAAAAAGTTGTAAAAGGTTCATAAAAGGAAATCTTTAAAAAGGAATTGTATGTGTGCTCAGGATGAACTAAGGTTGAGATGAATGGAATTTTAAAAGTACACTGGCATAAGGTTGAAATTCTACTTTTCTTTCTGCTCAAATGACAAAGTTTTCTTGGACTGTTGATCTGCTCTTGACAAGACAATGCAAACAAAGGTTTGTCTTCCGGGAAAACCAAAGTTTTAGGTTTCATCTTTATCAGGTCTTTGATTACTTAGTTAAAACTTCTCAATGTTGGGGCGCCTGGGTGGCGCAGTCGGTTAAGCGTCCAACTTCAGCCAGGTCACGATCTCGCGGTCCGGGAGTTCGAGCCCCGCGTCGAGCCCCGCGTCGGGCTCTGGGCTGATGGCTCAGAGCCTGGAGCCTGTTTCCGATTCTGTGTCTCCCTCTCTCTGCCCCTCCCCCGTTCATGCTCTGTCTCTCTCTGTCCCAAAAATAAATAAATAAATAAATAAACTTCTCAATGTTAAAGGAGCTAGGTTTTGGTAACAACTATAACATTCACCTTTAGGATCTTTTATTGCCACCTTGGTTGAATAAATAAAGTTTTAAGATTTGTAATGACCTGTAATCCTATTTAGGTTGTACTTATAACTTCCTAAGGTTTTACAAACTTCCCAGGATTTAAATGGTAAATGAAGTCTTTTTCACCAATTAGGCCCTTATATTTGGGATGCTAAGTTACTTGGAAAAGCACTGTCGTACAATGGTAAACCTTAGGTTGTATTGCACAGCTAAATGCTGTAACTGCCCAAATATATATGCAATTCCTAAAGTTTTAATGTTTTGGTATAAGGTCATCACTTAATATTGTGATTACTTGAAGTGTTATGTGTCACAGAAATAACCGAATTTCTTTGTCAATTACATCATCATGAACTCTCATTAGATCTTTAACAGTGTCTATTTCTGAGATTTTGTCATTTATAATTGTTCTTATTCTCTCACAAAGTGTGTTTCTTCTTCAAGAAGATTTATAAAAAGGACTTTGGGGACAAATGCAGGTATATGACATCCTTAAGATTAATATTAAAATGGGTAAGAATTTCCAGAACTAAAAGGTTTCACTCAAATTGAACAACAATTAGGAACATGGGATTAAATGAACTGAGGAAGATTATAGTTTTGCGATTCTTATTGAAAATATTGCTGGTTCTCTAATGTTTGCTCTTCCAGATTAAGGAAAGTTGCTCTTAAGATAGCTATGATATACAGAAATGTCATAAAGTATTCATTTGTAAACTGAAGCATTTATCTTTTCTCTTTACATAATTCCCCTGAAATTCAAAAACTCTCAGTGAGTATTCTTTCTTTCATGGCAATTACAATTGTTTGCATAAGTTCAATAAAAATTTGTTCATCTTGTAACAGGTCACCATTGGAAATACTGGGTTTTTTTACCCAGGCTTTGACTGGAATATCATATTTGAGAGTGACATTTATAGACTCAGATAGGACCAGACAGCTTTAAGGAACTAAGGTTGGCTGTATGAAACATGGAGCCATAAAGCCCCTTGGAAATGTTGGCCTGATACCTTGCTTCCAGCATTCCCAGCAGCCTCACCAGGTGAGTAAAGAAGGTCACTTCCTGGCAGGTGCAGGAACCTCAGGATATCTTGGGGACCTCATGAAGAGGAATTCACCCAATTCTACAGGTACTGCAGGCCTGTCTGATGGCAAGTATTTGGCTTGGCTTCTGGCCGGGAGAGGCTACTAAAAGTTCAACCCGGAGATTCCTTATAAAAGGTTCCAGCAAAGCAAATCTTAAAAGATCCTCATGATCAAACGCTATTCTTGCTGAGCTTAGGTAAATAATCAGGCCAAGTTTGTTAAGACTGAACTTGTTCCACACATGCATTGGTCTCAGTTTGGCTATCTCTGGAAAGGGGAGTTTTTAGAGAGAAAAACTGTGTTTCAACAATGCACTGTTATGGATGTTAAATTCTAGTTATGATTGTCTTTAAATGTTTGTTGTTTGCCTAAACTAGACAACTTGAGGTGAACTTCAGAAAAATTGTCACAGTATTTCATATATAGGCAATCTTCTGTGCTTGTTATTCTGTGGGGATAAGACCCATGGGCATACGATTGTTTAAACAACTGGAGGGGTGCCTGGGTGGCTCAGTCGGTTAAGCGTCCGACTTCGGCTCAGGTCATGATCTCAGGGCTTGTGAGTTCGAGCCCCGTGTCAGGCTCTGTGCTGACAGCTCAGAGCCTGGAGCCTCTTCAGATTCTGTGTCCTTCTCTCTCTCTCTCTCTCTCTCTGCCCCTCCCCCACTCACACTCTGTCTCTCTCTGTCTCTCAAAAATAAATACACATTTAATAAATAAATTAATTAATTAAATAAACAACTGGAAAACAGGACGGATCTCTAAATATGCAAACCATATCTTCCCTAAACCTGATCTGACAGTTACCAGAAACTCTCCCCTTTCAAAGACTTGGAGGTGAACTTTACAGACATACAACCAAATAGAGGATTCACTTTCAGGTATCACCCCATGGGTCCATCACTCCAGAGTTAAGAAGGCCAACTCAGAGGAAGCCTCAACCTGGCGAGGTGATCCAGATCCAGTCAACCCGCTTAAACTGACCCTCAAAAAGACATTGGCCCCTGAGATCTCCAGCCCTGTCCCAGCAACACCCCAGAGACTGGCTGACCTGCGCACGGCAGAAGCTTGAGGAATCAACATGTGGACGGAGCCTGGGGCTTCGGATGCAACCCTGCCGGCCCTTGCCCCTCACTGGTGTCATAGCCCTGATCTTGCTTCTTGCTGTTGGGCTAATAGAGACTGCACCAGCCAACTAGGACATGGAACGGATGGCAGACTCCCTGGTAACCTGACAAAGCCAAATAAACTCCCTGGTAGCAGTGTCCCTCCAAAATAGGCCAGCCCTCGACCTCCTCACTTCAGAAAAAGGAGGGACTTACATCTTTCTGGGGGAGTAATGTTGCTATTTTATAAACCAATCAGGAACAGTCAGGACTAAGGTTAAGAATTCAACGGAAAGAATTCAACATAGACAACAGGAAAATATCAGTCAATGGAGAGGATGAGATCTCACAGACCGGGCATCCTGGCTCCCTGCCCTGGTAGGGCCCCTCCTTTCCATAATTTTACTTATGACCACCGGCCTGTATACTAAATACCCTGGTACGTTCTATTGAAAACGCTGTTGCTCGCCAAACGACAGCACATAACTTAGCCCTCCGAGGGTACCAATCCCTAAGAGCTAAAAAGTGACGCCTAATAGAATTTTTAAAAGGCATCAAAAGGGGGAATGTTGGGAAAACGAATAAAGTTTTACACCATAAGATGGCCTATTGGGACTAAAACAAGCTCTGGTCTCTAGCTTAGAGACCCCTCTCCTGGGTTCTTCTTGCCCTGTTTGCCGTGGGTGCAAAAACCAGCCACAGATATGGAAACTGACAACTATAAATTACCCTTCCCCCCTTCATTCGGAGCTCAGATCTTTGGAGAAACGGTCCCCTCTGAGCCTGCAGGTGTGAAATAAATCTCCAACCCAACAAGATCTCCGAGTGCTGCTTGGTTTTTCTTCCAGCATTCCAGCCTGGTTCCTTAACAAGCCCAGTAGTTAAATCGTCATTGCCAACAAGAGTAGAAAAAGGAAAATTCTTTCATTGGAATAAGTTGCTTTCACATCAACTAATCTACTAGATGATTTTGAGATGACGTGGTAGAGTGATAAGTTTACAGAATTTGAAGGCCACAGTCCAAGTTCAAGGCAGTAACCACAAAGCTTTTGATGTTAAAAGACATGTATGGACACAGGGCATGTTCACTGTGGAAATTTTGAAAGTGTGGAATTACAGAAAAATCCAAAGGAAAGAATGAAAATCACCTTCAGCTACACTATTGAAAGAAAAAAAAAATCCCTGTTATGATTTTGTTTTATATCTTTTTCTGTCTTGACATCATGTACAATATAAATTTGGGGGGGTTACAAAGTTATGACTTGATCTTTTAATCAATATATAACCAATATTTTTTTTTTTTTACATTTATTTATTTTTGGGACAGAGAGAGACAGAGCATGAACGGGGAGGGGCAGAGAGAGAGGGAGACACAGAATCAGAAACAGGCTCCAGGCTCTGAGCCATCAGCCCAGAGCCCGACGCGGGCCTCGAACTCACAGACGGCGAGATCGTGACCTGGCTGAAGTCGGACGCTTAACCGACTGCGCCACCCAGGCGCCCCATAACCAATATTTTTAATGCCATTAAAATATTATTTCAAGGCATAGTATCCAATTTTGGCTACATCATACTCTACTTAACCTACCTGTTGTTGACATTTAGGTGGTTTCCAGTTTTTCACTATCATAACAATGCTGCCACAAAAAGGATATCCCGGTACATAAAACATTTTATACACCGCAGTAATTTCCCTGACATTAATACCTAGAAATGGAATTGGTAAGGCATAGGGAATTAACATTCTTAAAACTGATGCATCCAGCCTCGTTGCCCTCCAAGAAGACTTTATCAATTTTATACTGCCACCAACAACCAGTTAAATGGCTGTTTTGCCTATGACTTTATTAAAATAGAGTAAATTACTTCGTATCTACCCATGTGATGAGTTGAAAAGTAACGTCTGCATTACTTTCCCACGTGATGCATTTCTACCAACCGATAGGAAATTCAAATGTACAAACATTGAACAATAAAGCAAGGCATCGTTATACTTGAAAATCTGTTCCTTGAAAGTTTATAGGATCTCATCCATAAAACATCCAAGTCATGCTTTTCCGGAGGTAACATCAACAACTTCTGGTGGGTTTTTTTGGGTTTTTTTCCCCATAATTATTGGACTATTTAGGTTTCTGTTTCTTTGAAGTCAATGTCATTACTTTAAGTTTTTGTAGAAATTGTCCATTTCAATAAAAACTGAGTTTATAAGTATAGATTTATTTTTTTAATTTTAATCGCCTTTATTTCTATACTTACTTTATTTTCTTATTTTGGTTTTGTTCCCCTGTTGATTAGATTAGCTAAAGGTCTGCCACTTTGGTGTTGCTATTTATTTTATTTTGTTTGCTTTAAAAGAAAACAACCAGATTTTGGATTTTTTACTACTACCATCTATTTGTTCATGTATTTTCCATAAGACATTCTATCTTATGTCTCTTGCTAGTTTGGTCTAGATATGTAGATGATTTCTTCTTTTCTATTTTCCAGTTTTCTAATTCTCTTTTTTTTTTTAATTTTTTTTTTTAACATTTATTTATTTTTGAGACAGAGAGAGACAGAGCATGAAGGGGGGACGGTCAGAGAGAGAGAGGGAGACACAGAATCTGAAACAGGCTCCAGGCTCTGAGCAGTCAGCACAGAGCCCGACGCGGGGCTTGAACTCACATACCGCGAGATCGTGACCTGAGCCGAAGTCAGACGCTTAACTGACTGAGCCACCCAGGCGCCCCTCTAATTCTCTTTTAATGAGACCTATGTATTCAATTTTTACTTGCAATGATTACATTTTTTTCAGTTCTCAAATTTCCTTTTAACTTAGCTATAATTTTCCAGTTTCCTGCTTAAATTCTCCATTTTTTTCTTTGATTAAATGAATCAGGATATTTTAATATCTATGCCTGATAATTTCAAAATCTGGATCAACCGCGGGTCTGAATTTATTGTCTGTTTAATTTTTTTCTCTGGGGTTTTGGCCAATCTGAGCAGCTATTTTTTTAACATAATGCTGGACATTGTATTTGAAAAATAATTTGAAACTCTGGACAATGTTGTCTTTCTCCAGAGAGAATTTACTTTAGCTTTGGCAGTGAAATAAGGCAAAGGTGTATCACTTTAATCTAGTTGATTAAAGTTGATTGAGCTGACACAAAACTGGGATCTTGTGACAGGGAAAACTGATTTCCTTGTGACAGCTGGCCAGTTAGCCCATACTCCTAGGATATAGAAGTTTTTGGGAGTCCTTAAGTATTTACCATGACAACTCTTCCTTCGTGGGGCTCCCATCAGCTCCATTAGACCACCCCAAACTCTGCTCAGCTTCTCAGCCTCTCATATACCACTTTCTGAAAAACTTCTAGCCTCTCAGAATTGACCATGCTTCTAATCAGCCAATGCCTTATGTGAAAAGTGGTGCCAAAAATAGGGTTTATCTCTCTGTGTTCTTCTTTTCTTCCAGGACCTTGGCCCTCGAGTCCTTGCTACCTGGTAGATTTTCAGTGTCTTCAAGCAGATTTCATTGTTGCTATTGGGCTTATTTAGGTTTTTCCAGTGGGTAGAGTTGGTTTAAAAGTGAATAGTCTCTTGGGGCACTTGGGTGGCTCAGTCCTTAAGCGTCCAGCTTCTCCTTGGGTCATGATCTTGTAGTTCGTGGGTTCAAGCCCTGTGTTGGGCTCTGTGCTTACAGCTCAGAGCCTGGAACTTGCTTTGGATTCTGTGTCTCCCTCTCTTTCTGCCCCTCCCCCATTCACGCTCTGTCTCTCTCAAAAATAAATAATCGTTAAAAAAAATAAAATAAAAAAATAAAAGTAAATAGTCTCCCACGGCCACAAAAGGAAAATTTCATTGTTTTCTCAATAGTTAATTTCTGCTTTTGTCTTCATTCATTTCTTTAGTGTATTTTTCTTTGGTTTGTTTTATTGTGGTTTTTCCCACTGAGTTGAATATTTAATCTTTTCTTTATTGCTTTTATCTTTGCCTTTAATGTAAATTCATTTTGACCTTGTTAAATAAATGTCCATGAACGGTGACCAACAAGATCATAGAAACTGATGTGTTGCCCCAAAATTAATCTAGTAAATATTTGATGATTTTCTGCCTGGTATCCATTATCTATCCCCCACTCTTTAATAGCACTCAGATTTGTTTCAAGTATCTGCTATTCTCCCTCTAGTTTGAGAGAAACTGATTTCACCCCATTTCCAGTCTTGGGCCCTGGAATGGTTTAAATCAAATGACACATTTCATTCTCCAGGGCACAAAAATTGATTTAGGTATATGCATTGATTTAATCAAATTCAGTAAGAGTAATTGTAAGATCTTGTTTGGAACCCTGAGACAGAAATACTTTTTCTCCCCTGTATATGAGTGAGAAAATTTCAAATACTGCTTTCTCTGGTATTTGTCTTGCAACCATGAGAGAAGACTGCCAGGGACTAACATGATACATGTGTGGAATTGGACAGAGCTGGAATAATCACAGATCAATTGACCCAGAACCCTCATTAAACCATACTGGGACCCCACCTTCCAGCTGGACTCTTAAGTTATTGAGCCAACAAAGTCCCTTTATTATTTAAGTCATTTTGAATATGATTGACTTTTCTTTCACTCACAGCCAAATACATTCTAATATACTCGGGTACCTAACAAACACTTTGTAATGATGGTGACATTAAAGAAATTGAAACAAACAAACAAACAAAAACAAAGTTTATGTTCATAAGACCATATCCACTGACCCATTAAGTAAAAATGGAAGCCATTTGTTTTTAGCATCTGGAATCTTGTTTTCTTCCTTTTTGTATCTGTAGGACCTAGTACACTGCCTGACATACATTTTCCAATAAATATTTAACAAGTACATGTTGAATTAGTGAATAGTTATGGATTTGAATATTGTGTTGTTGTTTTTTTCTGAAGATATTCCCATAGAGTTTCAAGTAGTGGAAGGATAACATTTTCTCAGTATGTAAAATGCCCCAACCCCATGCCAAGGAGGGAATCTTAGCACTCACATGGTCTCATTCTAATACTTTTTCTTAAGATTTTTCCAGGTTCAAAGGGTATATGCATAAATCATGAGTATAAATCCCAAGTACTTATAACAATGTCATGACCTATATCTTTCTAGAATATCAATAAGAATAGCTGCAATGTGTAAGCAGTGTTTAACCAAGCCATCAACAATTTCGGTTCCATCATTTGTAAGATAAATTAAATGAATGATTCTAATATGACTTCCAGCTCCAAAAGTAATATGAGTTTATGATCTCGAGGTTGTTCCTTTACCATCAAAGTGATCAAACTCATTCACAACTCCGACTGTTCTTCTGACGGCTTCTGTGGCACTTTTACCAGCTCGGTAATCATATTCAGACTGCAAAACTTAATGATCTGGGATGTGCGTGTCCAAAAACCAGGAACGCTTCAAAAAGGGACCAAAGCTCGGCTGATTAGAGACAGCACGAATCAATCCTCCTCTCTTCACCACAGGGAGGACTCACAAAAGGTCTCTTCGGTGAAGACTGGAGATGGGTAGGCACAGTGTGCAGTGTGAGTCCAATCAGAGCAAGGAGTCAGATTAAAGTAGGGTTTATTGGTATGGTTCAAGTTGGGGTTAAGGTGAAAGGAGGAAAGTCATCATATACTTCGAAACAAACATAGTCCATGTTCTTATATTGTTCTAGTGGAGGAGAATTTGAGTCTATGCCAGGCTGATTGTAGCAAATGCTTGGCCTTCAAAGTGTTTCCCACCCCAACATCTGCCACAGGAGAAGAGACAGTAGCCAGTAAGGGGCTGTGGGGACTTAGAACCAACAGCACTGGATAGGGGAGGAATGGCAAGGGTCCTGGGTAGCAGCACAGGTGGCAGCCAAGTGGCAACTTGCATGCCAGATGGGAGAGTGTCACAAGCTGCCCTCTGGCACACACAAAGCCCATTTTAGAGAATTAAGGAAGCCCCGTACTTCTCAAATGAACATATGGTGCCAAAGAGGCAGGTATAAAATTTTACTCCGTGGAAAGTGATGAACAAAACCAAAACATTTATTTTTTTTTACGTAGAGAAGAACTGTAAAGAAATGGAATTATCACTTAGTGATTTTCTAATAAAGGAGACAAAAATCCTATTGGAACTTGAAGAAAGAAAACTGCCTAAATGAGCTCATTCTCCAAGATGGGTACACCCAGCTTCCATTTATAATCCACCTCCTTCCCTGGCATTAATTTTCTCCCATCTTTATTCTAGCTGCTCATTTCAGTTCTAAGCTTTCCCCACAAGTTACTCACTATCCTGGAGAAGCTTTTCCAATCCACCCACATTCTTGTAGGCATGGTAATGGATCCCTTCAAATAGGAAATTGCTACTTTAAAGATACAGGACACTTAAAGCCAAGACATTGAAAAGATGTCATTGTGAGTTAATACAACAGACAAACAGAATCTGGAAAGAATTCTTTCCAAATGTATTTGGACATGAAGAAGGAAGTGGGTCAGAAAATTATGACCCCTGTATATTTAGCCTAATCTACATCCTCATTCCAGGCAACTAATTGTGAGCTATTGAAAATGAAAGTCTAAAGAGAATGTCATAAAAAGACATTCTCATAGCTTCTCTGAAGATTCCATAAATAGATTGGAAATAATCTCCAGGGGACCTTTGCAACAGCTTGCGGACTGGTAGCAGTAATTAACAGAATCCAAACACAATGTAATCTACTTAAACACTATTACCATTTCTTATTTTTCCTTAAAATGATGATTATTTCTTGCTAGCTTCTTTGGCTCAAAAGATATATTTAAATTGCCCTACTTCTGTTCCCTCTGTATCAAAAAGGAAAAAAAAAAAAATGTAGCCTAGTGAGCCAGAAAGGAAAACAACATTTCTATAAGTATATAATCTTACTTTAAAACTGGCAAAGCAAATAGAAGTGACTAAAAATATTATATCTTTCTACATACATTACCTCCATGCGAAAGCATATAATATGTGGTAGTTGCAGTTATCGGCTCTTTGTTTCTTACTGAATGTAAAAAAGTTCAAGCATAAATCCTACAAAAGGGGATTTTACTTAGATATTAGGAAGAGTTATCTTCCTTTAGGGGATTCTGAAATGCTGGAAGAGGAAACAAGGAAGGTTTTGGAATTTTCTTTTTTATGAGATTATACAGAAGAAAGTAACAATTTTTAAGGACAGTTATAAACAGTATTTCATAGAGAAAGAAAACATATACCTTCTCGTATATCCCATACACTGATTGATGGGGTGATACTGTTGTGTTTTTTTTTTTGTTTTCGTTAATTTTTTTTTAATGTTTATTTCTTTCTGAAATAGAGACAGAGCATGAGTGGGGGAGGGTCAGAGAGAGAGGGAGACACAGAATCCGAAGCAGGCTCCAGGCTCTGAGCTGTCAGCACAGAGCTTGACGCGGGGCTCAAACTCACAAACCTTGAGATCATGACCTGAGCCAAAGTCGGACGCTTAATAGATTGAGCCACCCAGACGCCCTGTTTTGTTTTTGTTTTTTAATGAAGGGTGAGGACACTCTTTATTAAAGAAAATGCTTGCCTAGTGATGGTTCATAAATACTCTAGCCAAAATTATGAATTCGTTTTGTTCTTTTGAGTAGCAAGATGATTCCAGAAATTATTTCAATAGTAAGCATTCATCGAATAAAATGAAGTTCAGAAAGCAATTAGGTTTCCTAGTCACTGGTGAGCATGTATATAAAGTACAGATTCTGTGGGGCCCCCTTTAAAGCACAGTTTTTGTTTCACTGTGATATCTAAAAAAAAAAAAAAAAAAGTATAATTTTTGAATATGTGTGAATGTGAATGTGTGTGTTCAAAACTAGCATTGAAATTAAAAAGAGATTTTGATTTAAACCCTGTTCCAATACATAATACTAATACAATGCCTGCATTAGTTTACGAGGGCTGTTGTAATAAACTATCACAAACTGGGTGGCTTAAACAAGTGAAATTTATTGTCTCACAGTTCTGGAGGCTCGAAGTCCAAGATCAAGGTGTGGACAATGTTGGTTCCTTCTGAGAGCTGCTATCAGAAGAAATCTATCCCATGTTTCTCGCCTAACTTTTGGTAGTTTGCTGGCAATTTTCGTCATTCTTTGGCTCAGAGGAGCATCTAAATCTAGATCTAGACCAATCTAGATCTATACCTTCATCTTCACATGACATTCTCTCTCTGTGCGTGTTCAAATGTCCTTTTTTTTTTTAATAAGGACATTAATCATATTGGATTGGGGCCCACCCTATAAAACTCAATTGAATTTAATTACTTTGTAAAGACCCTATCTCCAAATAATGTCACATTCTGAGACACTAAGGGTTAGGATACCACTATAGCTTTTTTTGGGGGGGGGGCGACGGGTTGGGGGAGACACAATTGAACCGATAACATATCCCCTAAGAGACTGATTACATTGATAGACTGGAAGATACGAAAACAATCAAGCAGATGTAACCAACCCAGATGTGTATAGTACTTTATTTATTATACAAAGATTAGTCCTCTATAATACCAGGACACATGGGCATTTTAATTCTGTCCTCATATTGAGCTAGCTCATGGATTCGTGTTTTAGAGATAAATCACCCATTGGTTACTTTTTTAAAATTCAGTTTTCGCAAAATTGAACAGACAATGTGTAGACACAGCAAAAACTAAACTGCCATACCACTGGAATGACTCAGAGCTATAATCACAGGTCACACAGGCACAACATTGTGTTCTAATGATGAATATCAAGTGGGCCTCAAAAAGAAAACCCTTAAAATTAGTGGTTTCTCTGTGTGATATAGGCAGATTACTTCAGGCACTTCCTGAAACAGAATTCTTCCCAAGATGTGTATTAAAGTAGCTAACTTATTTTGACAGAATAGAGAATAGAAAATATTACAAACGAAAAGGGATTTCCAAGTTTTCTAGTCCAACTATAGATCTGAAAACTATGCGTCTGAGCAAATGACTTGTTCAAGGTAATCTAGCAAGTTAGGGGAGACCAGGAAAACAACGTGAAATTTGGTTTTCCCTCCAGGTTAATAATGTTCTGCTACTATATCCCCGTTATCTGGGAAATACCTCTCACCCTCAGAATTAGGCCCTCCGTGGCTACGTGGAGCTGAGAAATAAGTTTAGAATCTGTCACAAAGATCATGCGCTATTTTTGCACAGGCTAGAACTACAGTCACCCTTACGGATGCACACAAAGGCTGTGTTGTCTTAGAGCTTTACTTAAAATGTAGTATATAATTGTATCATTGTAATTATCTGCTTTCTCCTTTAAACCTTGAGTTCTCCCTAGATTACAGTATAACTGCCATGGTTTCAAATCTAAAAATCAGGACATGTAGTCTTATAATAGGCAATGTGTTTATCCCAATACGTTTCACTTGGCTCAGTATTTGTTTGAATATCGCCCTTCTCTGAAAGTCTCAAATTGGTTTGGACACTTACATATAGGAGTGTTACATTGACATTCACGGTGGTATACGGCAATGGAACAATTGGAAGGGATATTTAAAGTCAGGACCGCCCTGGATTGCTGGTGGGGTGAAAGAGCTATTAGGACACCATGGTTATGTCAAAAGCTTGAATGGGCAGGGAAGTGAGAATGATTGTAAGAAGGGCTCCACAAAAAACTCTTGCTTTTTTTTTTCAGTAAGTGACAACTAACAAAACTACCAAGGTGAATAATATGGAGTCATTTTTGTATAGGAATAAATACTGCCATCATCAGCACAACATTTAAGGAAATGCTTGTATTTAATTCACTCTTGTGAATTCAGAGTGTGAATTCACTCTGTCCACAGAGTACCTCCTTAAATGTTACATGTTAGGTGCCTTTTACCTCTTACCCCATCCTCGTCCCCAGGATGTCTTGAGACAATCATTGCTGCAATACTATATACATCAATTAATTAAAGTGCATAATGATTATTCTGAATCTCCGAAACAAAACACGAAATCACTTCAGTAATTCTAGTAAGGCAGGGAAATACACTTAAAGGTTTTAAATAATTTAAAATTTTAAGTTTCAGCAAACAAGCATTAAGCTTAAATTCTCTGAATGTGCAGTCGACCAGAATGCGTCATCCCCGATATCACAACACGACTCCCGCAATGACTGCACCTTATCGTTGGCACACCAACATAGATGGGCTTTCCCCTTTTCTGATTGGTCCAGAACAGTCAGCTGACCCACGCTGGGCCCATTAAACAATACCTTCAGAGAATTTGAAATTTAGATACAGAGACTGGAGGCCAGCAGAACGAGAGCATATTTATTACCAAGTCATAGAGGCTGGGTCCACACGTTCCTGCATCAAAGTGCTGGCCCTTGCTGCCTAGTCTTGGCGGTTCACCACTTAGAGCCCATATGATGGCTTATCATCTTTTCAATAAGTCACCCTTTGGGCTGAAGTTAGCCATTAGCTTCTGTTCCTTGTAACTCCCAAAGCCGAAACAGAAACAGACTCTCCTCCGTGGCAGGAATTGTGCTAGGAGCCAGGGTAATGAGGACCGACATAATACGGTTTCCACCTTTGCACATTTCACAGAGCATCCATCAATGCTAAATGTGGTATTACTCTCACTTATTTGATTATTGCATAATTTACTTATATAGGCCCTTACCTTTTCTTCCTATGAAGAATTGCCCTGGTGTTTGACGCTGGAAATTCTAGGAAGACAGGGCCTATATACAGCTTGTGTATTAAATATAGGTTTTAACTAATGCTGATAACTTCATTTGTTCAGCTACAGGATACAATCTCTTAATAAAATGTTGCTTCATTTAAGGTAGCGTTTGATCCCGGTAAAATTTAAATATTAATCAGAGACATTTTGGAGGCAAAAACATTTTTTAAAGAAAAAGTTATTTTAGAGAAAAAAAAGAAATACCATAACCATAAGGTTCCCAGACAGTTAACAAGGGAGAAAGGAAAGAAAGTCTTTTAAATGCAAAACGCATATTTCGTGAATTTTTTTCATACTTTGTAAAATACATTTTGCTTCAAACACGCAACGTCTTAGCAGCTGGAAACCTGTTGTGTGTTTAATTAAAAGGCCCACACATGTGTTTACAATACATAGAACTGTGGCCTGTGAACGGATCCCCGGGGTGTTGGGTCAGACTTTGGCCTCATTGAACTCCACTCTGGAGGTCATGGGAAAGGGGGTACTTGTTTGAGTTTTCTCCTTCCTAGTTCCACATTTCCTCCGCCGGCAACCGGCGTACAAACAAACTCATGTTCCAAAGGTGACGGACCCCCCTGACCTAATCTGCTCTCAAGTGCCAGACCTGTCCACACGTCCTCTGGAATAGACCAGCGTGTCTAACTCCCCCGGGACTCCCCCCTACGGGATGGCACAGCTTGTCTCCCCGCCCGCCCAGGCCAGGTTTCTCTGATCGATTTGCCTTTTGCTCTCTTCTTCCTCTGGGAAGGGAGATCCTGGGCACTGACTAGGGCAAAGAGAACGAAGCTGAGATGCTGATTCTCCCCTAATGAGCTCAAGTTCTCCAGATGGCAGCAAGCGCTTGCTCGTCATGCAAATTCTTGGCAGCAGGGAGCCTGTCAAGTGGCTACTGCTGCTTATTGTTACCACCACTCCCCCACCCCCTCCACGCAAACGCCGAAGAAATACCATCTGTCTACTGCGGGGCTGAGTGGTACTTTCCAAGTCCTGCAGTCGGTGCCGCTTAGCAGCCCTGTGCCGTACGTGCAGCCCAAACAGGAGTTGCCTCAAGATGGCACCCAGTCTGGAGAAGCGCTGAGCCAGGGAGGGCCACCCCAGCAGGCAATCCCCTTCCTCCCTGGCCTGGTCCCCACCTGGCTCCACGCAGGGGCAGTTTGCGAGCCGACTTCTCCCGAGATATTTATGGAACAAAAACAGCAAGACTGGTTTTGTTTATCCCTGCGGATTCTGAGAAAGGAACAAGAGGAACTGAACTAGCAACATGTCTCCCTCCCTAGTGACCGGTGTAACCGAGAAGAGAACTGGTTCGAGAGCCCACTCCGGAAGTGAAAGGCACAGACTTGAAGAGAGAAGGTTGCCTGGATCATGGAGATGATTTCCTTTTGCTTTCCGTTCTCTCTCACAAACATCCTAACTCCTGAGTAATAACGAGCTCTTCTCAAATCTAAAAATTTTCTTACGTACAAATGAAAGCTGTCGCTCAAAAGATTCCAGCTCTAGGGAAGGCTCAATACCTTGTCCATCACAGAATCCTGGGACTGCTGCAGTCATTCAATAACTGTTCATTTTTATTTTTACTGGTGTGCGTTTTGGGTCATATACACCAATGCAAATGAAAGCATAATCATAATATGCCATATCATTTCCTCATCCCTAACGTTTTCCTCTTAATCCCGGAGATACAAGAGTGGGTTGCCCATATGCCTAAATCCAGGTTACCCTACCTTCCTCTATTTGTGCAAACCTTTTTTATTATTTTTTAAAATTTTTAGTATTAATCCCCATAGACATAGACATCAACATGCACAAAGTATGTATAATCTCCACCTTTCTAATCTACCTTCCATATAGTTCCTTAGATAAGGATCTCTGAAAAATACGCTATACGTACTTTGCAGTTGTGTTCTTTTCATTTTGAAGTCATACATATATATGCATATACAGTTATACGTAACAATGCATTGTGTCATTCCCAAATTTTCACCAGTGTTATGCTTTTTGATCTCTTTTGCTAATCTTCCTCGCACAGGACATCGCTTTCCACTAAAGAGCCTCCTCATTCTACCCTACTTTTCACTCTGCTTTTGGGAGGTGGAATGACTTTATTTCTTTTCTTTTTTTTTTTTTAATGTTTATTTATTTTTGAGAGATGCGCGCGCATGAGTGGGGGAGGGGCAGAGAGAGAGGGAGACACAGAATCCAAAGTAGGCTCCAGGCTCTGAGCTGTCAGCACAGAGCCGGAAGCCAGCCTCGAACACATGCAATTGCCCCCTACCCTTTGGGTAACATAACTAACACTATGATAAACAGATCTTCCTACTGACAGGGAAAGAGTTCCTCTGGTGTGTACCTTGAGAGCGGGACTGTTGGGTCACAGTTACCTCGATGGTTAATTTTACCAAGTACTGGTGATTATTGACCAAAGTGACTGCATTATCTTCTCTCCACCAGCAGTTGATATTACAAGCCCTTGATATTAGGAGGGTTTCTAATTTTTTGTCAGTCTGATAATGATGTCTCATGAGTCTTTAAATTAGTCAATATCTGCTACTTACTATTTGATCCCTATCCCCATGCTCTTTTGAATTCCTGTTCATTTATTTTATTCGTGATTGCCTGAATTTGTAGACTTTTTTGCTTATTTGCAGAAAACCAACTTGTACACTGTGTGTGCGTCCGTGTAATACAATTATCATTTGTTGGTTTGCACATTATAAGTATTCTTTTAATCTATAACTGCCTGTTAACTTTGCCGATGGAGTCCTTTGTTAAACAGAATGTTTATATTTGGATTTTGCCAACTATATCTTTTCCTCTTCTCATTTGTGATTTGGGATATTTTGGGGGTTTCCCCAAATGAGCTCACAAAGTTAAATTCCTATATTTTTTTCCACAAAAGCTTTAGATTTTTGTCTTTCAGATTTGAGTTTAATCTAGTCAGAGTGGATTTTTCTTCTTTTCTTTTTATATGGCATGAAGCATAAATTTCAAATTTATTTTCCTTCATGTGGTGACCTAATACTTCTATTCCTTGTATTAAAGAATCTGTCTTTTCTTTTCTAATCTGAGGTGACCTCAATCATATTCTTTCTTTCCTTTCGGGACTCTACTCCATTTCATAATCTACCCGTATGTGCCTAAGCTAGTACTTCATTTTTAACAATAGTGTTGTGATATGCCTTAACTTCTGTTTGGACAAATCCTTTCTTGGCTCCTTTTAAAAAATTACTTTAACTGGAATGCCTGGGTAGCTCAACAGGTTAAGCGTCCAATTCTCGGTTTCTGCTCAGGGCATGATTTCACAGTTCACGGGATAAGGCCCCATGTTGGGCTCCACACTGACAGTGCAGAGCCTGCTTGGGATGCTCTCTTTCTCCCTCTCTCTCTACCCCTCCACCACTTGTGCTCTCTCTCTCTCAAAGTAAATAAATAAAGTTAAAAAAATTTTTTGACTGTTCATGGACCTTTATCTTCCTACATACATTTTAGAATCAATTTTTAAAGTTTACTCAAAAATCCTCCTTTTGACTGAATTAAGATATAATTAATAAATAAAATTGTGAAAATTGGAAATACATATATAATATTAAATATATCTTTAATTTTACTCATTTTTTTGGTCCATTTATTATGTGAATAGTGTACTGATTCTTTTAAATTTTCTGTTATATGTAAATAAGGACATGTTTTTGTCTACCCTTCTTGTACTCGTTATATCTTATCTCATTGACAAAAGCTCCCATAATGTTTTCTCATCACAATTGAAAATGGACATCTTGTGGGGTGCCTGGGTGACTCAGTTGGTTAAGTGTCCGACTTCAGCTCAGGTCATGATCTCAGAGTTTGTGGGTTCGAGCCCCACAATGGGCTCTGTACTGACAGCTCAGAGACTGGAGCCTGCTTCAGATTCTCTGTCTCCCTCTCTCTTTGTCCTTCCCCGTCTTGCGCGCATGTACGCTCTCACTCTCTCTCTCTCTCTCTCAAAAATGAATAAACATTTTAAAAAAGAAAGAAAGAAAGAAAGAAAGAAAGAAAGAAAGAAAGAAGAAAGAAAGAAAGAAAGAAAGAAAGAAAGAAAGAGAGAGAGAGAGAGAAAACGGACATCTTGTCTTCTTCCCAACTGTTAATGGGTTGGACCTGAAACTCCTCCATGAGGGCTGATATTTGCTGTAGGTTTTTGTCACATAGCTTTGTCATGCCCAGCATTTCTTATGAGTTGAAATGACTCACATTATTTGGTGACACTTCAAAAGCATAAAAGCTGACACTTTCAAGTAGACCACTACAAAAAAGTGAGTGAGCGAATCTCACTGGCAGTCAAAAACGCTTAAAGTTTCCATCATCTTGTTGACACCTACTTTTTCAGATATGAATCCAGCCATCTTTTTGATGGTGTTTTGTATCCGTTACTTTCATTTGCTTTCTCATTTGACAAAACATGAGTTTCAAGACACAAAAAGCATTTGCTTCCCACTAATCCTACAGTAATGGAGTAACATACCTTAACTTTGACATGCTCTAACCAGTGGAACACCAGCCTTGACCTACTTACAAGATCAGTATTCCCGTATTTGTTTTATTACCTGAAACTTCCCAAAACACTGCACCATATTCAAATCTCCATCCCGTGGTTCTTTTCTCTTTATTTTTTCCATGTAGCTGTTAAGGTCTCATAAAGTTAGGTCTTCATTTGTTTCCTAGTATTTGGGATTATACATGTGTCAAGTAGGTTTATTCCCGTCTTCAAAACCTCACTCCCTTCCTTGATAATAAGGGCATATGATTTCCTACTGCCATCAAATCTTTTATAAATGGGAGAATGAAAGGATAACAGCATAAAAGACGGTACGTTAAGCACATAATAACTCTTACATTTAAATGTGTAGAGTAGTTGGGGCACCTGGGTGGCTCATTTGGCTAAGCATCCGACTTCAGCTCAGGTCACGATCTCACGGGTTGTGAGTTTGAGCCCCTTATCGGGCTCTGCACTGACAATTCAGAGCCTGGAGCCTGCTTTGGATTCTGTGTCTCCCGCTCTCTCTGTGTCCCTCCCCAACTTGTGCTCGCTCTCTCTCTCTCTCTCTCTCTCTCTCTCAAAAGTTAAGTAAATAAGTATTTAAAAAAATTGTTTTTAATAACACTGCTGTTGTGTTTTCTATATCAATTGGCATGAGTCTTAATAAAGACAAGTTCAATTCAGTTCAATTTAATGCTCATTGATAGTGAAGACAAATATACTGGAAAAGACATAGTACAGTGGTTCTTTTATTTTTTTTTTTATGTTTATTTATTTTGAGAGAGACAGAGACAGTGCGAGCTGGGGAGGAGCAGAGAAAAAGAGAAAATCTCAGGCAGACTCTGCACTGTCAGCTCAGAGGCCATGTGGGGCACAAACTCAAGAAACCGTGAGATCATGACCTGAGCTGAAATCAAGAGTCAGACACTTCACCGACTGAGCCACCCAGGCGCCCCTAGTCCAGTGGTTCTTAAATGTTAGCATATAACAGAATCATCTGAGGGCTTATGAAAGCATAGATTTCTAAGCTCCATCCCAGAATGTCAGATTTAGAAGGTCTAGGGTGGGGCTGCATATGCATTTCTAGTAAGTTCTCAGGTGTGCTGATGCTGTGGCCCAAAGAACCACTTTAGCATCCCTTGGTATGATTACTTTCATTTAATATTGATCTTCTCATAGACAAATAATTTTTTATTCTAGATTCAAGCTGCATTTTGTGTTTTGAGCCAACAATCATTACATCTTTAACTTATCCCACTGTATTTCACTGAAATGTATGAAATTGTTGCTATTCATCCAGTTTTAAGCATTAAAATTGAAATTGCATATGATTTAACCTAATTTTAAACTTAACCAAGGGAAAATTTTTTCAATGTTTATTTTTATTCAGACAAAAAAGCCTCCTGATTACAGCTCTCACACAGTCAAGTTCTCAGCCTGAAGAGTCTGGTTACTTCCTCAGGCTCAAGTTACATCTTGCTTAGTTCCACAGAGGAGGATAATAGGAAGAAAATGTTCTTTGCCTGAGATACAGCATACAGTTAGAAAATTCTTGAAAACCAAATAGTGTATCTTCAAAGGAGTAGGTCATAGCTTTTAGGATTAATTTTCTTTGTTAGGCTTCTTTTCATGTCAAAGTACTAAAACTGAAAGTTTTTTATTTACTTTGAGAGAGAGAGAGAACGCAAATGGGAGAGGGACAGAGAGAGAGGGAGAGAGTGAATCCCAAGCCGGCCCAACGCTGTCAGTGTAGAGCCTGATGCAGGGCTCGATTTCACAAACCATGAGATCATGACCTGAGCTGATCAAAAGTAGGTCGCTTAATTGGCTGAGCCATCCGGGCACTCCAAAATATCTTCTGATATGCCAGACAATTTGCATCAAACAATAGTTTTATGGGTTAAATATCAAGAAAACAGACGTTGATGAATAGACCATTTTTTCCTTAAGGTATGTATACTAGAGGTTTAAAACTCATAGCTAACAAGGCATATTCAGTATTGTTGGATTTAACTCAAAATGCTAAAAAAAAAAAAAGAAATTTAATTAAAAAAATATAATTGTGCAAATTTGAATATTTTTCTAAATTTTTCCCCAGTTTTCACATTCTTTTTTATTTTCTTTTAGAGAGCATGAGTGGGGGAGAGGGGCAGAGGGAGAGAGGCAGAGAGAGAGAGGGAGAGAGAGAGAATCTCGAGCAGGATCCACCCTCAGTGTGGAGCCCAGCACAGGGCTCAATCCCATGACCCTGGAATCATGACCTGAACCTAAATCTAGAGTCAGATGTTCAACCTACGGAGCTACCCAGGCCCCCCCCCTCACATTTCTTTTTTTTAATTCAGTTTATGGTTTGGGGGCGCCTGCGTGGCTCAGTCAGTTGAGCGTCCGACTCCAGCTCGGGTCATGATCTCGCAGTCCGTGAGTTCAAGCCCCTCATTGGGCTCCGTGCTGACAGCTCAGGGCCTGGAGCCCGCTTCGGATTCTGTGTCTCCCTCTCTCTCTCTGCCCCTCCCCCACTAGAGCTCTGTCTCTCTCTGCCTCTCAAAAATAAAGAAAAGTAATAAAAAAAATTTTTTTTAATTTATGGTTTGTACTATGCCCAGAAACACAGCAGGATGTTCAATGATGTCCCAATCTATTAAGAAAATTCTTATGTTTAAGTCTTAGGAACGAAGTTCTTGTTCATGGTTGGGTTTCCTATGTAGGAAATCAATTTGTGAGTCTAAAATGAAACCAATTTCCAATGACAGGCTTGGGAATTTAGCTATGACAGTCATACATACGAACTGCACCTGTCATCATAATAACTTCCAGCCAATCAAACTAACCGAGTCTTTGTTGTACCCAATTCTGCTGCAAGTGGAGAGCCAGTGATTCTAATCTTCACATTTAAATTGATATTACCTGGGAAATTGGACTGTCAGTGAAGAAATTTAATTGTCCAAAATATGTTTTGCCCTGTTGAATTTCTTCATAAATGCTATTTTTTACACAAAAAGCATTTTGGCAAACAAATGATCATTTTTACCCTTGTCATAACATTTTTAAAAAATGACAGAATATTTTGTCATTCATAACCACAACTGTGTTATTCTTTTCTCATTATGTAGGTAATTTTATCCCATTCCGTCTTATTTCTCCTTGTCTTTTTTTTCTTTTCCCTGAATAACACAACCTGGTACAAAGTGGTTAGTTTTTGTTTAAATTTCTACATCCGAACTTTGCATCGTATAGTTGTGATATTGGCCTCTTCTGTCAGCAACTACTCTGTGATTCCAATATCTTACTGGGTATGACTTGGGAAGTGGGAAGCTTGTTTTAACTTACATAAGAACATGGACTTTTAAAACAGAGAAACGTGCATTTTAATCCTAATTATGCCACTAATTATCTCTGTGACCTTAAGCAAGTAACTTACTTTCTTGAAATCTTAAATTTTTCCCTTTTAAAATAAGTATATAAAAACTTGCCTCTCTATGAGAAAAATCAGCACAGGTCCTGAAATTTAGGTGAAACACAAAAGTTTTGGAAGGCAATAGTATTAATACATTACCTGAAAATACCATATTTGAAAAGTTAAAAATATCGGATTAACCTCCATCATATCTGAAGCTGATTTGAATTTTAAGAAATTAATTCATCCCACAAGTATATATCTTGCATATCTGTCAAGTTTGGGATTTGGCTTGCCCATGAAATTTACATCAGAGTTTAGAGCTACCCATGGGAGCAACTTATAGGGTGAGTCCCTAAAACAATGTAACAGCCAAGCAGTCTACTAAGGAACTTTGTACGTAATCCACAAAATACTACTTTGGACCAGGTTTTGGTCTCTTTTTTCCCAAAGCCTATGTTCTATTGCAACATCATACTGTGATATGGAAGGCTGGGTCTTACTCCTGGCAGAGCAGAGCTTTGTGATATCTCATCCTATCTAATATATCACATCTCCTAACATGCCATTATTTTACAGATAGCTAAGAAAGATTAAACAGCTGACCGTGAAATTATAGCTCATCCTTTTTTCTCTTAAAATTTTAATTTCATCCATACTAAAAGAGCCCATTTAGACTCATTCAGAATTATATATTAGTCTTATGCATGCGTGCATAGAAAGGAAAACATAAGCAAAATTGATAGGTGAAGGCATCTGAAAGGCTTTTTCATATTTCAAGTTCAACTCTACTAAATCGTGTTTTGTACAAGAATTGTTAACGTCTGTGATTTTCCACACAAAAGCATCATCTGTGCCATTAAGAGCATTGGTGATGCAGCATTTCTTACAAAAGAGCTCTATCATCGTGTCCGGAATTTTCTTCCAAGCCCCTGGCACTAATCCTGCCAGTTTTTATGCACATGTGCAAACAATAGCATCCACAATGGGAGTACCACCTAGCCACCAGCAATTGTAAAACAACTAATTTCAGAGGTAAAAATATGAAAAATGTACATCTTGGAATCAGTAAAGTGCAGTGCTTGCCGAAAGAGCTATAACTGGTTAAGTAGAACTATTTTACTGGTTTATAGAAGTTGATATCAGTTTTTGAATATAAAAAGATAGTGTTCTGTTGATCTGTATTTTGTCCCATTTTTTTTTCTCCTTTATTCTTCTGGAATTACTATTTGTCTCTGACTCTCCTAAATTCCATGAAACAGAAACTGACCACAGTGACCAAGGCAACTAGGGATTTATTTTTCTCACATCACAAGCAAGACTCGAGGTAGAAACTCTAGGGCAAGTGGGAGGCACCACAATGCGAACCAAAGATCTACGCTGCTATTTTTTATCTGCTGAGGCTCAAATGTTGTCATATGGTCATGGTTGCAAGATGGTCAGTGCCTTATGGCCACAACCCCAAGAGGAACTGGAGAAGAACAAAGGGTGAACGTCATCATGGAAACACCAGTCCTTCTTCATCGGGTTTCTTCGTACATCCTACTGGCTGGCACTGGGTTATACAACAAACCTAATTTCAAAAGAGTCTGAGGGGAGAAATATTTTTTTTTTAACTGGGAATATTGCTTCTCTGATTATATGGGGGCTCTCTTGGTAAAAAAAAAAAAAAGTGGAAGATGATTATTGGTAAGAAAGTAGCTCTACCTACTTACTATCACTCTATGGCCCCCAAAGTTCAAAAGTATGAAGTCGTATGCTTGCCATATGCACACGGAAGGTTTTGGTTTTGCTAATGCAATTGGGTAGGACTTTACTGGGAGTTAAAGAGATCTCTTTGATAATGTAACTAATTAATATATTGTACATCCTTGTCTCCATAAAAAGCATTAGCTGTAAAGTAAAAACAAATAAAAGACATCAAAACACTTAAGAAGAATTAAAGGCACATAATATTGTCATAGTTTTCTAATCCAGAACATTGCTTTACACATAACAAGCATTTAATGAATGTATATAGTATGAATCTGTAAGTATTCGTATCACTTTTCAAAAGACTCAGATTTTATTTTTTTCCTACATCACACTGGGAGGACAGATCCCTTTGAAAGTGATGTAATAATAATCCCTTACATGTGTATAACATTTAACCCCAGGTACTTTCTGCCACATTCAAATTTCAACTTCCAAAAAGTTAAATTATAAAAGATATTTACTGGGGCGCCTGGGTGGCTCAGTCGGTTGAGCGTCCGACTTCGGCTCAGGTTGTGATCTCACGGTCCGTGGGTTCAAGCCCCGCATCAGGCTCTGTGCTGACCGCTCAGAGCCTGGAGCCTGCTTCAGATTCTGTGCCTCCCTCTCTCTCTGCCCCTTCCCTGCTCATGCTCTGTCTCTCTCTGTCTCAAAAATAAATAAACATTAAAAAATATATATATTTACATATTAATCATAAATTGCTATAATCTTTCCACTAGCAAGCAAAGCAATATGTCCTTTGATATACAGTCACACTTACATGAAAGTTTCACTTCTGAAGTGTTTACCGTTGCTTCTTCACCTGTCTCACCCTCACCTTTTCTCAGCCTTTTGTTCCTCTTAACAGTTACTTTAACTCTTTCACCCATATATAGACTTGAACTTCGCTATTTTTCAGGAAATCCTTACACTTATACCATGATTCTTTGTTATTCCCTATACCAGTAAGGATAAACCATTGTAAACTCTCCCTTTGTAACTAGGCTGCCTTTCCTTCTCTCTCCATCTCTAGTTGTCTCAGTTTTCTGGATCCTGCTTCCACTAGGCACGTGCAGAAAATACACTTTGCTGTGATCCTTCTTACTCGGACCCTTCTCTTAGGAAGATACTGCCTCGACAACCGTATAATTCTACAAGTTTTTAATCCGGAGTCATCACTTATGCTATTCCACTGACATCTGGTTTGTACTAATTTTTAGGTCTCTTACAGACAATTGCCAATCATTACAATACTCGAACCTTCAAGTTCATTGATTTTCAATTTCACAATCATTATTAGACTTCATTAGATCTTACTGTATAGCACATTCCTGTGGAGGGTTTTGGGGGGTTTGGTTTTTGTTTTGTTGGTTGTTTTTTTTTTTTTTATTGTTTTGCAAGACTTTTGAGGTTCCTTCTGTTTATAAAAGCCTACATAATCTATATTACTTTTTACCTCCATTATATGCTAGGCTACTAGGAATCGGGGAATTATGTCTAAATAATCTCTGTACTTCTACAACCCAGCAGGGTCTAGAAATACACAATAAATTGTTGGATGAATGAATGGTTCTCCTACCACATTTTTTATTGTTCCCCTTTACAATTAACAATCTGTTTAAGTGATGTGCTCATTTCACTAGTCATTTGACATGAGCAGGCTGAATCCAAGGAGCACCCTCATCATTGTTCCTGTGTTCAGCTTCTAAAGTAAACATACACACATCAAACTTGAAGAACATCCAGATTGATGTGCCTGGAATCTTATTCTCTTTGGGCAAACACTGTGAGCTGCCTTCCTGTTTGCAGTGTTGTTTCATTAGGTCATGAAAAGGGCTCCATCAGAAGGCTGGCATGCCCCATTAGTGGAATTACACTCAACTAAGGTTCAAAAAGTGTTGGCAACAAAAAAAACACTTGATCCATACTACTGGTTTTTATACGTTACTTTGCTGACTTCTCTACTGCCTAGGTTTTCATGTGCATCTTCTTCTCCTCACAGAATACCCCAAGAATTTTCGTTGGCCCTTGATTTCATGTCTCCAACATTTATTAAACACCTCTTTGGAAAAATGCACCCCCAACCCCACTGCTCATGCTCCATCCATCCAAGAGTCTAATCTCTCCTAAATTGGCCTACCCCTGATACTAATGCTAAACGTTTTTGTAGCCATGTGATTGTCCTGTTGGAAATGGTATCCACTGAAGGTAGAAGGTGATCTCGGTGGTAATGATACTGAAATGATGTAAACTATAAAACTGAAAACTATGACTTCAAAGACAGATTTTAGAGAGTGAATAAACTGAGTTCTTTTCTCCTCTGCAGCTACATTCTCCAGAGCCTACAATCTAGATATTATTGAGGAGAAAGACGACTACTACCATATGGAAGTCAAAATGAGAGTTAGGCAAGATGGTCAGCATAAGTTTGGACCAATGACTGAGGAACAACAATACTGAGGAGCACCAATAACCAGTCAGTAACTTAATTTCTGAGTAATAATTATACTCAGTTGCTATCTAGTATATTTAAGGAAGTTGTGTTAAGGGCTACTGGTCATGCTGTGTGGTAGTAAGGGACAGGCCCGTGTCCACCCATTTCAGAAAGAGTCAAGGAGAGTGCAGTGTTCCTTGAAGCTAAAAGGAAATGGCAATTGTGGTTAGTGAGATCCCAATGGAAAGGACCAGCTCCTGGGGTATGTTGGTGTTCTGAGCACTAGCAACCCTCCCTACACTGGGATTTGTCCTCTACTGCTAAACTTGCAATCAAATAACTTGCTATTATTGGGGGCACCTGGGTGAATCAGTCAGTTAAGTGTCTGACTTCTGCTCAGATCATGATCTCACAGTTCACAGGTTCAATCACCACGTCGGGCTCTGTGCTGACAGCTCTGAGCCTGGAGCCTGCTTTGGATTCTGTGACTCCCTTTCTCTCTGCCCCTCCTCTGACCTCTCTCTCTCTCTCAAAATAATAAAAAAACAAAAAAAAAAAATTCAAAGAACTTGCTATTATTAAGAGATCTGGGGGTGAGGAATGGGGGGAAAAGGTTCCTACAGAGCATTCCGTGTGTTACTTATTTTGGATAGAAGGATAGAAAAATGAACAACTCTGACCAGAAGGAGCTTACATTCTAGGAGAACAGGTAGCCAATGAAACAAGCAATTATACTGTAGTATGTGACATGAAAATAATACGTACAATGTGAGGGTCTATCTTTCTTGGATACCTTCAATAACATAGTAATTCTGTTTGTCTCTCCTTTTTAAGGCTTTCTTTGTTGTACTACAACAACCTCAGAATTTTAAAGCTTTAAACACTGCCTCCTATTACAATATAACAAACCCTGTGTTTACCATGTGAAATACCCTATAGTTTGCTGGGAGTCCTTAAAGCCATAGAATTAAATGATTCATTTCCTGAGAACTTCAATTATACTAGATTTTTAGAGTAATGGCTTTATTTTAATATTAAAATAATCACTGAAATATTATAGAGTAGAGTGCAAAATTAATGATCAACTTTTTTAATGTCGCTAGAGAATTCAAAGATATTCTGTGCTAACTTACAGCAAAGGTTCTATTCCCAGACCCTCAGGAGTAATGGATGCTTAGTGGAATATTTTAAGAAGTCTTAATTAAAAATTGTAGTGAGGGGTACCTGGGTGGCCCAGTCAGATCAGCATCTGACTCTCAGTTTTGGCTCAGGTCATGATCTCACAGTTTCATGGGTTCGAGCCCCACGTCCAACTCTGTGCTGACAGTGAAAAGTCTGCTTGGGGTTCTCTCTCTCTCTCTCTCTCTCTCTCTTTCTCTCTCTATCGTTCTGCACCCCCCCCATTCATGCTGTCTCTGTCTCTCTCAAAATGAATAAACTTAAAAATAAATAAACAAACAAATAAACAAAAACTGTGATACCAGCCCACATGCCATGATTCTCCTTTTTAAAGCAAAAGATATACACATATACAAAGAATACATTTAATGTATATGTAAGTTATCAAGAATAATATAATGAAATACTGCATTACCCTTACCATGTATCTCATCCGGTCCCCCACACCACTACCCTGGAATTTTTACATTCCATTTTTTGTTCAATATTTTTTATGACATACACATACCCTAAGCAGTATATTGCTTTTGTATGAGTTGCATATTTGAAAAATTTTTATACAGGTACTCCCACTGTATTATCCGGCTGAAAATAAATTTTTCACTCACATTGGTGTTTGTAGCTATTGTCTACTGATTTTCACAGCTGTATAATTGACATGGTATAAAGAAGACAAAACAAAGTTTTACATATTCTCACGTCAATAAACATTAAGTTTGTTTCCAGACATTCACTTTTATATACATGGCTGCTGTGAACATTATTGTACGTGTTTCCTGGTGTACATAAGCAAAGATTATTGTGTTTATCTACGAGGGATTTTCTGGGTCATAGGATTTGCACATTTTTAACTCTACAAAATAGTGCCAAATCGCTTTCCAAACTATTTATACTATTTCCTTTCCAAAATACATGAGTTGTTATTGCTTTATATCCTTTACAACATTCATTATTGCCTGGCTTTTTGATATTTGCCAATTTTTAGAGTTAAAATGGTATCTGAGAGTTCAGCTTGCACTTCCTCCGTGTCTTACAAAACTGACCTTTTATTCATGTCTATTGGCCTCTGAGTTTCTTCTTCTGTGAAATGATACTCAGGTAGTCCTCCTCCCCTCACCCCTGTATTTTTATTAAGTTATTCATTTTACTGGTTTTATTTTACTGATTTTGTATAACCGAGTTTAGTTAAAGGTGCTGCATGGACGATCTGTGCTTGACATGTTTATTTATGTGCTTGGCATGTTTTTTACGTCTTCTAATGAAAATAGTTCTTAACCTCAATGTATGTAGGTAATCAACCTTTTCATTGAAGTTTGTCCTCCAGTAGGAACACTTCTTCCTATTCCTAAGTAGGAGTAAAGGTAAGAAATTGTTTCTCCTTTGAGGACTGAATATCATAGCAAATTGAGAAGGGCCACTGGCTGATACTCATTTAACAGACTAGCCTGAATAACCAACACTCCCTATGTTCTCTATAAAAAAAAAAAAATTGAATTTTCCAAGTTAATAAATTGCTTCTTTGTTATGGTCCATTGCAAACACCATCACAATATTTCCCTACATGTACTCTTCATTGCAAAGTGATCCAGCTGCCCTCTTCCATGGTGAGTCGGTCTCTCTTTCCACTCCTTGCATCTGGAGGATATCCATGTGACTGCCTTGGTCAGTGGAACTTTAGCAAATGGGTGCAAGCAGAGGCTTGAAAATTGCTTATGCTTTTGGAGCTTGCATTCTTGCAGCTTTATGGAATTCTGAGATATCTATGAAAAGAAGCCTGGGCTGGTCTGTTAGAGGAGAGAAACCATGTTATATTCGAAACAAGTTATCCTAGTGAGACCATCTTAGGAGCCCCAGTTAAGCTAGCCAGGTCCGAAGTACTCAACTAACCCCGAATCAGGCGGACAATAGATGTTTGTTGTTTCAAGTAACGAGGTTTGGGAAGATGTGCTATGCAGCAAAAGCTGATACATTACACAAGACTGACTTCTATTTCTGCTAATTACTTTATTTGTTTATAGGATCAGAGGCTGCTAGTGTCAAGAATTCATTATCTCCTTCTTCCTTCATGTAGCAGATGTTCCCCCCCTTGATCTAGATACATGGGCAGCTCTGGACTACATTTTCCAGCCATCTTGCAGCTATGTAAGGCTATGTGACTAGTTTTGGGCCAGTAGAAGGTGAGTAACAATGGCAAGTTTAACTTCAGGGTGTCTTCTTAAACATAATACTGTTTGCATTGGACTCTCTCTTTGCCCCTTCCTCCACTCCCCTTGTGTGCACTGGAATGTAGGCATAGCATAGTTCACCTTTAACTAAGCAAGAAAAGAAAACACCCAGGGGCGCTTGGGTGGCTCAGCCGGTTAAGGGTCCGGCTACGGCTCAGGTCATAATCTCACAGCTGGTGAGTTTGAGCCCTGCATCAGGCTCCATGCTGACAGCTCAGAGCCTGGAGCCTGCTTCAGATTCTGTGTGTGTGTTTCTCTCTGCCCCTTCCCCACTCACACTCTGTCTCTCTCTCAAAAATAAATAAACATTTTTTTAAAAAGTTAAAAAAAAGAGAAAGAAAAAAACACCTCAGGGGTTATTGTTTAGAGTCATCTGATTTTGAACTGTTCTCTGAAAATTTATTTCTGCCGTATTAAAGCCACTCTGTTGGATTTATTTATTATAGCAACTTAACCTGTATTTTAAATAATATATTTACCAAGAGTCAGTTGTGTTCGTCTTCAAACTTATTTATGACAGATGTACTTGTTATTATAATTACATGATTTTTAAAAATATTTTACCCAATGAAATATGAGTGTAAAATAAAAATAAGTTATTGTTTCTATGATAACTAATGTGAATATTTTGGAGCAATTCAGTAAAGGCAAGTCACTAAGAGTTAGGTATGAATGAGACAATTGGCAATGACAGGGAGAAAATCATCAAAACCTGAAGGATTTTTCCCTCAGAAAATCACGATCAAAATGTCTTTAAATTCTCCCTTAAGTACAGAAGAATGTTGTAAGGATGTTATTATGTGTGAGATTTGTACAAAAAAAGATAACTCTAAGATCCAATTGGTAGACATATTTAAAGAATAGACTTTGACCCAAGATTATAAATGTAACAAATAAAAGTAAATTAATACGCTTTAGGATAGTATAGAACATCCAAAAAAAACTTTTTTGTTTTAACTATTATTCCCTGATTTGCCTATTTTTATTTTTTTTTTTTTTGATGAACTAAACAAATATTGGTCCTAATGACATTAGCTAAGAGAACACCCAACTATAATCTCTTCAAGCATGTGTTGATCATGTCTAGATGAAGTAAAGTAGGATTGGATTTGGGGCAAAAACACAAGTGGTGAGAATGATAGCAACCAGAGTGAGCATGCACTTTGCAAAGGGAAACTACAACCTGACTCTAGGAAATTGTTGCCATGTGGCGTTCAACCAAAATTTCCAGATATTTCCATTTGGTAGAACTTAGACATTGGTGTGTGTGTGTGTGTGTGTGTGTGTGTGTGTGTGTGTGTGTAATCTGTAGGTTTTAAATGTCAATAACTGTGGCGGAGACTGGTAACTACCTATCAAAATACATTCTCCTCTTTCACTAGACCACATTTATCAAGCTGCTCTTCATTTATCTGGGGCCACATGACTAGGTTTTAGCCAATATCAAGCATGCAGAAATGATTCCTGTTTTCTTTCTGGGTCTGATGTATAACATGTTACGAGATCCTTTCTCCTTCCGCTGCTTGCAATGCTGATAACTGGAGCGTCCATGCAAGGCATGTAATGAAGAAGATAGAGTTGTCTTCATCCTAGGTCCATGAACGACTACATGAACAGAGTCCTTTCTCCACCTCCCAACCTGGAACACAGGAAAATCCAGTCTGGATTGAGTGGAGAATAAATGTCAATTGCAGTAGAGCAATTACATTTTGAGTTTATTGGTTATACCATTTAATCAACACTAACCAATGTAACTGTTACCAACTTCAATGTAAAATATTATGCAGGGCAAGATTCAGTCCTCTGAGCCCCCATTTTAGAACCTGCATTTAAGCATCTTCTTACATTCACCTCCCCTTCCAGAAAATGCAGAGGCCACTTTATTATTTTTCTTCCTTCTGAGTCTCTCTCCTTTCACAGCCCTTTTTGAAAAAGATGATGAACTGAGTTACTTCTTTCTTTTCTTGTTTTCATTTTACCCTTCTCCATTCTATCCCTTTCTCTTTCTTTATTCTGCCTGTATCATTGGCTTTTCATTTTAGCTTTTCCTTTAGATTCCCTCCTTTTGAAGCTATCTGCACAAATGTAAAAACATTGCGCGTGCCCAAACTCCCAACACCCACGTTCTGACAGTTCTGATTTCCTTGTCCATTTTCATTTTTTTCAGTGAGGTTTTCATAAATTATACCCACACCCTGGCCTTACAATCCTCAGCACCAATAAATATTTTTAAAAATAAATGGATCTGAAAGATGGCGATTGGAGCAGAGCCATGTGGAGAGGGACACCAGGTAACAATGCTCGTGTGCCAACAGTGACCCAAGGCCTCACCCCTTTTCCTGTTCCCTCACTCCACTTTTGCTGGCTTTCATCGCTATTAATTTTTCTTGCTAGCAACTTCTTTTCTAACAAATGGTCCAAACTAAATGGTAATGTTTTAAATAGATTTTTCCATGTGGTTCTTTGTAAAAAGTGCTAGTCTGCCAGAATGGGGCCCAGTTGTCACAACACTACCAGTAGCACTTGCTATAGATCGGGCACCATTCTAAATGACTTCCTGCAATTCAACGAGACTCACAACAAAAACTATGAGATTGGTAGTAGAAGTAGTATTGCCCCACTTTATAGATGAAAAAACTAAGTCACAAAGTGTCCGTGTAAGTTTCTGAAGACAGAAACTAGGTGAGACAACTAGTCAGATGAAGAATTGGTATCAGAGCCCAGAGAGATTGGCTCTATTCTGACTCTAGAGCCTTCTCGGAACCACAACACCACAAGTGACGATCCTAGGGCACAACAGAAGGATCTTTTCCAAAGTCCTACCAGAGAACCCCAGGTTTTGTAAGTCATGGTATAAGACTTGTTCCAATCAATCAGACATTTTCTCTGTACTTCCAACTGCCTTTCTGTGTTGGGCACCCACATCTGTATCTAATTAGAATCTTCCACAGAACCTCGTATCTCGCAATACCTTCATTTTTGGCAGACATCTACAAAACAAATACATTGATGGCCTAGTCTACATTTGGGTGCACCAGTTGTAATAGTTTCAAATTCTTGAATATTAAAAATACCTCTTGCTTAATTGTTTATGGACACAATATCTACATATTTGATAATATCTTTTTTTTTTAACGTTTATTTATTTTTGAGACAGAGAGAGACAGAGCATGAATGGTGGAAGGGCAGGGAAAGAGGGAGACACAGAATCGGAAGCAGCTCCAGGCTCTGAGCCATCAGCCCAAAGCCTGACACGGGGCTCGAACTCACGGACCGCGAGATCGTGACCCGGGTGAAGTCGGATGCTTAACCGACTGAGCCACCCAGGCGCCCCTTTGATAATATCTTTCATTTCCATCCAGAAGCTTTGTTAGGTAGATAATCGTAAATATTTTAATTTGGGGGGAGGGGGAAACTACATCGACTTCTATGTATCCAAATGTTTAATATATACATTACAGCTGTTTTATTTATTTTGAGTACTATGTTGAGGTTCATGAAACACAGAGATTGAGATCTCAAAATCCTCCCATCACCTGGAGTATTCTTAGCTCCCTAGGGAAATCTAAACATCTTGGTCCTTCAGGAAATATTTTAAAAGTGCTAGTCATCTTTTGTTTTGAAATTCAACATAAAATAGTATATACATCACCTCCTTCTCCAACAGGGTACAACAACTGGCAAAAACCTAATAAGGTAACTCCATGGGGTTGTTAAACCAGTGGAGCAAGGTAACTCATGAAAGAATAATCTGAAATTAAAATTTGACTAGAATGCCATTCTTCACATTTTTCCAATACCGAGATTATGTATTTGTACACAATGCAGAACAAGAATTGTGGCAATTATCTGGATAATTTAGGCTAAGGACCACTTTCGCTGATAATAATCCACACAATTATAGTGTCTCTTTTTGGTTTGGCTTGAATTATTCAGGCAGCTGCCTCAATTTTTCCTTTCACTTTCCATCTATAGAGATAATACAAAATAAAAGGAAAACCATCATTGGAATTTTAAACAGTTTCACATTTCATTTAAACCATGAGACTTGTTAGGCTAGAGAAGTCATCTCAAGACGAAGGTAGTTCTACTGTGACCAAAACAATCTATTCGCAGTACCCTGCTGAAAGAATAACTAAGTTAAATCCTAGTTAGCATTCACAATGCTCTCTCCATATCCAACTTTCCAAAGTTAGGCAAAGAAAAATTATCAAACGTCTATTTTGCAGACAGGTACAGCAAAGATGAAAACAAAAATAAGACATTTGTCCAATAATAAACTTTTTTTAATACATGAAAAACTAGATCATTCTCTTCACATCAAACCCAATAGTCTAACCACTATAGAAACCCCAAAATAACAAAATTTTCTAATCAAAGAATTGAGAAGTCATACTTTTTGGTGGTTTTCTCCTTTCATTGTAACAGCCTCTAAAATATAGGAAGTTTTCTCTAGGTTAGTAATATCAAAAACATTTGGAAACTTTCTTAAGTTCTGCCCCCTTAATATCTTGCTAGTAAGCTAAAGGTCTTAATTTTGAAAGTCAAGTAGCTTGACTCAGCCAACCAAAGCAAAATTAAGAGGAAAAAATAAGAAAGGGTAATAAGACTATATTTGAGAACCCTTATTCTTCACAAAATCAGTTGAATCCAATGGGTTGTTTTTGATGTTCCCATTTTGTGCTAAGCACAAATGAATAACCTCATCATGTAATTGAGTGAGTCTAGTGTTTGAATGGGTTCTTTGAATTAGAAACTTAATAAAAGCCTAATCTTCATCTTGAATTTTACTTAAATATAGTTATCTAAGCAGTTATCTAAGCTAAATTAAGCATGAGTACAAAGTAAATGCCAACTAACATGGAGATAAGATCCCAAAGTGGTTCTGAAATTTAGATCTAGGAGTTGGTCTCTCACCAGGTGTTGCTCTTGTGATCCTATTAATCAGAGAAGCAGATCAGAAACTTGGAAAGCATTATCTAATTACACAGGTCAGATCCCTATGGGGGATAGATCCCAGAGTCCTATAGGATCCGATTTCTAAAGGATAAGACTTGGACATATGTATTTTGAAATTTTTCCATATGTGATTTGATGCCTATCTTGGCTAAGAACTACTGGCTGATGTGTCAACTTGAATTTGCTAGAGCAATCAGTATCTTCCATGGTTCTGGTCCTGATACTCCTCCATTTTCATCACCCATGTGTTGCTTTTTTTTTTTTTTTTTACACTGGTTCTACATCATCCCCTCATCTGCCTTGCCTACTTCTACACGTGATTACGTGGAGCATTACAATTATTCTCCCATGCATGGTGGAAAGGAAGAATAGAATGGCTGCTATAGACCAGGCTTTAAACTGGGAGGTGTAAACTCTTTAAGCTGAGAATTAGGCTCCTGGGAAAATGGCCTCCACCATCAGGGTCCCAGAGCCTTGTAGATTCTCCACATCGCCCATATTTGTCATAGTTCAGTGCCAGGGTTATGCCCCAATCCATCGCAGTTCTGATGAACTGTTGTTTCCCTTCACATGCCTTCCCAGGCCTCCCTTATCTCTCCCATATTGTTCATTGTGATAACTAGCAGGGATTCCAATACATAATAGACTTTGATATTTATATTATCACTAAAACTAAAACCATCATTATAGGCAGTTGAACTCTAAAACTCAATTGGTTCTTTCTAATAAGGCCATATCACGCAAGTATTTCTATGAGGATATTATGGAAATTTTGTTACATGGCCATGATTGCCCATCACACTTTAAAATGTTTATAGATAAACATATTGTACCTCTGTTTTATGGCACAGAGCTTTGTGTTTCTGGACTTGTATTTATTTGTGTTTGAGATTAGAACTGGAAGGTTGTTTTATTTTGCTAGGAAATGCCGCCCCAGCCCACCAACTGTGGGTCAACCCACCTATAAACAGAAAGCACCCATATTTTAAAAATTTCTAAAAAAGGACATCACCTTATCCTCCAGTTTGTTGATAGGTAACATACAGATTAACCTTCGATCATGGACACAGGAGACACCTGCACTTCGTATTCTTTCCAGAGCACGACCCCAGACATTCTGCCATTCGATTCTTATGAAGAACTTATTTATAAATCGCAGCAATAATAATTACGGAAGGTTTCCTGAAGGACATGTAATCCCATCATAAATACACAAAATATATCTTTTCCTGCATCAAGCCGGACCTTCAAAGGCTATCTATCTGACTACACTGCTTGCTCCCTCATAAATATCTTACACTGTACTTGAGGTGGTACTTCAGGCTGGGCCACCAGTCACTTCCTTGGCTTCTCTGACAATAACAAAAATCAGCAATTCTCTCGGGTTAGCTCCAGTACTAACTGCAAACCCATGTGTTGAAGAAAGAACGGAACCACAATAGAATTAGGCTCCCGGGAAACTTTGCTCTGTCATCCGGAAAGCTCTACAGTTCCAGCGATCATCTCAAACCCCAGGTCCGCAGCAGGAACTTACTGATTCCACCATTTCTGCCCCTATGAAATCATCACTTCATCCCTCGCTCTGTGTGTCCTTTTCACTGTGTGCCTATTTATTGTTTCAGCTGCCTCTTGGCCTTTGCAACCTCACTTTTCTCTCTGTGCCCTTTGGTTCCTGCTCACACTTCCAAATAATTGCCTCCCTCTGTGTATCTCTTATCTTCAAATGCTCCAAAAGAAAACATCCAATTGTTTCCTCTCAACTTCCATCATCCTTTCTGAGCAAAGCTTTTTTGTCAGATGTCCTTGTAGGCCACTAGCCAGTCTGTAAACATCAGTTGCTCTTGAGTCAAGTGCCCTCCCATCTGCAGGCCAATTAGCTGTGGCCATAATGTTTGTAATTGGGAGGTTGAGTTACCGTGTGTGTGTGTGTGTGTGTGTGTGTGTGTGTGTGTGTGTGTGTGTTGTAAGGAAGGCTGTACTGTGCAGAGCATGGCTATTTGTGGTCAAACCAACTATGTACGTTTTACACAGATCCATAAGAGAAATTTCTCTCACATCTCAATACAAGTAAAAGCTTGGCTTATCATTAGTTTCTGTTGCCTCTGCTCTTTTGAATATCACAAATTTTGTAAACAATACTCTTTAGACTGGCTACTCAAAAATTCAAGGTTAAATCTGTCAATCATTTCTGACAACTACGTAGGATTTTATGGTCCGTGTCTGGAGCTCACCCTACCCATACTTTCATTTTCTTTTCTGTCTTCATTTTACTTCACTTATTCATTCTCATTTTTTAAACCTTTTGTCATATACGTCTATTTAAGCCACACCAAATCTTAATTTCAGAAGAGATGAGATATAAAAAATGACAAAAGCTATAATTATCTATTCATATAATTTTCCATTTCACTAAACTATAAATTTTATTAAGGAAAGCAATCATATTATCGTCTTTGTACCTATAGAACTTCATCCAGTTCTGATCCGCAGTAAGGATTTATCAAACGTTTGTTGAATGAATGAACGGTTCAGTGATTTTTACCAAAATATTGGATAAAGATAAATTTCATGCTGCAACTATTGAGTAAAATACGCATTTGGAAATAATATCATTTTATGGAAATTGGCATATTTTTGATACAATCATGGTAACATTATTGTCAGATCTCAAATTCTGATTTATTCTAGCTACAATATCTCTTTTATTTTCATCAAACAACACAGCTATAGTCACTAACAGCATGAAAGTGAGATTCTTTTAAGTTCATGAAGTTTATGAGAAAAAAAACATGAATTACAGTGAAGACCAAAGCCAATACTTTAAAAGCAAATTGAAAGTTCCTTTAGAAATTGTTTTGGCATTACTATTCATCATTGTGACCTGACTCTGAATGAAGTTGTATTTTCATGTTAGTGTCCTTTGAAATATGTAATTCCATAAGCATTCCATTGTGGTAAAAGCTCCTGTGTCCATCCAAACAGAGAAAACACTGTATCACAAGTTACTCATGGCAAGTTTTTGGCAACTACTTAAAGGGGACAAAGAGGAGGAATTTAACAGAATTCAATCAAAGGCTGGAGATACACATGAGAGAAAAACAAGGCCGAACAGAAAACTAGTAAAGTCAGCAGTATGCAACACTTTACAGGGTTTTAGAACTGCCCAGAAGGAAGGCTGTGTGTAGCACGATGCAACAGCTAATTGATATGTGTAACTACTTTAAGTTAAAGTAAAAACCTCGCTGTGCGAGACAGTAGGAAATCTGGCATGAGGATGTCATGTCATGTTTCTGGAGGGATAAACAGCCAGCCGGGATTTCTTTCCATTGCTTACGAGAGGCCAGGAATGCCATAGCGTCCTAGGGTCGGCTGGTGGGTGCGTCCTGTACAGTTTCAACACGTCACTGAGGGTAACGTCCTGCACCACGTTCAAAGGCTGCCTGGAGAGGAGAGCAAGCCTTCGCCTTTGCTGTTGTACCTCCAGTGCCCAGCTCTGAGCGCCCTCTTATACTGGAAGATAAAAGCCCTTGACCTTTTTACTTAAAACTGAAGTGCAAGATCATAGGAACTGATGATAGTCTACGTACATTCCAGGTCTCTCCTGGAAGCAGTGACACATTCTCTGGGTTTCAGATTCTTATTTAGAAACTTTTAAAAGGGAAGCATCATGGAGGGTGAAATTTGGACTCCTAAAACTCTGCATTAATTATATACTGACTCGGCACTCTTAAAACAAAGCCCTTTGACAAGCGGCCATCAGATACCTTTCAGAGGGGGGAGTCTCGGCTGTTATTCTCACAGCGCCCGTGAAAGAGCACTGATCCTCTCTGGCTGGAGCTTTTGTTTCCAGCCCTTCTTTTTCAATGGTTGTCATGGAATCAACTTATTAACATATGAAAAGCCATACACAACTCTTTTCCCTTTACCCCTACCTCCCCGACCACCAAAGCCTGTTGCTAAAGCCTTAGTCCTTAATATTCATGTAAAGGAGGGTGGGGTGTGAGAACAGAAATAAAATTGTCGGTAAAAAGAAAAAACAAAACAAAACAAAACAAAAAAAACTAAGACGTTTTCAATTTGCATCCTCTGGGGCAAAAATGGTTGATTTTTTTTTTTTTGAAGTGAGAACGTTCTCAATTTCTATCTTTTCACTGACTATCCCCCAGATGATGATAACTGTAGTCTCCTACCCTATCACAATGATTTATTCACCAGAATTGATTTTAATTGCTTCATGAGTCAAAGGAAAGACTTGCATGCTTCTCAATGTACTATGTCAACGGCTTTTGCTTCATTTAGGGTTAATTTCCGTGGTTAATTCTCACATGCTCTTAAAAATAATTTCTAAATTCCCTTAAAATTTTCACTTCACAATTTTCTTGGAACTAATTTTTAAATTTCTCTAAAATTTTCTGGAAGTGACAGAAATTTGTATTTGATTTTGTTCAAGTGAGCTTATGGGTTTGTTGCACGGCAGCTCGTGAAAAAGGCTAGAGTTGTGTTTGTCTTAGAATTGTCTGAGTCCTTAGCAAGAAGCCACCTCTTGTCTCTTCCTGTGTATGTAGTCAAAATGATACATTGTTTTTTGCGTGTAAAAGTAAATCTTGCCAACTCCCCCCAAATACCCTTATGTAACTGACTTGGAAAGCCTCCGAGAATACTAACAGATAGAGAGGAGACTTCTTCAAACAAAAACAACCATCTCATGAAGCACATTATAGTCGACATACTACAGTTATGTAGACGAAACTCCAAATACCACCTGCAAAACATTCTTGCACAGCATATAGACTTAACCATTTTCCAACTTCCAGGCAATTTTGCAACCCTGTCCCTATTTCAGTAATCTTTAGTAAACTTATGGTAGGCTGAATGATGAGAGTCACTAAGTGCTAAGAGCTTTATATGGCTGATTGAATACTCATGACAAACATAGGAACAAAAATGGACCACTTCTTCACTTTGGGGACTTATTATGCTCAACTGGGAACATTCTTTGAAGGAAAGAAATTCTGGTAAAATAGGCCAACTTGGACCAAGTTGATTTGGATAATCCACCTGGATATTCCACAGATTATGTAAAATAGGATTCCTTTGGTTGTCTTCAGCAAACAGCAAATTCAAACAAGAAAGCCAAAGGCGAGGATAGTCATGAACTCTTGTAAGTAGAAAATCCCAGAGAGGCCCTGACTTTAAGCATGACTAGATCTGGATGTCAACGAACATCCAATATTTGTCTGATCCTGTCTCTCCTCCCTCCCTCACTCCCTTCATCTCTTCGCCCTATTGGTGTTTTGTTTTGTTTTGGTTTGGTTTGGTTTGGTTTGGTTTGGTTTTGAGAGAGAGAGAGAGTGTTCCTGGTAGGGGCAGAGAGAGAATCTTAGGCAGCCTCCACTGTCAGCACAGATCCTGATGTGAGACTTGATCCCACTACCCTGAGATCATGACCTGAGCCTAAATCAAGAGTCAGACACCTAACCAACTGGACTACCCATGTGCCCACGCCTTGCTGTTTTTTGAAAGGGCTGCCATATGCACCCTTACAATGAAGACTCCCTCTGAGCACCCCAAGAAAATGGCTGAAGGAAGTTCCAGATTCACATCCATTCTGAAAGAGGTCACTCCTCTCGCCTTGTTCCCATGTAACAAAACCAGGGAAAGATTCTGACTGGCCCTGCTTGACTCATATGCCCAATTTTAAACTGTGTCTTTAAAGCTAGGGGAATATTTGCTGCAGCCTACTGCTATGGCTGGAGGTGAAATGTCTGTTATGCAGTAGGAGAGATGAGAAAGCTTCCTGAGAATGGGTAATAAATCTATAGCTACTTATAATCCACACAGGCCTTTACTCCTCTGTGTTTGAAATGAAATATAACTCAAGTTCACTCGGGCTTTCTCTAATAACCAGCTTCCTTAATTATCCAAACTAGTGAAGGTAGTAGAGGTGTGTTTACTATCCTGAAAATGGAAAGTATTAAAATGTCCTTCAGTAAAAATGTATCTGGTACCCATGCAATGCGAAGTCTTTGACAAGCTGGAATGGATGGATCAGTGCTGGGGAGACACAGTGGAGGCCCAATTCGATTGCGATAAAGCTCTTTAAAAAATAAAAATCAATCAATCAAGATATATGTACCTAGTTCCTACCATGCGACCCACGCTGTGCTTTGCACACTGGAAGAGAAAAAAAAAAATGACAGACATCCAGGCTATCAGACGATAGAAGTAATATGTAATGAGTTCTCTACACAGCCTGGAGGGTAAACTGAGAAATGAATTCGGTTCTTGTCAACCAGGACAATCTATAAGAAAGTGATAAGGTAATGATTTAGCTTGTGTCTAAAGGAAGCCCTGAGCTTAGGCTCCCTAACTGCCCTCTGAGCTTCCTGGACTCTGTGATGTCCTGCAAAGCCCCCATGGTAACAGAGGTGGGATGCAGGATTTGGCTTACCTGGGATGGGCATGAGGAATCTGTAAGACAACATGCTCATCTCCTGCGTGCTTGCTGCCCTTCTCCCAGACTTGGGACGGATGTTCATGTGCTCATGTGATTTTTAAAGCTATCAGGACTGCATTGCCGCCTCCATGTGCTTACGGTTTTCACCTATTACACATCTGGGGGAAAGATGCTGTGCGAGAGAAGCCCAAGCCCACTTTACGACATCTCACCACCCCCCAGTCACCGCACAAAACAGAAATGAATGGGAATCCGGATGTGCAAATCTAAAACATCTCCTCCTGTGTGAACCCGTAAACCATTCTGTCACACGCACAAAGGCCTGTGTAGGCAAGAAGAGCCACCATTCTTTGGAACATCATTATTTGAAGACTTGTCAGGGCCTTAAGGAGTTTCTGCAATTCTGATTCACTGCAGTCACTGATCTGTTTTTTTCTGGGGGGGGTAGGGTGTGAGTGTGTGTGAGTGTGTGTGAGTGTGTGTGTGTGTGTGTGTGTGTGTGTGTGTGTTGAACCATTTGGGAGAGTTACCCACTGATAATCAAATGCCACTACACTCTGTATTCTTACCCAGAATAGCTCATTCAACCGACCTAAAAATGTCCCTATACGCAGTGAATTATATTTCACTAAAAACATTCATTAGACATTCATATTTCTCTTAATAAATTAAAAAGCATCATTAAGAACTATCTCTAATTTCCTATCCCCTATATGGAGTCGCTCATTTCCAATCAAATAGTCCTTCTTTCCTTCTTCAAAACTCAGTTTTGGCACACCTCCACAAGAAACCTTCCCTTATTAAACCCACCCTACTTTAATCAATGTTTCACTTTAACCTGTATAAAAATCTGTGAGATTTGGTGGATAGTCGATCAATTCACAAATAATTATTGGACATTTATAGATGCTTAGTACCGTAAAAGTATGTAAGAAAACAGAGAAAAAGCATAAGACCTCGTCTCTCCCCCCAAGAAGCTTACAGTCTTGCTAAAGAGATAAATAAGATTTACACATAAGAAATATTTTAAAACAAGATAATGTGTGGTAAACCCAATAATTGGTATGATTCAGGTATAAGTAGAAGATTTCGCCAAATCACAATTGGGGCAGGTGGCCACTGGGGCAGGGGAGGTGAGAAAAAGCGGAGGTGAAGAAAAGGAACAGTGTGTGCGAAAGCATCTTGTGCTACATTGCCAGAGTATAAAGAGCAAAAGTCTCTGCTTTCAAATCCTTTTGGAATGACGAGACCCATAAACAGATAAATTGGAAAATAAATAATACTCATACCGATTTGTAGAAGTGCAGGGGCAGATTTACCAGACACACAGGGTGCTGGAATCTGTTGGGCTTTGTGGAGTTTCCAAGGTAAAGTGGGGAAGTTATGGTGCAACCAGGAAGCATTCTAGGCAAGCAGGTCTGGGAAGCTGCCTAACAGGAAAGGTACCTGAATCTCCAAGCCTCCAGTAGCTTATTGTGATTTATTTTCTCATTCTAAATAAACATTCACTTGCTTCCCTAGTTTAGTATTCTTTATCATAAAAAAGCTTCCCTAAATTGCATAAAACTCCATTTCCCAGCACCTGAATCTACCCTGCTGTGAAGAGACTTGCGATGGATTATTTCTCCACAGAGATAGGCCTTGACCTGGGCTTTGAATAGAAAGCCCCCCTGCTGAGCAGACAAAGAAATTGTATTCCAAGTGGGAAGGTTTTGTCTCTGGGATGACTTAAATGCAGACTTTCTCAGAAACAGAGGTAGACTAGATGGCCATGAAAGATCCCTTTCTGTCTGGTGATTTCATAATCTTATAGTATCAGATACTTACATTGTATTAAGTATCACATACCTACACTTAACACAGATCACATTGCCTTCGAATCACAGACTCGCAGGACATTTGCAGGACGGGAGTGTGACCCGTTGTTAAGCACAGCCCCGGGTATGTGTCGGAATTTACCCGTAAACATCAGAATTGAAAAGCTGGTTACTAGTCTCAGAAAAAAAATGTCATTCAAACAGAGGCTCTGAATTGTCATTTCCCTCCTCGCGTTTGTGCAGATTTAAGCCAGGTGATCCATTTCCCAGGTAGCATTTTCTATGAAGCCAGTAATGTATCTTCCTTCAAGTGTTCTGGCTCAGGACCGTTATAAATTACAGAACTCAGTTTGTGCCCACCACAAGTGCTATGGAAAGCTGCCTGGTATAATTGACAGGTCTCAGAACCTGTGGTTGAAAGACCTGAGTCTGAGTCTCAGATCCACCACCTTTTTTTTTTTATGTTTCTTTTTTGAGACCGAGAGAGCACACATGGAGGAGAGGCAGAGAGAGGAGGACAGAGGATCTGAAGCCGGTGGGCTCTGTGCTGAAGGCAGAGCCCCATGTGGGGCTCGAACTCACAAACCGTGAGATCATGGCCTGAGCCGGACACTTCACCGACTGAGCCACCCAGGCGCTTAACCCCCAGATCCAGCACCTTCTTGAAAGTCACCTGATAAATGTTCACTGTAATTTCCATCCTGAGCGATTTCTGGAAGGAGTAACTGGATTAATCTGTCAGATGCTCAAGGCCAACGGTATTCCGTGGTTGGAGTCTTTGGGGATTGATTGCTCTGGCAGTTGTTATATGTGAAATATTTTGAATTCCATCCTGCATGGAGCACAGATGCTGGTGAAGAGTTTGCCTACCACTGGCGGAGCCTATGCGGGGCAATCACAGTTCCAACACAGCTGGCTGTTGGCCGCAGTTCAGTATATAAACATCTCCGGGGGGCATGATGGTTTTGAGCTCCTTGTGGTGGGCACAAGGGCTAATGCCCTAATGAGAAGCAAAGCTGTCAGGCTAGACCCAAAGGCTCTCAATCCCGGCTGCACACTGAATTATCCGGGGAGTTTTTAAAAAAACATTTGTGCCTGGGCCCCACCCTAAATGAATTAAATCAGAATTTCTATGTGTGGGATCATGGTGAACCCTTCCCAAGTAATGTCTCTATGCATCCAGAATTCAGAATCATTTCATTAGACTTCTTTTCTTTTCTTTTTTTTTTTTTTAACGTGTATTCAATTTTGAGAGAGAGAGAGTCAGAGCGTGAGTGGGGGAGGAACAGAGAGAGGGAGACACAGAACCGGAAGCAGGCTCCAGGCTCTGAGCTGTCAGCACCGAGCCCCGACGAGGGGCTCGAGCTCATGAACCATGAGATCATGACCTGAGCCGAAGTTGGATGGTTAACCGACTGAGCCACCCAGGTGCCCCTACACTCTGTTCTCATTTAGCATATGATGCCAAGAGTACCTTAACCTGTTGCCCCTGCATCTGCAGGCACTGTAGCAAGTGTCTACTTTCTAAGTGAAACATCCTCTTATAAAGGACCTACTTTATACCTACTATCCATGACTCCAAGCAAGAGGGCCCACTGCTTCATGCCCTACATTTTATAAGGCCCAGTCTGGTCTTTCAACCGTGCTTCTGTTCATGGGAAGAACGGTCCACGGGATCAAGGGGTAGTCTCACACACATACACCCTCAACTATGCTTTGTGTTCTCGAGACCCTGGAGTTCCCTTTCCAATCCAGCAGAGTCCATTTCCAGGACATGGGTCAGGCTTCTTTCCTGGGTCTGTCCACCCGAGTACTAACTGGCACACCTCTAAGCAAAAAGAACTGGCCCAGGGGGACTGTTGGCCGGAGTGTCAATGGAACTTTGACACACAGGGTAGTGTCCCACATGAGGTTGGGAGGCCACACACATTGCAGGATTGAGCCAGGTATGAAGAGAAGACCGTGGACCCAGGATCAAGGGCAGTGGGCTGAACAGTGAGAGGCCAGCTCCCACTGGCCATTGTGTTCCAGAACGGATCTCCAAGGAGTCAGAGAACTCTAAATCTGAACACAAAGTCTATCAATGAAAACATCCTAGAGTGATAGTAGACCATATGTGGTGTTTTACTTAAGCGTTTTCAAGCTTGAATAATAACTTTTAAGGATTTAAGCATGTGGCACGTGGGCCTCCATTTGTACGCTTACGCCGGGCCACGCAAATGTCAGAGGCAAACCCAAAGGACACATCTTTGCCCTACTTCCCTCCGGGATGTTTTCTTATTTGAAATCAGCAGCCATGGAACCTTTCCAAGGCTGTTTAAATGCAACGAGAATGTGGTCCATCAAAAATGCTGTCTGGTTTTATTGCACACAAGAGGTTGTTAACTCTGGCAGTCTCACCAGATTCGGGTATGTTCTCATTGTCTCTTCAGTCTCCCCAGCCAAATCCTAATGGGGGAATGAGTCTGTGCCTATGAGGTCGTCGGGAGGGGCTGTGGAACATGCAATCAGGTAAATCATCAAGTGTTGAGTCGAATGATAGACAGCTTCTGCTCCTCTGACTTCATTTTCAATTTTGGGATTTGTTTTGTTTTGTTTTGTTTTCCTTTCTTTTGTTTTGCCTTTTTGGCAGCAGGAAAGAAAAGGAATGGTCTTTTCCTCCTATGAAACCTGGAGCATGATAACCGCGCTGGGTCTATACGAACACTGTCGGAGGCTCTCAGAGAACAGGGACGGGTCATAGCCTACATATGAAAATGTGTAAGAGACCATCATCATCCCCTTTCCCCCATTTGTTAATGTGGCAGCACTTACGAGGGTGTTAGAAGGGAAGCATGGCTGTGTCTTAAGAGAAGCTACAATAAGGAAGTGGTGGGAGTTGGGCAGAGCAGGCCAAAGACAGAATTCAGTTCACACTTTATAAATCTAGCCCCAGTGTATGTGAACCGCTTCGTCAACTAGACTATATCAGGCAAGGAAGAAACTTAAAGGAAAGCAAGAGTTATTCTCAGGCAGTCACTTCTGCCAGTGAAATGAGCCAGGAAACCCACAGGGGTAGGAAATTCCAGAACCCAGGCAAATTCTATGGAGACCATGTCTCCACAGCTGCCCAAGCAGCTCATGCATACTGCGCACCATGGAGGTGGCTAGGCCCTGAGAGGAAATGGAAGTCCCTGAGCCCAGGTTTCTGGGGAACAAGGCATAGGCCCCAGGACAGGCAGGGAGTTGGTGGCGGGGGGGGGGTCCCTCCAGGTCTACAGGGGCCCTGAAATGTGGCGGTCGCTGGTAATTCTATGAGAACAGGCAGGCAGGAAGGAGGCTGGTATGGGAAGTCGCACTCTCACAGATGTTAGCATAAAAGAGCCTGTTTACTTGGTGATTCGTATTGTGAAATAAAAGGTTCAGGTTTCATCTGCTTCGGGAAGAAGGGTTATTTTCCCCCACGGTGCGGTCTGTGCTGTGGCACTGAGAATGAACAGTGCTGACTGGCTTCCCTGATGCCTCTCTCAGCAAGGTGGGAATCCAGACTTGGGTTGGGTCATCTCCTCCGGTGCCGTGATAGGTGGGGGCTGGGGACCCGTCTGTATTTCTGCATTGATGCAATAAGTAAAGGGCAGAGGAGTCAGCTAGTCTCGCTTTGGGTTCTCTGTATGGGAGCCTCCCGAAAGGTCACCGACACCAGCTTCCTCCCAATGCCACTGCAGCACTGAGGGTGGGAAGGACTGGCTGAGCTCAGTCAGATGCATAAACTGCTCACAAGTAGGAAGAGATGGCTTAGACCTGCACAGGCAGCCCAGATCGCTTTCACCGGCAAGAGGGAATTTTTATCGGTTCTCTGCCTCATCTAGTTTAACGATCTACCAGAAATTCCTGGGGGTGGACTAGAGATGTCTTCACTTTCCCTTTCCAGAACTGACTTCATACTTTGCTAACATGGACCTTTGGCTTGTTATTGGCAGACATGTGGGTAAATGGCCCAATCCTCAGTAGACTGAGGTTCATAGAGCGTGTGTGGGATGAGCCTCGGATGGGACTGGAAGATCAGAGTGGACCGATGCATGGCTCTTCTGCCCCGGGTCCGGGGAAAAGGGTGAGCATTCTGGACCCCAGAGACGTGCTGCTTCTCTAAAGCCTCGGTTGACAAGGGCAAACACCACCTAACCCCTTAATCCAGTCTCTAGAAACAACGAGATCATCTGTCACCATTATTTAAAATGCACAGAAACCCAAACCAACAAACAAGCATTAACCCCTTACTTCTAGCAGGCATTGTGCTCTGCAAGGGATAAAATAAGCCTCTGAAGCAACAGCTCACAGGAACTGGAAGAGAGCCACACGTGGTCTCGGGGATGCCCGGGACACGAGCTGAGGTAGGAATCTGAGACAGAGATCTCCAGCTGCTTCACCTGCCCCCAGTCTCAGTTGGCCTGGGAAGTCCCTTTCATGTCCTGGGACAAGTCCTATGTAGCATTATCATGGGCAACACGTTCATGCAGCCACAGAGCCACAGACAGGGTGGGACAGTCAGCTTGGCAACTCATTATCACTAATCTATAAACGCCCCCCAAACGTCGCAGCAATCCATGTCCACTGATTCCGTCCCAGTGTGTTTGAGGGAGAAAGAACATCCCTTAGTAGGACAAACGTATTACAGCTGAGTATCTTTGAGAAATGGCAGGAGGGTCACCAATCAAAAATCGTGATCACAGCTGAATTCTGACCATGGAAAGTGTTCAGCACAGTGGTCTTTATAAGAATGTTTTATTTTGTTATCTGAATGGTAAACACTTTATTATGTCATAAACAAATTGAGCTTAGAAAAAGCACTGAAGAATGGAAAAAGTGTTATCAATATTTTTCCTGCGGAATGTTCCTACTGGAAATGAAAGGAAACTAATTGGAAAGAACCTGGTTTATATATAATATTTAATAAAAGATGATTCATTTCTCTGTATTCCCAATAAGATGAGTATTGGGCTATTTTTTAAAATGTTATTTTGAAAGACTATTAAATCATGTAACAGCCCAAGTTGCCTCAGGTCCTAGTCAGCCCTGGTGGTATTCTTTCCAAAAAAAAAAAATTTTTTTTTCTAGAGTAAATAATTGAATATCTACTCAAATTGTTCATGGGCCAAATATAGCAGAACCACTGCCCTAAAGACAGTAAAATAGATATTTCCCCTGGAAAGTACCTACCGATAAAAAATAATAGACCGAAGAGCTGAATATAGTCCAGTTTTCCCGGTGGTCTTAATTACTGAATTAGTTTGATTACATGGTTAATCAAATTGACTGGATTAGTTTAAATAGCTGGGGGGGGGGGGGGAGCACATTGATCCTTTTTCCTGGGTGGTAGTTTATGTCAAATAAACATGGTCTTTCCAAAGTATCTCTAGGGAATGAGATTTATTATCGTTCTTTGATAAATTTTTCCAATGATTAAATGCTTTAAAACCCAAACGCCATTTTGCACATCTAAACTTTCTTGGTATAAACCTATTTTCTCTTTGCTCAAAATCGCTTTTAAGACATAAGTATCCTCACAGTTTCATCTGCCACCCTGAAAAAAAGTACCCATCTGATTCATAATAAAATACCAACTGCTTCATGTTGCCTAAAAGACCCATCCATAATCTCTCTACTCACCTCTTTATGTCTCTGATCTCATGTCCTCCAACTCTGCCCTTGCTTACTCTGTTTTAGGCACACTGACACCTGATAGCAATAAAAAATACTAGCCACATTCCTGCCCCAGGACCTTTGCACTTGCTGTTTATGCCACCTAGAGCCGTTGTTGGTAGATGTCTACTTGCATGTTTTCTCATATTACTCACGTTTCTGCTAAATGTTGCCGGAGACTTTCCCTGCCATCTCCATATTAAAAAAAAGCTACTCTACAATTGTGCAATTCCGTAAGATTCTCCATTTACCTTTTTCTTCCCTTCTTTGAAATTCTTTCCCATAAATATGTTTGTATCTATTGTATGTTTCCAGTTGTAAGATTTGTGAGATTGGGGACTTTACTGGTATATCCCCTAAACCAAGTATAGCTTTTTTTAGGTATTATTGAACATGTCTATGTGACAGACAATGAGACATGTACTAAAATCCAGATGCACCAGAAAGATGTGGAACCAGATGTTTCCAGTGCGAAGGGTAGGATGTTAAGGGGTCATAAACGTTGTGAGCCTTTCTTTCTTTCCTGCTGTCTAGCAAAGCAAAGACAAGAGGTATAAAATCTTCTTCCATAGGCTTTTCAATTTTTTAAATATGTACGTATCCTATTTGGATTGCTTTTGCAATTCTCAACGGTCTTCTCTTTATCTTCAGATGAATTTCTTTCCTTCATAAAATATTTTTAGCAGACTGAATTTTCTCTTAAACAAAAGGTAAATTTTATGGTTGCGAAAGGGCACGGCATGTTTTGTGAATTAATTGTTTTTTGACTCTTGTGGATAACCTGAAGTCATAGTTTTCAGCAAGATTAATTACAGACGAACTCAAACAATTTTAGAGGCTCAAATTGGCCAGGGCTCAGGAAAACTACCAGAAGTGAAGATATTCATCTAATGTTTCTGCAACATTTAAACAGAATGCCCACCATGAATGTGAGCCCCACCCCAATGGCAGCAGGCCAGACTTACTTACTCATCACTGTGGTAGCCACCTGCTTCCTCACAGAGTGCCAGGTAGTGGTGAATATGTTAGTGAACAATTGCTTCTGTGTCGGCTTCAGTGTGCTCAATCAATGCTTTCCCCTCCATCCTGATGTTGTGGGATATTTTACTTTGTTTTAGTAATATATTGTGTCTTCCCTTCCTACTCTCTTGAAGAGATGCTGTCTCTCTAGACGGACGTTGAAACGGTGTCTTCTCAAGTTGTGCTTTGATTACAAGCGCCCCACACCTTAATTCTCAGTATTTCTACTTCTCTTCCCATCCAAAATAAATACCCCCTACAGACTTTGAAACGGATAATGAAGCCAATTCTTTCTGATTCTCCATACAAACAGTTTGGGCTAAGCTTGAGACTTTGGCCAAGATTTAGGACAGTTCCTATGTTGTCAAACATGTTTAGCCATCCCAGAGGGGAACTTTATTCTACTGCTTCCTACACGGATGGGAGAGAGAGAGAGAGAGAGAGAGAGAGAGAGGTGATGGCAAGTTATGGGAAATAGGAAAAAGGCCTTTCTCTTACCTCTGGGGACTGTCGATAGTTGATATGGAAGATTACACTGGAACAAAGATTGCATTGCCGGTTTGTGGAGTTTATGCTCCACTTGTACTGCATTATTATAGACTAGTTCTATTGTCTTGGTGGACAATAGAGGGTTTTATTTCAACATTACGCACAGAACTCCTGTATGGTCTCTTTCTTCCCTCCCCCAGATGCAGGAAGATATTTAGTATCAGATTTCTGAAGGAGCCATGTCAAAATGAGGAGGTATAAACATTTCTTTTTCCCCCCCCCCTTTTTCCCCCACCCCCACACCGTCGGCTTTCAAAGCCCAGTATTCTGTTGCTTGTGATAGAAGACTAAATTGTAGCACATCAGAGTGTGGCCCTTCTCCGTCAATTCTGCACAAACAAAAATGAGTTATAAAAAAGAATCCCGGAAGAATGATTTCCATTTCAAACACCTGAGAGGTAAGCCTTTCAGTAATTTAAGGACTTTAAGTAATTTAAGGACAAACATGATTTTACACGTAAATACTCAGAAAATTCTGCTTTTAGGTAAAATTTCTTATCTTTCTTTCTTCTCCCTGGTCCTGCCTTGTCATATGCACGTGCAAAACCAGAAGTTCTATATTCCCAAGTAGATACACAAACACACAACCACTGTATATTCACAGTAATTGTTTCAATTAAACCATGGCTTACTAGTGTCATCTGCTGGGACGGATAGCCGGTGATATTGTCAAAACTTGTGTTCAACTGATCTTTGTGTTCTTTCCGATGCTTTGATTTTCTCTTCCCATCGACGAGTCGGGGATTATCCTTAAATAGACAGTCTCATGCAGGGAGCCTGTAGATTGGGGCATACTCAACCCAAAGTGAAGAATTCGCAAGTCTTTTTCTTTCTTAAATTTGAATAAGAGACAAAAATTATTCCAAATAATCCATGACAACAATCTAATGTCAACATCCTAAATTTTCTAAATTATCCATGCCAGTGCCAGCAATTAAGGGCAGTTCCTTGTTAGATGAGAAACCCTCGTCCCCCACATATGCTCAACCTTAATTATTGCCAATTAGGCTGTTTCATCAAAAGTTTGGCCTGGTCAGATTATTTGACTGTTAAGTAATTGCCACCTAAAGCTATTCTGACCTGTCTCCTGCTAAAGGAAATTGGTGTAATGAGAATGCAGCTTTTGTGTCACCTTGTATACTTATACTTCCTGTGCTATAGTTTCCCCACCCTCAAAACAGCAATGCTTCATGGGTCTCAGAGGGATGGATGAGGGTTGAACAGGTGGTGCCCCGAAGACGCCCTTGCACTTGGGAAGTGTGGGGAGCAAAGGGTTGGACAACGAAGCATATTGGGCTTAAAATGATGATAGTCATTAATTATGTGCCATTAGATATATGCCTTTTAAATCACTGATTGAGTCCCTTTCATAAGTAAATCATGGGCACAATGTCTGTGAAATAACTTGTTACAATTTTTGAAGGCTTAACAGAAGTGTAACTGGTTGTATTGTTTCACTAATCAACACAAACTCAATTCTCTGAGGACATAAAATAACACGCCCATGTTACGTATCATCTCTCCTCTTCCTTTTATTCGTACTGCTACCGCCAGAGTTCCCATCTTACCACACCACCCTTTGAGTGCTGCCATAGTTTCCCACCTGACCGTCCTCTCTCCTGTGGTCCATCCTGCAGAGTGCCCTCAATCATTTTCTTTCTTTTCTTTTAATGTTTATTTATTTATTTTTGAGAGAGAGAGAGAGAGAGAGAGAGAGAGAGCACATGAGCAGGGGAGGGGCGGAGAGAGGGAGACAGAGAATCCCAAGCAGACTCCATGCCATCAGTGCAAAGCCCGATGAGGGGCTCGATCCCACAACAGTGAGATCGTGACCTGCGCTGACATCCTGAGTTGGATGCTTAACCCACTGAGGTACCCAGGCGCCCTCCATCCTTAATCATTTTCTTAAAGCACAGCAAAGTCACCAAGATCCTACTTAAAATCTTTGACTATCTCTTCATGGCCGACGGAATTAAGACCAAATCACTTAGCCTGAAATTCTGGCTCCCAACTGTTTTTCCAGTCTCAAGCCCTTGAGATCTCCTCAAGGTGGAGATCTAAATGTCACTTATTTTGGATTACTTCTTGACCATAGAATGCCCTTCTAACCTCCACGTTGTTGCCTCTGCTGCAGCTCCTCTGCCCAACACTGCCCTCCAATCTTTATCAAAAGGAACTAGACCCTTCAGCTCCCATATTATTCCTGCTACAGCCAGATCCCTTCTATTTCAGATTTCTGGAGCACATGGTCTGCATCACAGATACAGTACGTCATTAGTGCCCGGAATATTATGCGTATGGGTACAAGTGCTAGGCTTCCCACCAGAATGCAACCCATGGAAGGCAGGGGTCACATCTCGCATGGCATATTACTTGGCACAATGCCTTGTTGGAGAAGGAAGATGGTGTTGCCTAAATATTCACTTAGTGAATGAACAAATAAAACTGATGAAAAAATAAAAGCAGAGCTATAAGGAAAAAAAGAAACAAAGAAAGGACCATGATTTTTTTTTTTAATTTTTTTTCAACGTTTTTATTTATTTTTGGGACAGAGAGAGACAGAGCATGAACGGGGGAGGGGCAGAGAGAGAGAGGGAGACACAGAATCGGAAACAGGCTCCAGGCTCCGAGCCATCAGCCCAGAGCCTGACGCGGGGCTCGAACTCCCGGACCGTGAGATCGTGACCTGGCTGAAGCCGGACGCTTAACCGACTGCGCCACCCAGGCACCCCTGATTTTTTTTTTAAAGAATGGCAAGTCGTTTCATCTGTCAGTACAATGACCGTCATAGACATGACCAAAACATGCTAGGAGCCATTTCTTATGCAAATTCCAAGTGGAAGGTGATAACTTTGTACCAGAACTAAATGCATGTGTATCTAGCCTGCATCAGGACTAAATATGCTCACTCTAACACCATGCTTTTCCAGGTTAAGTAAATGGGCTGGTCAGTTGCATCATTAAGTATCTTTAGTTAACTCTGAGGTAAGCATCCTAGGAACTTGATTAGAAAGCAAGGACTGTTGAGGAATGCATTAACCACTCCGCCTCTAGAATTTCCAGCCTGCTCCTCTAATCTGCACACTTTGGACTTGAGCTACTGCCTCCTGTCGGCTTTCTGCCTCCTAGCCCAGTCAGCTCTGCTCACTGCAGACTGGCCCGTCCCCATAGCCAGAAAAGGCAGGAGCCAATTCCTTTACTTGTCCTGTTGCTACCTGTCTCCTGACTGGAGATTTAGTGCAATTCAGGGGCTTTTGTATACTGACAGACTCTTTTAGTTTGTCTGACGTTGAACTCAAGGGGAGATTCTTGTCAGCAACCAAGGACTTCTCCCTTCAGTCCTGAATACAGTCTTATAGATATCATAGTCCCTAGAATTTACTTGTGCCACTAAATGTATGAATGTGTAGACAGAATTTTCCACCCCTAGAGTCTCTAATTATTTAATATGAAGCCATCCATTTTATCTTTACAGTTCAAACATCTGGACATAAGCCAAGGCAAGCGTATACTTGGGCTCAGTATGTAATAATGAAATTCAAATGCGTATAATAAAACATGAAAACTATACCCTTCCCAAAAAAATGTCTTTCAGTTAAGGCATCAGTGAAGCCATGGTCAATTCAAAAAGATGATTCAGTTCACAAGATAGTGCGTGCCTGGATAATGAATTCCATTAAAGCTGTGCAGAAATTCAGAGCTGAAAGTCTGAAAGCATTTGCAAAGATGATGCTTATACTAGTCCTTAAATGCCCTGGCAAGGCAAACCATAGAAGATAATAAATCAATGATTGAAGGGTAGAAGAGAGACAATATCACAGCCTTTAGAAGGATTTTGGATGATTTAATGAAATTCCTTACTCTATATTTTTTAATTTTTCTATTAGAAACAATCCACTAGAATTTATTGATATTATAAAATGTTATTTTTCACACAATAAAAAGTAAATACCATATAATTAGTTTGCCAATTGTATGCCACTTGAATTAAGAAATTGATTTGAATATTCGATGCATACATTATTTTTTATATCGGTATTATCAGTGTTACACTGATCTCAGATATTCCCTGCCTTCCAAGTACGAGATGACAGACACACTCTGGATGTCTGTTTGCTTTCCCGTAAGTGTCATTTTCAGAAACTTATAACATAGCTTCACAGCCCAAGGAATGAAAAGCATTTAAAACCAAGAGGCTGTTTTTGACCTTGTGTTTCAGATCATTTACGCTGAGGAGTCCTGTTGATCACGTGGTGTCTGTTGGCCTCACTGATTTTGATGGCATAGGTGTAAGAGTAAATGAAGAGGCTGTCTACATGGTGTGGTTTTAAGGGTGGATGCCAGAAATTCCACCAGGAAAGCTTTCTTTTTGTCTTTCACATCTTTGCTCCTTTTAAACTTGCAAATAACCCTTCACAGCGCAGACATTTGGTGGACACATCAATCATTGGTCTATTGGTGATAGTGGAAGACCTGGGAGCTTCAGGCCTTGGACGGGGACTGGCAAGAGGAATAGGGAGAAGACAGATTCAGAGGAAAGCATGTACCCGAGGAGCGTGGGGCAGACAGAAGATTATCCTGGAGAAACCAAGCATCTCTGAACCTAGCCTACCTCCGGTTTGGGCTGTGCTCCCTCCTACATACGGTCCTGTGATTAACCAACTCTATCATGTGAAAGGGGTAGAGCTTCTATAGACAGGGTGACCACAGGCTTTTAATGAAAACCCCCTTGTGATAAAACCACAGTCATATGCAACAAATTAGATCGTAGCAAGGCATTGGAAAAGATGTTTTCAGCGATGAAAGTATTACTATTAGGAAGACCACGTAATTTGTCATTCAGATGAAGACCCAAAAAAGGCTACCATTTATATCACGATGGCTTGACATACAGGTGAACTGCGTTATCCTATGTAAGCATCCATTTTTAGCCATGAAGAACCATTATTATCTTTCTGGTATATTGGATAATTAATTTTCTTCTTTAGTTGTCCTTGAGAGTTGAGTGATTGATTCCTAGCTACTACTGTTTACAAATGGTATTTGTTTTCTAGTTCCTGATCTAGTCTGCCATAATGTATTAGCTGCTTAGTTAACTCAATAAACTCTTCACGGATAGCAGACCTTGCTTGGGGTGACCAGTGGCAGGCCCATGCACCTGCAAAAGTTAGGTGCTTCTCCAACAGGAAGGCAGTTCTTATATACACGATAAGGATTGCTCCTGGAAGACTTTGCCACAAGAAAGATCTGAAAAGGAGGCTGAGTCCTTGCAGGAGGAAAGAAAACCTTTTCAAGCAGTGAAGGAAAATGCTGAGTAAGAGAGAATGGAAAGAGGCTTCGTAAAACCTCTGTGACCAAAAGAGTGATTGGCTTATTTGTTTTACAAAGATATGCTATAGTTTTATTTCCACGTTTCCCCAAGTTGCATTGGACCAATTCCCATGATGCCAAGCTCTGACTACTCCTCTTCCTCTACTTAAAAAGTAAAGACTGTGTGACGTTGTCGTCCCCAGGTAGAGACCTTCATGTCCCAAGGACAGGATCCTTCACTGGGAATAGATTCTGAATCACATGAAGCAGTTGCTTGACCTGTTTTGATTTTGTTTGCTCTGCTTAGGAAATAGAGTATCACTCAGGAAGTTCTAAGGTTTACCCTCCTGAGCTAATATAAGAAGAACAACAACAACAACAGCAGTGCTGAGAATGGTGCATGGATTTCAATATAATGCCCTGTAAACACTTTTCATTCTATGCTATGCTTTTTGTCAAAAAAGCAGGGGGAGCATTTTAATGCGATCACATGCACATACCAGGCCCTGATTTTCCTAAATTGCACTTACTAAATGGAATTTGTCTCCCAAAGCACAGCCCCATTTCCCCCCTAAGGGACACGCTATTTAAATTCTCCAGTGACACTTGATTCTGTACAGTTCAAGGTTGAGCCAAGGCTGTAATAAATCCACCTTTAAACACTTCCATTTATTTATCAGGAGGTTTTAAATTATTTGATTCTATATATTCTGTTTTAATAGACCGAAGTGTATAGCCAGGGAACTTAATCCCTTAGCCTTTTCACCTAGTTATTCTCTGTTTATCACTTCACTTTGATTAGAAACATACTTATGACCATGCTAGGGGCTGAGTAAAACATAAAACGGAGAGCTTTGCTGATAGTTTAGAATGCAGAAAAAGCAAACAGCAACTTTCTCCACATTTCACTTTCCTAACTGTTCCACTGCTGTCAAAGGATGTCAGCTTTAGTCAAGACTTCTAAATGTGTGTCTCAAAAACTCTGCGTAAACTTAGTTCTGAAATCCTTAAAATGCCAGCCGTGCTTCCTTGCGCACAGCCCTTAGTAGAGCAGCCCAGGTTGTCATGGTGAAATGGGTCAGCGCTGTTTGCCGGGCAGCCCATGAAACTGCGAGCAGGCTGCTGGCGTAGTGGTGGCAACGCGGGGCCAAAACAGTCCCCAATCTATAGCTGAATCTAGGTCACCGGGATTCTTTGATGCTGCAGCTGTCCGTGTGGGACTTCCATCTCCAACAGGGCTCACAAAGCTCTCATGCACCCCGGGCATCCCCTGTAGCTGTAAACATTGCCATTTTGCTAGATCCCCTGCTTCTGTTGGCCATGTGTTATTCTTGGGATTAATCGAGGATTCCCAGTCATGTGAGCTGGAGAACATTCTGTGTGTGTGCGTGTGTGTGTGTGCGCACGCGCGCACTCACGCGTGCACATGTGGTGTGTGTGTAAGAAAGACACTGAGAGTGGGGCGCCTGGGTGGCGCAGTCGGTTAAGCGTCCGACTTCAGCCAGGTCACGATCTCGCGGTCCGTGAGTTCGAGCCCCGCGTCAGGCTCTGGGCTGACGGCTCAGAGCCTGGAGCCTGTTTCCGATTCTGTGTCTCCCTCTCTCTCTCTGCCCCTTCCCCGTTCATGCTCTGTCTCTCTCTGTCCCAAAAATAAATAAACGTTGAAAAAAAAATTTTAAAAAAAAAAAAGAAAAGAAAAGAAAGACACTGAGAGGCAGAGATCTTGCTCTGGAGCCTGCAGGCTGAAATTGCCTTTTAAATGCACATTTCTACAGAGTGAACTAAATATTAATATCACATTCCTCTGTTAATGTCAACACCAGCAGCAAGATTTGGCAGCTCATAAAATGAGGAAGAACTTAGGCTTTTCTCCATGCGCACCATGTGCATTTTTTTTTCCTGGGTACCATTTAAGTTAACACCGTATCTACAGTGTGTCTAAAATGGCAGGGATGCAGTGAGATTGGCAGGGAGATGAGAGAGAGAGAGAGCTTGAGCATCTGGGCACTCTTGACAACAGGGCTCCTGTCCCTGGCAAAGCTCTCCATCGTCCTAACTTGTTGGAGCTGGGCGCTATACATTTGCACCCACTTATTTGACATTACTTTTTAAGATTTTTTTTAACGTTTATTTATTTTTTGAGACAGAGAGAGACAGAACATGAACGGGGGAGGGTCAGAGAGAGGAAGACACAGAATCTGAAACAGGCTCCAGGCTCTGAGCTGTCAGCACAGAGCCCGACGTGGGGCTCAAACTCACGGACTGCGAGATCATGACCTGAGCCCAAGTCGGAAGCTCAACCGACTGAGCCACCCAGGCGCCCCGACATTACTTTTTAAGTATACATTACCCTTTCCATTCTATTTAAAAGCCGTGATCTACATTTTTAATGTAGACCAGCAATCTTCTTTATATTTTCATGATTCTTTTTTCCCCTATGGTTGGTTTTCCCATTTCTGACACATTTTTCAATTGAAGAGCAAGCATGTTTTTTTTCAATTGTTCATCCAGATATCAGTTAGGATTTCCAAAGTTTCTGACTCAATGCCAAATGCACATACCTACGCGCGCGCGCGCGCGCACACACACACACACACACACTGCTAGTATGTCACTTGCTGCCTCCTAATCTGCACTATATAAAAACCTTAAAATAAAGGATCTTTTCTCAATTTAAGTATAGAGAAGAAAAAGCCTTTCAATCTCTACAAGAGTAAATGTGTGAGGTAGGAAAATTTACATTTATCCACTTTTTCTTCTGAGAAAAATGTTTAGAAAGAAGAAAGAAAGAAAGAAAGAAAGAAAGAAAGAAGCAATATGACATAGATCCTCAAATATCAAGCCACTGAAAAAGAGAGGAGGAAGGCAACACTTGATGGGATGCGGGCCATGTGGAAGGATTAACCCTTCTGCACTCTGAAAGCAGAGGGAATAAAACAAGAATGGTTACCATTATGCACTGAATTGTGTCCCTCCCCAAATTCATATGTTGAAGCCCTAAATGCCATGACCTCAGAATGCAGCTGCGTTTGAACACAGGACCTCTAAAGAGGTCATTGAGGTTAAATGAGGTCATATGGGTGGGGCCCTTGTCCAACAGGACTAGTGTCTTTGTAAAAAGAGGGAGAGACACCAGGTACAGAGAGGACAGGCCATGTGAGGACATAGGGAGAAGACACCATCACCGAGGTGAGAGGCCTCAGGAGAAACTAGTCAACTAATACAGTTACAAACACAAATAAATTTGGAAAATAGTGTACAGGAATTTGAACGCATTTTTTTGCCTTTGCTGGGCATCTAAGACCGTTAGTAATGAAGACAGCTATCCTTGTGCATTACATGTCAGGAAACACGCTGCATCCGTTGATGCATTATCTCACCGAATCCTCACTAGAACCCTAGAAGATAAACACTGCCATTGCCCCTATTTCACGAGAGGGAATTGTGTGTGAGCGCACGCATGTGCATATACATGCACACATGCATCCATGAGCTCATGGAGTGAATCAGTTGACCAGAACCTCAAAGATAGACAATGGTGGTCATTCAGATGTAGATAGTCTCCCTCCAGACCCAGCGCTTGACCACCACACAACAGGCACGTCTCCAACCACATGGACTGCCTGAGGCCCTTCCTGTAGAAACCGTGTCTTCCCAGAATTCCCATCACTTCCTGTCAGGAGGTACACCCTCCCTGCTTCCTCCCTGACTCATATCTGCCAATTCAAAGCCCAGGTGAGATTCTAGCAAGCCATAGATGCCCACTTATGCTGTCAGTTTCCTCTGTATCCTGAAGCATAACAATCTATGCATTACAACAGCATGCCTGCATATTGCTGGGAATTATCATCAAGTGTTTGCCCGGGGATATGTCCTGTGTCTGTGTCTGGAGAAAAAGCTTCTTGAGGGCAGGGGCTAGACTTCCTCTCAGCATCTATCTATGCTTCCTCTCAGCATCTAATACTGAAGAAACACTATTTGACTGAAGCTTCCAAAAATAAACTTTAGTACAGACACTGTAAATAAACCTAAAATCTATGAAAACACCTCAATAATAATCTGAGGTGTATGATTTCAGCTATATTAAGAGTCTGGCCTGCCTTGCCCCTTTGAGACTCTAGATGGGTGTCATGGCCAACGGTGGTTATGCAAGGACAAGTGGGGAGCAAATCCAGTGACCCACAGCTGAGTTTGGAACTGTTTTGCATTTCCTACTCAAGCATCCCTACATTCCCCTTACATGCTCATTTCCAACATTCACCAAATTTCAAATAGACAGTTTGTTTCGTAGAAGATGCAAAGTTTTAAAGTCAGATACTTAATACCTAAGAAACTTTAAGCAAGTTAATGTTTCTGAATTTCAGTCTTTTCTTTGCAAAGGAATGATAATAATTCTTACTTCAGCATCCTTACCATAGCCTCATTGGGTTGTATTAAAGTTTAAAAGAAGCAATATGTATAAGATGCCGGGCACAGAGCAGATATTCAGTGTATGTTAAGGCTCCCTTTTCTCACTTCTTCCCGTGCCAAATATTAAAAAAAAAAAATCAACAAACTGTCGCTAGTAATGAAATTGCTCTGCATAGCCATTCAAAAAAGCTTTCCAATCGTACTAATATTTAACATTTGATGGCGCCCCTGGGTGGCTCAGTCAGTTAAGCGATCGACTTTGGCTCAGGTCATGATCTCGCAGTTCACAAATTCAAGCACCGCGTGGGGCTCTGTGCTGACAGCTGGGAGCCTGGAACCTGCTTCGGATTCTGTGTCTCCCTCTCTCTCTGCCTCTCCCCAACTTGTGCTGTCTCTCTCTGTCTCTCTCTGTCTCTCAAAAATAAAGAAACGTTAAAAAAAACTTTTTTAATTTAACATTCGATTAAAGATTTGCTGTTTATAAAGGGCTTTTTAGGAGCCTTAACATCTGATCCTTAGAAAAAGTTCCATGAAGGAATCAAAGCAAGAATTATTACCACTTCGATTTTAGAGGAAAAAATTAAAACTACTGTAAGGCTTCTATAGAACAAGTTATGTTCTTGTCATAACTTACTCAACTGGAAATCAAACTTACTCAACTGGAAAGTCACAAAGCTCAGGTTTAAACCGAGAGAATCAGGATCTTTCTGGGAAAGCACAATGACTCCCCGAACTGGACTCTGGGTAAGATGACTGTTCTGAAAAACACAATGCAGACATTTAGCATGTTGTGTGAGCAGTCATGGCAAAGGATTCTGCTGCTTTTTTCTCCAGTTTTCCTTAAGTTGTACTATCTTCTTGGGCTATTTTCAGTATAAAGGAAAAACTTATCCTTTTCCCATTTCCAGTAATATAAGAACTTGGTGACATCTATCCAATTTTCTTCCAAGAGAGCATAGTGAAAAAGCTTGGAAGGACTATGTGCATTGCATAGCTTGATTTACATTATTTCTTCATGGGATATCTCAGTTTTTAGCAGTAAAATACAGTCCATTTAATTGCATTTTTGTGAAAAACAATTCATGAAAATGTTATTGTTATGGTTTGTTAAGTTTACAAATGTATTAATCTCAAAATAGATGAGCAAAAAAAATGGAAAATAAAATTTCAAAAGTATACTATGTACAATGGGATCAAAATACATAAAATACTTAGGAATAAATTTGAAAAAATCTATGCAAGATCATTATTCAGGAAAAAAAATAGACATTATCAGAGAAATGCTTAAAGATTTGAATAATGGAAATATATACTATGTTCATGAATTGGAAGCTCAGTGCTCTCTATTCTTACTGAATTAATCTATAGATTTTATGTAATCCCAATCAACATCTCAGCAGATCTTTTTTTAATAAAGAAATTGAAAATTGATCCAACAATGTATATGAAAATGCAAAGGATCTAAGGGAAAGATAATTTTGAAAAAGACGAAAAAAATTGAAGAACTTACACTATTTGACACTAAGACTTACTATGAAACAATCAGGGGGGTGGAATAGAATAAGGACATCAAAAATAGACCCAAATAGCTATGATGATTTTGTGTCAGGCAAAGATTTCTTCACTAGGACAGAGATAGCACTTAAAAATAAAATAAAATGAATTACATTGTAATAAAATTAAATCCTTCTGTTTTCTTTGAAAGGAAAATCAAGAAAATAAAAAGGAAGACGGGGAGAAAAAATTTGCAACACGTATAACTGATCAAGGAGTACATCCAGTATATGTAAAGTACTTTTCTCACTCAGTAAGAAGACAAATAATACAATTTATTTAAAAGGGTAAAAGATTTCAGTAGACTCTTCACAAAGGTATATGAATATCCAATAGGCGTATGAAAAAATACTCAACATCAGTCACTTGGGAAATGTAAATTAAATTAAAACCAGAGTGTGATATGACTTCATGCCCACCGGAATGGCTAAACTTAGAATGACTGGCAATATCCAACATTGTCAAAGATGGGGAGCAAGTGTAATCCTCATACATTGCTGGTGAGAGTGTAAAACGGTGCAACTGCTTTGAAAAACAGTTTGGAATACACTTGCCATATGACCCAGCAATTCCACTGAAGTATTTACTAAAGAGAAATGAAAACATATGGCACACAAAAGACTTTTATACAAATGTTCACTGTTCATAGCAGTTTTTTTATTCACGATAGTCCAAACCTGGAGTTAACCCAGTACCCATCAATAAATAAATAGATAAATAAATTGTGGTATAACCAGGCAACTTAATAGTCTACTCAATAATAAAAAAAAGAATGAATTATGAATATACACCACAACAGGGATAAATCATGCAGACATGTTGAATGAAGGGAGATAATACTAAGAACTGATGTGATTCCATTATATTAGATTTCAGAACAGACAACATTAATCTAGAATGATAGAAATCAGATTAGTGGTTCCCTAAAGTGAAGGAGGGGAAACTGACCATAAGTGGCACAAAGGAACTTTCTGGAGAGGTGGAGGAACTCTATATTTTGATAGGGGTATATTTCCACAGTGCTATCAACCTATATATCCACAGTGCATACTTGAAATATGTGAACTTCATTGCATGTAAACTAAACTTCAAAAAAGTTGATATTTTAAAAGCTGAACTTGGTCAAGTTTCTTTAAATATTCTTCTTCTCTCACTTCATAAGAATTTGTGAAAATTCTTCTCTTCTAGGTTGGAGATTAGTCTATACTGAGGGCTGCCTCCTCTACACTGAGTCTACACTGAGGTTCCAGATTAGTCTATACTGAGGGGACTTTACTGAGCTCTCCTCTTAGATATTTCAAACACTCTTCTCCTCAGACCAACGGTTCCAATATTCTTTAAATGGTGAGGGCTAAAAGAGGGTCATACATCTAAAAATACCAACAAAATTCGACAATAACTAGACCTAAAAACGAAAGAAGTTCCCCAGGCTTTTTAAAAACATTTTATTGTGGAAATTTAGAAACATACATAAAAGGGGTACAGAATAAGAAATTTCTGTGTGCCCACTGCCTAGTTTCAACCATTACCATTATATGGCCAATATTGTTTATCTGCGACGCTAACGCTCCCCATCCCCAGCTTCTCAGTGAACATTTGAAAGCAAATCCTAAGTGTCGTACCATTTCATCTGTAAACACAAGGTCCAAAATTGTGATTTGTCTGTCCATGCTGTGCTCTCTGTCTGAAACGTTTACCCCTTTGCCCTGAATTTCAGCTGAATCTTTCTCATCTGTCAGATGAGACCTATTCAGAAAGACCTTCCTTGACTTCCCTATCAAAATAGCTCACCTCTACCGTGTCCCCACTATATTTTGTCCTAGTAATTTTTGACAGTTTGTAATTATTTGACTGGTTTTTGTCTGTCTTCTCAACTATGCTCAGAGTGCCACTAGGAGGGTGCTAGCACAGTGCCTGAAAGGTGATTAATAAATAATAGGTCCTCCTTGTGAACGAATTGTCCTGACCGAATAATCTTTCAAAAGTCAATAATTAACATTTCATCCGTATGCGGTGATGCTTGGATCACCACCAAAGGTGAATTGACATTGCTTTTTCATCATTTTCAAAGCCTAAGGTATAATGAAGTGTCAAATAGAGCCAACAGGTGTGTTTCTTCTTTTGTGTGTTTTTATAAGAAACATGGAGTGTTACAAATGGAAGCATCTTGAGAAATAATCTACATTCATAGATTTTTTGGGGTTTTAGAATGACAAGAATCCTTAGATAACATTTTGTTGAAGACAATTCAAACATTTTCTGTTAATAGATAAGGAAACATCATGCCCCACATGTAATGTTGCAAAATTTGTAATTTACAAGTGGCCATAATCTGAGATCTTTGTCTAGAAATAGTCAATTGAGTGCGAAATTGATTTCATGAAACGTTAGAAAAATACTCAGTTTTATATTATCTACACATAGTATACCCAGTTAAACTATTTATTCAATAAATATTTATTTTACATCTATCATGTAGCAAAAACTCTTACAGGTGTTTGGGGGTATATTAATTAATGATATAATTGCACTGGAAAGGGGAGCAGAGATGTAGTAAGATACACCCCTGAATCCAGAAGTACCCAGCATGCCTAATACAGCTTTGAGTTTCAGGTCACCATTCAAATTAGTCATTCAACCAAGTCTCATTCATACAGAAGAATGTCTTCCATCCCATTTTCTTTTTCTTCTTCTTTATTGCTTTTTTTTTTTTTTTTTTTTGGTTAATGTTTATTTATTTTTGTGTGTGCGCGTGGGGGAAGGACAGAGAGGGGTGGGCCAAGGATCTGAAGCGGGCTTTGTGCTGACAGCGGAAGGCCCAACATGGGGTTTGAACCCACGAACCATGAGATCATGACCTGAGCTGGAGTCAGATGCTTAACCATCTGAGCCACCCACGTGCCCCCATCCCATTTTCTTTGAGAAGCTATGCCAAATATTCTGTCCAGTTTCCTCATCATTCATTCACTCTTGCCAGGGCACTAGTCCCAAGACATGGTTTAGGGAATGTGGTTTGCCACAGTGACAGTTTCTCCTGCATTGGGCATGGAGTCAGGGACAATCCCAGAGGTGGAAAGGCAGCAGCGAGGGAGAAGCCACATTTCCCCCAAATGGAGCAGGTGCAACATCGCGCCCCCAGTCTAGTCTCGGGATGATGTCACTACTCTGATCTCTGTCTCTCCAATGTTCTCTTCTACCACCACTACCACAAGCAAGGGAACTTTTCTGGTTCTCTGGCAAAATTCTTCTCATTCTCTGAATATTGGCTTTCCTGAGAATTCTAGCTAGAATTTCCTGGGAATTCTAGCTAAAGCTTCCTGCTTTACCTGGACACTACCAGCCCATGAGCTATCCACTTTGGATGACAACAGTATAGCAGCAGCAAAGCTAGTCTAACAAGTGTGGATTTTTGAGACAATGGGATACTAAAACTCAGTGTTTTCCCCTCCTAGAAAAGAAAATAACATGTATTGCATTTTTACAATTATAAAATAATGCGAATTTCCCATTTAACATTTCAGATTTCAGTTGCCAAGTAACAAAACCACAAGTTCCCTGTGTTTTCCATGATCTTTCAAAGTTGATGTCTTCGGTGTACTTCAGGGCAAGGAGGAACTTGTTGCTAAATACACTGCATGTTCTGCCTATAAGAAATTTGGGGATTTCTCAGAACAACCTGGGGGGTGGAAGGGGTGATTGAAAAGTCACTGCCGGCTTTTCCTTTCTGAGCTGTTGGTTCTGTTACTATTGAGAGACAAAGACTAATTGTTCTCCTCATGATGAATGTTGCTTTGAGAAGCCAGAGGCACTTTCGAAAAGATGGAGCGTTAACCCTGGTGAGTTCAGAAAAGGGCATGTTGGAGAACAAGACTAGGATTCTATCTTCCTTGCAGGTAGTTTTCTAACAATCCTAAACCTGCAAAATTCTGGTCAGTACACAGAGCTAGATGGCCGGCCCTGTGTCTTGTGTTTCTGTTCCACATTCCTGGTGAAGATCAATAACTCCTTCCTGTAAATTCTTGTAGATCTTATTTTCTACATAAGCTCTTGGTACTCATCGTAAGCTGCCCCTGATGCTGGTGCTACTGTGCACGTGATACATCCCTAACTAGATCACAGGTTTCCAGGGAGAAAATACAGCTTATACTTCTTGTCCATCTTCCACCACCATAGCAAAAATGCTCTATACATAAGTTCTAACCAAATATAGGTTAAGTGACTATACATTCATATCTGACTGATCTAAGAGAATATCAGTAATATCTGCTGACAATATTCCCCATATTCTCTGTTTCCTTCTGTAAGTTCCGAACACACACACAGACACACGCACACACACGCACACGCACGCACACGCACACATGCACACACGCACCCCTATAGACACTAAAAGCAAAGTCTCTTCTTTATTCCCATTACTCTCACTCCTAAAGTCCCTTGGCTTATCTTGATTTCTTACAGTAAAATATGTTAATAACCGGGCCTGTGCTTAATTTTGACTCACTTTTCTTAGATTCTGTGGTTCTGCAGAATGGGCATTCCTGACTTTCTCCCTATTTTTCTTCATTCCGAGTCTCTTTGGTGGGTCCTGCCAATCACCCACCCCTTGGTTGTTGGTGCTCCTCGGCATTGTACCCGGTGCTCCTCTCTCAGCAATCGCCCCAGGTGATATCTTTCATTGTCATCTACATGCTGTGACCGCCAATTTCTATCTGCAGATCAGCTCCCTCCTCTGAGTGTCAGAACCATGTAACTAATTGCCTACTGGACCTCTCCGTGTGGATGTCCCCCTAAATGACCCAAATCAGAATTACCACCTTCCCTCTCCAAACCTGCTCTTACTCCTGTTTCTGGCACCTGTAAATGGCATCACCATCAACCCAATGACCTAAACGAGACACTTTCCTGTTGGCCTGTCTAATCATCAATCATCAATGGCTGTTAGCTCTCCACCCATCACATACCTCTTTCCTTTGCTGGTCGCTAGGCTATTCAGGGGCCAGCATCTCTCACCATATTACTCAAGTCCTGTTCTAACTGATCTTTCTACAGATGCATGGTCTTAAGCTCTCCAGGCGACTTAATGCTGAACAGGAGTGACCTTTCTAAAATACAAATTTGATCATGTCGCTCTATGCCTAAAAATCTTTCAATAAATCCCATTGTTCTTCCCAATAAAGCAAGATTCCTTAGCTTGGCTCACAAGCTCCTGCAGGATCAGCCCTGCAACCCCAGCCCCAACACTAACTTTCTTTCTAGCCCACCTAACTGTCTTTACTACCTGAGATGTGCCATACTGTTGCTCATTTTTGAGTGTTTCCTCAGCAGATAACACTGCCCCCACAGCCTTAGTCCCCAGCTTTGTTCTAATTCCTGCTTATCCTTCATTTTAACTTCACCTCTTCCAAGAAGGCTTTCTCTACCCCTCAGGTACAGATGAAGTGCATTCCCAGAGCATACGTACTCTCCCTCGGATTGCATTTATCAACCTGTGTTATCCTTGGCTTTTTTTCCCGAATCTCTTATTAACCTCCCCCACAAGGACAAAGATTCTATTTTGTTTGAAGCTTAATCTCCAGCATCTGACCCAACGCTTGGCACATAGTTAGCACTCAGAAAATACTTGCTGATGACGGTCTTGGATAATATATTACATGGAATCACTTCCCCTACGTGAATGAGATATACTGGAGAGAAAAATGTATCTTACCTTATACTTAAAGCTAGAAATAGGCTTTCCCCTTTCTTGACCTTACTGACAGTTTTAATCATCAGAAAAAGGCAACTTCCTTATGAATTGGAGTAAGGCAGAAACTGTAGATAGAAGCTTGATAGAAATGACTCTAGGGTCTAGTGAGAGCAGATTCTCTTTCATCATGAGAGCCATATAGAATGGGGTGGGGTTGGGGGGGAGCGTCTAGAAACTGCTAAGTTAATTCCTTGGGGATTGCTTTTTTTTTTTTTTTTTTAACTCATTGGCTGGACTGAGATGGAACCAATAATAAATACATTCTGAACTCCTGGTGTGTTCTGGGAGGTTGCATATCAGTTTTTCTATGCACATTAAATACAGGCTAACAATGGTCATTCAGACCTCATATTTGGCAGAATTATTTACATTAAGGACGGCTTACTTCTTATTTGTCTACTCAGACCACCTGGCACTCCCAGTAAATTCAAAGGGACTCTGGGTTCAATTCCTTTGCAATTAGACCCTGAGCAAGACAAAGAACGAAGTAGCATATTCAATGATTCAGTGATTAATCATGTCAAAGTTAAAGAGCAAGGTGCAAAGAAATCCACTATCTTGCCCTGAGTGGATTAGGGAGACTGTGCTTAAGGAGGTGATTTAAAGTGAAGGTCTTAGCTGGCAAAGCCCACAGAATCTGTTGATTTTTTCCAAGAAAATGAACTGCCTAAATTAAATAGTAACTCCACCAAGAGGCATTTGAAAACCACTTTAAGCAGAACGCTCTTGTCAGGAACAAGGGGCCTCATTTCTTACTGGGTGCTGGGGACACTAGTCAGCTTGTAACAAAGAAAAACAAAAGAAATAAAGAAACACAATTCTTTTGTCATATTCCTGAGTCCAACATATCTTAAATTATAGCTAATGGACGCTGGAAGAACACAGGGAAAGTAAGCCTTGTAAGCACTGAGTTAGCAAACCTAACTCTGAATCATTAGCTTCTGAACCCAGGTGCTGCCTTATTAGAACTATCCAGGGCTCTAGCGTTCTGGTTCCCCCAGCATTTCGCTGTGCATGTGGCAGAGTCAAACAAACCCAGAGCTCAAGTCAGGAGACCTGAATTTAAATCCAAGCTTTTACATACACCAGCAGTGTAAACTCAAAAAGTAAATTCCTTTCCAGAGTTTTGGAAACCTCAAGGTAAACGTGTAGATTAAAAAAAAGACCGGGTTGGTTGCTCTCCTGTCTTCTCTTCTAGAAACAATCTGCTGTAAAAATAGCAAGGTTTAGCTGGCCTTCTTGGCAAAGGGTTAAAATTCACTTCACATCTTTCTGCGGTGCATTTAGCGGTAACCTGGAAAGCACTTTCACTTATGCCAATTACACTGCAAAGTGTCAAGCTTCTGAATTTAAAAACTTACTGTCAACACTTTGCTGCAAGTAGATATTAATTGATATTAAATCACCATGGAACGGCTGTAGAAATGCACTGCATGCCAAAGACTTTCTGACTGAGGAAAGGTAAGCAACAATGAAATAATTAGATATGACTCCATTTCTTTACAAATGTTGCTAAATACTTAATTCAGCAGGCTGTCTTTATTATTAGCTTACTTGTATTCATTTTGTCTCGCTCTCTGTAGGTGGTTTTGTTGAGCCCCTTGGAATAAAAGAATATAGTATTCAAAATCAGTTTGCTTCATTATTCATAGTACTTTCTCAGCATTAACTGTTAAACCGAAACCTGGGTCTGCAACAGTAGTGAAACAATTCAGGACTTACAAACATTTTTACGAAAGAAGATACTACCTTGGACTTAAGCATGGAAGTTATCACTATAACTGGAAAGATATATGTAAATTCAAAAATTATTTAAAATTCTTCTCTACCCTACAAACCTGGGGTCATGGAGTAGATGTAAGTGCTGCTTACCAGCACTGCTAGCTTTCCTCTCTTCAGATGGGTGAGTATAATACTTTTTGTGTCCTTGAAATTGGGTGTAGTCATGTGACTTGCTTTGGCCAATGAGATAGGAGTGTCGTTCCAAGCAGAACCATGTGATGGCTGGTGTGAGACCCTACAGTGTTCTCCTGCCCTCACTTGGCTACCATGGAAGCCCATATTGACGTGAAGACGTGACATTGACTCATCATGTGGAAGGAGGTTACCCTAGGGAGTCACCCAGTCATGCAGTAGACTTAGCATGAATAAGAAAGAAACTTCTGTTGCTTTAAGATTTAGGGATGTTTGTTACCACAACATGGCCTAGACTTTCTAACCAATACAGAGACCACCAGGCCCTTCCATACCAAACTCCCCTGATTCCCTAAGCATGTCTTCACCAACCTGTCCATTCTCTCTTCTAATTTGTTACTAAACTTAGAATGCTACAGAATTTTTCTTTTTCTTTTTCTTTTTTTTTTTTAAGAAAACTAATAAGAATATATTGTCTGCTGGCACCTAGAGAAGCAGTTGATTGAATTTACCATATATGTATGTGTGTGTGTATATATATACACATATAGTATACACACAAAATTTCACACATTAATATACTGGATTAAATGTATATTTACATTTAATGGCTCAATCAGTTAAGTGTCTTCTTGGTTTTGGCTCAGATTGTGATCTCACAGTTCGTGAGATCAAGCCCCACATCGGGATCTGTGCTGACAATGTGGAGCCTGCTTGGGATTCTCTTTCTCCTTCTCCCTTAGCCCTTCACATGATCATGTTCCCTCTCTTTCTTTTCTTTTTTTTTTCTTTTTTTAATCTTTATTTATTTTTGAGAGAGAGAGGGAGAGACAGAGCGCGAGCAGGGGAGGAACACAGAGAGAGGGAGACACGGAATCAAAGCAGGCTCCAGGCTCCCAGCTGTCAGCACAGAGCCCAATGGGGGACTCGAACTCAACAAACTGCAAGATCATATCCTGAGCCAAGGTCGGATGCTAACTGACTGAGCCACCCAGGCACCCCTCTCTTTCAAAATAAATGAATAAACATCTAAAAAATATATACTGGATTAAATGTCTACTGGATTTTCTCTCAGTGAATCTAAGTGGTGTATTGGTTTCCTATTGCTGAAATAACAAATATAGTGATTTAAAACAATGCAACGTATTCTTTTACCATTCTAGAGAGCACAACTCTCTATTGTCAAATTGGTTTCCATACACCACCCAGTGCTCATCCCAACAGGTGCGCTCCTCAATGCCCATCACCCACTTTCCCCTCCCCCCGACCCCCATCAACCCTCAGTTTGTTCTCAGTATTTAAGAGTCTCTTACGGTTTGCCTCCTTCCCTCGCTGTAACTTTTTCCCCCCTTCCCCTCCCCCCCAGTCTTCTGTTAAGTTTCTCAGGATCCACATATGAGTGAAAACATATCATATCTGTCTTTCTCTGCCTGACTTACTTCACTTAGCATAACACTCTCCAGTTCCATCCATGTTGCTACAAATGGCCAGATTTCATTCTTTCTCATTGCCAAGTAGTATTCCATGGTATATATAAACCACATCTTCTTTATCCATTTGTCAGTTGATGGGCATTTAGGCTGTTTCCATAATTTGGCTATTGTTGAAAGTGCTGCTATAAACATTGGGGTACGAGTGCCCCTATGCATCAGCACTCCTGTAACCCTCGGGTAAATTCCTAGCAGTGCTATTGCTGGGTCATAGGGTAGATCTATTTTTAATTCTTTGAGGAACCTCCACACTGTTTTCCAGAGCAGCTGCACCAGTTTGCATTCCTCGAGAGCACAAGTCTAAATCAAAGTGTTAGCGGGGCTGTGTTCCTTCTGGAGGCTCCAGAGGGAGGTCTGTATCCTTGGCTTTTTTAACTTCTAATGTTGCCTGTATCCCTTGGCTTGGGGCCCCATTTTCAAAGAGCATCGCTTCAACCTTGTTTCTCATCCTCACATTTCCTACCATTCACTCTGATCTCCTCTCTCCCTCTGATAAGAACCCTGTGATTACATTGGGCTTACAAGGATAATCCAGAATAATCCCCCCATCTCAGGATCCTTAATTTAAACATATCTGGGAAGACCCTTTTGCCACATCGGGTAACATTCACAGTGAGCGTTTTTCAATCACCTGTCCCATTTTGCTTCATCACCATTCTGTGTCCCTTCTCACCCTTGCTTAGCACAATGTCTTAAATAGAAATCCTTGCTGAAGAAATGAATGGTTAGTGCAAACGTACACTGTATCCTATTTCTTTTATCAAGAGCCCAAACAATATGATTAATAAAGCTACACCGAGAGAGAGAAAAAGGCAATGCCTTTTTGAATGAAAGAAGCTTCATCCAAGCTGATCAAAGTTAATGGGAAAGGAGGTGAAATATCTCCTCATACTGGCACTGAGGAGTAAGTCTTTAGCAATATGAAAAATGCTTTAAGTCTGTGACTATTTATATAAACATATATTATACATACATATATTAGCATTTGATACATATACATGGACTCAACTCACTAGTAACTAAGTAGAATATAAGCTATAAGTCTCCTTGCTGAACCTTGATTATCAGTTGTCATTCACTCCTTCTCATATGACACAAGTTGCTGAAAGATGGAGCCCATCATGTCATTCTTCTCGGCTTGGTGTCTGAGTGGGACAACTCCCTCTATTTCTGTTCTGTTGGTGCCTTCAGAGTCCCCAGTTCACATGGGCCCTGAGGTTAAAAATAATAATAATAATAATAATAATAATAATAAAGAGCAAAAATCCCTCCCCAAATGCGTGACCTCCCAAATCCACCAAACTTTGGGACCCCATGGTAATTTTTTCCAGTATCTTCCTCTGCTGATCCAGCACTCACAGGTTGAGGAAATTCACTGTTATGGGCTGTCCAATGTGCTGGCACTCTAACGGCTGACCTGTGGTTTATAGCATTCTTCTCGAAAAACAACATTGATGACTCCAGGATCTTCCAATGATGAGTGAGTATGACCTCATAGGAACAATTATCTATGGGTTTCCTAAATATGCACTGAATGCATCTAATAATTGGATTGCAAACAAATCTCAACTGCAACAAAAACAAAAAACTTTGAGTTTGACTGCAGGTTCTGAAGTGAAAGCTAAAAATATGAAAGACCCAAGTGTTATTTTAGGAAGCTACCAGAAAGAAAAAATAGCAAGAACTTTTTGGCCACAGACAAGTGGTACCCAGGGGTCATCCAACACATAGTGGCCTGGGAAGGCTTCAGAGGTGGTGGCCCCCAGGGCCGTGGCTGGAAACTAGGACCAGCTGAGCCATAACAGTGAATCCCACAACATTTCTTGACATCTCAGACCAATACCCTGCTGAGGTAGGCTTTTTTCCCTTGAATTTCAGATCTCCTTTCATGCTTGTCAATTCCAGCTTGCTTTATTCCTGGCTTAGCTTCAGTTTCCTCATCCATAAAATAATGTTAGAAAAACGAATGAGGATAACTTCTATAAAACACATAGCATACCACAGCACAGCAGATCACGAAAAAGTGCTATTTGATTGATTGCTTCACTGATTGATTCACTGATTGAGTCCTTCATTCAAAGTATTCAATACGTACAAGACTCTCTACTAAGTGTGAGAGATAACCCTGTCCAAAAAGTGATGGTGTTTGCCCTCAGTTATTTCACAGGGTGGATGACAGTTTTTTAAGCTGGGGCCTGTGGAAATCTAAGGCACAGATATTTAACTTCAGGAGTTCTGTGACCTTCTGAAATCCTAAGCAGAATTGTATTGTGTTCATAAGTGCTTAAGAAAAATTTTCTAGAAATAGAAGTTTGCATCAAAGACTCAGAATCCGAGTAGTGGTCATTCTTGGTGTTTTTTGCCTGGCATCACTCTCTTGATAACAGGCCCCATTCTTTCCCTTGGAAAAAGTACAATTTTACCATTTTTAGTCCGTACGATTTGGATGGGGCTAATCTCACCACCCGGCTCCAGCAGTGGGCCTGTGACCCAAGCTGTTCCAATCCGAATGTTTAAAAGGCACCCACTTTCCATCAGGGCTACAAAACTTACAGAACATAAGCCCCAGCTGCTACTGATGACCATCTCTGCCTCCACGTGGAGAAGCCTCCGTGAGATGGAAGCCAACAAGGAAGAAAACTAAGCAGAAATCTGGAAAAGACAAAATTATAGCAACTTTTGTTGGAACACATTCCTTCATTTAAAGCTAAAGCCAAATCCAGCCTGGGACTTTTTAGTTACATAAAGAATAAATTTTAGTTTTTGGGAAAACCGGTTAGAATTGTCTTTCTCTCTTTTTTCTTCATGAGAATCTTCCTGGCTAATTCAGTTTAAACACGCCTTACAAGGGCATTTGTTGGGATGAGCACTGGGTGTTGCATGTAAGCGATGAACCATGGGAACCTACCCCCAAAACCAAGAGCACTTTCTACATGCTGTATGTTAGCCAATTTGACAATAAATTATATTATAAATAAATAAACACTCCTTACATACGAACAAAGCCACTGGTTTACTGCTCCCAGATACTAAGCTCTCGATTCTTTGGTTATTGAGTTAGCTGTCTTATTTTGGGGGTCCATTATTTTACTCACCTCCAAATCCAAATTCGATCCCACCATCAGCCTATGACCTACAATGCCTTCTCATTTTATTGTATGACCACCACATTCTCTTCCTCCCCTTTTCCAAAACATAACAGCAGAGATTATTTTTCTATTCTGATTGGCCCTGAGCCACTTGCAGAATCACAAAACCAAATGTAAGTTCCATTCATGGTTTTCACTCACATTTTCAACATGCCAGAATTATTGTACAAATTTTGTCCCAATCAACATAGTTTTATACTCAATACTCACTGGGCATTCTATCCACATTTGTGAAATGAATGAAATACAGATTTCTCTGTTTCTCTGGAATCTTTCTCTGTCACTCTCGAAAGGAAGAGAAACGACCAAAAGGGAGTTTGATCCCAGGGTCTCACTGGGCACCAATCCCCAGGGCAAGAGAATGTTAACTTCATCCTAACTCAGTACATTGTAGGTCTGAGAGGAGAGTGCACATAAAGTCAAAGAAGTGGGCAGGCCCACTGCAAAAAATTTGAGGCAACATCGAGTTTCACTTTTATGGCACAAATTTTTAAAGGCTACCCTAAGCAATCATAACACATGTATAGTAAATGAATAAAAAAGAAAGAAAGAAATTTAATATTTGAAAATGAAATCAGTCTGGAGCTATATTTTCTCTTTTTGAAAAATTCATGTATGATGTTTAACGTTATTTGAAGTACTTTTTTAATGTGAGCACAAATTGCTATTTTTAAAAAATTTTTGCAGATAGTTCACTGGCGTTGCAACATATCCTCAAGTGCAAAAATTCCTTGGTGACAAAATATCGAGAAAGGAGGCCACTGGGGAGAAAATACACACACACACACACACACACACACACACACACACACGTTTGGGTTAAAAGGGTGAGTCCATTTGATTAAACGGACTACATTTCATCATCATATGTACGTAGTATTTAAAATAAAGAAAAATGTTGCAGGAATAACTGGAGAGATTTTTTTTTTCTTTGAAGAGCTGAATGAACATAAGGTATGCATTTCTTTTTTTTTTCTCTTTCTTTTTCTTTTTTTCTTTTTTTCTTTTTTTTTTTTTCTTTTCTTTCCTTTTTTTGAGAGAGAGGGGGGTGGGGCACAAGCAGGGGGAGGGAGAGAAAGAGAGAGGAGAGAAAGAAAGCCAAGCAGGCTCCGTGCTATCAGCTCCAAAATCAAGAGTTGGACACTTAACCAAACGAGCCACTCAGGTGCTCCAAGTTGTGTATTTCTGAAGCTATGTTTAAAAAAAAAGAGTGCCTATGCCCCTAACTGGCAATTCCCTCCCGGCGTGTGGGGCAGGGGAGCCAGCCCAAGTTACTGGGCAGAGAAGAAAGAGGCTTCTTAGGAAATCCCTGTGAGCTATAAAGGAAGTGAGGACACAGAAAATGCAGAGCCTCAATAACCCCCTATGAACCACAGAAGCCTCTAAATTTCCATTGGAGGTTTTGAGAGTTGGCTCTAGTGAGAGGCGACAGGTGACACAGAGAGACCAAAAAGAAGAAAAACAACAACAAAGGCCTTTGGGGGAACCTGAAGGAATCGGAGGCACAGTGACAAAATCAGGGGCGAGGGAGAAGCCAGAAGAAAAGATGTCCGGACCCTCCCCTCCCCACTGCACTCAAACTGCGCTCAGGACATTAGGGGAAGGTCCATCTGCGATGTGAAAGAGAAGTGTAAAAATTCACGAAGGGGGTGTGGGGAGGGAAGCTTCTTTCAGAAGGGACTTTCCCTTAGCAGTGAGGTTTCAGATCATGTTCTGCAACAGCCTCCTGGCTTGTGACAGCGTTTCAGGGAAATGAGACAACTCAGATGCAAATCACAAAGGAAAAGAAATTCAGCAGTGGCTTGAGAAAACGAACTGAGCCACGCTGAGTCTGACAAGGCAGAGCTTTAAGACAGGGTGAACTCTATAGCAAGTGCAGCCTGGAAAGGGAACAGCAGAGGGGAAGGGCAAACACAGCTCAGGCTTAAATAATCACCAGAGCTTCCATTTATGGACAGCCTACTATGCTCCTCGAGCTCTGCATGCATTCTCTCTTGTCCATTCAGTAGATATCGGGAAACCGACGTGATTATCTATCTCCATTCTCATCTATAAAGATGAAAAAACACACTCGGAGAAAGTAAGTAGGAAATTAGCCAACATCACGCATTTCCAGGGCCAGGATTCAAACCGAGGCTCATCTGATACCAGAGATCATGCTTTTCCCCGGACCCTTCTGCCACTAATTCAGGTGACTCACTGTACAAATCACAATCTTCTTTCTACCTACATTTTCCCTTATGACATGGTACAAGTAAGCTTAATCTTAGGTAAGATAGTAGTTTAAAATCCGCTCATTGGTGTGTCCGTCACTAACCGGCTTTTTTTTTTTTTTTTAATTTTTTTTTTTCAACGTTTATTTTATTTTTGGGACAGAGAGAGACAGAGCATGAACGGGGGAGGGGCAGAGAGAGAGGGAGACACAGAATCGGAAACAGGCTCCAGGCTCCGAGCCATCAGCCCAGAGCCTGACGTGGGGCTCGAACTCACGGACCGCGAGATCGTGACCTGGCTGAAGTCGGACGCTTAACCGACTGCGCCACCCAGGCGCCCCACTAACCGGCTTTTTTGTGGAAATGGACAACTCATGTAACTTCTCTGAGTCTCTCAGAGACTCCCCATCTATGAAATGGGGCCGTGTGGGGGGCCTCTCCAGTTCTCAACTGCTGTGGGGCGTTCCTCGTCCTCACATGCCAAAAGAAGGAAATTTCAAAGTTGCGTTTTTTTTTTAACAGAGTATGTGATGGGATTATATCATATTCCAGTTCTCTGTGGATAACATACATGTGGGGAGCCCATGCTTAAAAAGCAAAAACGCGGGGCGCCTGGGTGGCGCAGTCGGTTAAGCGTCCGACTTCAGCCAGGTCATGATCTCGCGGTCCGCGGTTCGAGCCCCGCGTCAGGCTCTGGGCTGATGGCTCAGAGCCTGGGGCCTGTTTCCGATTCTGTGTCTCCCTCTCTCTCTGCCCCTCCCCCGTTCATGCTCTGTCTCTCTCTGTCCCAAAAATAAATAAACGTTGAAAAAAAAAAAATTAAAAAGCAAAAACGCTTTTAAACGTGTTTTAGATGGCCTTGCAAATGGAACCAGAACATCCTAGCCAACCCTCTGTTAGCAGAAAGGCTGGATGGAAAAAAAAAAAAAAAAAAACAACCACTCAACACTTTTTGCCCCTTCCCAGCATAAATCATCACTTACTGTGGGAAAATGATTATTTGCCAGGATGTAGGGCCTATGACTCATTATGGAGTTGTCCTCGGCCCCTGATCAAGCAAGAGAACTAAAGGTAGAAAGACTGAGAAGCTGGGGTGAGGACTCTGAATTGCCAACAGTTTCACCTATGACACGGTAAGAGAGGAAAACTGAAAGCTAGGTGAGTTTCAGGGCAAAGTGGGTCGGCTGTGTGGCCAAGACCAGACTAACACGACATGGGCCCTTGGCTTTCTGAGTCATTCCTTGGGTCTGAATCTTTATAGCCCCAAAGAGGCATTGATCAGCAAAATGCAAATAACGCCACCCCTGGGCTTGTCCTGACAGGCAACCAGCTTGCTAATTAATGCTTGAGTAACAGACATCCTCCTCATCCGGAAACACCAGCAAACTTTGCAAAGAAGGGGTTAAGTTGCTCAACACCAGCGTTCCTATTCTAGAAGTAAGTGAGAGACAGACACCACAAACACACTCCCTGTGGTTTCAGCAAATATTGTGCTATACTTTCTCCTTTGTTGCTATAAGCTACGGCGTATCTACTGTAAATACACTTACTGTTATATTTTTCTGCACGGTCTTTGATGTTTTTAAAAATGTTTGGCTTGAACAAAGAGCTATTTTGTGATCAAAAGCATAGAAAGTTAAAATCACCTACTGCAGATATAAAATCCTAGGAACTTAATGAAAGGCGATAGGAAAATTGATCTCTTATCTACCCTGAGTATTGTTCTCTACTTTCTTTAATTAATATCTTACAGGTAGCAAAAGTAGAAGCGCGATGCGGGGATGACGCAGAGGGGAAGATTTGTTTCAAATTCTCCTAGTCCGAGGAGGGGGTGTTGGATATGGTCTTATGTTGGTGGTTTGTGATTAAGGAACTTATGTTGGAATAATGAAATGAAACTAGAGTTAACTAGTCTTCAACTGATGTCAGGAAACAGTAGGTCTTCAGGTGGGAAAAACTGAGAGACTGGAAGCCTCTTTCTAATGCCAGTAGCATAAGTATAGAATAATATTTCTTCAAGTGTGCACCACAGAACTCCAGACCCATGAGCTACCCTGGAGAGGGAAGGTTTTATGCTCCAAAGTAAAGAGTTCGGGCAATTCTGCAGAGCGATGTCTTCCGTACCCCACCCACCTTGTTGGAGAAACACAGCACCTTGGTCAGATCTAACATATCCCAAAGTTCCTGAAGGCCTCAGAGCCATGCCCCCTCCCCTTTTTATTTTTCATGTGACGCCTGTTAATCCTGTACAACTAGTGCTTCATGAGCAATTCTTGGTAAAACACTGGTGAGGAAAAAAAAAAAAAATCTAAGGGCGGGGGGGCGGGGAGTGGGGGGGATTTACATGGAAAGAGACGCACAGAAAGTGTCCAGATCAGTGATGCCCAAAATGGTAAGATCCTAATGGGAAGAGAGGTAGTCAAGGGACGCTGTGCAGGTGGTAGGTTAAAGTGACCAGGAGAGGGGATAAAAATTAGGAAAGAGAATTAGCACCTATAATGCTTAAATTATATGGCACACAAAATACCCAACACTGTGGGGAGGTATCATTGACCCACTTACCGTTAGGAGGAATGAGCAACTCATCCAAGACTGTGTACCACGTGATTTAAAGCACTGAGGCTCAGGCAGGCACTTAGCATCAGGCAGCCACGGGGAGCACGTCTGCAGGGGCTGCCCAGGGCCACCTAGGCCTGGGTGAGAATGCTGCGGGTGGAGCTGTGACAGAGCAGTGACACAGCCCTCCTCGCTTTTGAAAACAGACACACAGGTTTTCAAAGCTGGGGTGCGCTTTCCTCTGTAGGCTGAAGCAGGCTGATGCAGCGGGAGGGGGAAAAACACAGCTTCCATTTCTTTCCTTCCCTCCACCTGGAGTCCCTTAGTTACCAAACTTCTGGAGAAACAGACAAGCAGGAATTGTGCCTTTAACACCCTCTCTGGCCAGTTCAAAGCAGGCAACCTTCTCCGTCACAGGGGTCCTCTCTCTTCTGATGTCCAGAGGAAAACAGGCTCCAATTTTTCTCTCGCAGAGAGGTTGGACCACAGGTAATCCGAACAAGCTCCTGTCCCTGACTTCCTTTCTTCTGGCTTTCTCTAGCCCCTACTTGTGAGCACTTGCAGCTGTATCCAGGAGGGATGTCTGACTGCTACGATGCTGAAGGATTATGCAAAAAGGCAAGTGCTCTGGCCTAAAAATAAATGTGTGGGTTTGTTGTTTTTTTTTTTTTTTTCAAGAGCTGCCATTAACTTTATCTAAACTAATACTAGACTCTCCAGGTGGTTGGGATTCAGAGGAAAACTTCAGATTTTCTGTGGTATGTTGCTTACATGAGAGATAGTGTGTTACAGAACCCATCATTGTACAAGGCGGGCATTGGAGGGGCTGGGTATTATAGGCAAGATGCTACCTAATCAGTAGGCTTTCACCTTATTTGATCCCCCCTCCTTATCGGTTAAAATAAATTAAGCATGTGCCCCAATATATGTTTTACCTATGAATTACAAAACTGTGTTGCCAACTGATATATTATGAATAATTAAAGCATTCACAAAAAAGAATATTTACAAATGATATTTAAGATGATATTTGAAGACACGTTCATTTATTTATTTTAATTATTTCTCCCCCCCCCCCATACCTCAATAAATCAAGGGATATGTGCACCTTACTTTGGGATAACTGACCTTACAGTTTGCCCATCACGATAGAACTCATCTGGTAAATGAGCTCAGAAAGGTTTTGAGTCTCTAAATAATCTTGTTAAAATCCTAAACAGCCCATTAATAACATGATTGGTCTCAAGGCAATTGAACTAAGTACTCATAACCAAATCATCAAGTGAAAGAATTTAGACCACTGGTCGGCTGGCTTGTAACAAGTTACTTCTATTTCCCCAAATGTGTTTGGATCACTGCCCATTGGATTTTGAGGGAACAACTAAATATTGTCTCCTCAGTAATGTTGTTCTCCCTCAAGTGTGTGTAATCTCACAAAGCTGTTTCACTAGAAGAGAACAAGGTTATGTGAAGGGGAGAGAACATCTCTCCCTCCAGGCCGATTATGCAATGCAGGGTCAAGGGCTCTGTCTACAAAACCCAAAAACAGATCTTTAGGGAGTGCTAGGAGGAGACATAGGGCTGAACAGAGACGATGATTCCCCCTGCTTGGGGCATGGTGATTACTTGAGTTTTCAGATGAAGAGTGCTGTCAGAAGCACAGAGGAAATACCTGGCCCAACCAATAAAAACAATATGGCACTGGGTGCAGGAGATTGGATGCATATAGGAAAGCACTAATACCCTTACACGCATTCCCCGTCTAGATGCCTCCATGCACAAAATTCTCCTACTTAAAAGGAGAGCATTGGGGAACCTGGGGGGCTCAGTCAGTCAAGTGTCAGACTTCAGTCTCAGGTCATGATCTCGCTGTTGTGGGGTTCGAGCCCCGCGTCGGGTTCTGTGCTGACAGCTCAGAGACTGGAGGCTGTTTCTGATTCTGTGTCTCCCTCTCTCTCTCTGTACCTCCCCCACTCGTGCTCTCTCTCTCTCTCAAATAAATAAATAAATAAATAAACACTTTTAAACAACACTCAAAAAAAAAAAAAAAGGAGAGTATTGGTCATTCACTTCAGTTCTCATTTAAAGGTCTTTACTTCTCTGGGGGAGCCTGGATGGCTCAGGCAGTTAAGCGTCCAACTTCAGTTCAGGTCATGGTCTCACAGTTTGTGGGTTCGAGCCCCACATTAGGCTCTGTGCTGACAGCTCGGAGCCTGGAACCTGCTTCGGATTCTGTGTCTCCCTCTCTCTTTGCCCCTCTCCCACTCTCTATCTCTCTCTGTCTCTCTCTCTCTCTCAAAAATGAATAAATATTTTAAAAAATTTTTAAAGAAAGGTCTTCACTTCTCCTCCCATTTAAAAAAGTGTACAGTTGTTTTTTTAAAGACTCTTTGGCCGAGAAACCCACCGAAACACTATTAACCTCTTAGTGTGACCTTCGGGAAGGGTCCCATGACTAAGGAAAGTGCTAAGAGCACTGAAAATTTGGTGGTGGGGATGTAGCAGAGGAGGAAGATGAAAAGAGGAAACTGTTTGGAGGGCTATTGATCTGAACGGAGGAGACACTGGGGGAAACTGGTGAATAAGTTCTCTGAAGGGCAAATAGCATCATTCATTCTTTGGTTAAGAAACCATTCATTCAAAATTTGAGTTCTTTGTTGGGTTAGTTCAGTGATCACTGAAGTGAGGAAGTAAAGCCTAATACTTTTTGTAAACCTCGGAGTCCACAAGAAGTTATGAAAATTCCTGGTGGGCTTACACTAGGGCTAACACTGAGGCAAGGAAAGACAGGGAGATTCCACTGATGAGTCAGACCAGTCAGACCAAAGGGACAAAGAAGACTACAAATGCTTTTTCTCAGACAAAATGAGTTGGTAAGAAATTGGGGAGAATGAAATCAAGTTAACAAATTTGGGAGATAATGGATTTTTTTCCTACAGAACCTGAGAAACAACACTAAATGATAAACTCTTGGAAATAAAGACTGATCTGAGGACGCTCAGATAGAAAAGTAGAAAGCAAAAATGTTGGGCCTCACTGGGGCTTGTGAGAGTGTTGGGGGAGGCCCTTTAGATGGGGTCAGTTGATCCAGGAAAGACCCAACCATACCTGGAGGTACTTGGGGGAGGCAAAGGCATGTCCATGAGCTGTGACAGGAGGTGATGAGTGACGCTGAGTACAGGGCAAGACTCCATAATGCCTAATTCTTAATGAAATCAGCATGGCAATGACCTTGCCAAAGGCATTTTAACTGTGCAGCCTGAAGGAGACAGAGATGAACTGTATTAGGAAGAAGCGCATTGATGGGACATGACTAATAATATGGATGAGAATTTCTCGTAAGCTTTTTCTTATTGAACACATCTGTGATAAAGGCTCCAGCATCAAATTTTATACAATACAAAAATTGTAAACACTATGAAGTGGCCATTAAATGTGTGATGTCAGATCTAATGTGGGCATAAATAACACTGAGCACCACAGACGGTAATTTAGAAGGTTCTAATCACATCTTGACAACAAAAACACTAGAGTCCATATAATGTCAAAGCATCTGAATGAAAAGAGAAAAACACAAGCAATAATCTTTCCTGCAAAAGCCAAACATCTGGATATTTTGGAAGACTAAGCATCCATTTCATCAAACCACAGTATTTAAAGTTAAAGCATTCTACGATCTCCTTGGATCTAATTATTTTCTATGGTTTTGTGCAAATATGGCAAAATAGTATTCGTTCACTAACTAATAACTGAATATAATAATGGTAATTAATATGTAGCAGTGGTTGAGCTTCAAAATTACTATATGATGCATGTGTTTTTAGTGCCCGTATTTTATACATACTGAGTCTTTTCCAAATAATTTGCTCGGTTGCCAAGGGTAGAGTCCTTCAAGACTCACAACCATCTTTAGCTCTTTCCAGAATCCGCATTCATCCTGTATGTGGTCATTTACGTCTCTTAAATTGGATTTAAACAAGAATTTTTTATTTTAATTAGCAATTATTCGGTTCTGTGTTTTTATCTTACAGAATCCTATTTTATTGTAGCCAAAGTGTCTGGTTCCTTGTCATCTTCCCACCCACACTGTAATTCTCCCGTTGCTTACATGAGGGCAGTTTGGGGCTACGCCGGGGACCCAGCAGGTGTTCAATTAATATTTATTAAACTAAAGAAGAGCCAGAAGTGAAATAAAATTAAGGATTCAGCTAGAGTTCAGAGAGCTTGTCAACTCATTTGCACCTTAACTGATGTCCATGCTTAAGCAAACAAGTTAAGCCCACAACTTTGATTTCATCGGTATTTCAATACTCACAGCAACGTGGAGGCACTTTTATTGCTTTAAATGTGTGTGGTTCAGGTTGTTCATCACGACTTTCCTCTTTGTTTTCCCTTTTGCTGATTCTTTGCCAGCTTTTCTACACTTCCTTCTCACTCCCCACTTTGTCATTGCCTCTGGACAAACCCATTTAGTCATTTGTTAGATTTAAGATAAAAGTTAGAGACACAGGAAGAAAAAACAAACGTAAACCATGGGCGTCGACTTTTTACTTTAATTTTATTTCCCAAATTACTGTGAAAACAACTGAGAGCTATTTTTTTTTTCTTTTTCTTGTTAGCACATTGTACACCCTGGATAGGCAGCTATGGTTTCTCAATGATTCTACACGATTTTTAATGCCTGGCCTTTAAATATTCAAAACAGTTTGTTAAGTCCATAATTAAATTTTCACTTGTTGGTTGGAGTCTGTGCCTATGGTAGTCATTTTCATAACACAATCAGAATCCACTTTCTAGGCAGGAAAAATGTTTTTCTGGTTTGACACTTCTATGCACAGCCACTCACCTCCCTGCAGAATCAGGCTGGGGTGCATTTCAGGCCAATCCAGGTATAAGTGCTATCTTTAAATGCTCCCAATTCCCAAATATCGAGCAAGCCCAGGAATGAAGCCCATGGCTATCCTTCAACGTGGATCTCTAAGTCTACCTTTTCTGTTTGCCTTTTTGCACTTTATTATATTTTTAACGTTTATTTGTTTTTTAGAGAGAGAGAGAGAAAAAATAGGTGAGGGGCAGAGAGCGAGGGAGACAGGATCTGAAGCAGGCTCTGTGCTAATAGCAGAGAGCCCAATGTGGGGCTCGAACTCACAAAACATGACATCGCGACCTGAGCTGAAGTCAGATGGTTAACCGACTGAGCCACCCAGGCGCCCCATCCTTCCCACACTTTGAATAACTTTTTTGCACTTGGAAACTTGAATAGGTTTTTTAAATCAATTTCAGGTGTACAGGAATAGACATGGGAGTATAATAAAACTTACACCTCCCCAAACCATTAATCAAATATTACTTCTGATATATTCTCTTCTAAGGGGCACAGCTCAGTCCATGATTTCCAGAATACATCAGGTCCTAATGTTACACACACCGAATCCAAATGATACACAAAATCCTTGCCCGTTTTTTTTTTCTTACCTTATAGTCTAGGCAAGCTCCCAAGTAGCCCGCAGAATTGATGAATTTCTAGTAAACTGTCTATCCTATCTGCCAGCTCTCTAACTCCCTGGGGAATTTACACTTGCAGATAATTCTTCAACACCTCGGTATACGCTAGTCTTGATCGTGTCCACACAAGTCTTCCACCTCGCTGCTTCTGTGCTACAAGAATCGCACTGCTTCATTCGAATTTTGTGGTTTCAAAGGTTTTTAATTCCGTGTTTGTTTTATTTTGTTTATGTGTTTGTTTGGGGGCTTTTCTCTATTTTCCCTCATATGGAGGTTTTGTCAGATTTTCCCTACCGTATCTTCTTTCTCCACTGCCCACCTTGCCACTGCGTCACAACAAACCTATTTCCAGATTTATTTTTAATTTTTTCTACATTGATTTATTTTTGAGAGAGTGAGACAAAGTGAGAGTGGGGGAGGGGCAGATAGAGGGAGACACAGGATCGGAAGCAGGCTCCAGGCTCCGAGCTGTCGGCACAGAGCCCGACGTGGGGCTCGAACCCACAGACCACAAGATCGTGACCTGAGCTGAAGTCGGACGCTCAACTGACTGAGCCACCCAGGCGTCTGTCTCCACATGGATATGTTTAAATCTAGAACTAGGTTTGGGGCGCCTGGGTGGCTCAGCCGGTTGGATGTCCAGCTTCGGCTCAGGTCATGATCTCCAGGTTTGTGAGTTTGAGCCCCGTCAAGCTCTGTGCTGACAGCTCAGAGCCCGGAGCCTGCTTCGGATTCTGTGTCTCCCTCTCTCTCTGACCCTCCCCTGCTCATGCTTTGTCTCTCTGTGCCTCAAAACTAAATCAACATTAAAAAAAATTTTTTTTTAATATACTCATGTGGCTAGAACCTTAAGGCTGTGTTTGCATAGGCAAAGCGGGGAGCTAAGGGGACTCCTGGAGGAGCGTTCAGCACAAAATAGCAACCTCCTGATCCAGGGGAAGGTAGGCGGGCTCTGTAAGGACTGAGTCTTTCCAAACTGATACTAGATAATTCCTGTCTTGCAATCCACTCTCAAAAAGCATACGTGTTTTTACTATATTTAACTAATGTGCCTCAAATCTATTATGAACTAAGTACAAGCAGAGAGTTCGAAAGGGAGGGGACATCAAAGAAATGTGAGAGAAGGAAAGAGTATCTTAAGGAACTAGGTGTGGGCTGTGGCCTGTATATTCGCTATCTTATTTAATACCTAAAGCAAGAGATACTATGTCTGAGAGAAGAAGAAACAGAGACTCAGAGAGGTTAATTAACTTGCCCATATCTTCACTGGTAGTAAGTGAAAGAACCAGCATCTGGAAACAGCTGGCCTGGTCCCACACTCTTTCTGCTTTTTCCCACACATCTTTCTGCTTGCTGCCCTGTGCCATCACACCAAGCGTGCCTACCTTGATGATGTTTCACATCCACAGGGAGAGGCAAGATCTACACAGACGGGGGGGAGGGAAATGTTTTGGCTTTTTAAAAAGAGCTAATATAAGACGGGATTCATTAAAATTCAACAAGGAAGGGTGTCAAAAGCCATGACGTATGCACACGGACAAAAATTAAAGGAGAGGAACAATTTGCGTGGCATGGAGGTTAGCTTTAATGTTCATCCGATTAGGTTGATTATTTATCGCCTTTCCTGTGCTGATATGAACTTTGGATTCATTGAGTGACTGTTCTGTGCTCTAACTTGGTGTCTGAATTTAATGCTGAACCCTGGAATCCATTTGTACTGTTGACATTTCTCATTGTTTAACCCTCTACTCACCTACCTTCACCAAACCCCCTCCCCAAAATAGCAGCGAGGCTAGTAATCTTTCAAAAATAACAAGAAAGTAGAATTTACAATTATTTTGGTAGTGTCTGTGCAAACAGCCATAAATTCTACACTTTACATCATGCTAAGGGCCGCAGTGTTGACAGTAAGAAAGGGTCAAACCAAATATTTGCATCTGGGGCCTCACCTGTTAGACCGGCAGTGAAGAGTCCAAAGTACAGGCCCAAGGCACCTACTGGCAGTTATCAGCACACTTTGAGTATTTTCCTGAAAGTTCCTCCTAACCAGCTCTCTCCAGCCCACTGCCAGCTCCTCTGAAATGGGGATATCAGCTCTCCCCATTCGCTTATCAAAAATATGTCCATTACTGGATCACATAAAATTGTTTGTACACTCACTCGAAATGCTTAGCAATCATCCCTGCTTTGGACCAGGAGGTGGTCCTTTAAAGTTACAGCCTGATCAAAGAAGAAAATTAATTGGGAAAATTTCTCCATACTCTCAACACCTCTTGTCTCTTTCCTGGAGTTTGAACTGAAATCCCTGATGTGCAGCAGTGATAGGGAAAACACCTATTCATTCCACTGGGAACCCCCAACCAATCTTCCTTTGGTTCCGCAGATCAAGAGAAATCGAGAATTGTAAAGGAGGCAATTTTATTTTGGTTTTGGTAGATTGAAACAAATTCAGGCCATTAGATCAGAGAAAGAGGAGGAATGGAAATATGGTCATCCTGCACCACCTCAAGCCTGGAAACCTTACTGTCTCAAAGCAGAGTTTTGAAACATAAATTTAATGGGGCACCTGGGTGGTTCAGTCAGGTAAGCGTCTGATTTCGGCTCAGGTCATGATCTCACAGTTGGTGAGTTCGAGCCCCGCCTCGGGCTCAGTGCTGACAGGTCAGAGCCTGGGGCCTGCTTCAGTTTCTGTGTCTCCCTCTCGCTCTGCCCCTCCCCTGCTCGCTCGCTCTCTCTCTCAAAAATAAACAGTTAAAAAAATAATAATAAAATAAAATATAACTTCAGCGTCAATAATTCCCAGCAAGATGTGAAGCCATTTTTCTTACAATAAAGATCATTCTAGCTAATGAGCTTCAAATACGGTGAAGTCCCACATCATACTAGCATGGGAAGCAGGTATCATATCAGACACTTACTGGAGACATTTTGTGCAACACTGATAGACAGAAGCATTATACAGACAACAACCAACTTGTACAGCCAGAATTTTCTGGATATTCTTGATGTAAATATTTTATCCCATTGCTAAATTAGAAAAACGTGTGTCTGTGCACCCAACCACACCTAGTGTGTGTGTTCTCTGTTACCGGACAACTCTGTCCAGATTGTATATAATCTAACAAAGCATGGAGAGTGATCATATTTTAAATATTTCTGCTTAAAATATTCATGGCATCTTATTAATTATAGACTCAATATAGTCTGAGGGCGAATGACAGAGGAACCTATTATTTACAACCTGATTTTACTTCTCGATTAACAGACATACCAACATTTGGGGCTTGAAAGTAGTTTTTGCCAAGTGTTTTGCCCTTCCATAAGCACATCCCGGCAATATAGTTAGAAGCTGAAATGCATCCCATGCCTTAGATGCATGTGTTGCAAGGTTTTTAAAAGCAACAAACCTCCTGTAGACCTCAAAGGTACCCACACAGCCAATTTCCATTGGAACTGTTAGAGTTTGGGTTTGTAAGCAACTGGGTAGGGGCTCACCTGTGGAACCAAGTAGACCAAAGGATGTCAGTTGAACACCAGGCACGTAAGAATGAATGAAACTGCTTTAGACCATTAAAAAAAAATCCTGAGTTACCTTTTCCTCATGCCTCCAGCACCATAAATGCAAGCCCACAAAGCCCAGAGCCTTTCACTGGGTGCTGCCCCAGTCATGCTTTAGTTGGAGCTCCGGGAGAGCCCACAACCTCCAGAAAATATGCACAGATGTGGAAATTTTCCCATAGGATTGTGGTGGGTATATCCTGTGGTTTGAGTCCCTTTATGACCAAATGGTTTCTTTCTTTCTTTCTTTCTTTCTTTCTTTCTTTCTTTCTTTCTTCCTTTCTTCCTTTCTTCCTTTCTTCCTTTCTTCTTTTCTTTCTTTCTTTCTTTCTTTCTTTCTCTCATTTTTAAGGGTCTGAGTGTCTATGAAGCAGTGCTGTGAGGATAGCTTGCTGGACTTGGGTTTGTGCTTTTCACCAGGACACCAGTCCTTTCTGGAAGGCAGCTGCCACAAAAAGGAGGAACAGCTTATGAGGTGAGGTCGGGGAGGTTGGGGGGAAGCACCCAGGGGAGAATGCACAGAGTCTAACAACTTGCGATTCCACCCCTCTGCCCTGTGGGGCAAATCATCTCCCAATAAGAAAAGTGCAGTGAAGACAAGATTCTTTATTTCATCTTAGTTCCTTCCAAGAACAGCGAAATGGGGATTCAGCGTCTGAAGCTGCTTCAGCAATTCCACATCTACCTCTGGCCTCTGCAAGGCGTAACTGTGTGGCCTTGGGGAACAATAAATGCCAAGGTGCGTCAGGCCAGCAGGCGGACCATACGCTGTGCTTGTAACACTAATGGCTCCTTGTTTTCATGCTGAAAATATGCACCTCTTGGAACCTCTTCTCTCTTGGTCAGATGTGCGTGATGTGATTTACATTATGGAATGCAGGAGAGGCATGTGTTTGCAAGTGCTCTGATCCAAGAATCCGGTTTCTATTGTATACGCAATCTGTATTGCCTTGTATAATGACCTTAATACTTTTTTTTTTTTTTTGCATTTTAATTTTGGACTTATTTTTAAATGATTCATTTTCTATTCAGCCCTAAGCCCAAAATGTCTGCATGCAAGATAACTATGCTACAGTGATCAAAATGTCCTGGAGACTTAGTTTCACAAGCTCCTTTTTCCTGAGTTCTAAGAGCCTTTGGCCTTACCCCCCAGGAAATGCTATGGTGTGGATAAAGGGAAACATCCTCCTTGGGTCCACTCTCTGGAAGGTCAGCTGTGCTGAGTGGTGTATGAGTAGACATGAAGGGGATTCTAGGCTTCTCAAAGAGGCACTACAGGTCCCAAGGAGACATCATTAACATGTCTGTTGGAACTATATTTTTTAACTTTCTCATGTGGCTGTTTGTATTCATTGAAGCTTACCTCTCAGGGATGTAGGGAGTAAGGAATAAGCTTAAATTTCTGGAAGTTAGAAAGCCTAGATAACTTAGTTTTAAGCCTCACTCTACTACTAACCCACTAGTAAACTTTGGTAATTTAGGTTTTCTGAGCCTTGGTTTGGGAAATCCTTGTTTGGATTCAGAAAAGTTTTAGGGTTTGGGCTTGTTTTTGTAGTTGTTGTTTTGTTTGTTTGTTTTTTCTGTAGGATCTCTCTGAGTCTTTGATATGCTAATGAGTATTCTGAGCTCTAAGAATGTGCAGTGAATCCCAAGCTGGCAGAACTATTGAACAATTTCTTCCCCCCAAAAAGTGTTCATAACCTGGACTCTATTGCAAGTGTTCTATAGGATATAGTTTGAACGAGTTATAGAAGTAGAAATGTTCTTCCTGCAGTGCAGAATCATACACATTTCATAGAGATATAAAGAGGACCTTTACGATCCTATTGTATTAATTAAGGCTTTATGCTGCAGGTAAAAAAAAGGACTCACTATAGCTAGTTCCAGCAGAAAAGGACTTATTATAATGATTAGCTTAAGCCTTGTATGGGAGTACCAAAGAACCAGTCTTGGATACTACCAAGGAAAATTCAGGAAAAAGTTGGCCAGAAAAAAAATGTTCAACCACATTGGTTTTTCGAGCAAAAACACCTGAGCAAAATCCTCAAGATTGCTGCTCCCTGATCTGCCTTTCCTTGATTGTGCCAATACCCTTTCCTTGAGTGTGAGAAGAACTTGTGAAGATAATGGGATATCACTTGCGTGATTACGTTCTGTTCTATGACAAAAAAGGATGTTGCAAACCTAATGAAAGTCTGGTCAACTGACTGTGAATTAGTCAAAGGGGAGTTATCCTGAGTGGTCCTGACCTAATTAAATGAGCCCTTAAAAGAAGTCAAGAATTTGAAGCCAGGGACGCTATCCTGTTGGTGTTGACGGACCAAACCACCATGTTGTAGACAATGCCACTGGACAGAGGAGGACACGAAGCCTCTTTGGGCAGTGAATGACCCAAGCAGGAGAGCACTCACTCCTAAGACTGCAGGCAACTAGAATGCTGCCAACGGCCAGGGCGTGCGCTTGGAAGAGAACCGTGATGAAAGTCTAGCCCTGGCCAACATCTTGATTTCAGCTTTGTGAAGCCCTGAGCTGAGGATCCAGCTACCCCGTGCCCACACTTCTGATCTCCAAAAACTGTGAGTCAATAAATGATGTTATTTTAAGCCACTAAATCTGTGTAATTTCTTGCACGGCAATAGAAAATGAATACTTGCCTGTGCATGACAGAGAGCAGGTTGCTACTCAAAGTGAAACTCCGAGGGCTTTTGGGGAATGTCGTTTTTAGCTTCCCAGCCTCTAAAATTTAGTTTAGAAAAAGCCAGAAGTGGCTGGTGTTGATATTGAGTAAATCTAATATCGGCAACCCTCTTCTTTGGAGAATTCTTTTCCAAAAGTCCATATGTCTCTCAGAGGACATAGGATAATTTTAAAAAGTCTCTCGGTCTTTTGTTTGGTTTGATTCGGTTTGTGTTTAGGATGGCAAACGTCAATCTAACATAGAAATACTCAAGAGAAAGTAATTAACATTTTTGCCAGCACATCCCTTATATGAATCAACCAATTGTCTAAATTCACACACTAATATTCTTGTCGATTCCTCTAAAGTTTTTTTTTTTTTTTTCCTTCATGGAATAGACAACTCTTTTAAGAAAACAATCCAATTCTAGAAATAGTCTCTATAATGGGAGTCTTTACACGGAGATTTTCCATATCTTTATATGTGGATTGATAATCTGTGTATAAGGCCTGGCCTCTGGGTCTCACCAACATTGAGTATATTGATTATATTCTTAGTAGTTTTTTCCTTGAGAATTAAATCATCAACAAAACTGGACTAATAAGAGAAGGACTTTTTTTTTCCCAGAAGAGAAGTGATAGGGCAAATCTGATTTATCTGATAATATACACTATTTGTCCCTGGGAATATGAGAAGACATGGATTTCATCGTACCCCTGGAACGTTGGAAAGTTTTCTGGTAAAGCTGAACTTGATTTTCATCCTTATAAGAATGTCCATTCACATACTCAATGTCTAGCCTACGACCTTCTCCACGTTAAAGCAGTTCAGTTTCAATTTATTACAAGTGAGTTTGAACCACCTCCTCTGCCTCATTAGTAGTCCCTGACCAAACTTCCTCTCGTTTCAGAACCACCTGTGATGAGGAACGGTAAACAATGAGAAATGACAATTAAGAAACCTTGATCTACAGAAACAAAACAGAAACCCCATTTGCTTTACCTCGTGTCGTAATTTCCCAGATCTGTTCCTCTTGGCCAATGTTGAGCCTGGCATTTTCTCCCTTGAGGGCTGAGCAACTTCTTACAAAACCACGCTCTGTGGGTTTTCCCAGGTGCTGTTATTTCCTGAGCAGTACGTGATAGCAGTCCCTTAATATTTACGGGCTGAAAGTTTGCACAGTACTTTCAGAAAATCTTGTCTCAACTTGTTTGATCCTCACCACAGCTCCATAGGGGTCAGGTCAAGTGTCATTATTTCTAGTTTATAAATAACAGAAACTTCTGTTTCTGGAGTCACGTGACTGGCCTAAACTGTGGCGAGCTGTGATGCTGAGATTAGAACTCAAGTCTTCTGAATGTAAGTGAATCTTTCCCCAGGATTCCTATCCTCTTATCTGCCACACTTGTAAAATGCACCTATGACCATGGCTAACACCATCAAGTACAAGTTCCCTAACATAAACCTGGACCCTGCTTATATCTAAGTCTTTCCCTTTATCTTCCAGGAATAATCCGTTTCTTATAGTCCATTCCTCATACTTTCTGGCTTCTGCCTAGACATGCCTCTGACTGCATTTTTTTCTGTCTGAGTGAGTTGTATTTGTCCTTGAAGACTCTGCTCAGACTTTGCCCAGGCTGGTCAAGACAATCCCCTTCAGTGTCCAGTCTGTTCATCTATTTCTATCACATTATTACAGTTTCTGCTGATATGTACATACCTTTCTAGGGTATGGGTCCATTGATGTGTCTAAGGTATCTTGTGTCCTCTGTATTTAACACAGTGCTGGGAATTTCATTCCTGAAATGCTTGTGGAATTGGGATTTTTTTTTTTTTTAAGGAGTGGTTTTATTTGCTAGGAAATAAAAACAAACAATGAAAAAAAAAAAAAAGTGAGCCTCCAGAAGTGTAGCTTCTCTACCTAAACTTGTTCTGAGGGGACTGAGAGTCTAGGAATAGAATGAATCGACATGAGTTGGGCTGGGGGTGGGAGTGGAGAAAAGAAGGAATAATGCCCATAACTTTTGGAACGTCCTGCTGAGGATCCCGAGGATTTAAGGTCACATGCTTGGGCACTTCAGTGGCCATTGTATCTACCCTTTTCAACTCTGTCTTCCAGAATAACTGCTGCAGGGAACCTAGCCTCAAACTGCCATAACTTTGGATCCACTGCAGCATTCAGGTTAGGTTTCCTTCCCACTGGCTGTTCCCAGACAATGAGAATGCAGTGGGGGTAGTAAGCCCGGGCCACTTCTGCCTGACACGGGACTCCTCTGATAGGAAATGAACTCAGGGATCCCCACTGGCCTAGCTAAGACTTTCTCAGAACTGTACTATGGTCTGAGGCTACCTCCAACCCAATCCTCTCTTCTCTGCTGAAGCTTCTTCTTGTCTACTCATGCCCCCCACTCCTTTTTCCCGTCACTAATGTTTCCCCCCAATTAATCTCTCGCCCATCTAATCCCACAGCTTCTTTTCAGCTTCTTTTCAGAAGACCTGAACTAACAGAGTTAGTACCTAAAGTACTCAAGATTTAGGTCTAAAAATCAAATTTTAGAAACGCTACGCTAAATCTGTAAACTATGCTTAAAATTTATTAATGCCCTAACTTAGTCTAAAGCTATGTAGTAGTTTAGAATCAGTGCTTAAAAAGAACACAAAACAGACAAATGGGTTCTGCTTCTGTATACCTGGTATATACACAGGCAAGATAGAAGGTAAAGGTAGCTCAGGTTGGCCTATAACTGGTATGAAAAATGTCAGGCTACAGTTGACTCATGGAACAACGGGAGTGTGGCCAAGCCATCGAGGTACCGGAGGGTTGAAGAGCATGGACCAGGTGTCCAACAGTTATAGAGTATAAATAGCACAGCTGTCTCTAACACAAGCCAGCTGAGAGCCACAGAGGAGATTACAAGAAGTGAATTGTGGATCAACTCTTCTAATGGGGTGACATTTCAGTCTCTATCTTTTTTAAGGTATTTCAAATCATTGTATACTTTTGTTGTGGTTACGGACACTCATGACGGGAACAGTATGTGAAAGCCATGCAGGTTGTGACCCGCAAACATTTTATTGTATGAAAAAGCCAGTCAGATGCCAAACCGTGGAGTTAACCTTTAAAACACTCCTTCAAGTAGAGACCCCAAGGGCTGTGAGAACACAGCCTCCAGTCCCTCAAAAAGTCAGCAACCAATCACCTAAACATGCTATGCCGTGTTTCAACTCTCTCACAGGATCGTCCAAGCTACAATTGAACCAAACTATCAGCCCATCCCTTAATGTGGGCAAGCCCATGAAGTTACAACAGTTCTACACATTGGCACTTTGGTAACTCAGTCTGGCTGTTTTCCTTATCCTGTTTATTTTTTCTGAGCCTAGTCTTAATGTGATCTATAGTTTTGCCTTTTTTCAAAACAAGCTTAAAAAAAAAAAGTGATTGAACTTTTCAATGAATCCAAAGAAAAACAAGGTTTATGTCAGCCATGATGAAATTCTAGGTGACTGGAACTTCTTCAGATGAAGAATCAGTATCTCTCAGTTTTTGTTGAACTCAGTGGAAAACATAAAATAATGTAAATTATGGCCCCTCCCACACCTACCCTGGAGATTCTTATACAACCTCCTGAAAAGAGTTTGACCCCCAACCTCTGTGAAACCTGGCAGTCAGCATATTCCAGAACTTCTTTTTCTATTGTTTAATATTACAGAAATAGTACCTTTCATTTTATTTTCCAAATACAAAATTATATAATGATACTGAGTATGTTTTTTCAAAGTACAAAGTACAAGTATCAAAGTACAAACATTTTCAAAGTACAAAGTACAAATAATGAAGATTCTGATGTATTCTACCCCGTCTCTGTATACCAGGCTAGGTCTCACCAACATGAGTTGAGAATTCTAACACCCTGACTTTGCAGAGGAGAAAAATTAAGGTCGTAGATTAAAAAATTTGCCCAAGTTTGCAAAATTAGTAAAAGCTGAAATTTGTTATTAATGTAATATAAATGTATTTAATCAGTTTGACAAGTGTAGCCCAATGTTGTTGAGAGTCAGTGAATATAATAACCAAAATATAATTACTACCCCAAAATGATAAAATATGATGTTATGTTTCCCATGCTATAATTTGGTTCTGTCTGTTAGGGTCCCACGGTTTCTTTTCTACGCAGTCTCTCATGGTGAACACAGTACACAACAGAGCACAATTCCTGCCCTCGGGGGCTCGTTGTCCAATGGGCACAACACGCAGGTGAATAGACGGCTTGAATTTATTGTATGGAGAGTAAAGCAAGGCTGAAGTGCAGAACAGAGCAACTCCTGGCTTGCACCAAGCCAAGACTCGTGGTCAAGAAAGCTTTCTGGAGCAGTCTTCTTGTACCTGTGTGATGAGACACTCTTGATGAGAGACCTGTAACTGATCATCTTACTAACACCAGAATGCCTTAGAAGGCCGATTACTGGAGTATTATTAGCCCTTAACAAATATCACTTGCACCTTTGCATAACAGTTTTCTACATGATTCTACGGCCAAATAGTTTTTACAGCTCTGCAAACGCAACTTAAACCTGAGTTAAATTTACTAAACCATATAATACCAAGAAAAAAATAAAACCCACTTTTACACCTTTCTATCCAAAAGGGAACTCTTTCTTTACCACCTATTTTTTTGTTTCCCTTATAAGAACTTGGATACTTGTATGTTTGTATACATGAAAACAAAAACAGAATTCTATTTGTATGAAACTTACCACTGAAAGCTATTAAAAATAAACTCATCAGTTAATATATGTGCTGCCGAAGCGAGCACAAAAATAAACTCATCGGTTAAAAATCTTCAGATCAGATGGATGATCTGGATTATTTCAATCGTAACCTAGGGCAAGAACCGAAAGGCTTTAGGGACACGTTACTATAATCTGGTGACCCTCAACTGCTTTTTCCCTCTTCCCTTTTCCATTGGCTTCAGTGCTGGCTTGGGCAAGCAGTGTGACAACATTGCCTTTTTCTCAGAACACTAGCATTGTGCCACCCACAGTCCAATGGCTGGGGGCCAGGGCACGGCCAGCCACACAGACATGAGTCAAGCTGTGGCATTCAAGAATTCTCACTCAGGTTCTTTCCTGATGACTTTCTTGGAATTGCCATCATCAACAGCATGATGGTAAGAAATGTGTGATACAAAAGAAGTATGTGGTATGGCTAGTCAGAAAACTTGACTCCCAGTCTTGTTACTTTCTAGATGTGTGACCATTAGCATTTTTTTTCCTAATCTGTTCTGCTATCTCACAGTCATTGTAAAAATACAAATGAGACCATGAAAATTAATAGCTTAATCTCCATTAGTGAAGAGAAAAGAGACATTCCCATATTTATTTGGTCAGGGTCTAAATTATAAGACCTTCTGGAGAACAAGTTAGTAATAATTACAAGACTTTAAAATGCCCACAACTTGGGCCTAGTTATTCCTCTGGAAATTTAGCCTTGGGAAATAATTAAGAAAGCACAGAAAGATGTATGTAAAAGGGTGTATAACACTGCGCCGATTGTAATAACAAAATTTTAGAAACACTCAAATGTCCAGTAGTAGAAACTGGTTAAATAAGTTAGAATGTGCTTCCATAATAGTGTATTATACAACTGCTAAAAATAATGTTGTGAAAATACAAAATATAGCTATTGGTACATAATGGTGTATAAATGTAATTATTAGGTATACAATCAAGTAAAATAATGTGTATATGTGATGTGATATATATGTATATATATTCATAAGCATATGAATATATGAATATATATATTCATAAACATCTATATAGAGAAAGGGAGCGGGGGGGCACCTTGGTGTCTCAGTTGGTGGTACAAGTTCAGCTCAGGTCATGATCTCCAAGCTCATGAGTTCGAAACCTACATCAGGGTCTGTGTTGACAGCTCAGAACCTGGAGCCTGTGTCTCCCTCTCTCTCTCTCTGCCTTTCCCCCTCTCATGCTCTGTCTCTCTCTCTCTCTGTCTCTCTCTCTCTCTCTCTCTCTCTCTCCCTCTCTCTCTCAAAAATAAACATGAAAAAAAGAAAAGAAAAATGTAATCATAGACTTTAAAAAAAAAAGGAAGGGGTTGGGTATGAGACTATACCTACCGAAGTGTCCAAAGAGTTTAACTCAGAATAATATATTTTATTTTTCTTCTGTTTATGTATCTGTGTTTTCTAACGTTTCTATAATATATGTATATTTCTATTATAATAAGTGAAAATAGCTTTACATTTAGAAGTTAAATAAACTCTATGAAAACCTAGACTCTACTGTTACAGTATATCCAGTGATCAAAATTCCATCTATACATATGAATTATAAAATGGCCTAGGCATTATCATTTCAATGATATATCTGTCACTGTAAATTTATAATTGAAAAAGTTCTCCTTTTAGCATGGTGAGAGATGGCTAAGCATTTAAAATACTGAAATAGTTTGTAAATTTTCACTAAAACCAAATTTCCTTTTAGTAAACTTAATTGAGGTTAATGAAGAAACTGAGAATCTCCATGCAGAAGGCAATGTTGTAAAAAGGTGTGAGTGGGGGGGGGGGGCGGGGGAGCCCTGATCCAATCATCTTGTATAACGAGTTTGCCAGTCTTTACCCACTAAATATACAGCAGAGAATGTTCTAAAATAGTTACCTCATTTGCAGATAGGAAATTCCAGTTCTATTGCTGGTTCCGGCAAAAACTTTCTGCAGAAACTCAGACAAGTATAACTTGTCTGTGCTTGAATTAATTTGTTTATGAAATGAACATCATGTTGGCAAAGCCTTTAAGTGAAGTTCAGCTTTCGAGTGTAAAAATATTATAAACCTCCTTAAAATGAAGTAGGAGGAGAATTTGGAAGAGGAAGAGAAGAAAGTTTTGATGATTCATTAAAGAAAAATTCATAGCCATTTCTGAACAAGATGCTACAAAATATCTTTAATGGGCCAATTTCAGGGACTTAACTCCAAAAAATTACTCTGCTGCTGCTAAAATTTGAACTATTGGCATTCATATCTGACTTATATGTACCACTATTTTTTTACATGGGTCAAGTCTTTTAAATTTTTAGCTAACTTTAAATGCTATGTTTACTAACCAATACTAAACTTTAAATGTAAAAATCTGGAGTATCAACTAAGTATTCATCAAATGTATATTGGATCTAGAATGAGTGCTTAGAATTCCTCAAGACCTCCAGTCTCCTTCTACTCTTTCCTTGCCTAACAGCCCTCTCCTATCTTTACTTCCATAAGTACCCTGCTTAAGTTCTGTGACGGAACATTCTGACTCCTCTCTCACCAATACTCTGGATTCCCCTGCCCCACTGTCTTTCATAGCTTGGCAAGACCCCAACACTAGGTGAACTCAACTGTTTACTTTTTCTGTACAATATACCAGCTTTGGTTCAGTGTTCCATGGTGTAGTTGAGAAGGAACAATCGGGCAATTTGCCTTCATAAATCTGTGATCACCCCTCTCAGCTGGGCTCTCCAACCTGGCTGTCTAGGAGCTGACCAAAATTCCTTAGCCATGCTTCCATTTTTCACACTGCTTCAAGCTCTTTCCACGCCCCACCCCCCCCGAATCTCTGACAGCTATACTTTACCTTGCATTTCCATCTGATAACCTTTCCTCCTACTCCACTGAGAAAATAGAAGTCATCACAAGAGAATTTCTTCTTACTATCAAATCTATGAAATCTACTTTTGTTTTCATCCCCCCGTTTCTTTTCTCATACTGGAAAAATAGCAGAATTCATCGGCTTAGGTAAAGCCAATTCCTCGATATGTACTGTAAATATCATCTCAGTGTTCTCTGGGACACTGATCTGTAATAATCCCTCTGTCTCTCTTACATGTTAACCTTCTCTCTTTTTTACTCTTTATCATCAGTATTCAAACAAACTCAAAGTGTGTGACTGGGGAGGAAGGCTCTTCCTTTTTCCAACATCGTTTTAATCACATATCCTACTCTGCTACGCTTCGTTAACAACCTCCTTGAAAAACGTGGCTATACCCATCCTGGTCTCCCACTGGCCACTCAGACTCCTTAATCCATTGTAATCAAGTTTTCTCTGCTATGATTCTGCCAAAATTGCTTCCACCGAGAGCACCGAAGTGTAAGTATGGATAAATTCAGCGGATTTTCAGTTACTTTGTCACTTGCCTTTCTTCAGCATTTAACACTGCTGATCACTCTTGAAAATATTCTCCGTGGCTTCCATGGCTCCTCATACTAGTGGTTTACTGCTTACCTTCTGCCTCCTCCTTTGCAGTCTCCTTTACAAGTTTCTCTTCTCGCTTATGCTTACCCTTTAAAGAGTAAATATTAGCCTTTTTCTTTCTGTGCACTTTCTCTTGGCTATCTTATTTATTCCCAAGATTCTAAAATCACCACAAATCTTTAATCTCCATGTCTTCTATGAACTTCTGGCCCATATCTGTAACTGTTTCCTGAGTGTCTTTCAGTGGAGACAAATGAGCAAACAGGAATCAACATAGGTCCCAAACTGAGGTCATTCCCTTCATCAACCAAGTGGCTTCTCTTTGGGGATTTTCTGTCTCAGAAAAGGCTGTCAAGTCTGGACCCAAGAATCACCTCTGCGTGTATGTGTGTGTGTTTGTGTGTTCCCGTCTCTGTCTTTCTCACACACATAGCCTAACACACGGTCTGCCACCAAGTCCTACTGAGTCTGATGCTAATTACAGCAACCTTCCTATCAACCAGTTTATTTCGTGTTTTCAACCATCTCAGTGACTGAAACTGTTCAAAGTCATGTCATCCTCCTAAGCCATTAGTGCCGCTAAAAGGATCATCTGTGCGCAGGTTTGGGGCACAGGTTTAAAGCTTCCAGGTTTCCTTTTTACAGGGGATAGAAAAAAAAAAAAAACCCGGAAAGGTCTTTTTGTTCCTTCTTCTCAAATTTTTTTTTTTTTTTTTTTTTAATTTTTTTTTTTTTTTTCAACGTTCATTCACTCTTGGGACAGAGAGAGACAGAGCATGAACGGGGGAGGGGCAGAGAGAGAGGGAGACACAGAATCGGAAACAGGCTCCAGGCTCTGAGCCATCAGCCCAGGGCCTGACGCCGGGCTCGAACTCACGGACCGCGAGATCGTGACCTGGCTGAAGTCGGACGCTTAACCGACTGCGCCACCCAGGCGCCCCATCATCTTTTTAATGATAGTGTTGGTAAGATGACACCCCCGATTTTCGCGCAATAATTTTCTGCAGCTACACACCGCCAGGGTTTGATCGTGCTGACAAAACTAGAGGGAATGTGTTTTCTTTCTGCCAACAGAATGTTTCTGCAGCCGGGGAAAAACAGGTTCCTGCTATTTGGCCGGATATGTCGACTATGTACGTGTGACCGGCTGAGCTGAAACCACTGAATCAATGTGAGAAGCACCTGTGGGAATTAAGAGGCGTAGTGACAATGTCCCAAGGAAATCTCCTTGTTCATTGCCCTAGCCACACACCGACGACAGATCGCCTGTGCAAGGCGAAGACCACCGGTGATGGCGTGGCCACCTACACCTCTTCCTCAGCCTCTATAGAAAGAGGTCCACGTGGGGACTTCAGTTTAAAATTCTTCATCTGTCCTTTTAGTTAATATGGCTTGTGGATGATGTCCATCATTTTCTACATTCAGGAAAGATGGGAAAGAAAAACGTTAGTAAAGCACTAAAGGATATGCCCGATTACACTTCTGGTACAAAACAAGTATTTGCTCATGAGACGAAAAGTCCGGTTGGAGACATAAGTTCATATATTTCAATAGTTTTTAAATATAATTTTGTTAGGAAATGGCCAGTGGAGCCCCAAAGCCAAGCATAGCCCACAGTGATTTTTCTCTTTCCTTCGCCTTCCCCCAAAGCAGCCTTGACAGCTCACCTCTAGACTAAATTCTAAATCTCTCCGATTTCTTCTGTCTCTCTCTCTCTGGCTGTGACCCCAATGCAAACCTCCACCAGCTCACGCTGGGTTCCTTGCAACAGCCTCCAACGGCTTGCACCCATTTTGACTTCCACTAGAATCTCTTTTCCATACCAGCATCGAAGTTATCTTTGTAAAAAAAATCAATTCGGATCATGTCATTCCTGGGCACAAAACATTTCAGAGAATTCTCTTTGCCGTAGAGAAAAATACACATTTGCTGCATCCGAAGTGGCCTTCTGTGAACTGGCCGCAGCCTGATTCTAGCTCCCTGTCTGTCCCCTCTTGCTACTCTCCCCATCCCTCTGTGATACAGACTTACTTCCTTGCTGCTCGGCCCCTCCACTTGCTGTTCTCCCTGGAACTTTCTGTTTCCAGATTCTTCCCGGCTGACTTCTTGTCATTCAGCATTCAGCCCAGCTGCCGAGGAGACCTCCTAAATTAACCCTCTACACCCTCTGTCACATATCCTGTTGCATTTTCTCTAATACATTCAAAGGTCTGAAATTATCTTGTTCATTTATTTTTCTTGATTTCCTGTTAGGATGTAATTTCAAAACTACAGAATTTTTTTTCCCCCATTTTGCTCATTGTTGAAGTCTCAGAGCCTAGAACGGGGATGAGCAAACTTTTTCCACAAAAGGCCAGACAGTAAATGTTTTAGACTTTGCAGGCTATATAGTATTTGTTACAGCTTCCCAGCTCTGGTTTGATAGCATGAAAGCAACCACAGACAATAGGTAATTGGTGTGTGTTTGTGTTCCCTTAAAACTTTAGCTCTGAACACTGAAATTTGAATTTCATACAATTTTGATGTTTTATAAAATACTATCCTTCTTTGATTATGTATAAACCATTTAAAAATGTAAAAACTGGGGTGCTTGGGTGGCTCAGTCGGTTAAACTTCCGATTTCAGCTCAGGTCACGATCTCACGGTCTGTGAGTTGGAGCCCCGCATCAGGCTCTGGGCTGACAGCTCAGAGCCTGAAGTCTGCTTCCGATTTTGTGTCTCCCTCTCTCTGCCCTTCCTCCACTTATATTCTCTCTCTCCCTCTCTCTCCCTCTCTCTCTCTCTCTCTCTCTCTCGGTCTCAAACAGTAAATAAACATTTTTAAAAATCTTAAAAAAATAAATGTAAAAACCATTCTTAGTTCATGAACTGTGCAAAAACAGGCAGCTGGCCAGATTCAGCCTGCAGGTCATAGTTTAACAAACCCTGATCTGGAATGTCTATCGCTATACATTGAAAGCTTGCAAAAAAAAAAACTGGTAGAAGAAGCGTCTCAAGTGAATGAATGAATGAATGAATGAACAAGGAAATGGATTTTCCTTGTAAACATTCATAGACTTGCCATGGGCTAAGAGTTGATATGATTATCCATTCTACTGTTTCAGTCCTCAAGATGGATTTGTTCTACCTGCTTGGTTGTTATTTATTAATGGGAATGCCTGCTTGTTAGCCTGAGTCACCAAGACAAATGCTAGACATAGAGTTCTTATAATGTAAGAAGAAGAACAATCAAGACCTTGTCAGTACTTTGGCTATAAAGACCAACTAAGTTGAATTGGGCTCCATATTCAAGGTTAAAATTTATATATTTAACCTCCAAAAGCTTAAACACTATGATGAAAAAAATGAATAATATATTGCTCTTAAAATACATACCTATAAGTCATGAGCGAAATAAGCAGACTCTCAAAGGTAATTTTAGAAAGATTATTTTTACCTTTTCCTCCAACTCCTTACTTCATGTAATTGGAGAGGTTTTGTAAAGAAAGTAAGATATGAAGAGTTTTAAATGAGGACTTTGAAATGGGTCAATTCGTATTTACTCTCAATAGGACTGTTTTCCTGTCTATGACCATGTTTCATGAAACTCTTCCCTTTTAACTATATCCACCATCCCCAAATGTTCAATAAATGGAAGAGATTGGACTTCTGTCCCTAGGTTAAGATTAGAACAAATATTAAGTCAAAACAATTAAAGGGAAATTACAGTAGAGGTGAAATCCTTTCATTTAAAAGGCAAGTTAAAATGACAAGTAAAGGATTACTGTTAAGACGCTAAATCATTCTTTGAGAATAATACATCAGATTAACTAATTATTAATGTATTAACTAATACATCAGATTAACTCGCTCATCAGAGGGAAAATGCATAACGTCTTAAAGACAGTTTTAGCAAAACCTTCAACAGATCCTGGCAGCAGAAACTTGGAAAAGTTTGGAATGACAGCCTGAGTTTGCAGGGGTGCTCAACGGATAGCTGTAAAGAGAGCATTGAGGTCTTGCTGAAAATAACTGCTGAATTGGGGACAGTACCTTACTTTAGAGTAGCCTGGAATTATCTGCTTCTAAATCGTCACTTGTAAAAGTACATCATGAAGTGGAGAAATTTTGAGTGATTTCTTGAGCTGTTTCTAAGATGTATTTCACACTTCATAGTCTCACTCTGATTAATAAAGGAAGTGCACAATATTGGGGTTAGAGGGTTATTCTTCTGGAAACTCCAACACATTATACTAATATATATGGCTTTTATAAGAAAGGAAGGAAGGAAGGAAGGAAGGAAGGAAGGAAGGAAGGAAGGAGGGGGGGAGGGAGGGACAGGGTGGAAAGAAGGGAGAGAGGTGGGGAGGGATGAAATGTTTTCTTTACGACCACTTTCAGTTTGGAGAGAAATATGAAGCATTTTCAATCGACAGTCCTTGTCTGGCTGTTCATTTCATTACTTTTCTAAGCTCATGCTTGAAATGCTGAGAGCATCCCCAAGGCTTACTCACCTTTCATTGAGCCTGGAACTTGAGGTAGCTGTATGAAAGCCAAGTTCTGAGTAAACCTGAGACTATTTGCAGTTTCAGGTGGGAATCAGGTGTTATTCAAGACTAAACTTGGCAAGTTTTGTCTGGATTATGCATTTAATGGTATTTAAATTATGAGGCATTTAGAAGTGGGTGGGGGGAGCCCCACTGCTAGAAAATGAACTTGACAAACACACAACCCAGCTTTGTACGTCTCCCACCTACACAGAACCCACCCCACTGGCTTAAAACACAGTGAGTACTCCATAAATGCCTGTGCGTCCTATGGAAATATAACTGAACATAAGGTGGGACATACTTTCAGGCTCCTAGAGTTAAAAATTGATGGGCTCACCTGAATACTCAAAGCAACTTGGGAGAGAAGAATGACGCTGGAGGCATCCCACTCCCTAATTTCAAACTCTATTACAAAGCTAGACTAATCAAAACAGTATGGCATTGGCATAAAAACAGCAGACACATACATCAATAGAACAGAAAAAGAGCCCAGAAATAAATTCATGCATATATTGTCAATTAATTTATAACAAAAAAGCCAAGAATATGCAATGAGGAAAGGACAGTCTCTTCAATAAATGGTGCTGGGAAAACTGAACGGTCCAAATGAAACTGGACCACTATCTCATGCCATATATAAAAATTAACTCAAAGTTGATTAAAGACCTGAAATCATAAAACTCTAGAAGGAAACATAGGCAGTAAGCTCCTTGATAGGTCTTGGCAATGACTTTTTGAATCTGATGCCAAAAGCTAAAGCAACAAAGCGAAAATCAGTAAGTGAGACTACATCAAACTAAAATGCTTCAGCACAGAAAAAAAAAAAAAAGCCATCACAAAATGAAAAGGCAACCTACTGAATTGGAGAAAATAATTGCGAATCAAATATCCAATAAGGTGCTAGTATCCAAAATATACAAAGAATTTACAAATCAGTCACAAAAAAAGCAATCTAATTAAAAACTAAGCAAAGGATCTGCGTAGACATTTTTCCAAGAAAAATATACAGAAGGTCAACAGACACATGAAAAGATGCTCAATAGCATTAATTGTCAGGGAACTTCAAATCAAAACCACAGTGAGATGTCACCTCACACCTGTTAGAACTCGTATTATCCAAAAGACAAGAAATTGATAAATGTTGGCAAGAATGCAGCAATTTCACTTCGGCATCTTTATTGAAAATAAAAACACAATTTGAAAAGATACACACACCCCTATGTTCACTGAAGCATTATTTACAGTAGCCAGATTTTGAAACAACCTAAGTGTCCACTGATGGATGATTGGTTAAAGAAAATGTGGTATGCACACACACACGCACACACACACACACACACACACACACACACACATAAGGGAATATTGCTCATTCATAAAAAAGAATAAAATCTTGCTTTTTGCAACAACATAGGTGAAACTCAAGGGCATTATGCTAAGTGAAAACTGAAATAAGTCAGAGAAATAGAAGTACTCTATGATCTCTCTTGTATATAGAATCAAAAACTAAATAAATAAAACACAGGCTCACAGATACAGAGAATAGATGAGGGTTGCAAGAAGAAGGGAATAGGGGTGGGAGAAATGAGTAAACTGTTGTGGGTTTTTTTAGATTAAATAAATTGAATAAAAATTAAAAAATAAGAAACCCCTATCTATAAGAAATAAAGTTAAATAGTCATGAAGATATAACATAAAGCATCACAGCTATAGTCAATAATACTGTATTGCATATCTGAAAATTGCTGAAAGAGTAAATCGTAAAAGTTAGCATCACAAGAAAAATAATTTGTGACTATGTATGGTGATGGATGTTAACTAGACTTATCATGGTTATCATTTATAGCATATACAAATATTGAATCATTATGTTTTACACATGAAAGTAATATAATATGTATATATATGTAACATCATATGTGAATTATACCCCAGGTTAAAAAAAAAAAAAAATGACAGTCTCCTCTTCATCCCCTCCTCTTCCAAATGCATCCATTCAGTGGTATTTTACTCTGCTAGGAGAAACTTCGTGAACTCTGTGTACGTGTGTATGTGTGTGTATTCAGGTATGTGCTTCCTTCACTGCACAACCGTTGTTGCTCCGCACAAATTGAGGGAGACAGAGCCAGCTGAGAATTTGTGAGGGTAAGGCCAAAAGGCCTAGGGTGGTGGGCATAGAAGTCAGCCCCAGCCTTGCCCCCCTAAGATTAAGTATCTCTCACAATATGGACATGTGCTCTTGAGTTCAAGATGTTTGGAAAAAGTAGGAAAAATTACTGTACTCACACTGCCTAGCCTTTAAAAAAAAAAAAAAAGTAAGACCTGATCCAACTGAGGCTAGCTCTGTATCAACTATTTGTAGCCATTAGCCCACTGGTAGAAGGATGGAGGGTGATGAAAAGGTAAAGACTGAAAAAAACGGAGTTCGAGTGGAGGTTCAGAACTTCTTTGAGTCTTTTCAGAGAAAGGTTCCAGAGATTTGCCTAGGGAACAGTCCCTTGATAAGAAAGTGTTTAAGGGCAATCTTAGTCAATTAGGATCTGTTTTTCTAGGATTAGAATTTGACATTTTGATTGATTGTAGTATAACTAAAATTATCTGTAACACTCTATAAGTTCAATACAAGAAAACACTAAAGACAAAACTGAGTCCTTAGGAGAGAAAAGAGAAGGGACATGGGAAAACAGACTAGAGAAAGTAGAGTTTATCCAACCCCTCAATTTACAAATGAGGTGATTGGGTCTAAGAGAGTTTAACAATGTAGAAGTTCACTCAGCAAATTCGTATTTGGGGATCACACTGGTCACAAATGAAAGGAATTTCCAACCAAGGTGATGTGAAGCCTAGCAGAGGTATTTTGTGCAGGCAGAAATTACAATGTCGTTCATAACAAGCTACGATTATACACACAGTGTAGTTGTTTTTAGGGATACACACAGTATGCAAATATATCTTAAAATTCTAAAGCCAACTTTTTAAAAAAAAATTTTTTTTAACGTTTTATTTATTTTTGAGACAGAGAGAGACAGAGCATGAACGGGGCAGGGGCAGAGAGAGAGGGAGACACAGAATCGGAAGCAGGCTCCAGGCTCTGAGCCATCAGCCCAGAGCCCGACGCAGGGCTCGAACCCATGGACCGCGAGCTCGTGACCTGAGCTGAAGTCAGACGCTCAACCGACTGAGCCACCCAGGCGCCCCTAAAGCCAACTTTAAATGCCATTATGAACATACCATGGGGAGGGATAGTTTTCTCATCCATGGCACTCCTTAGGTTTGCTAAGGTTATTTGTACTACATAGACAAACTGCCTAGGCAAAAATAAGGCAATTATCTGAAAAATATTTGTTATCTGTACAGTTCAAGAAAAAGTTGACCCAGACTATCCAAATATATCCTCTATTTTCCACTTTATTGCCATATACACTTTTAAAATCCCTGGAAAAAATCTATGCTGCTATTTCGATGATTTCACACACATACACACACACACACACACACACACACACACACACACACTTAGAGAAACTACATCTGTCTCTGCCTGAGCAAGGAAAAAGAGAAGAAATGCCTGATTCTATTGTTAACCGATGAAGGGAGTGTCTCCATTTCCATTAGGACCCTGGTTTCCAGTGTACCATTTGTTGACAGAGTCACGATGCCCCTCCCACTAAGATGAAAGTAAATCCAAAATTTGGAGGGGGAACAAGGGTCAGGAGATAGAGAAGTAGAGGTATGATGCTGTCAAAGTTACTATAATTAGTACTGTGAGCTGAAGCAGCTTCCTGTGTGTATCAGCTCAAATGTGGTTTGTTTTGAAAAGTAATTAAGATTCTATTTACATAGGCTATTGAGTGTAGCTTGTGTGGTTCTCTTGGTAACTTTGAGTAAAAAGATCTTTCTGTGTTTTCTTCCAAATAAAACTATACTGCAGTTAAACAATTTATCTTGTCTCCCAACAAAGTTTCTGACTCTAATTCCTGTAATATCTTCCTAAAATATGGTGAACTAACTACAAGGAAGGAAGAACTCACCTACCCCCATATACTTGAACTCAGTTTGGGCTGTTACATTATTGATTACTCTAACCAGAACTGTTCAACAGTGAATGGTATAACTCTTTGATATTTAACTTCAGTCGATTTCCCTAAATTATTTCTGAGGCTTTTTTTTTTTTCAACTCAGCCATGTTTATATACATCAATGTGTCAACTTAATAAAGTCATAAGTGCCTCTCTAGGAAAGGGATACACTCTCCATTCCTTTCGTAGGGGACAGAAAGCATCAGAATTTCTGATAGGGTATCTGTACTTATTATTAGCAATAACCACTGTGTTGAATATCTCCTCAGTGTAGATTACCCGGGTAAATATATAAGAACCCACAGAGATACACAACTGTAAAATGTATCCTGTCCTTCAATCAATGAAATTAATTGAGGAAAGCAAAGTATGTCCATAAAAAAGATAAGAATAGTAATAACACAATGCAAGGTGACAGACCTCAAAGAAAGTGCTACAGACCATAAAAGTTACAGGTGTTCACAAAGCAATAAGTTAGAAGTTACCAAGGGCTGAAGAGGTGACTGTTTTCTTATTTGCCTTGATCAGGGAAGCCCTAGGTAAGGTTTCCAAAAACTCTTTTAAACATTTGCTCCAGCTTCCACACAACATTCAATTCCCATCGCTTAAGTGATTCAACTGACCCAGGCCAGGCGGGGGTCAAGGGTGGAGAGTGCATTCCAAAGTAGCATAAAGATAGAAAGAAGTTACTCTTTATTTCTGAATGTCATCTCAAACTTATGAGATTTTTTAAAGGTTTTTTTAAGGGTTTTTTTAAGGTTTAGCACATTCTAGGGTCCCCTCTAGGAACAAGTAGAAGTCACCAGAGCTGAGATGCCCCTAGGAGCCAGCAGATGAATGTCTGTCCTCCAGAAGGTCCTCAAGGTTGACCACACTCTGAACAGTGAAAGTTTCCTCAAAAGGAAGCATATGAAAACATCCAAAACCAACAGGCACTTGATGTGGGACACAGAAACATTTCCCAAACTTCCCTTATGCAAGTCCTATCTGCATGAAACCATTGGTCTATGTGAAAAAATTTTTAAATATACTTCAGTCATTTTGTGTTTATAGATTCCTGGATGACCAAAGCTTTCAGCTTTCACCCAAATGTGAGGCTGGAGTTTATAATGTCTACCCAACTAGTCAGGAGACTTGACACTTTTGGAGTCTGTCTTAAACTTAATGGTAAAAACTATTCATTAGAAACAGTATACAGGTGCCACATAAACAGATTGAAGATTAAGACATCATTTTTCTAAAAATTGGAATATTTATACAGAACTATAATAATGAGTTTGTACGATTAAGTGGGAAGATCATTGGTTGAGATTAAGGAGTCAAATGGATTTTTAAAGTATTCTGCCTTCCACCTGGGATTGTTGAATAGATCAATTTAAACGATCTGTTTCAAACTATAAATATCAAAACACATTTAAGTTCTAAAAATAAGGATTATTGAATGCCAACCCCAGCCCCCGCTAGCTGAATCATTCAAACTTTTTTGCCGGTTTCTTGTTTGCAGAATGTAAAAAATGGCACCACAATTGCTCTGACCACCATACAATGTTGTTGTATTAAAAGAACATAAAAGTGCTTCCAAATATTTTTAAGGCATTTTGCAAATGCTAGAGTTAAAATCAAATATATGGTAATTAGTCATTTAGCTTGATTTTTTAAAAAAAATATATAAAGGTAGTATCAGTGAAAAGTGCACCTTAATTATAATAATATCTTTATTTATGCCAAAGAATTAAGTAGTAAGGATATTTGAGTTCTCCCCTCAGCACTCATAAAATCTTCATGTGCCCAGAGGAGTTAAAAAGGTTAAGTGCATTCTCATATTCATGATCGCTACTGGTTTTATAACACAGTCACATTCATATGCTATTTCCTTTCCACGTCCCTCGTGTCCTTAGGATCTTGAAAATAAAATGGCTTTGGGGTATAAAAAAAGTATCTTTTAAGAAAGTAAAACTAACAGAGGCATTTCCTTTAAGGTGCTAATCAAAATCATGAGTAAATTCCATGTATGACATTAGTCGTTTCAGGTTTACCTCGAACAGAGTAGATGTGCATATTGTTTTCTTCTCTGCCCTTAAAATTGCTTTTTCATGTTTGTTTTGAATCTTGAAATACCAACCCAACTCTAAAGGATACCACTAACAGTTATTGGGTGTTTATTATGTGCCAGGCCCTGGGCTGAGCCTTTTCATCATTTCAAAATTTTACAGTTACCTCCTGTATGTATCCTCACGGTACTGGGAGAAAAAGAAGGCCAGAGAGGTTAAGCAACTTGACGAGTGTCACACAGCCAGAACTAGAATGGCACAGATCCCAAGTGAACCATGAACCCATGATAAAATGCAGCCTCTCATTCTCTTTCCCAGTCTTCTCATCCCAAAGCAGGTAAGGTTTTCTTTATTCAGTGAAGGTCATCAATCTTGATTACAAGTAGTTTGTACTTCTTCCTCAATCAGCTTGAGTGAGTGAGTCCCTGAGTGCAAACGCTTCCCAAATATGCCCCACAGTCACTTTTTACCATCATAGCTGGTCTATCCCTGTCAAGCAGTGGGTCTGGCCCCATAAGTGAGAATCCACTGGCGTGTACCCCATGCTTCTACTTCTCTTTCTACTGAGACCCTTGCTCCGGAACCTAAGATTACTCTCTGCAGCCATGGCAGCCTCAAGATTCTCCCGTAGAGTAAGAGTATTTGGAGATATGAAAAGTACTCATACCAGAACTGATGCAGAAAACATGATCTCGGCAGTTAGTCTCCCTTTTCTATCTATCCCGTTTGCAAACCCAAGCACCAGTCCTATATTAAATCTGAAGGGTCACTGTATTGACTATCGGTCTGTAAAGATCTAACAATAAAAATAACTTATCTGAAGTCCACCTGCATGTTTTGTGTGGCCGCCCCCCTCCCCCCTGCACCTACCATCACTCAAAAAAGATACAGGCAGGGGCGCCTGGGTGGCGCAGTCGGTTAAGCGTCCGACTTCAACCAGGTCACGATCTCACGGTCGTGAGTTCGAGCCCCACGTCGGGCTCTGGGCTGATGGCTCAGAGCCTGGAGCCTGTTTCCGATTCTGTGTCTCCCTCTCTCTCTGCCCCTCGCCCGTTCATGCTCTGTCTCTCTCTGTCCCAAAAATAAATAAACGTTGAAAAAAAAAATTAAAAAAAAAAAAAGATACAGGCAGTATCCAGTTTTGGGGTTGGTGTGAGACAACTTCTCTGCACTGATAGAAAATCAGTTTCATGTCCCATGTTTCACTGCAGGATCAGTTAAACCTCAGCTTGGTATCTAAAGATGGTAACAAGGTAAAACAGGAGTTCTTCAAGATGTCCCTTATTCCCCATCGTGAGTATTAATATAGAGATACTTTCATAAGCTTTCCCCTTGGCAGTGCTTTTTAAGAAACTTTGGGAACAGAAGACAAAACAAATATGCTCCCTCTTAGTGAATCTCTGTGCAACTTTTAAGCTGAAAAGTTAACAACATGAAATCCTGCAAATCCTACCGAGATTGAAAACTGAAGTCTATATACTCTCGGTTAAATGGTTTTATACCTGTTTTATTTCTCCTTTATAAAGGCCAAGACTTCACGGGGAACATGTTAAAATTATGTTAAGAATGAAAATATATAGAAGTTGATGAATTTACGGAAATTATTCTACCACAAGTGAAGGTAGAGAATATGCACTCAGGGACGGGCGCCTGGGTGGCTCTGTCCGTAAGCGTCCGACTTTGGCTCAGGTCATGATCTCACAGTTCTTGAGTTCGAGCTCCGCATCAGGCTCTGTGCTGATGGCTCGGAGCCTGGAGCCTGCTTCAGATTCTGTGTGTCTCCCTCTCTCTGTCCCTCGCTGCTAGCTCTCTCTCTCTTTCTCTCTCTCAAAAATAAATAAACAGTAAAAAAAAGAAGAATATGGGCTTAGGCAGACCCCAACCAAAATTAACAGAGATCCCCTGAAACCAGAGGGGTTCATCATGGAAACAAGTCAGAAAAGACAAGAGTAGCATCCCAATGGTGAAATGAACATGAGTTCTGGAGGACAGCCCTCTTTTCTGTTCTGCAACAGACAGCTCTTAACGCTGGTCACGGTCTGCCTGCAGCTTGTCAGACCCATATACCTTGGTGTTACTCGGGCACTAATAAGCTGCATTTTATCAAGATTTTCAACAGCATGAAAGTGTAGTCCCTTCACCCTTCAATCCACTTGGGGCTAACTTGAGCTCTGCAAGGCTTAGTAGCAGGAAGCATGTAAAAATTCCATCCCAAATCTCTGACAGCTTCAGAAACTGGTATGTTTGCTTTCGGATATCCAAAAACAATTCTGGAACCTCATAAGAGAAGAAGCTAACTTTAAGACTTTGACATATTTTGAAAAGTGAAGAGGTCAAACATTTCCTTTCGCCTATTTCTTCCAGATCAGGCCGGAGAGTCTTTATATCAAACTAACAAATGTTGCCTTTGCGGGATTTATGCAGGCTTTGGGAGACCCACACGTTCACAAAGCTAAGAGTTTCTGACACTAGGCATGCAAGTCTGTAGCCCTCACATCTGTGGGCCTCAGCCCTTCCCGGCCGTCAAGCAAACGTGCAGAGCGTAGAGCTGCAAATTCCCATGAGGCGAGGCCACTGGTTAGAGTTTCCAGAAACAGGCGGCAGGTCTCTGCCACTTCTCTGCTCTGCTATCCTTCAGCCCCAGGGGAAAAATGTAAAGGGTTCTGCTTACCAGTCAAACCACACAGACAAATACCAACTGCTCACAGGCCAGTCCAGCCCCAACTGCGGGGAACAGCTGGTCCCTTAAAGACCAGAACACCGAGAAGCTAATAATACAGACAGGCCCCAGCCACTGAGACGTTCTGTTAAAGAAATTTGTTTAAATGCCCACGTGGGGAAGGGACCCCGTCATATTGCTGTGCAATCCAAGTTATCTCTTGCTTTTCAAAAGTTTGTGCTATGCCACTTTGCTTTTATGAAAGACCTACTCTAGTACCTGTTTTCACTAAGCAAAAGAAATCCAAAGACGATTTTAGCTTTCAGGGGGGAAAAAATGCAAGGCAAAAACCGCATTCAGTGTTTTGCAGTGAGCCGTTATAGAGGAGGCCCACCCCAAGAGGAAGACTGGCCCCGCCAAGCTCTTTCCCGAGTATCACATTCAGCATCTCGGCATCAGCTGCTTTGGTTTTGAACTGTGTCTGTGAGCATCCGGGCTTTGTCTCAGTTTATTCCGTGCACCCATTAGCGAACCATGTCCTAAGGTTTCAGAAAAGCCTTAGGGGAAGGTATTTTTGGAGTCTGGGAACACTCAATAATTTTTCATGTAAATTAATAGTAATTGCTTCTTTGCTTTACAACATTTCGCTTACGGAAGTTTTCAGAGGAACATTCCACTTTCGGATAGTGGGGGAAACCTGTAATCCCAAAAATATCTAGCTAATATTTCTTAAGCATTGTCTATATGCCAGGCACTCTTCAAAGCACTCTTACAAATTACAATGCATTTAGGGGTACCCGGGTGCCTCAGTCGGTTAAGTGTCCGACTTCTGTTCAGGTCATGATCTCGAGGTTCGTGGGTTCAAGCCCCACATCAGGCTCTATGCTGACAGCTCAGAGGCTGGAGCCTGCTTCAGATTCTGCGTCTCCCTATCTCTCTCTGCCCCTTCCCTGCTCACGTTCTGTCTCCCTCTCAAAACTAAATAAACGTTAAAAAATAAATAAAAAGCAAATTATAATGCATTTAATCTCCATAACAAACCTATGAGGTTAAGAATTATTCTTGTCTCCATTTAACTCAAGAGGAAGCATGTCCAGCAAGTGCTTGGTATATGATCATCTTGAGATAAATATTTGCTAATGGAATCTAAAAATGTAAGAAAGTACCACTCTGTAAAAATAATGTAATAAATAGTAGGATAACTTCCAAGATTAGCCTGTGAGATTGTTTTAACCCAATTTTATCTTTTTATTATTAATTTAACACTATAACATTGTTCTTATCGGAATATAGGTTCCAGATTCCAGCTTGTGGTGCCATCCAACAGTTTACTTCCTAAGCAGCTACGTTCTGAACCAATATTAGTGCTAAGGGAATGTACAAAGCTGGGCAAGGCATGTCCTTACCAGGTAGGAACTTCTATTCTTTCCCTCCCCAAGAAACAGGGGGGTGCTTTCTGGAGGGACTTCCTGGCTGGGATTAGAATAACAATAAACCTTCTGGACATAAGGTCCATTCCTTCTCTACCTCAGATGCTCCCACGTCCTTTCAACAGAACCCTGGGGCTCTCGGAGCTGCTACAGAAATTGAGAGATCATCATTTCCCAAATCACAGTTTTAAGCTAAGTGAATGGAAAGAATTTTCTCAAGTCTTCATTTTCCTTCCACTTGTGGCACCTGTGACTGCTTGTCTGGTGACCAGCACCAGCAGATGACAAAATGAATTAACGAGTAGTATATCCATATTAACAGAAAAAAGGGGGAACCATGCATCCTGCTCAGCTCAACACCTAGGTGTTATTTTTGTGGGCCTGGGAGTTCACAGTTGTAATTTTACAGCGCATATATACCCTTAAGTAGTCACGCTTTCTGCTTGAGATCAACTCTAGGTTTTGTGGTGAAATAAAATGGATCAGCATTCCATGGTGTCCCTCAACTGCATCCACATTCTCCACCACCTTGACAGGTTTAAAAATTCCAGAACTATTCTTTTCCTGATTGGACCCACCCCAACCACACCCCAGCCAAATACAATAGCATTTCCACCCTAGACTGTGAGCTCTCTGAGGGCTGGGACCATCTCTTGTTTATCTTTGTATCTCCAGCGGCAATAATCATAGTAAATGTATAAACTTGGCTGAAATATTCTTTTAATTTTTTTAAAGTTTATTTATTTTTGAGAGAGAGACAGAGCATGAGCAGGGGAGGCACAGAGAGAGACGGAGACACAGAATCCAAAGCAGGCTCCAGGCTCCGAGCCGTCAGCACAGAGTCCGATGCGGGGCTCAAACTCATGAGCGGTGAGATCATGACCTGAGCTGAAGTCGGATGCTTAACCGACCAAGCCACCCAGGCACCCCGAAACTTGGCTGAATTTAAATTTATCCCAGCGTGGGTTAGTGAGCAAGGCTGTAATCCTGGCTTTCCCTCCTGTCCTGTTAGCCTATAGCAGGCTGCCCCAGCTCATAGGTTGAAACAGGGCCTATGGGTGAGCCATTTCTCATTTAATCTTAAAAACAACAACAAAACGTTAAAACAAAGACCACCGGCTTGAGCAAATATTTTTTTCCCCCAGTGAGAATATGATTGCGTGTTAAACCCAAAGATATTTGAAGTCCGTTCATTTCCTAGGTATTAGTTTTTCCCAACATAGACATACTCTGGGTAGGCATACCTAGTAGAGTTAAACTTCAACTAGAACCCCACCAGCAAGGGTTTCTGAGTAAACCAACATTCTTCCTGCTGAATCTTTAAGTAAAACACCGACCGAAAAGAAATAAACCGAGAATTCCAATATTCCAGTAAGTAACTCTCAGGGCCTCTTTTCATGGTCAGCACAAAAGCAACTTCTATCGATCGCTGTCCAGCTGAGAGAGATAGGCTGCAAAATTCTGAATCGCCAAGGAAATTTTGATTTGTAGCCACTGCCCACTAATTTTAAAAAGTCACCTTTTTTTTTTTAAGTTTATTTATTGATTTGGAGAGTGGGAGAGAGAACCAGTGGGCGAGGGGCAGAGAGAAGGGGAGACAGGATCTAAAGTAGGCTCTGTGTTTACAGCAGCCAGCCAGATGTAGGGCTCGCACACACAAGCCGTGAGATCATGACCTAAGCTGAAGTCGGACGCCTCACCGTGACCGAGCCACCCGGGCGCCCCTAACAAGTCGCTTTTAAGCACTTTAGATTTTCAACAAAAAAATGGAAACAGGAGTTTTTCTTTTAATTAAGGCCTTGTCAATCAAAAAAAGAACTGATAGCAAGAATCTTCGGATTCCTTGAAAACTCTGAGCTTTCACTGCAGTATGGAAATAAATAATGACATAATGATATTCTTGGCAAAAGATCTGCCAGGAAATTCCTCTTAAATGGCAATTCCTCTGCTAAATTTAAAATGTTATCTGATTTACAAAAGTATGATTTTTCAACTTGGTCAAAATCTGTCTGTTGTGTGAAGTACACCCAGCTGCTTTATTTCCTGTGCGGGGGAAACCCTTCCCAAGGTACATTTGCGGCCAAAGAATAGCTGAGATCTTGGGAAAATCTGTCTCAGTAACATTTTCAGGAGAAAAAGATACTTTTTTAATCCCTGCCTTTGAATTGGGCCAGTGTCTCATTTTTAATAGCTTGCCCCCGAAGGAACTATGACACGGGAAGAAGGAGGAGTGTCCCCAGCAAACTGAAACAAACTTGAGCCCCCAAGGTACTTGGGCCTTCCTGTGTGCTTCCCCCCCACACAGGCGACACTTCACGGTTTCCTTAGCCGGTCACAGCTGACCAGCTACAGCTGATTGCTGGGAGCTTTGGGAGCCACAGATTGTGTTTGTTGATAAGTAAACGCATTATTGCTTATCAAACTCGCATCCTTCTTCAATGTGCAGAGTATTCTCATATGGCGTGCAAAATTCTGTGTTGGAAATATCCCCAGCTTGGAGCAGGAATTCTAAGGGAGTTGATTCCCTCATTATTGTATCCAATTATCCATTTAGAGTCTCTCTCTGACATTGTAATTGACTCCTTGATGATGATTGTATTGTCATATTTCTTGCCAAAACAAATTCAGCGATCCATTGATCTGGTTGAAGACCAAATCCCTAGGTTAAAAATTAAACTCAGAATGAGGTTTTGCTTCTAACCCACTGATGCACAAATTTTAGCATGCATTAAAATCACGGGGAAAGCTTGTGAAAACACACTTCTGTGTGTTTTCTAAGGGTGTTTTCTAACACCCTTAGAGTTTCTGATACAGTTCGTCAGGTTTGGGGTCCAGGAATGTGCATTTCTTTTATTTTTTTTAATTTTTTTTTAACATTTATTCATTTTTTGAAAGAGAGAGACAGAGCATGAGTGGGGGAGGGGCAGAGAGAGAGGGAGACACAGAATCAGAAGCAGGCTCCAGGCTCTGAGCTGTCAGCACAGATCCCGACGCAGGGCTCAAACTCATGAACCGAATCAAAGGGTGAGAGATCATGACGTGAGCTGGAGCTGAAGTCAGGCCCTTAACCAACTGAACTGTCCAGGGGCCCCAGGAATGTGCATTTCTAACAAGTTCCTAAGTGATGTTGATGACGCTGATCTGGAGACCATGTTTTAAGAATGACTGTTCTAAACAAATTGTCTGCTCGGCTCAGGAAGTAAACTCACCAAATGCACGTAAAGCCAGCTCTCATTCGTCAGTCTAGCCATCCTTAGACTCAGAAGAGGACAAAGAGGATGGGCTATTCCCGTTCTAGGAGAGACTACAAAATGACATCTCCCACCAGTGCAAGTAAGATGGAGTACCTAATGGACGAATCAGGTTGGCCATGTCTGAGCAATTCTGCCCATGGGCTCTAGAGTTATATGTACCACACAGTCCTGAGTATATGTCTGGGTACTCCCAGCATCTGGAAAAGAGAAAATTTCTTTCAATGGTTTTTATGAAAATTAAGGGGCTGGTTTCCCAAGCACAATTAATGGAACAAATTTTCTAAATTACATTATTGTGAGTCAATCATAATCTTGTATTTCAAACATTCGCACATAAATTCAAATTTCTAGATTATAACTGAATTGCATCCCCTTGCTCATATCTTAAGGCCTATAAGTTTGAACTAATTTAGGAGACAGTCTGTTAATCAAAGAGACACAGTCTAGTTATCAAATGGAATTTGCATAATAGATCTAAGCCCCAGAAGAGGATTATCCAAGGAGACTTTTCTAATACTTGAAGAAAAGATTATCAGCCCCAAACACTATTTTTTTTTTAATTTTTTTTTTAACGTTTATTTATTTATTTTGGGACAGAGAGAGACAGAGCATGAACGGGGGAGGGGCAGAGAAAGAGGGAGACACAGAATCGGAAACAGGCTCCAGGCTCTGAGCCATCAGCCCAGAGCCTGACGCGGGGCTCGAACTCACGGACCGCGAGATCGTGAAGTCGGCCGCTTAACCGACTGCGCCACGCAGGCGCCCCTCCAAACACTATTATGTATATAGTTCATGCATAACGTGTGCCTTGTTGTTCATATGCAATCTGACCTGAGATCAGATCCTCAACTCTTTTCCGGGTCTGTCACCATTCAGAGCCATTGAGTCATTTATTAAGCCAATCTCGAGCTGAACCACATGAATAGACCCTTGGTTGCATTAATCCAGACATAATGAAATGATGATGGCCTGGATTGGAATGGCAGCCAGGCAATTATGGAGGCTGGCAAGTTCCAACCTGTATGTGAGCTTCCAGGCTGCTAACGGTGTGGTTCTAGTCCAGAGTAGCCTGCTAGAGAATTCCCTCTTGCTCAGAGAGGCCAATCTTTGCTCTTGCCAGGCCTTCAACTTATTGCATGAGGCCCACCCACATTATGGAGGCAATTTGCTTTACTAAAAGTTCACCAAATTGAATGTTAATCTCATCCAAAAACACTCTCCAAGTTGCTATTGAAAATTAACCATCACAATGCCTTTGTTTTTGTGGGTTTTTTCCAAGTAATTGATTTTTATTGGCTTTTCTAAAAATACCTGTTGGACATGGATCGGGAGGCAAAAACCATTCACAAATGGTTAAAGCAGAGGTCTGCAGCAGGGTCAGCACCCTATAATGAATAAGCCAAAGCTGGGCTATGCCCTGTGTTTGTTTGACAAGCAAGCTAAGAATGCTTTTTCTATTTTAAAAAGGTTGTACAAAAAGAAGACGAAGAAGAAGGAGGAGGAAGAGGAGGAGGAGCAGAGGAGAGGAGGGAGAGAAGGAAAAGGAGAAGAGAAGGAGAAAGAGAGACCATATGTGGCTCACGTATCCTATGTGGCTTTTACTTTTACAGAGAGTTCACTGACCCTGTTCTCATGTGATCTCTTTATACCAACTTACATGCTTCGTATTAATGTAAACTCTTATACTATTATTCCCACTTTCTATCTATCTTGCCTTCCTACATAGACAATGCACTTTTCGTGTGAGCGGAGATCAGAAGACAGCTCCAAACAGAGCAGAGCCTCACCTACATATGGGTCTTGATACGCGTCGACTCACTTGAACTGGCTCAATTGTCTTTGGTGTTCCCAGAACCAAATTTCTCAGAAATTGTGCTTCTCACATGTACCTCCCGTTGTTTACCTCGTTCTGCTTGGGACACGTACAAGGTAGCTCTGCTTTAGAATTACCAAAGGCATTCTTTTGATCTCACCAACTATTTAACCGAGTGTACCTACATGTCTGTTTGTACTTAGTGGTCCAGAATGTCCACAGACAGGAAGCTGTCTGTGATGGGCTGGTGATAGGCCAGTTCCCAATGAGTCCTCCGGTATCCAATCCTTGTGCAATCCCTCCCCTTGAATGTAGACTGGACCTAGTGACTCACTTCTTTTTTTTTTTTTTTTCAATTCCAATATAGTTAGCATATGGTATTATATTAGTTTCAAGTGTACAATAGAGTGATTCAGCAATTCCATACATTACCCAGTGCTCATCACAACAAATTCACCTCTTTCACCCATCCCTCAACCCACCTCCCTTCTGGTAACCATCAGTTTGTTCTCCATAGTTAAGAGTCTGTATCTTGGTTAGTCTCCTTTCTCTGTCTCTCTGTCTCTCTCTCTCTTTCCCTTGCTCATTTGTTTTGTTCCTTAAATTTCACACACGAGTGAAATCATATGGCAACTGTCTTCCTCTGACCGACTTATTTTGCTTAGCGTAATTCTCTCTAGCTACTCCATGTTGCTACAAATGGCAAGATTTCATTCTTTCTTATGGCTAATATTCCATTGTCTATACGTACCACATCTTCTGTATCCATTCTTCAATCAATGGATACTTTGGCTGCTTCCATAGCTTGACTATTATAAAAGTTGCTATAAACATAGGGGTGAATGTATCCCTTTGAACGAGGGTTTTTGTAATTTTGAGGTAAATAGCCAGTACTGAGACCACTGGATCATAGGGTAGTTCTATCTTTAACTTTCTGAGCAAACTCCATACTGTTTTTCAGTGGCCGCACCAGTTTGCATTCCCACCGGCACTGCAAGAAGGTGTCTATTTCTCCACACCGTTGCCAACACTTGTTATCTCTTGGGTTGTTGAGTTTAGCCATTTTGATAGGACCTAGTAACTCACTTCTGATGAACAGAATATGACAGAAGTACCGGGGGTCATTCCAGAGATCAGGTTATGAAACGTCTGCCCTTCGCAAGGCAGCTCTGTAGACAGACCCAGGTAAGTGAGCTGGAAAGTAGAGGCGTGACAGGACTGAAGCCCTGGCCGACCTTTTAACTGCAGCGCCTCAGAACCACTAAGCCAGAATCCCCAGCTCAGCCACTCCTGGGCAGAAATTGTGAGATGATAAATGTTTATTGTTTCAAGCCTCTTAAACTTTTGAGAGTAATTAGTTACATAGTAAGAGATCACTAATACAGGGTTATCATTTGTGCTTCAGACTAAAGATTGTATGTTGCCTTCTAGAATACATAAAAGCCTAATTTCCACAGGAAATAGTAGTGGAGGGCTCTAGACTTCTTTCTGGTAGACTGAATAGTTAAGTGAAATCACATTTAGTCTCCTATCTGAATGTAATCACCATCAAGGAGGGTTGGTTTTTTTAAGGATGGCTCAGATATGCCTGGAATTTTCTCTTGCTAACTCTAAAATAATTGTGGGAGAAGCACTTTTCTACAGCTACCTTGGGGTCAGGGTCAGGAGAAACAACAACTGTTTAAATAAAGGTTGTCGGCCTCCCCATGTTGCTGTCTAAAAGACAGCTTAGGTAACAGAGCTCTCAACTCAGGGGGGAAAAAAAAAATCTAATACCTCCCTGGGGAATAATTTTTCTAAAACTACACACTGGTGTCACATACACACACACATACACACACACACACACACACACAAACACACATACACACATTCTGTGTCACACACCTTCTGTCCCAAATAAATACACATTCACCCCTCCATGAAATCAGGAATCCACAAACAAACCAACAAAAAACTGCTCTCGGTTTCTAGGAGCCGGGCACGTCCCGGAAACCCTGGTGCATGGGAGTCCTCTCCTGTTCACCATCAAAATCTCTGGCTAGAAACTACTTGCCCTGGCAGGAGACTAGATTCCTTGCTTGTTCCAGTCCTTGAGAAAAGACTGAATCCAGTCCCGGGGCTCACCACAACTTTACCCCCAGACATGCCATTGCCAAATAATAACTAAGGTTTCAAAGGCAAATATTCTTCTCATCTGATGCTCTCCCCAGAGAGGGCCAGCTCTGTCGGGTTGCTCTCTGGATGCCGTCTCTCAGAACCTTCACATCCTCGCTTTGGGCCTGCTAGGTTGGTCCTCCCCAGACACGAGCCCAGACAAAACTGTGCGGGGGCTGGAAGTGAGCTGCCAGAAAGTGAGCTCTGGAGCCAAACGGAGCTGTGGTAAAGCTCCCGTGGTATAACGTGCCAAGTGCCAGCCGCCAAGGACCAGACCCCCAAAACGTGCTAGGCCAATGTTAGTTACGTCACCATTCCCTTCAGAGAGGCGACCTGCCTCCTCCTTTTCTCCCTCCGCTACCTTCTTTCTAGCTTCTTGCTCTTGACTTCCTGTGCTCCAGAAAAATTCGTTCTCACATCCTCCGGCCAAACTCAAGGGATCAGAACAACAATTTTTTTTTTTTTAATTTTTTTTTCAACGTTTATTTATTTTTGGGACAGAGAGAGACAGAGCATGAATGGGGGAGGGGCAGAGAGAGAGGGAGACACAGAATGTGAAACAGGCTCCAGGCTCTGAGCCATCAGCCCAGAGCCTGATGCGGGGCTCGAACTCCCGGACCGCGAGATCGTGACCTGGCTGAAGTCGGACGCTTAACCAACTGCGCCACCCAGGCGCCCCAAGAACAACAATTTTAAGTTATGTTTTTCCCAAAGGCATCGACACAATAACAGCTATCAATCGGGACATTCCCTCCCAGCCATTGAGGGTCATTTACATGTCCTGACGTCTTCAGACTCAGGAGTCAGACCGCCTCTGCTCCAAGTCTGCCTCTTCCAGTAAATACTGTGAGACCCGAAGGAAAGGAATTAGCACACCTACCTTTATACCCTTCTCACCTATAAAATAAAACCATCCTCCCAGTATGGTGACAAAAATAAAGTGAGAGAATCTGGGCAAGTTTCTTAGAGAAGCTCATGGAAGTTTTGTGAAGAAAGAAGAGGTCTGAAGAGGTTAGAGTGGGAGAGAGCCAAAGCATAAGAGACTCTTAAAAATTGAGAACAAACTGAGAGTTGATGGGGGGTGGGAGGGTGGGTGATGGGTATTAAGGAGGGCACCTTTTGGGATGAGCACTGGGTGTTGTATGGAAACCAATTTGACAATAAATTTCATATATTGGAAAAAAATAAAATAAAATAAACATTTAAAAAATTAAAAAAGAGAGAGAGAAAAAAAAAGAAAGAGGAGGTCTGCTGGTGCCATGGCTGTGCCTATGACCTGGCACGAAGCCCAGCACAAAGTGAGCTCTAAATGCTTGTTGCACAAATATATAGGCACATGCAGGCACTATGACATTTTGTAGGCTTTTTAATACAAAGATACAGAAATAAAAACACAGATGATCTACTTGCCTTTAAAAAATAACTAATGCGGGGCGCCTGGGTGGCGCAGTCGGTTAAGCGTCCGACTTCAGCCAGGTCACGATCTCGCGGTCCGTGAGTTCGAGCCCCGCGTCAGGCTCTGGGCTGATGGCTCAGAGCCTGGAGCCTGTTTCCGATTCTGTGTCTCCCTCTCTCTCTGCCCCTCTCCCGTTCATGCTCTGTCTCTCTCTGTCGCAAAAATAAATAAACGTTGAAAAAAAAATTAAAAAAAAAATAATAACTAATGCATGAAGTTAGACAGTTTAACCTATTAGACTTCAGGTTTAAGTTTATGTTGAAAGTCCAACCTATAGAATTGACGAAATGAAAAATAAGGGCCAACCGTTCATTCCATTTTTTTCCAGACCTTTGCCCTAAAGGATACCTTCATGGTAAGTTTCTTATAAATGCTTTATGCATACATTATCGACAACCATTGAGATGTGAAGACAAAGACTGAAGCTCTGATGGAAAATTTCCGAAGTCAGAGAGTGGAGAGTAGAAGCAGAGGGTCTGCTATGGCCCCTAAGATCAGACAGTGTTGACTCCACAGTGAGTCAGGAATCAAATGACTTTGTTGTTCGTTTCAAAAAACAGACTCTGGTGCGGTGTCTGCAATATCATATTTTTCCTGTGCCCACAAGAGACATTGCCAATCAGTTGATAACGGTGAGCTGCGAGTGTTGCAAGGAGCCACATCATGCACTCCAAGAAGGTGGGGCGGTCTACAAAATGAACCTATCTTGGTTCTAGTGTCTTTTTGGTCAAAAGGAAAAAGAAGAAGAAGAAGAAGTATGCCTTGTTGATCAGCCCCAGTTTGCATAGATGCTTCATTGGATGGGCTTACTCAGCCTAAGAGGCAAAAAGTCAGGGCAATGTGAGGTCAGTAGCACTGGCATGATGGGTGTTTGGAAAAAAAAGTCAACTTCTTTGTTTTGAAAGAGGAAGTTGGTGCCATTCAAATGCCCAAAAATAGAATACATCTATCTCTGGGTATACACTGCTCTGTATTTATTAAAGCTTATTATAGATTGGAAGAAAGCAAAGACACACAAATGTCAATCTTATATCGAAAAGACGACATGTAGAAATTGACGTTAAAATAAATAAATAACTGTTGTCAAGTTAGAATACCTAAGGGTATTTTATTCAAGGCTTTTATTCAAGGTAAATGCATTTATTCAGATCTAGCTGGTAAAGTTGGCTTTCAACCAGATCTGACATTTACTTTTACGTTGCTTGACTTTCTCTTTAGCTGTAAAATGCTAAATTCCAAATGGCTCAAGACTTCCCATCTTAAGGAGACCTTCGGTCAATCTCAGATAGAAACTTCTACCACTGAGTTTACAGAGGTTGTCAAAACCAAGAGGTGACTGGAGCCTCCATTCTCACTTGGAGCACCATGTAGAACACCATGGCAAATCTCTTATGTGGCATCATGTTTCCTGCATCAATACTGTAAATTAGAAAAGTGAGCAGCTAGCATCCAAGGGCCTAGATGATAGTCTTCATATAATGAAAATTGATTGGGACTACAATTTTTTTTTTTAAATAAGAGAGTTGACTTTTTTTTTTATACTTTCCTATTTTTTAGCTTTCTGTTGATGGGAGAATAGCGCTTTTTGTTGGTTGGTTGGTTGGTTGGTTGGTTTTGGTATTTTTGTTAGGAGGATGCCCTGTATCTGAAGGAAAGCACCTTTGTTCTCGTGGTCAGGGCCGAGGCAGATGGCACCCACCAAAAGTGATCATGGAATAATTCCACAAAAATTCAACCTTGAGGAGTCAATAGGCCACTCCCCCCAAATTCAGAATTGGCCTTCTTTGAATAATCACGGATGTTCAGAGAACATATACCGTTTTAAAAGTACTCTTCAATGAAAAGGTAATTTGTGATTACCTTTAGTGTTCTCTGACAGTATTTAGCAACCTGTTTGATGTTTACCTATTTGTTAATCCTTTACTTCTTCAGCCTTCAGACATAATGTTCAGAAATTCTCACGGTGGAAAAGAAGACACTTTATTCCATAAACATTTGTGCAAAACAAGAAGTTCAGTACTGTGTTACGATACTTTCAGCCATCCAACCACTTTCCCCATCCCACACCCCCGCTGCTGTTTTCTGTCCTGAAGGTTACCTTACAGCAACGCAGTCTCTCAAGGTGTGGGAGAAGCTGGACCGTTTTCAGCTACAATCTTAGCCTCTTTGAAGGTAACTCCAAAGTGAAGGTATTGAAAGTACAGGGAGTTCTTGGAATCCTTCCTAAAGTGTCCTTTGTTTCGTCAATATTTACAAATCTTTGTTTTGCCTAGGTAAACAGAACAATAAAGAGACAACGAAATAATGCGATTAGTGAACTGGGTGTGGGGTAGGAGATTTAGCAACAGCCTTTGTCACACAAACTAGATACTAACTTAACTTGTCATTTAACCTCCGGCGCCTTATAGAATGCAGCATATCTTTTCTTGTAACGATGTTGAACCAGAGGACTTTTGAATTGTTAGCAAATTCCACATGACAGGTAGAGGTTCTACTTACGTTTTTCAATTTTCATCTCTTGCTTTTCAAACTCGTTGTTGATGGAGTACTACAGCAGGGTCACTTCAACTATGTGTATTTTTCTACTATCATTTATGAACTGGATTCTCTCAAGAAGTGTACATCGTGCGAGATATTTAAGACAAAAGATGAAGGCTGGAAAGAAAAAAAAAAAAGGACTACAATTGACTTAGTTCCACGTGCTGTGAGAAATATCAGCTCTCTCTTCCTGCTACTAAGAAAATAGCAAGTCATGGAGGAAGGCTGGGTAGGTGAATCAGCAATGGCATTTTGGCTCCAGCTCTTAAAAAGTTGTGTGACCATAAACAAGTCACTTAACCTCTCTGTACTAGTTTTCCATTGCTGCTATATAACAAGTTAACACGGACTTAGGAACTGAAACAGTACAGATCTATTACCTTGCAGCTCTGGTCTCTGGCGAGACCCAGGCTAAAATTAAATTGTTGACAAGGCTGTGTTCATACTGGAAGCTCTAGAGAAGACTCTGTTTCCTTCTCTTTCCCAGCTCCTGGGATCGCCTGCATTTTTTCCTTGTAGTCTCTTCTTTGACTCTGAAGCCGGTGACTTTCCTCTTTGTCAAATTTCTCTGTAACCCAGGCAGGAAAGGTTTTGCATCAAAGGAATCATGTGATTAGATTGGACCCACCCAGATAACCCCCAAACAATCTCCCCCGTCTCAAGGTCTAAATCGTACTTACGGCTGCAAAGTCCTTTTGGCCATATAAGGTAAAACATATTTCCAGGTTCCGGAGATTAGTGTGGACATCTTTGGGAGCCATTATCTGGCCTAACCCTCTACCTTAGCTTCAGTTTCCTATCTGTAAAACTTGTAGGTCGTTGTAGGTCTAGTACAAGCCACACTGATAGGGCCTAAAACCCTGTCTAGAAGGAGGCCTTGATAAGAAGTGGTTAAGATAATGAGGAGGAGGAGATGAAACAAACAATAAGGATAGACTATTATCAAATGGGAAAGAAAAACCTAAAATTATAGGAGTGAAAACGTATGGAAAGAAGAGCAATCCGCAGGCTACTCAGAAAACGGGAAAGTATTGTGAAAACTGAAATTAGAATTTAAGATGCTTTCACTTGATAAGAAACAGTGAAACATCTTAGTCCCTTTGTTTATCCCTCTGAAACGACAGCAAAAAAAACAAAAACAAAAACAAAAGAAAGAAAGAAAGAAAGAAAGAAAAAGAAAGAAAGAAAGAAAAAAAGTTAAGAAGACAAATTCAAAGATTATGCTATGGGAAATGTTTATGGTTTCAAAACAAAAACTTTCTTTGGGATCTAGTCAAGGAAGAGACAATCTTCCCAGGCATTTGTGATAGGCAGGCAAAAAAGAGAGAAGAAAAGGAATAATTTTGGCATCATAAAAATGCCCATGTTTCAATCCATAGCTGAAAACTTATACACAGTAGACTATTCCAAGAAAGAAATGACTTTTCAAATGAAAGTGACTTGGAAAAGATCAGAGAAGGTGAAGGAGGGCAGGGGAAAAAGAAACAGACAACTTTTAACTAATCTTCAAAGAAAATAAAATCTTGCCTTTCTTCTGATACTATAACTTGTATTAAAGTGTATTTAACCCGCAGATCTTGATGATTTTCAGCCTCATTTACTCCTTTTTTCTCTCCACCAATACGTCTTATTTGAATCTAAGTTCAATACCAACGCTTTTCGAGGAATTTTTAAAAGCTAAACCACTCGCATAATTTAAACTGCTCACCACAATATATGTATTTAAGGTGTTACAGGAACAGCTTTCCTATTTCCTGAAAGCTAAAGTCCCTAAAGAAGTATGTAAGCAGATCCTTATCACTCCCGGGCATTACCATCAACATGAAAATGAAGTTGCACAGGACAGGGATTCAAGAACAGACTTGACATTTACCTAACAATCAAGTCAATTCTAAAACATTCTCCTATACATTATCAAATATAAAACAAATGTTGACGTAGCATCTAAACAAAGTTTAAAATAGATAAATATAAACAATGGCAGGGCACCTGGCCGCTTAGTCAGTTAAGCCTCCCACTTCGGCTCAGGTCACCATCTCACGGTTCATGAGTTCAAGTCCCACATGGGGCTCTGTGCTGACAGCTCAGAGCCCGGCGACTTCTTTGGATTCTGTGTCTCCCTGACTCTCTGCCCCTCCCCCACTTCTCTCTCTGTTCTCAAAAATAAATAAAAATGTTAAAAAAAATTTTTAATGTAAACAATGGCAAATGATGACAAAGCATTGTATTATAATAGATTGAGTCACATTAGTTTATCTTTATGAACTTACTATAACGAAGTTCTATAAAAATGTGTTCTCAAAGCTAGTTGGACCATAAAAGTTTCAGTCAGACTAGTTACTGCGACTGTCACATGGGTCAAATCAACTAATCTGACTGCTTTAAAACCATAGCATTTGTTTTGCTTCGTTTCTACCAAATTCAGTGAAATTTAAATTTAGGTAGGTGTGTGGAAAAAGTTGAACTGTAATTTGTATGTTTCAACATCAAGTTCATGTATTCAAAACATAGCAGACTTCCTCAATACAGAAGGCAAGAGTAGGGTAAGGTCTATGATTAGGAGGTGCCTGCCTCAAGTGGTCACCTGATGACTCAAACATCCACCTGCCACATGTGAAGAGTGGGATGTGATTCCCTGAAAACTGCTAAGAAAAGCACATTCAACGCCAGGGAATAGGTTCAATTCATATTTTAAACAATATGGATTCCAGGGGAACCTGGGTGGCTCAGTCAGTTGTGCCTCTGACTTCGGCTCAGGTCATGATCTCTCACTCCGTGAGTTCGAGCCCCGCGTCGGGCTCTGTGCTGACAGCTCGGAGCCTGGAGCCCGCTTCGGATTCTGTCTCCCTCTCTCTTCCCCTCCCCTGCTTGTGCTCTGTCTCTCTCTAGCTCTTAAAAGTGAATAAATGTAAAAAAAAATTTTTTTGAATATGGATTCCAGAAGGCAAGCGGTTGAGGAGTGCACGGTTTCTGTAAGTCACACAATAGTACAGTTGAAATAACAAAGGAAACCGTGAGACAATCCAGTGATTTCAATTACTTTACCGTCTGAGTCATTCTGGACCACATAGCAGTCTGAATGATGTCAGGGCACCTGGCATCCAGCTGGCTTTGAAACCTGTGCCTGGATGAAGATGCTTCTACTGATTGATTTCAATGCTGGCCCTTTGACAGAGGCAGACCAATAATACGAAACACCTAAGTGCATTTGACAGTAAGTGTGTTAGTTGTAAAAACGTATCTTTTTGTTGTTGACAAGTGGTGGATGTCACGGAGTGGAAGGCACTGAGTCAGCACAATGTCATCGCCAATCAAAGACCCACAACTATAAATAAACACATCGAGGGGCGCCTGGGTGGTGCAGTCGGTTGAGCGTCCGACTTCAGCCAGGTCACGATCTCGCGGTCCGTGAGTTCGAGCCCCACGTCAGGTTCTGGGCTGATGGCTCGGAGCCTGGAGCCTGTTTCCGATTCTGTGTCTCCCTCTCTCTCTGCCCCTCCCCCATTCATGCTCTGTCTCTCTCTGTCCCAAAAATAAATACACGTTGAAAAAAAAAATTTTTTTAAATAAAAAAAATTAAAAAAAATAAACACATCGATGAAGAAATATTTGTCAGGCACCTCTGAAGCTCTCAAAGCCCCTGCCCATACAGAGCCTACGTCTTGTTTCATAAAAATCATCCAAAACAATCTGAACAGCAATGTTAAGATGATGCTCGGGAAATGGACGCATACGGGGGAACAGCGACAACTCAGAGAAGGCTGACATAGGGGTGACCTGATGTCTTCAGGGAAGTCCGCAGAGAAGGTGAAGCCTGAGGATGTGGCAGAGTTCCCACAGGTGGAATAAGAAAGGCTTTAGAGTCAAGAATGGAAGGGAAGGTATAAATGAGTGTGCTGGGTAAGTAAAGAAATACCGAAGGAGTAAATCAGCCCGGATACAGTGCAGGCTTTGTGTAGAAGAGCTAGGGAGATAAGCTTGAACATATAAAGAATTGTCTTTCTACTCTGCTAGTTCATTCTCATGCAACTGACTGTGAAATCACACTTCCAAGAACCAAGGTGCCCTCTCTCTCGGAGAACCTCTGTCTGGGAGTTGAAACGGACCCCGAGACCAACAAAAATTCTTATTACTTGCCTTTGCTGAAGGGATGGAAGTGAACGAGCATAACGGAAGATTTGTCCTAAGAGAAAGGTTTTTTTATTACCAACTTTCTTAGATGTGTGGTAGCGTGGTTGTGTAGGAAAATGTTCTTATGCCTGAAAGATGCATGCTGAGGTATTTCGGGGTGACGGGTTATGATGTCTTCCGTTTACTTTCAGATGGTTCAACAAAAAAGTGTATGTGTAGGGGTGGGTGCCTGGGTGGCTAAGTACAGCTGAGCATCCAACTTCAGCTCAGGTCATGATCTCATGGTTCGTGGGTTCGAGCCCCACATCGGGCTCTGTGCTGACAGCTCAGAGTCTGGAGCCTGTTTCAGATTCTCTCCCTCTCTCTCTCTCTCTCTCCCTCTCTCTGCCCCTCCCCCACTTATGGTCGTGCTGTCTCTCTCTGTGTCAAAATAAAGAAATAAACATTGAAAACTATACGTATGCAATGGATATTATTAATAATTATTAGCAATTGATGAATATTAACAATTGGTGAACCTAGGCAAAGAGTACATCGATGTTTATTGTACTATGATCTCAACTTTAGCGTGGATTTCAAAATCCTCAGCAAGTTGAAGTGTGGTCCCTCTACCTTGTGAAGGAGAGGAGACACGGCAAGTCAATTCCGGAAATTCAATTATATGCAAAGGATAGATAGATCAAAGTACATAAAATTCTCTTACACTTTATACAATGAGAATATTTTACAACTTTCTTGAGTTACAAAAATTTTAAGAAGAAAATGCAGACTATATTTTACGCAGTAGCTGCCATTTTGGAGTTCCTGTCTACGGTATTCTGGGAATTTTCTATTCATTAGCCTCATTAGTCTTCTCAGTTGCCAGGCCAGATAGCCATTATTACTCCTCTTCTGCAGAGAAAGAGACCGGGAGTCAAAGAAGTTAAATAACTTGCTCAAAATCACACAGCTTTCTCTGGAGGGACTAGAATTCAAACCAAATTTTCAGTGACTCCCAAGTCCTTTCTTGTTCCACCTTGTGCCCCTGCCCCACAGGTTCTAAAAAGGTAGCAAAGGCATTACTTGGCGTTTTAGGTTGTCACGTGCAACGGATGAACGTCTGTGCCCCCTCCAAATTCATACGTCGAAAGCCTCACTCCTAACATGATGCCATTAGAAGAAGGAGCCTTTAGGAGGTGATTGGTGATGAGGGAACAGCCTCATGAATGGCACTGGTGCCTTTATAAAAGAGGCTTCAGAGAGTTTCCTTGTCCCCTTCCAGCATGTGAGGACACAGTGAGAACTGGAACCAGGAAGTGAGTCCTGACCAGTCATGGACTCTGCCAGCACCTCGATCTTAGACTTCCCAGCCTCCAGAACTGTGAGAAATAAACTTCTGCTGTTTATAAGCTACCCAGTCTGTGGAATTTCTGTAACAGCAGCTGAAACAGACTAAGATGCCCTGTTTAACCAATGACCGATCTTTCAGCAAAGCTTGAAGCGGAGAGTGCCTGGAAGGAGTAAGATTCTGCGGAAGGACGGATGTCAGTGAAGATTACGATGGAGGTGGTTGCAAGAAGGCATAGAGAAGAGAAAATCCTAAGAGTTACCATGAAGAAAGAGCTATTAAGTTTTGCCTTGCAATAATTCTGTAACACCTAAATCTAACAACAGACTTACAGAACGCACAGTATGTGAGTTGCTCTCAGAAACCGAAGCAGTAAGTATACTTGATCTAAAAACAATTATACAGCATGGCAATTGACTGCAGCAAAATAACGCTTGGCATGGAAAAGAAGACAAAAGAAAATCAACGATTCGGAGACAGCCTGAGGAACTAGAAGTCAATATAATAGGGAAAAAATACCACCAGTAGAGAGTCTACGTGTTAAATAAAGACTGGCGTCTAGAAGTAACTGAAAAGACAACCTAAAAAGTTGAATCAGCCAGCTGGACAGGCAGACCCTACCTACAGACAAACCCCTGGGGCACGCTAGCGCCGCTTTAGGGGGAAGCAGACACCTTCTCCACCCTCATACAGGAGAAAAGGGAGACCTTGCTGCTACTTGGAGCTCCCCGTCTTGCAGAGTCTGCTACTTCCCGCTTGCCTAGTGACTCCAAAGCTGACTGGGGATGTTTACTACAGAAAGAATTCCCTCATCTGGCTGACTTTTATGAGCATCTACTGTGTTTTTACTGGTGGTAGTATCCAGACCTGCTATAGGAATTGTGGGGCCCGATGCAAAATGAAAGTGTCGAGGGGAGAAGAGGACCTTTTGTTCAATAATCATTACGAATATCAAAATGATAGGGGCGCCTGGGTGGCTCAGTCGGGTAAGCATCCGGCTTCGGCTCAGGTCATGATCTCCTGGCTGGTGAGTTCGAGCCCCGCATCGGGCTCTGTGCTGACAGCTCAAAGACTGGAGCCTGCTTCGGATTCTGTGACTCCCTCTCTGTCCCTCCCCTGGGCCCATGCTCTGTCTCTCTCTGTCTGTCAAAAAATAAGTAAACGTTAAAAAAAATTTTTTTTTTAAAAAGAATATCAAGTGATGGGGTGCCTGGGTGACTCGGGTTAAGCGTCTGACTTCGGCTCAGGTCATGATCTCACGGTTTGTGAGTTCGAGCCCCGCATCGGGCTCTGTGCTGATAGCTTGGAGCCAGGAGCCTGCTTCAGATTCTGTGTGTCCCTCTATCTCTGCCCACCCCCTCTCAAAAATAAACTTTTAAAAGAAAAAAAAAAAGAATATCAAAATGACAACACTAGAGCTTTAAACCAAGCACAGTGACCTTCCAAGTACAGGGCTCTGTGTGACTGCACAGACAGTATGCCCATGAGGCTGGCCCTCCATAGGTTCTCTCCTCAAAGACCACACAGCTTGCTTGTCACCAGTTTGCGTAGTCTCATAAATCCTAGTCCCAGGGTCCCTCATGCACCATGCGTAGTAGATCCGCAGTCGTGATCCCTGGCCTGGATTTAGGGTAACCCTTAGGTTCTATTCTCTGAAATTTCTCAGATTCTTCTGCTTCTCTCCCTCAACACTGCTATTCCAATTCCAACCACCATCCTCTCTTTCTGGATACTACAACAACTTCTCTTTGGTCTCCCCATCTGATCCATTATCTATACTGCCTGCCAGAAGAATCCTTAAAGAGCTAATTTGATCTCATCACTCCCCTGCTTAAATTCCTCAAAGAGCTCATCATCCTCTTATGATGAAGTCCAAACTCTCTAACATTGCTTTCAAGGTCCACGTGACCTACCTCACATGACTTCTACAGGAATATTTCTTGCCCCACTCACCTCTCCCACTTCCATGTACCAGCCCCACTGTTCATTCACCTTTTGTCCCACCTGGCAATCTTTCCCTCCATTTTGTACTTAGATAGTATTTCCTCTAGAAGGCTTTTTTTTTTTTTTTTTTTGAAAGCCTATTTTGACTCTTTCTTCCAGCATAATCTTTTTTTTTTTTTAATTTAATTTATTTATGTTGAGATAGAGTGCAAGTTGGGAAGGGGCAGAGAGAGAGACAGAGAGAGAGAGAATCCCAAGCCCTGACATGGGCTTGATCTCATGAACTGTGAGATCATGACCTGAGCCGAAACCAAGAGTCAGATGCTTAGCTGACTGAGTCACCCAGGCTCCCCCAGTCCAATCATTATAAGGTAACTCGATTATGTGTTCCAATGGTTCTTATCACAAAGGTTGCACTTGCCTGTTTATTAATCTGCATCAGTAGTTTTACAGTAAGACCTACAAAGACTTTCTTAGTCATCTTCGACTTCGAACATGTAGTCTGACTTCTGATAAATAAAAGGAACTTGAATATTTGTTCAATAAATGAAGACCCATACATCAAAAATCTCCATCGAATGTACAACTACATTTCTTAAATCTTTGTGAAAATATGATTCACTAGTAAGAAAAAAAAAGAGACACTCAGAGAAAGAAATAGTAACTTTTCTGAGTTCATATGTCCCCCAAAATTCCACCTATGGACTTTTTTACCATTTGACCTCACTGGGTTTTGTACCATTTGACCTCTTCTTGGCTTGTCCACCATGGAGCCTGAGCTCAGACAACAGCCAACAAATTAGCAGTTCATGCATATGATTCTCAATCTAATGATTTGAGCATTTATCTGATGACCGATCACATCCATTCAAATATTTCTTCCTCCTAAGTTAATCATTAATTTTTCAAGGAACCTAATAAGGTGCTTAAAATTTTTCTTCAAAAAATCAGTCAATAATATAGAGTTTGTTCATGTATTTAATAAATATTGACTAGACACAGACTACGTGCTCAACTTTATGCTAGAAAATAAAGTAATGAACAAGGCAGACACTCCCTTTACAAGGAGATAAAAACTTTAAATAAGGGTTACTGAAAAAAAAAAAAAACAAGAAACAAATGTTATTACTATGGTTTTCAACAGCCAATGCTCCAATTTTCACAAGGGTGAACCATCAGCCAAGGAGGTGATTTTCAGGATAGACTTATAAATATCAGACACTGAGACAACATAGTTATTAGGAGAGGAAACATAGCAGCTGAAGTTGAAGGCATGGCAGTTGGAGTATCTTCATTGAAGATGATGAAAGAAATCATATAGGCTTGTAATTGGCAATTGCTATTTCCCTAGGGATTGCAAAACGTCTGGATAAAGAGATGTTAATGTTTATTTTCCAATACCTTTTTACATTCCCTCATTTAATCATCACAGACACCCTGGAGGTATTTAGAACAAACATACTTGTTGTAATACCCGTTGTAGAGTTTAGGGAATTAAGGCACACAGGAATCAATTGACTTGCTTTTCTTCATTTTATAAGTTAGTGGAGGAATAAGAATTAGAATCCACATCTGTAGTACGTTACTCTGGATTTTATGCCAATATAGAAACAAAAGTGATTAGATGAGCTGCACAGGGTCTGGTTTAAGAATACAGCCGTAATCTTGTATGCCATGACCCTGGTTCATACGTCTTTTACAAAGCCGTAGAAAAATGCAGCTGGGCAAATGTAGCTAATTTGTTTATCCACAATAAGTGCTCTCTTCCAATTCTTTGTTGGTTTTATCATAGATTCTTATTACTGCCCTTAGAGGATACCTTTTATTCTGGAAACGATTTTATAAATTTTATTGAAGTTCTTAGGATAGAACACTCACAATCTCTCTGGGATTATTTATTATTTCCAGCATTAGCCATGATTCTTTCATACAAATGCTTGTGTGATTTCCGTATCACTAGAGAAGTTGAAAGACCTCTCTGTTGACTGATGGAGTTACAAAAAATGGCCAAATATATGTGCTACCGTAGATTATTTTGCTTCCTTCAGAAGCGGAGCGTGCTGCCAACATGGCTGCCTCTCCTCCCTTCAGGACAACTTCCTTCCTTCCCTAGGAGACAACTGCCGTATGCCAGACACAGGGTCAGGATTTGTGAGGAACACCCCCAATAAGTTCAGTGTTGGTCCCAGAAGAGTTTTCAGATGGGTGAGGAAGCCTTGACATGAAGCAAGCACCTGTGACATCGATCACTCCTTCCCCATACATTTCTGTGGGCCCACTGTATACTTGCTCATTGCTAAGTGCTGAGGATAAACAAATGATCTAGACATTTTCCCTATGCCATAGCAGGAAAAACTCTGAAAGCCTTACAGTTGGAATTTACAAGCAGTTCTGCTTTTGTGACATTATCTCATCCAGCCCTTATAATCACTGTGAAGTATCATCATCCCATTTCATGGTCGAGAAACCTGAGATTCAGAGAAGATAAATCACTTTCCCAAGATCACAAAAGTGATCATAAAATAATGGCCACGTCAAGACTTAAACTAAACAAATCTTTAGACCCAGGGTCTCTCCATAATTCTCTCCATGATTGTGTTGAGGAGGTTTATTCTAATAATTATACCTTAATGACATTTTATGTAAATAAATCCTTAAAGATGAAAACAGATTTTTGATTATTTAGAAGCGTTATCTTATGCTAGAAAGACAACAAAAATCAGAGAGACATTCAGTGTTCAGGTAACATAAAATTGGGGAAGTGAGTCAGAGCCAAAGTGTTTGTTTAGTTAAAAGGTGAGTAAAATGAACACATTTTTAAAATACTTTCCCCCTAATTCACTACCATGCCTTCTGCATGACTCAATGGCAAACAGTAAATTAAAAGAACTGTGCTGAATTTTGATTATAAAATATTCTCATTTTATTGTTTCTCCCACATGAGACCCTTCCTATAAAGACCTCAATAAGTAGCCTGGCAGGTGGCTCTAGGAAATACAAAGGCGAAACAAGCAAGCATTTGTTTCTCAAGAATCAAGAACATTTCTTACTTATCAATATCCGTTTCCTCTTTCTATATTCAGCCGCTGATATTTACAACAGTTTTAAAAAAATGAACGACTAATGAAAAAGCATTAAGACATTTTTCTAATGCTGCTTTAGGCACGCACACGTCCAGTGAACTTATGGTTTACTATCAGTTTTCTTTCGCTTTTTTCAATAGGCACCTTGCTGAGCACTAAGTAAGTTAAGACAAGCATCTCAATTAGATTGAAGCAAACTAAATTTATTCCCAAGAAAGGAGTTAAATACTATTAAGTAAAATCAGTAGCAGTGAATTTCACATTATCATGTATATAATGCTAGTCTATGTAATTACTGCCGTTTGTTCAAAGTACTCACTATATTTTCAAACAATGAATGCTCAATGCACTTTGACTAAATACTCATGACTTAAGGGTCACGGTCATTCCTGAACAGAGAGGAAATCAGAGTATACCGAACTGATTGTTCTTTCCAAAATAGTTTAGACAAAGTAGGGTCCCTCATCCCATCAGGAAAGAGGGTACTGTCTCTCTAAGAGGCAAAAATTTATACCCTGGGATAGTGTTTCCTCTAGATCTCCCTATTTGCCATTCTTCTACCCCAAATGAGAGCCAAGAAGCGAGTCTGAGACTGATGTCAGCAGCACCCAACCAGAACCAATCCTCCTGGTGGTAGTCTGTAACAAATAAAAACTCTAAACTCATTGGCTCCCTTCTCTTAAACATCAACAATGCTTCATCTGATTTTCTATTCTCTACCTTTACATCAAGCCTGGATTAGAAGAGATGACTGGAGACTCTGGAAATGAAAAGTTTGCTTATGTTAGCCATTATGCAATTCTATACCTCCAACCTGCTCTGTGGAACTAACACATTTCAATCAAATGTTCATCTGGGCTTTATAATAATTGCATTCAATATACTCTGGAAAAATGCAAAGAACCTTTGTCATTTTTCTTAACATAACCTAATTGATCAGCATAAGCTATTATCATCTGAGTCAATGGTTACACATATTACATCATCTCAAACTAAGGACAGATCTTCACATTTATTCAATATTTACTCAATAAACATTTGAGTGACTACTGGGTGCCAGGTCCACCTTGAATTGGCTCTGAGGTTTTGGTTGTGAGTCACTGTCTATTGCTCCCAAAGAGCTCATAACCGAGTGAAGAACACAGATGTGCAAGGACATAGCTATGATTCAAAGTGGTGGGTACCTCTGAGCTATACCCCAAGTGGACTGACAAAAAAGAGCAACCGTCTCTAAACAGGCACATTGGAAAACGTTTCTTAGAGGAGCTAAGGTTTTAAAGATGGAAAGGAGTTCACAAGGCCAGGGAAAAGGGTAACCACACAGAGATCTCAGCAGCATGACCAAAGCTGTGGATGTGAGAGAGAGGGTGGTATGTTTAGGGACCCCTATCTTCCACTCTGTAGTGTTTTAGCATCTATTATCTAGAACAACAATAAACATGGCTGTGGCTACATGAGGCAAGTATTTCCAACTGCACTGTGTTCTTTGGCTCAAAATGCCAGTCCCCATCTGTTTTATTTGTCTAGAGTACACAAAGGACATGAAAGATAAGGTGGGAACTTGTCCGGGTGAGGCCATTAACTCTCCAAACAAGGTCTTTGTCTAGAAGCCTCCCTACAGTATTGCAGAAAAAGGGGGTTGAAACAAAGGTTTAATAAAAGAAAGAAAAAAAGAAACAAAAAAGGAAATTATTTGTCTTCTAGGACCCAACATCAACTCAGGTAAAACAATTAATTTTATCCCAATATATGTGTATTTTTTTTCTGTTGTCAACCACAACTCTTGAACACAACTCTCTCAGAAATAATAATATATACTTCATTTATTATTGTGGATAAAAATATGAAATAGACCATAAGCCAACAAAACCTTTGTAATCTACTTCTTTTCTTTCTCCTCACTGATCATACACAAGAAGGAAGTGGTTCATTTTGGTTTGCCATTGTTAAAGGAAATAATAACTCTTTAGCCTAAAATATCTAATGAGAACTACATATATCAGTTAAGTACCAGGAAATTAGAGTATAATTAATTTAGATCCAGTGGTTACATGAATAAAAATTGAAATGAACATAATGTTTTTCTTTTTCTACTTTATTTTCTACTCTCAGGAGAGGTATAGAATAGCATGGCATTTGGAAATTAAATCTTAGATCTGCCACTGTGTAGTCTATAAGCTCAAGCAAGTCACTTCACCTCTGTAAGTAGATTTCATCTTCTGTAAATAGGCTTAATAACATATTCAATGCACAGGTAAATCATACAAGGCCATGGCCCCAGAACTCATTGATGAGTCTAGACTCTAAACTCTGATGAGAAGTGACATTGACATTAGTTTCTTTAAATCCTTTGTCAGGAGCATGCTAGCAATTGTTAATATAAATACATATATGGGGTGCTAAAGGGATGCAAATTCTGGACACTTAATTTAGGAGAGAGAGGGCAAAGTTAGATAGATAGAGAAGGGTAGATATAGATATGAAAACAACTGTGAAAAGACCTGAGTGCCTGCCAGTCTGGCCAATTCTGAAAACTTCAGGTCATTCATTGATCCATCCATCCATCCATCCATTCATTCGTCCATTTACTCAACATTCATTACATGATAATGAATTCCTCAACATCCAGTTTATTCAACATATACATATTAATACATAGTAAATAGAAGGCATTTTTATATCCAGAAGATATAACATGTTCCCAAGAGACTTGTGGTCTAGTAGGGAAGCTGGGCAATTAAAAATCCATGTAATCCTCCCTGATGAACATGGATGCAAAAATCCTCAACAAGATACTAACCAACTGGATCCAACAATATATTAAAAGAATTATTCACCACAGCCAAGTGGAATTTATGCCTGGGATGCAGGGCTGGTTCAATATCTGCAAAACATCAATGTAATACATCACATCAATAAAAGAAAGGACAAGAACCACACGATCCTCTCAACAGATGCAGAGAAAGCATTTGACAAAATACAGCATCCTTTCTTGATAAAAACCCTAAAGAAAGTAGGGATAGAAGGATCATACCTCAAGATCATAAAAGCTATATATGAAAGACCCCCGCTCCTAATATCGTATCCCCCTCAATGGGGAAAAACTGAGAGCTTTCCCCCTAAGGTCAGGAACAAGACAGGGATGACCACTCTTGTCACTATTATTCAACACAGTACTGGAACTCCTGGCCTCAATAATCAGACAACACAAAGGAATAAAGACATACAAATTGGTAAGGAGAAAGTCAAACTTTCACTCTGCAGACGACATACTTTATATGGAAAACCCCAATGATTCTACCAAAAGCTGCTAGAACTGATCCATGAATTCAACAAAGTCACAGGATATAAAATCAATGCACAGAAATCGGTTGCATTTCTATACACCAATAATGAAGCAACACAAAGAGAAATCAAGGAATCTATCCCATTTACAGTTGCACCAAAAATGACAAAATACCTAGGAATAAACCTAACCAAAGAGGTGAAAAATCTATACACTGAAAACTATAGAAAGCTTATAAATAAATTGAAGAAGACACAAAAAAATGGAAAAAGATTCCATGCTCATGGATTGGAAGAACAAATATTGTTAAAATGTCGATACTACCCAAAGCAATCTACATATTCAACGCAATCCCCATCAAAATAACATGAGCATTCTTCACAGAGCTAGAACAAACAATCCTAAAATTTATATGGAACCAGAAGAGACCCCAAATAGCCAAAGCAATCCTGAAAAAGAAAACCAAACCTGGAGGCATCACAATCCCAGACTTCAAGATGTATTACAAAGCTGTAATCATCAATACAGTATGGTACTGGCACAAAAACAGACACTTAGATCAATGGAACAGAATAGAGAACCCAGAAATGGACCCACAAATATATGCCAACTAATCTTTGACAAAGCAGGAAAGAATATCCAATGGAATAAAGACAGTCTCTTCAGCAAGTGGTGCTGGGAAAACTGGATAGTGACATGCAGAAGAATGAACTTGGACCACTTGCTTACACCATACACAAAAATAAACTGAAGATGGATGAAAGACCTCAATGTAAGACAGGAAGCCATCAAAATCCTCGAGGAGAAAGCAAAGTTGCTCTTTGTAGGTGGCAGCAACTTCTTACTCAACACGTTTCTGGAGGCAAGGGAAATAAAAGCAAAAATGAACTATTGGGACCTCATCAAGATAAAAAGCACAGTGAAGGAAACAACCAGCAAAATTAAAAGGCAACCAATAGAATGGAGGAAGATATTTGCAAATGACATATCAGATAAAGCATTAGTATCCAAAATCTATAAAGAACTTATCAAACTCAACACCCAAAAACCAAATAATCCAGTGAAGAAATGGGCAAAAGACATGAATAGACACTTCTCCAAAGAAGACACCCCGATGGCTAACAGACACATGAAAAAATACTCAACATCACTCATCATCAAGGTAATATAAATCAAAACCACAATGAGATACCACCTTACACCTGTCAGAATGGTTAAAATTAACAACTCAGGCAACAACAGATGTTGGCAAAGATGTGGAGAAAGAGGATCTCTTTTGCACTGCTGGTGGGAATGCAAACTGGTGCAGCACTCTGGAAACAGTATGGAGTTCCCTCAAAAAGTTAAAAATAGGGGCGCCTGGGTGGCTCAGTGGGTTAAGTGTCCGACTTCGGTTCAGGTCATGATCTCACAGTTTGTGAGTTTGAGCCCTGCCTCAAGCTCTGTGCTGACAGCTCAGAGCCTGGAGCCTGTTTCGGATTCTGTGTCTCCCTCTCTCTCTCTGCCCCTCCCCCACTCATTCTCTCTCTCTCTCTCTCTCTCTCTCTCTCTCTCTCTCTCTCAAAAATAAATAAACATTAAAAGAAATTTTAAGTTAAAAATAGAATTACCCCACAACCCAGCAATTGCACTGCTAGATATTTATCCAATGGATACAGGTGTGCTGTTTTGAAGGGGCACATGCACCCCAATGTTTATAGCAGCGCTATCAACAATACCCAAAGTACAGAAAGAGCTCAAATGTCCATTGACAGATGAATGGATAAAGAAGATACAATGGAGTATTACTCAGTGATCAAAAAGAATGAAACTTGCAACAACGTGGATGGGGCTAGAGTGTATTATACTACGAGAAATTAGTCAGAGAAAGACAAATATCGTATGGCTCCGTTCATATGTGGAATTTAAGACATAAAACAGATGAACATAAGGGAAGGGAAGCAAACATAACATAAAAACAGAGAGGGGGACAAAACATAAGAGACTCTTAAATAAAGAGAACAAATTGAGGATTGCTGGAGGGGCTGTGGGAGGGGGAATGGGCTAAATGGGTAAGGAGCATTAAGGAAGACACTTGTTGGGATGAGCACTGGGTGTTATACATAGGGAATGAATCACTGGAATTACTCCTGAAATCATTATTGCACAATATGCTAACGAACTTGGATGTAAATTAAAAAATAAAAATTTTGTTGTAAAAATTCCATGCAATCCGTATGTCGATGGGAAGCACAGAGGGGGAAAAAAGATCATTTAACCCAGTTTGGCTCATCAGGATGCCTTCCCAGAGGAGGTAAAGCCTGGGCTGACTATGAAGGAAGTCTAGGGGCTAATCAGATGAATCAGAGAATGAGAAGAGGCTAGGGAGTGAGAACCAGATGTGGGAAGGTATAGAAAGTAAGAAACTTTCAAGAAAACCCAAGTGTGATTTGTAGTGGGGAGTAGTAGGAGTTAACTGTGAAGAGATAGTGGAGAGCCTGACCAGGAAGCACTCCACCTACCACCCTATGGAGGCAGACCTGACTGTGAACTTAGCAGGGAGCCACTGAAGGATTTAAGTTTGGCCCAGCCAAGATTAGATCTGCATTTTGAAAACTTTATTTGGCTATGAGCGGATCAGAGAAATTGTGACCCAGTCGACATATGATGAAGCCATGAGCACAGATGGAAGAAATGCCTTTGAGAACATTTTAGGGAGTTGAATCAATAGCACTTTGTGAAGAGTTGTATCATGGAGTTGAATTATAGAGAGAAAAGGATCTAAGATGACTCTAAGCTTCTGGGTAAGGCAAGCAGGAAAAAATAAAGGAATGCCTAATGCTTGTTAAATGTTTTCTACGTACCAGGCATTGTGCGAGTTGTACATATTCATGACCTTATTTAAGCTTCATGATAACACCGGGACACAGGTATTACCGTCTCAACTTCAGATGAAAAATACAGAGCCAGAGATGTAATTTTCACAAGAGCACACAAAGCAGCAAACATAAGTTTGGAGCTAAGTATGTCTAATTGCCTTACCTATCAGACAATATGGTACCACCAACACCACAATGGGTGGATGGGTCCTGTCACTAAGACAGCAAATTCAGGATGAAGAGCAGGTTTGAGAGGCAACCCAATATGGAAGGATTTACGAAAGATGAATACCCATGAGGTGAAGAGGTAAACAAACACCGAATGTCAACACAGGAGCCTGGGGACTGAGTGCGTGATCAACAGCATTGAAAACTTACGAACAGACAAGATACTGACTGGCAGTGCTTGTTGGATTTGGTGACAGGAAGTTTGGTGGTTTATAACCTTGAAAATAATAATTCGGGGAAGGTAACAGGGATAAAACCATATGTGATAGTTGGGAAATGACTATGCAGAAAAGCACTAAATCCAAGTGGAAACTATAAGTGCTGAGGGGGTGAAAAAGAATGAATGATTTCCAGGGGGTGAGCCCAGTCAGGGAAGGCTGCCTGCTGGACTTTCCTGGGAAGCATAGATTTATGGCATCTTGACCCCTCAATAAGGTGTTGACATTAATCTTAAAGGTAATGTTGGAAGGTTGCTGGTTCCATACAACTAAGGAACTCCAAACATGTCAGACATGACAAACTTATCCCAAGAAGCTATTGCAAAATATTGGCCCCAAAATCTTCCTCCTCAACTCTTATATGCTTTATACTTCATGGAATCCCAGGGAAGAAATGTGTGATTCCAGTTCACAATCTGTGTGGTGAGAATCAAAAATAAAATAGAATAAAATAAAATAAAATAAAATAAAATAAAATAAAATAAAATGCTGATTATAGAGAAAGGAAAATGTATTTAATTGCATGCGTATGTGTATATACATTTACGTATATACACATCTGCTTATTCCCTTAGTTCACAGGTGACATTCCTGCAAATAAGTATCACTTTAACACTTCAAACCTCCTGTGTTATTTGGATTTCTAAAGCTTTGAGTTTTCTAAGCTCTGCCCAAACTACCAGGCACACACAAAGAAGAAGGTTGTGTGACAAATAATATTGCTTTTGGTTCTTTTATAAATATCTATGAAGGGACTGCTTTATAACAAAACACGAAAAGGCTTACCTTTTAACCATAAAAATGTCAAATAGGCTTATAAATAAGGATGACAAGCTTATCTACTAAAACCTTAAATTGTGAAGGATACAATAATATTCAAATATTTCAAACATTTTGTTCAGAAATTAAGCTTTAGAAAGTGTGGCATCTTTGAAAACTGTTGTTGGTAATATATTTTAAAATAGCTCTAATTTTAGGGGTGCCTGGGTGGCTCAGTCGGTTGAGTGTCCGACTTCGGCTCAGAAGTCGCTTCAACTTGTAGGTGACTGTCTTCATGTATGTATCCTCTCATGACAGAGAACAGAGAGAGGAAGTAAGATCTCTTATACAGGGCACTAATTCCATTCATGAGGGCTCCTTTCTCATGACCCAATCACCTTCCAAAGGTTCCCACCTCCTAACACCTTCATTTTGCAGACTAGAATTTCCACGTATAAATTTGGGGGAATACAAACATTCAGTTCATAACACCCTACGTTATTTTTACTTTATTTAAACGACTTTAAAAAGTGGCCTAAAACCCCTAAGGGCCCAGCATCACCTAGATTTGCCAGACCTGCTTAGAGAACCTCATCTAACCTTGTCACCTCAGAAAGCTTGCCGAGAAAGCTGAAAAGTTAGCCCTCTTCATTTTGTCACCTTTATGTCCTCTTGTGCCTGTTTGTTCCTCCAGAGAGAGACGTTGTCAAGACCTTGGCATTGGCCTCTCCAGCCTGCCTCTCCCAGAGGTCACGTTGTACTGTGAGGGGTCGCTAACAATTCTGCTGCTTGAGTCAACACAGGTGATGACCTCACCGGATCCAGTGCTGACACCCCTTTAATTCCTTATGAGCATGAGAGCCTCAGGAGAGGCTGGGATTCAGGACACTTATGCCCCTAAATGATGAGCCACTTAGCTTTCTTTGCCATGGCATCCTTTATACTGCCTCCCTCAGGGCCATAGGTATACATTGAAGACCTCTGCATCATACTACATGCCCAGGGGGTGACTGCCTCCATAGACCAGAGGTGGTAACAACCAGGGCTCCATGGGAAGGGCTTTTTTTTTTTTTTTTCACATAAACACAATTTTTAAAAAATTTCTTAACTCTGTATTCTTCCCAATTTTTGAGAATTTTCTATTGATTTATCTTCCTTTGCTTTTGAAAAACAATGGAGAAGGTGGTTTCCAATATTTATAAATATTGGCCCCCAGATACCTAATGGGGAATTTAAAGATAACTGTTCAGTCGATTTAATAATGCCCATGAGGAAGTGACCAGAAGCGACCTGACGCTAGAGAAGGAGTGTCTCCAAATTTCTGTTTCTAACTTGTCACTTTCCAAACTCCTAGGAGATGTGGAGATTAGAGCCATAACAATATAGAAACAGGAAAAAAGTTCATTTGGGTCACAGACTAATCAGATCGGTTTCCAAGTGAGGTGGGATAGTACCACCACATTTTTCAAATATTCATTGGCTTTTTGTACCTGAGGAATAGTTTTGTTTGTTTGTTTGTTTGTTTGTTTCCGGTTTCCAACAGGCTCAAAGTGAACAGTCATGGGCTTTCATATTTTCTCATTCAGCCTATTTGGCACGCCTCTTAAAGTACAAGTATCCTCCAAGGTTTGACAGTCCACCTCGAATTCTCTTTGGCATCAATAACCATACTACAAGAGGTTTGGTTTCCCTTACCCTTTTAATGACTTTATTTCCAATTTCCCTTTGCTTAATCATTTTACCCACCTCTGGCTATCTGTGCTACTGGACCACACCCTAACCTAGCTGTAGAATGTTATCTACAAGTTACACTGTCATTCACAGAC